>NC_069082.1:110911557-112111557 GCF_025698485.1 Gossypium arboreum
AAAACTAAATTGGAAAGATGAAATAATAAAATATGATATTTTAATTAAATAAGAAATATCATCATATATCATCATCTTTCCCAAATAAAAAGATGGAAACCCTAGCTAAGAGAAGAGAACTCAATCAAGCTTACTTAGCTTAATTGGGTGAGAATTTTGTCTCGTTTTTAGTAATTTTTATGTTTCTGAGATTATAATAGTTTAATTTAGCTATCTCGAGGATTAATTTGCAAATTTATCAAAGTATTAAAGTTTTTCTATGGATGAATATGCATGAATTATGAAATTTATGGTAGAAAATGAAAGATTGTTGATAGATAAACAACTTTTGTAAAGTGAAATTTTATGAAATTGTGATTTAGGGACTATATTGTAAAGATGTAAAATTCATGGAAAAATTCTGAATTTTAAGAAATACATGGGCTGTTAATGTTACATGTAAAAATCGGTTAGAATTGGAATAAGGATTAAATTGCATGAATTTAATTTTTCGAGCCCAAGGATAAAATCGTCATTAATTAAAAGTATAGGGGAAAAATGGTAATTTTGCCTAAGATGTGAATTGAATTGAATATGAATTGCATTAAATTGAGTTAAATTTAATCATATAGATTTGGATAGACAAAATACAGAATTAGATCAAGGAAAAAAGAAAGTGTCGGATTAATAGACAATAAATCAACGAACACTTGTCAAGGTAAGTTCGTGTAATTAAATTGTTTATATTTATATGCCTGAATTGGATGTTGTATATGTGAATTGTATAAATTTCGTATGTATGAAATTAATCACATATCCGATAATACCTTATAAATAATAATTCCCACTTGGATAAATGAGATTCGATGGATATAAGGTTCCCGAATTGGTTGTGGCCCTACATATGTTGCGGACACACCACAGCTCAAAAGGGCATCCCGTTAATAGCCCCCTCGAGCTTCCCGATATATGGTCTTTTCGAGCTTTTAGTTAATAGCTCTTTAGAGCATCTCGACTGGTTGTGATTCTGCATGTGTTGTAGACACACCATAGCTCTTATGAACGTCTTGATATATGGCTCTTCGTGAGCTTCCCGATTAAAGGCTCTTTGTGAGCTTCCCGATTAATGGCTCTCCGGAGCTTCTCGATATTGGCTCACTTAAAATTTCTAATATATGGCTTTTCGTGAGCTACCGTTATTAGCTTGCATGAGCTTCCTGATTATGGCTCTTATGAGCTTCCTATTATACAGCCTGGATAAGCTCACAATTACATGGCTCACATGAGCTTCCTGTTATATGGCTCGGGAGAGGGCTTCCCAATTATGTGCTCTAATGAGTACCCCTGAATATGAATTGATGGATTTTAGATTTGTACACTTCATGTGTACTACCCTTGTATCCATTGATATTTTAAATGATTTAAAGGGTAAAGTTTTAATATGAGATGAAATGAATTCAAGATGAATTACTATGAGAAATATTTGAAGTACAAAGATATTATGTACATGTTCACGGATACTTGAAGTGAAAAATACATGTATGCGGAAATTGAATATTGATAAGCTTATTCATGTTTCTTGGTATTTATATGAATTACATGACTAACATGCTTGATGAGGATATGTGTTTAGGCAGTTGGCCAAATTGGTTTGAGCATGTTTAGTTAGCTTACCTTAAATGTGAAAAAAATGGTAAGTTAATTTCTTGTTATACGAACTTACTAAGCATTAAATGCTTACTCTGTTTTATTTCCTATATTTTATAGTAACCTGGAATCTCGTTAAGGTTGGAAGTTGGTCGGAGCCACATCACACTATCAATTTCCCTTTTTCGGTATATTTATTAAATCAAATTTGGTATAATGGCATGTATAGGTTAATTTGGCCATTGATGGCATGTAAATGTTTTGTTGTGATTAGCCATTTGAATGGTTATGTTTGATACATTTTGATATATATAAGTATATGGCCTTCTCATGGTTGATATGTGTTTTGGTATAATTGATTGATGGTTAACTAATAGGAAAATTGTAACATGGCTTGAGTTGGTATAGATATGAATATTTATATGTAAGTGATCAAATTGTTAAGCATGGATACTTGATTATATAAGATGATATGATATGTATATGACTTGGTTATGGCTTGATTCAAATGTTTTATATTGGATTGAGAAGGTGTTTAAGTATTAATGTAGGTGGAAGACAAGTTTGGGTAAGAAATAAAGCTTGGAAATGGCCTTATTTTGTCCACACGGGTATGTGTCTCAGCTGTGTGTGACACACAGCCTAGAACATAGGCATGTGTTTTGGCCGTGTGTCCCCTGCATCTTTAAAATTTCAAAACAGAATGCTCAGAATTGATCACATGACTTGGCCACGGGCATGTGGCTTGGCCGTGTGACCCCTACACCTACATACGGCCTAGCACAGGGTGTGTGACTTGCCCGTGTGACTCAAGTTAGAGAGTTACACGGGTATGGACACGGGTTAGACATGGCTGTGTACCCTATTTCAAATGTTTACACGGCTTGACTACACGAGCGTGTGTGCCTTGCACCTAGGAAAAATTTTGAAATTTCACGAAAAATTCTCTAAGTACCTGGTTTAGTCCCGACTTGTTTCTAATGTGCATTATGGGCCTTGATGGCTCATATAAGGGACAATATGATTGAATATGATCGATTTATAGTGTGAATGCTAAGTGACATGAAACATCTATATTTGATATATAAATCTTGGTAATGCTTCGTAACCCTGTTTTGATGACAGATATGGGTTAGGGGTGTTGCACAGGTACTTTTCTTTACTCGTATGGTTCTAACTATGTACAACAACGCACGTCTCGTACTTTGAGTAGTTACGCAGGTAAAGGACGGGGTCGATACAACAATCAATTGTAATGCCAACTATGTGGGAAACTTGGCCATCTTATGGATCGATGCTTCCATCATTTCGACCAAAACTTTGCTAGGGTGATAGCTCAAGCCTATGTCCTCGACCTGTTTCAGTTGTTGGAGTTAACTCATGTGCTTTCTCGGAGCCTACAGAACTATCAAATTTTCTTGTTGAAAGTTATTGTTCATATGTACCTGTTTCTCCTAAAACTTACTGTTCTTATGTACCTACTATGGTCCCTTCCACTAACATCCAAGTACAAGGGTCTTCTTTTTCCACTGATGCAATTCAAACTACTGAATCTCCTAATGAGATTGGTCAAGCAAATTCAATTACTGTTCATTTGTTTCCTCTTGGTTTTTTTTTATTCTGGTGCTACACATCATGTGACCAATGATCTTGCTCATCTTCATGTTAGGAAACCTTATTCTAGGTCAAGTATGGTAATTGTAGGTGATAATACTTCTTTAAATATTTCATATGTTGGTCAGTCCTTCCTTATATCTACTTCTCAACAACTTATTTTGGATCAATTGTTGCATGTTCCTGATATCACCAATAATTTATTGTCTGTTAGTAAATTTGCTAAAGATAATTTTTGTTTTTTAAGTTTCATCCCACTTATTGCTTTGTTAAGGATGAGGCTGCCGATGAGGTTTTTCTTCGGCGTATTGAAAAAGATAAACTGTATACATTTCTTACTGATGAATGTTCTCATGAAGTTTCTTTTGATTGCAAGTCTTCTCTTTCTTTATCATATACTCAACAAGCCTACAATACTCACATAAGCATTGAAGATCAGTCTCGTGTCTCAGAGTACTAGTTATGGTATCATTATCTTAGTCATCCAGCTGAAGGTGTCTAAAGCATGGTTATATCCTCTTGTAATAAAAGTATTCATAAAAATAAAGAATGTTCTTTTTGTGCTACTTGTCCTGTTGACAAAAGCCACAAGCTACACTTTTCTTCATCAAACACTGTGTATCACAAATCGTTTGAGTTAGTGGAAATTGATCTTTAGGGTCTGGCACATGAATCTCCTAATGGTTTTCTGATTTCCACAAAACTAACTAAAAATTCAACAAAAGCAAGCGCCCCTATCAATTAATAGTATAGCTACGGTGAACAAAGATATCATTTCCACGAAGACCAAAAATACTAGTAATTATCGTCTTTCTATCATTTAACTGACAAATTGGAGAGATTGATTAAAACTAAAATTAACTAAATTAATTAATTAAAGAACACGACAAAGAACAAATAAAAATAACGATTAACAACCAAGAAGTGAATAATACCCAAGAAAGAATCCACCTAGATTTCATTTGTCATTATAAATTTGAATTAAACAATTTCTTCACTTAGTATATTGATCCGTAGAATTCCTAAATTATGCTAATATCTCTTTTGAGAGTAAGAACAATTGACTTTAGGTTGATTAATTGAAATTTTTTTCTAATTTAAACCCTTATTATCGCATTAACTCAATCTATAGATCCCCCTATTACATTTGACTCTAATCCGATAGATTTATGTTGTCATATTTCTAGGATTACATGCAACTCCACTCAATTATGCTAGATCTACTCCTAAACAGTGACTTTTTCTCCTCTGATTTAAGCACATCAAACATGGTTTAATAGTTCAGAAATATTAAACCAAGAATTAAGCACACATAATTGAAAACAAGATCTAAGTATTTATTGTGTAAAACAGAAATCAAAAGACTGAATTCATCATAGAGTTTATCTCCCTTGGGTATTTAAAAAATTAATTCATAATTACAAATAAAAACATCTCAAAGACAATATAACCAAAAAGGAAATAAAGAAACTCATAATAAAATTCAAAGAAATAAAAAAGGAGATCTTCAATCTTGATGGAAATTTGCTTCAGAGTCGACTTTAGTGGTGTTCTTCAAGTTGTTTCTGGAATATTCTATGACGACTTACTCTCATCTTCTTATATTTGGTATATATAGGTCTTAGAATGCTCGAAAAACCTAAAAATTATGTTTTTCATGTTTCTAGAGTGCAGTTCGCAATTTTCACACAGTCTGGCACATGGTCGTGTGACAGCCCGTGTGGCTCCTAAGACTTGCTCCAATTTTTCAATTTTCGCTCATTATTCGCTCCTTTTGCTCCCAAATGCTCTTCTAAGTATAGAAACATGAATTTAAAGGATTAAGAGCATAAAATTCAACATTTTACATCGACTAACCATCCAAATATGCATTAAGAATGAGATTAAAACATGTTACTTTTAACACTTATAATTTTCTCTATCATATCTCGTTTGTTGATGTCTACAGTAAGAATTGTTGGTTGTATCTACTTTGAGAAAAGCCTGAAGCCTTTCAAGCTGTGCAATTGTTTCAAAAGCGTGTTCACAATTAGTTTAATACTTCTATAGTTGCGATTCAGACGGATTTAAGAAGCAAATTTTGTGGACTTTATTCTTACTTGGCTAATTGTGGTATTCAATATTGTTTGACTTGTCTTCACTCATCGTCTCAAAACGGAAAAATAGAGAGGAAACATAGACAGATAGTGGAACTTGGCCTCACTTTACTTACACAAGCTTCTTTACCATTGAGGTTTTGGTGTGATGCTTTTTTAACGGTTGTGTATCTCATTAACAGGCTTCCAACAAAGGTCCTTGGCAATATTTCTCCTCATGAAAAACTATATAATCTTGCTCCAGGTTATGAGTTTCTACGAGTATTTAGCAACCTTTGTTTTCCTCATGTTTGTCCTTTCAACAGGTACAAACTAGAGCATCGAAGTACACCTTGCACTTTTTTGGGATATAGTCTCATGCATCATGGATACAAGTGCATGGATTCTCATTAACGAGTGTTTATTTCGCATGTGAAGTTTCAGGTACATGTGTTTTCTTTTTCCAAAAAAAATGATTTTGCATCTCCTTCGTCATCACAGGCAACTGGTTTTATTTCCTCCACTCTTCCAATATTTGAATCACCAGTCACACACACTTGTGTCCCTACTGCTAGTTCTAGATTTTCCTACTCTTCTAATGCTATTAGTTCATTCTTAGTTTCCCCTTCATCTGTTGATCATTGTTCATCTGCTCACACTAATTTGTAGTCGGTTAATCTATCTCAAGATGGTCGTATTGATGATAGAGAAGAGTTTACACAAGATGGGACTTCCTTTCTTCCACCAACTCCCATAGTGTCCACCAACACTCATTTTATCGTGACTCGTAGTAAAGCAAGCACCTCCAAACCTAAGGTAAATGTTATAGTTATTGATAAGAACGTTCCACCTGATGTTTATACTGCCTTACAATCATCTGAGTGGACAGCTTTTGTCATGGCTGAATATCAAGCACTTGTAGATAATGGTACTTGGTCGCTTATGCCTCTACCACCAAATCGAACTCCAATTGGGTACAAATGGATCTTTAAAGTCAAGAAATGTGCTGATGGAACAATTAAAAGGCATAAGGCTAGATTGGTTGGGAAAGGCTTCTCCCAAGTTGTTAGCCATGACTACAAAGAAACCTATAGCCCGATAGTTAAAACCTCCACAGTTTATGTTTTGCTATTAGTAGCATTGGTGAATGAATGGTAGATTCGTCAAGTCGACATCAAAAATGCCTTTGATAAAGGTGATTTGTTTGAAGAAGTATACATGGTATAGCCTTCGGGTTTGAGAAAATAGCTCCGAATCGAAATTTTTTAGTATGTAATTTGCACAAGGCATTATATGAGCTGCGTCAGGCACCCAGAAGCTGGTTCTCCAAGCTTAAAGACTACCTTGGTTAATTGGGCTTCGCAAACTCAAAGATAGATTCTTTTGTGTTTGTTCCTCAAGACAAAAACAACTTGTTATATCTTATTGTCTATGTCGACAATATTTTGATCACAGGCAATTCTCTAGCAGAAGTGGATTGACTAGTGCAAAACCTCAATGCTAAGTTTTTCTTGAAAGATCTTGGCTATCTTGCATACTTTCTTGGTATTGAAGTATAAAAGATTGGCAAAGGACTTGTGTTGAATCAAAAACGATATGTTTCAGAACTCTTACAAAAGGCAAATATGGTAAATTGTAATCTAACTCCCACACCTACGGTTGCATCGCGAAAGCTTTGTAAAGATATAGGGGAAAATTTGATGATCCTCAGCTCTATGGAAGCATTGTTGGAGCATTACTTTATGTTTGTCACACAAGACCTGATATTTCTTTTAGTGTTACTAAAGTTGCTTAGTTTATGCAGTCACCTTGTATTGAACATTGGGTTACGGTTAAGCATATACTTTGTAATTTACATGGAACCATTGATTATGGGTTGGTCATGTTGTCTTTAACTTGTGGTACTCTAATTGCTTTTTTCGATGCTGACTGGGGAAGTGATACAAATGATTGAAGGTCTATCTCAGGTTATTGTACATTTCTTGGGGCCAGTCTTATGTCTTGGAGTTCAAAGAAGCAACGTTCAGTTTCAAGGTCCATTGCAGAAGTTGAGTATAGAAGTCTAGTTGATGCTTCCTCAGAGGTTATGTGGATGCAGTCTGTTTTAAATGATTTTGGAATTAGCTTAACCAACATTCCCAAGGTGTGGTGCGACAACACCAGTGCAGTAGCTATGGCTGCAAATCCTGTCCAGCATGTGAAGACCAAACATGTAGACCTAGACCTTCACTTTGTGAGGGAAAAGGTTTTGAGAAACAGACTACAGGTGAATTATGTACCAACAGCAGCTCAAATTGTTGATATTCTAACAAAAGCGTTACCTCCATTGCTTTTCACTGAGCTGAGGAGCAAGTTAAACGTCATTTCCATTCAAGATGCAGAGAAGTTATTGATCATGGAGGGTAAGGAAATAAGAAAGCATGGGGAATGTTGAACAATATCAAAATAGTTTGGACGAGTTAGTTTGTTGAAGAAGTTGTTAAGCAATTGAGTCAGTTTCTTGAGCTCTTTGCTTAGTTCCTTTATTAGTCTATAAAACCGTGCTTTGTATACATTTGAAGTGTAATTTTTTTCTAATGTAATACATAAACCAAGTTTTCTTTTGTCTTCTACTGTTATCTTTCTTTGGTTGTTATCTTCCTTGCTGCCAGCTTTGCTTGTTATCTCCGGTGTCTTCCTTGCAGCTGTCACTGGAATATTGTCTATGTTACACTGGTGAACAATTTTTATTTACCCAAATCATTTTATTAAATTATTCTTGTTATATATTTTTTTAATAAGTTTAATTCCTTTAAAATTTTTAAGTCTCAATTTTATAAAGTTATAATAAATCATTACAATTCTTACTTTTTATTACGATTCATATATTAATAAGAAAATATATGATGATTAAAAATTATAAATTATAATTATAATAATTCATGAAAAGTGATTACATCACCAATTATAATTAATATACTAATAAATAAATTATTAGAGGAAATATAACAATTATAATTTTAAAGGATGATATCTATTGTTTTCGGATAAGAAAAAAAGATACTTTTGTTTTTAATTAGTCATAATTTTTTGAGAAAAAACTTAATTTAATTATAATAATAAATAAAAAATTTGATCAAAATTTAAAATTACACCCGTAATCTAAAGAAATTTAAAAGAAATGAGTTATAATAAAATTACATATTATATTATGACTATTTGAGAATGTAGGATTAAAAGATAAAGTAAAATATTAATAATTTAAATAATATAATCTTATTTCAAAATGTAATATTATGAATTATAATGTAGGATTCAATCAATTAAATATATCTTAAATTGAGGTTAAGACCGGGCTTCCAACTGTAAAAGTATATTTCACTATTTGCATTAATTTAATAGTTTTATCGTAGTATTACATAATTAGAACAAAGATAGAAATTGAAGTGTGGAAAACGTTGCCACAATGCAAGGACCTTGCAGCCTTTTGTTCCTTGCAACGAGGAGGTAGTTGTGAAATAAAATGGTAATTTAATATCAAGTAACAAATTTGTGAGAATCTTATGTTATGATCTAATGGTTAATGATGTTTATTGTTTTAAATGTAATTTAGATACGAGTCGTATTTATTGTTCGGGTTTTATTTTGTTATTATAATTCAAAAAAATTGTGAGTAAACAACCAATAAAATTAAGAATTAAAAGTAATATGAATACTATATAAATCTAAAACTATGTAAAAATTTATATAATATAAGTTAATGGTGATAAATGATAAAATATACTTGGTACTTCTAGGCAATGAATCACAAAACTTGAAGAGATGGCACAATTTAATAATACTCGTGTTGACATAAATGATGTTTGAATTGGACTGAATTGGTCAGTTGGATCAAAAATTGTCCAAGGTATCGATTTAGAAAATGGCATCCGACTGGTAGAATCCAAGGGTGTAACTAGGGAGCTGGCAAGGGCCCTACCATTAAAAGAAAATTGTGTTAACCTTTTAGTATGTGATTTAGTTTTATGGTTTATTTGTTTAAAATTCATAATTTATTAATAATATTATAAATTAACTTTTATCGAAACAAAAGAAAATCACAGCCATTAAGTTGCATTTAACAAAATAAACATAAAATTAAATAAATTCACAATTAACATTAAATTTATTCTATTAACAAAATAATAATAATAATTCAAAGTCAATAATATTGACAATTAACTTTTATCAAATCAATTCCAAAACTCGAATTAAATATTAAAAAATCAATAATGTTATCTTTGAGTACCAAAACGCATAATTGTTACCAAATTTGGGTACCACATTAAACTGAAAATGATACAACTATAATATTAGAAAAAATAATATAATAAAAGAATAGACCAAAAAATTGGAGGCAGGCCCAATCCAAATTTCTTTTTTATCTCAGGAGACATGCTGCTAGTGGGCCATCTCTGTTTTGTGCTGTCTCCATGCCCACACATAAGTTTCTTGTGTTTCAATAATTATAGAATTTGTTTTAAAAAAAATTATTTTTGTTGAAGTTATTAGAGAGGTTTATGATTGATAAAATAAGGTAAATGATCTATTTCCTATTAGAATTGAAAGAGGAAAGAAAACCCATAATTAGGGTATTGCACATGCCACACCATATAGTATATTTATGAAGATAAGATAATTAAGAGGGCATGGTCTGTTATTTCAGTATCATAAAATATTACAATCATTTTATAATAGGGGAAAATTAAGAGGGCACTACAAATAAAATTCTTTTCTTTGGATTTATAAAAGTGTGTGAAGCTATTTTGATAGATTATTGGTTAATATTTTAATCTTTATAAGCCACTTAAAATATTTTATATATTTTAAATTAAATTTTGGATATCATTTGATATATTAATGGTATAAATTTTTTCAACTCCACAACCAGAGTTAAGATGATGCCAAATGTCTTCAATTGACACTAGAATATAATATGAAAATTGCATATTCAGAATATAGAAATGTGTTTATAAATAACATACAATAAATAATAGTATATATTGTTTGAAACTAATTAATAATAACACATGCAAAATGTACTATATTAAAATGAAAAAATTAAATTAAATTGTGAATAAAATAAAATTTAATATGTAAATACATTAGACTATGCATAATGCAATTAAAATGTAAATATTATATTAAATTAAAGTCATGGTTTAGTTGTAAAATTGTTTAATTATTGTTAATAACTTGAGTTAAAATCCAATCATATACAATTTTCTATTTGTTTTTCGTAAAGAGAAAGACTAAAAACTCTCGAATTATATAACTAATTTTAATTATTGAAAGACATTTTTGAAATTTTCTAACTGAGTTGGTGCTCGATTAACTCATAACACCAACTTAGTTACGGATTAAATAATAGTATAAATAAATATATAATTGATGGATATTATAAAATATGCATAATACAATTAAAATGTATATATTATATTAAAATAAATCTTTAGTTCAATGATAAAATTGTTTTATTGTAAATAGCATAAGTTTAAATCTAATCACATACAATTTTTATTGGTTTTTTAAATAAAAGAATAAAATATCCACAAATAATATAAGTTATTTTAATTATGAAATAACATTTTGAAATTTCTCTAATCGAGTTGGTGCCCGGTTGACTCATGACACCAACTTAGGGGCTTAAATAATAGTATATAGATATAGATACAATTGATAGAGATAATAAAGTATGTATAATATAATTAAAATTTAAATATTAAAATAAAGCTTTCGATTAGTGGTAAAATTTTTTATTAATATATATATAGTATGGGTTCAAATCTAGTTACATATAAATTTTTATTAATTTTTAAAATAAAAATACTAAAATACTCTCAAATAATTTAGCATATTTTAATTATGGAAATACATTTTAAAATTTTCCTAATCGAATTGGTACTCGATTGACTTGTGACACTAGCTCAATCAAGGATCTAAATAATAGTATAAATTTAAATATAATAAAATAAATAAATGGGATGCATGGCTGCATCTAATCTTATTTGTGAAGTTAAAAAAACATTGTTACTTGTGTATCAAATAATAATCTAAAATTTTAACTAGAACCTCTTTCAACTTTTTTTTTTAATTCTTTTCATATGAGTGTAGCATCAGGATTCCTAGTCTTTTGTTTTTTGATACAATGCCTAGAACTACCCATAACTCCTCCTCAATCCTTAAATAGGATGATAATGTGCCTCAACATACTCAAACCCACGTCCTCTTGCATTTCAATGACAGCTGAACTAAGACTCAATCACTTCTTTCAACTTTTAAATTAGAGGAGAATTGTTATAAATCTATTGATAAATGGATGCTCATATAACTCCCAAAACCACCAAATTCATTATTTTGTAACTCTTGTAACCCCTAAAGAATTTATAGGGTATCTTAATTATCTTTATTATATATTTGTAACCTATAGTGATTGAAGCGATATAAATAAAGGGAATGTGCAAGCTTATTGGATCCAAGAAAAAGTAGAATTATCCTTTCACTTTTATGTTTACTCTTCTCTCTTATTTTTACTATAATTCTCTTAGTTTTATAATACGTTATAAGCACATATTGCTTAGAAGTAAAATTATTATCTATTAAAGATCATACTTATCCTCCATGATTTTTCATTCAAAGCTTTACACACAAGATGCTAAAAGTTTTCAGAGTATTTATTTAACGTTTCATATTGATTTTTTAAACTCTTGAATAATTATGATGATTTTGTTTAATTTATTTTATTTCTATATTTTAAGGATGGTAAAAAATTGATCTCAATATAGATTTTGATCAGAAGTAAATTTATGCCAAATTTTATAGATTACTTGCGGTGCTATTGAACTGCTATTGAACTTTAGTAGAAGATAAAAAAATTTAGGTAAATTTACTTATCACGTTACATGCTTATATGTTTACCACATCACAAGCTTATATGTACCTGGATTTTTGTTCATAAAAAATTACTTTTCTTAATATACGTTATTTGATAATTGCTTGGTGATGTTTGAATGATGATTGTTTAATTTTAATGTTATCAATTGGTAGATTTGTAAATAATGATCCATAATTTTATCGATCATTTTTATTAATCAATGCCTAAGGTTCATCATAATATGTGACTTTGCATCAGTTCTTAATCATCATTAAACTAACTATTTTTTGTGTTTATTTGATGATTTCAATTTGAATATATATTCCAAATTCTAGCCAACATATGTTTTCGGATTTTGATATCAATATAATTTTGATTCAATGTTATTGATGCCGAAGTGTATTAGTATCATATAAGTTATTTTGAAATTTTACTATAGATGAATTTTGATTGGATTCAAAGTCTACTACTGGAGCTATATTTGTTTACTTCTTGATAAAATCATCAAGACTAAATATCAAGCAAGAAAGGTATATCAACTTATTAGATCTTTATCTTTAAATTTTTTCCTCAACAATAGCATCTTTAAATATTAAATTGGCTTGATATATGATTTAAATATTTGAGATGGTATTCCTTTTAAGTTTTGTTTCCATAGGCTACTTATTATTTTAAGCATATTATTTGTTCTTGAAAATGAATATTGATTAACTTATTTATGTCGCTATAATAGGTTCTATAATTAAATAATATATTTGACTAAAACATATTTAGTAGACAAATTTGTATTGATAAACCAATAAATTTTATGATTGTTCATATTTGAGTTAGTTCAAATATAGATTAAGTTTCTCTAATGTCCCTTCTTAATTTGGTTATACAATTTGAAAATTTTCAATACCATTACATGTATAATTCTAAAGACAATTTTGAGGAATGTCTAAAATGATTTTTGGGTTGATTTTAATACAGAATTTTAAGTTTAATTGTTGTCATTTTTAATTCTTGAATTATTTTGGTTGGAAACATTTTCATAAATTTAAAAATAAAAATTATTATATTAATTTGGCCATTCGCATTTCTATAGACCTCGTTTATATTAACTAGTTGTTGTTTGATAATAATAAAAAAACTTATGTGGTTTACTTTTGTAAATGACTTATATTTTTCCTATTATACAACCCTAAGAAACTTGTTACTTTTGTAGAGCTGTTAAAGGTAGTTCATGCGCTTTATATTATTTCATTTGTTAATTATTTAGAGAAATAACACGATCAATTATAAATGAAAAAGTTTTAGTGAACATGAAATGTATTATTTTGAAGTAAATTTCATGCATGTCTACAATGGTTTATGAACTTTTTTTCTAGCACTAGCATTATATCAGGTTTGATATTTTAGATGTCAGTTTTATCCATACAATTGGTTTACAATAAACTCCATGCTTGACTTGACTATTTTTTTCTAGTTAATTGATGATGCAAAACTCTTGTGAAAATGATTTTAAAAGTATTATGAATTGATCTCATGCATTCTTATGGATAAAGAAAAGAACGAGTTATTTGTTTCACTGATTTTGCTCCATTCTCCAAAATGAATGTAGCAATACATAACAATTATTAAAATGGAACCTATTATAATTATTGCAAAATAAATAAGAAGATAGATGATTCGAAATGTTGTTAAATGTTCATTCTTAGAATAGAATGATCAATGATTTATATTAGTTAATCATTCATTGAAGCGGATGATATCTATATGATCTTATTGGTAAGGAATTGACCGAATTATTTTTTGCAGATTCCTTGAAATGAATGTCTGCAATAAATATGTTATAACCACTTTTGATCATTAAAGTCAATTTAGACATTTGAAGATTTTGACATATTCCCTGAAGTGAATATCACACATAATTGTTTGCAAATTATATTTCTTTTATTAAGTTAATGACATTATGGACTTCACATTGATTTAGATATTTCTAGAAGTAAATGTTACAATACTGGTTATATGTGGATACAAAGTAAAAGGAATGATAATAAAATTATCAATTCTCAAATTTCATATTAGTGTTATTAGTACAACTGAAAAGTATGTTAAAGTAAACCAGAAGTTTACTGATACAAATACATTTAATACTTGGCGTGACTAGTTAGATCATCCTAGATCATATATGATGTGGAAATTAATTGAGAATTAATATAGACATTCATTAAAAACCATAAGTTTCTTTAATTAAAAAAATTCTCATGTGTTGCTTGTTCTCAATGATAATTGATTATTAAAAACTCACTAGCTAAAGTTGAGATTTAATGTATTGCATTTCTGAAATGAATATGGACTCATTCATCTATCATGTGCATGGTTTTGATATTATATGATTTTGGTATATAAATATACAAAATAACCCATGTTTTATCAACTCGTAACTTGAAGTTTGTGAGATGGCTTGTTTAAATGATTAAATTCAAATTATGCAATTAAAACAATTCATCTTGCTAATGCTGGTGAATTTACGTCCCAAGCTTTCAATAATTATTGTATGTTAATTAGGATAAAAGTTGAACATTCTTTAGCTCATGTTCACACATAAAATAGTTTAGCTGAATTGTTTATCAAACGCCTCCAACTAATAGTTAGGCCATTACTTATGAGAACAAAACTCTCTATTATAGCTAGGGGATATGTTATTTTGCATGCAGCAACACTTGTACACATTAGGCCAACAAGTTTTAATAAATAGTCCTTATTACAATTGGCTTTTGGTCAAAAGTCAATTATTTCCCATCTTAGAATTTTTGGATGTGCAGTATATGTTCTAATTGCTCCACCACAACGCACAAAGATGTACCAACATAGGAGGTTGGGAATGTATATTGATATAAGTCTCATCATATTATTAAATATTTTTTAACTATTAATTCGAAATTTAGTTATGACATGAGTTGTTATTTATTATAAAATAGTTTTCCCAACATTAGGGGAGAGAATAAATAGCTGGATGAATAAAGTACTTGAAACTAATTATCATTGTCTAAGGTCTTCGTACAAAGCAATGTGAATCAGAAGTTTAGCAAATAATTCATTTTACAAATTAACTGCCAAAGATTCATTTACTAACCTAACGAGAATTATAAAATCTCATATACTAGTTGAATATGTTCCAAAACGAATTGATGTCTCAATAGGATAAATTGTTAGTGTAAAAGAAAGTAAATGCTTGAAGCGTGGAAGACTAGTTGGTTCCAAAGATAAAAATCCTCGTAAAAAGAAAGGAGCAAACATTCAAGATGGTCATATAGTGGAGGTGGGGATTCTTGAAGAAACCCATAGCATAACTAATTATAAAACTCAAGAAGAGATTCAAGTACCTGGAAGAGAAAATGAAAATGATGAAAATAAAGAGATCTTGATAAGTTATGTCAATACAAGAAAAAGATGGAACCTAAAAAATATAGTTGTTAACAAAAAAATTGCTTATAATATTGCTATTGAAATAACAAAAGAAAATGACGGTCCTGAGCCTAAATTTATTGAGGAATGTAGAAAGGGAAAAAATGATCAAAATGGAAAGATGCAATTCAAGTAGAATTGAATTCACTTTCTAAACATGAGGTTTTTGAACTTATAGCCCAAACACCTAAAGATGTAAAGCTGGTAGGCCGTAAATGAGAATTTATGCGAAAACGAAACGAGAAAAACGAAGTTGTAAGATATAAATGACTTGTAGCACAAGGATTTTTTGAAATGCTCGACATTGATTACGAAGAGACATATTCTCTTGTGGTCAATGCAATCACGTTTAGATGTTTTTTTTTCTTTGACAGTACGTGAAAAACTTGACATGTATCTAATGGATGTTGTTACAACCTATTTTTATAACTCACTTAATAGTGACATTTATATAAAAAAAATCCTAAAAGGATATATTTCCTAGGAAAATTGCTCGATAAAAAATGATTCAATTTTCCCATATAAAGGCTTGGATCAGATTTTTGTGATAATTTTTTTTTATGTTGATGATCTAAATATTATTAAAACTTCTAAAGAGCTTCAAAAAATAGTAAATTGTTTAAACAAAAAATTTGAGATGAAATGTCTTGGAAAAGTAATTTTTTTGTCTTGGCCTGCAAATCGAGCATTTAAAAGATGGAACTAATGTCCATCAATCAACTTAAATGGAAAAGATCTTGAAGAAATTTTACATGGATAAAGTAAATCCATTGAGTATCTCGATGGTTGTACAATCGCTAGATGTGAAAAAAGATTAATTTCGTTCTTACGAGAATGATAAAGAGTTTTTTGATCCTAAAGTACCATATCTAAGTGCCATAGATGCATTGATGTATCTTGCAAACAACACAAGACTTGATATAGTTTTCGTTGTAAAGTTATTAGCAAGATTCAGTTCTTCTCCAACACATAGACATTGGAATGAAATTAAACATGTATTCAGATATCTTAGAAAGACTATTAATATGGGGTTATTTTATTCAAATGATTCAAAACCTCTATTATTCGGCTATGCTTATGCTGGATATTTATTGGATCGACATAAAGGTCGATCTCAAACAGGTTATTTATTTACATGTAGAGGTATTGTCATTAATTATGACATTCAACAAAGCAGACATTAGCTACCGCCTCTTCAAATCATGCAGAAATAATTGTAATGATAAGCCAAGCTGTAAGTGTGTTTGACTAAGGTTATTGACCTAACATATCTAAAAAATATATAATTTTGCCTTTACAGGAAGAAATGTCAACTATCATATACGAAGATAATGCATCATGTATAGCTCAATTGAAAGGTGATTACATCAAAGGTAATAGAAAGAAACATATTTCACCAGAATTATTCTTCACTCATAATCTTAAGAAGAAATGTAATATAGAAGTTCAAAAAATTCATTCTGGTTTGAAAGACTAGTATACAAATTTGTTCTAAAACGTGTTGTACTCTTTTCTTTTAACCAAGGTTTTGTCCCACTGGGTTTTCTTGGTAAATGTTTTTAATAAGGCAACTTATAATAGAAGGATGTGTACTTTTTTTCTTTCATTAGGTTTTTATCCCATAGGGTTTTTCCTAATAAGGTTTTAACGAGAAACATTTTCATTAATGGACATCCAAGGGAGAGTGTTATAAATCTATTGATAAATGGATGCCCATATAACTCCCAAGACCTCCAAATTCATTCTTTTTGTAACTCTTGTAACCCCTAAAGAATTTATAGGGCACCTTAATTATCTTTATTATATATTTGTAACTAGGGACAAAGCCAAGAGGGTTGGTAGGGACCCCGACCCCTCTAAAATGAAAATTTTTTCATTTAGGCCCTTTGAAATTTTTAAAATTTTAAATTAGTAAAAGTAAAATTAAACTTTGGCCCTCCCTTAAAAATGATAAAAAATTGATTTAATCTCTTAAAAACTATAAAGATAGATGCTATTAAAATGGTGAAATAGTATTTTTACTCTTGTAAAAATTACAATTTAATTTCAGCTCCCCTCTTAAAAAAATTTTCTAGCTTCGCCCCTGTTTGTAACCTATAGTGATTGGGGCCATATAAATAGAGGGCATGTACAAACTTATTGTATCTAAGAAAAAGTAGAGTTATCTTTTCACTTTTGTGTCTACTCTTTGTTTGATTAATACTATAATTCTCTTAGTTTTATAATATTTATACTAATTTAAGCTCATGTCTTTTAATTATTACAATTGCAATAGAACAAATCAATAAAACTAAAATGATAATTTTTAAAAATGCTTAAAATATATATATCATATTACCAACATTTTCTATAAAAATATAAAAAAATTGCATGGACCAATTATCAAATAATTTGTAGATAAATAAAATGAAAGATAGGGAGAGATGACTGTATATGGGTTTTGAATGGAGATATTGCTTGCAAGATTTTCATTTTCTATTTATTGATAGCAGTCCAAAATTAAGCTATGATGTTAAATCCACCTCAGTTTACGTAATATACAAACTATACATCATAATAATTACTAAAATAAAAGATAGCTTTGGGAAAATAGGATCAAAATTTAATCATTCATTGTTTTTAATTTTATACCCTTTTGGTTTTCACCAATAATTATGAATTATGTAAGATTCCTAAACAAATTCACAAACATGGGAAAAAGAAGAAGCTGTAAATAGATCTATCAAATATAGAAAATAAAATGAAGGATGAAATAAAATGAAGGCCGCCAATTAGGGTTTACCATCGAATTTGCTGAGACCCTATTTCCCCAAATCCCCATTTGGGGGTCTAAATCCACTTTTAGAGCAGGTAAGAGTTAGGCCTTCCCTTTCTTCTTTCCTCTTCCTCCTAAGAAACATTTATTAAAATAAAAAATAAAAAAAATCCAAATAGATATATATTTTAAATAAATTAAGATATAATTTAGATATTAGAAAACAAATTATATTCGAATTTTAAATTTATCGCGAGGTAAATTTTTTAAAACACCAATCACTACAATTCAATTTCATTTTTAATAAGAAAGCCTTCTTTTTTTTTTCTTTTTCTTCCATCATTTCTTTTCACCATTTCTCAACCAAAAAAAAACCTACCTTCAAAGTTACATAGTTAAATATTTTATTTTCTCCTTTGTTTTCCCTTCTCCTCTTCCTTTTTGTGAAGAAAAGAGAAGGGGAAAGAAAGGAACCAAAAAAAAAAAAAACCCTCCATTAAACCCTATAAGGGGTTAAAAAAAAAGAGTTCTGTTTTTTTTTTTTCAATTACAAAGACGACAAAACCAAAGGCTAAAACAATAACTATCATCAAGCAAGGCATATATAGAAGGAAAAAAAAAGAAGAAAAGAAGAAGCCAAGATTATATTACGTGTAGGTTAATTTAGTATATTATTTGTATAATAAGGTTTGAAAGAATAAGAAGAGACAAATTCAAGGAAGAAGACGATGATGGGAAACAACAACAACAACAACCACCACCAAGTAAGTATGCAGAAAGAGGAAGGTGTGATGCTGAAAAAGGGACCGTGGACGGCCGCAGAGGATGCGGTGTTGGCGGAGTACGTGAGGACTCATGGAGAAGGGAACTGGAATGCAGTGCAAAGGAACACAGGGTTGGCTCGTTGTGGGAAAAGTTGTAGGCTAAGATGGGCTAACCATTTAAGGCCTAACTTGAAGAAAGGAGCTTTTTCTCCTGAAGAAGAAAGGATTATTGTGGAGTTGCATGCTATCATGGGAAATAAATGGGCTCGTATGGCTGCTCGGGTAAACCATTTCCATTGTATCTGTTCGAATTTATCGTTGCATTTTGTTCATATATTTGTGTGGTGATTTTTTCTGAGAGTTTCATAAATTTTACAACTTTGTTCATAGTTTTACTTTATTGGAATATGATATGATGGGTGGTTGGTTCTTGGAATCGATGCATTGTTTTTAGCTATTTTCTTAGAATCTGACATTAGACATATATATATATAGCATCGCTTTGGAAACCCTGAATTTAAAGAAATTGATTCTAAATTCCTTTTTTTTTATCCGCCATTGATGATAGCTTCCAGGAAGAACGGACAATGAAATCAAGAACTATTGGAATACAAGGGTAAAAAGAAGGCAACGGCAAGGTCTCCCACTTTACCCTCCTGAAATCCAATCCTTGTATTCTCAGACTCAGCCTGTACTAACACCATCTTCAACCTCCTCTTTCTCCTTCCAACATTCCACCACCATGCTAACATCATCATCACCATCTACGCCGCCACGACTTCTTGCCTACGATCCACATTCAGCCGCAACGCCACCGCCTGTCCAAAGTCCAAGTCCAGCCTCAACGCCGCCCCCTCTTCCAAGCCCTTCCCATGTCTCTCCACTTCAATCTCCCCATAAGCCTTCATTTTCATCTATCCCTCTAGCCGATTCTTTCACATCCAACACTCCATCTTCCTCCCTCGACTTTTACTTCCCTAGACCTTTGCCTTCCTTGCAACAGCCCCTTCGTAACAAGCGACCAAGACACGACGAAAACAACACCAACAATGGGGGTTCGAGCTTTATGTTACCCTTTTCATCGTTGATGAAAACGGATCCTTTCAATCCCCACACCGTGACTAATAACTCGTTGAACCCTCAACATTACTCCAACTCATATTGTTTGGATCAAACCACATTTGACATGGCTTCATCTTCAAGGTTCCCCCAACCCCATTTCGATCCGGGACAGTTTATATCGACTCCCAGATTCGGTTATAATCAGTTGAAAACCGAGCTCCCTTCAAACCAAATTTTCACCCAAGTTGGTAATTCACAAGTTAGACTTGATCCTAAAGGGAATAACAATTACAGCAGTCATAATCAGATTCAGAATAGCAACCACCATAGCTCGAGCTTGAATATCAGTGGGAATGGCTTGATAGAGGATATGTTACAGGAGGTTCAGACGTTGAATGAGAAGAATGAAATTATGGCGAGTCAGAGTTGTTTAGTTAGATCAAGTTCAAGCTCCGAGGGTTTAGCTTCAGGTCAGTACCTCGTCTCAAATTTTGCTTTCAATACTTAATTTAAATCAATATCTGTAATGGTCATATCATATCAGTTGTATGCTTGAAGCACATATCCACCCATTTTTGTCCTCAAATCTCAATCATTATAGAATTAGATGTATATTTCCTTTTTCCTGGATTCCTACTAATGCCTGAAATTCCAGTGTAATGACAGTTTTATTTTTATTTACTTGTTTTGTTTTTCTATAAAAATGATTAGATATCAATTGGTACAAGTTAAAAACACATCTAGAAATGAAAACCAATTGTATACTCGGAGCATTTTCCTTAAGCCATCTCTGTATCATCATCATCATCAGTTTAACCTTTAATGCGATACACACTCTTTATAAATTCACTATGTTTTCATATTATTAAATCTTACGCGAAAGTACTGCAAATATTTGGGTCGAACTTAATTATCATCTATTGTATCTGGACTTTCCCTTTTTAAATCAATACTTACATATTTTTCAATATATGAAAAAAAAAAATATACCCATTAAAAATTTACATATATTTGACATTATATAGTGAAGATTTGCATTTTGGAACATTCTTTTCCTTTTTCAGTAAGCTGGAACCTGTAAATGGTGATGTTTCTCAATTATTGCACTTCCTAGAAAAACTCAAGTACATGTCTTCACTGCATTTTCCCCCCTGAATCCCTGATTGCTTATTTACTTTTTGAAGTTCAAATATGGTAAAAACTATGAGGAATTGAGTGCTATGCTGCTTTGAATTTTGTCATAGAAACTGAATCGAGACTAAATTCATTGATTTCTCTATTCATATTATTTGTTTCCTCTTGAAACGATTTTAGGGTTGGAAGCAAAAGAAGAATCAAAAGAACAAATTATGAACACAGCAAAACATGTAGATTACTCCAACGTAAATCCATCGTCCATGGCGATGGCTATCCCCGAATGGTACATCAACAACGGCGAAACTTCCATCGGCCAATCATCGACTGTAACATATGATAATTTAGCGCTTGAATTCGAATTGCATGATCAAATAGCTTCGTTATTGCCCATCGACACTGCACCCGACCACCACGGTCGATCTTCCAGCTCCTATACTTGGGATCATAGCTTTCCTGGAATTTGTTAAAAACTTCTAATGTTGGATTCAACATTTTTTTGGGGTTTTGCTTGTGATATTTGTTTGCCTAAAATAACTCAAAAATAATCATAAACTTAATTTATCAATTTACCAACTTTTATATTTTATTGTAGTTAAATAAGTGGCCATTCCATAAGATTAATTATTATGGTAGTAAAACCTATTCTAAAACTTTAATTTTGACTCCAAATTATTCTAAAATTTAAGACTTAATCTACATATTTTATTTTTGACATAATTTAGTACCTCTACTTTTACATTTGTTAGTCTCAATAGTTAATATTGTTAACTATTTCAATCAAAATGTTAGTGACAATTTAGAAAAATAATATTTCATCATGATGATTTGAATGGCGCTTTTAAGAAAATAAATCATAATCAATATTTTCAATATTATTTTTTGTTACATAATTACCCAATAAATAAATTTTTAATTTCAAAATGCCATACCAAATATCTTAATAAAAGAATTTTAATGGTAGTATCAATTGGACCTAAATTTTAAATCCAAAAAGTAAAAAGACTATATTCCTTAAAATAAAAGTAAGTGATTAAATTCTAAATATACAAAGTGTATAAAACTTAGAGCATATTTTCACTCTATAATTTAGTATAAATAAATAAATAATCTAACGTGAAGCGTAAGCCGAAAATCATACTAATTAATGATAAAAAAAGGATATGCTATTTGAATTAAAAGAGAACTATGAGGTAAAATGAAAATGGAAATCACTTTAAAAATCAGTGTTGTATTGCTATATGATTTTTTTTTTTTTTTGAATAATATGACTGGGCTTTTTTATTATTGAAAAACCAATACCCAAATTACCTTATGGGCTCAAGTCCGTATATCTATACAAAATAACAATAAACTAAATTGGGCATCCCTATTATTAAGCCCGTTCTTGGAAACAAATAATAAAATAAGCATTAAAAATAAACTAAGAAATAAAAAATAAAAAAGGAAATCCAAAAGATATACCCCTGTCAAATCTAACAGCCTGGCCATTTATTGCTTCCATCGTCTGTTCATGTCCATCAACCACACCTTTTCAGATAGCCTTTCCCAAAAAATTACAATGTATTTGCTATCCTTGACCACTCCCTTCTCTTTCCCCAGACAACTTCACTCCGGATTTCTTCTCCATCTTTCCTCTGGATCTGCTACTCTATGGACCGTCATTTCCCCCACCAGGTATGATTCTTCCTTTCTCTCTAAAGCTTCTTTTGCTAAGTTATGGGCTTGAGTATTCTTCATTCTGTGGATGAACTGGAAAGTGACATCTTGAACACTGGATTTTCTGATCTATATATCATGAATAATCGCTCTGAGAACCGACCTGTCCATTTCTGTCGATTGGCATTTTTTAATGACTGTTTTCGAATCCCCCTTTATTGTTGTTGTTGTTAACCCCATTTCTATTACTAATTTGATGGCATCTAAACCTGCGAGGGCTTCTGCTCGAATGGGGAAAGGATGTTATCATGTAAAACTGACTTTAAGGCTTTTAAATCACCCATCTGGTCTCGAACAACTATACCTGAGGTCAATCTAGCATTTCTTCTGTCAAAGGCTACGTCAAGCTGAACTGTAATACCCTCCGTCGCCTCTGTTTGACCATTGACTCTTTCGATGGTAAATGTGAGTTTTTTTCTCTTGGATCCCATTCAGTTCTGCTATGTAACTATTAACTTTCTGCGCCATATCCCTAACTGAGATGATCTTCCTTTCACGGGTGAATTGGTTTCGGGAGCTCCATATACACCATAACGCACAACAAAAGGACCGATATTGATCTTTTGTACTCCTTTCAAAAACCCAGGTTAGCCATTCCCAGAGACTTTGATTCATATGAACTATAGCCAAAGAGAGGTTGATGTGTTGCCATATTTCACTGGTTGCAGGACATAGTCTAAAGATATGGCTACTATCTTCTTATTCGAGTCTGCACCGAGGACACCGGATGTTGTCTGTCACTTTCTTGTATCTTAGATTTCCTAATGAAGGGATGTAGTTCTAGGAGATTCGCCATACTATTATTTTAAATTTTGCTGGTAGTTGTAAATCACATAGTTTTCTAAAGAAGTTTTTTGTTTCGAGCTGTATTAAATAACTATTAGGATCCAAGCTAGAATATTGTAATAGTTTATAGGCGCTTCTTACTGAAAACTCCCCTGAGGGTTCTTCTTTCCACACCTGGAAGTCTATATGTTCTGTCTCTGCTAAAGGGCTCTGTAAAATCTTTTGTGCTATATCCAGCTGAAAGGTATTGCTGATCAGATCTCATTTCCAAGTTCTGTTTGTGCTATTAATTAATTTCGAGACTAATATTACTTCACCGTTTACCTCTCTGTCTAGCCTACCAATTGCTTCACTCCCTAGAATCCAACAATCAGTCCATACGTCTATCTCAGTCCCTCATCCAACTCTCCAGCAAAGCCCGTTATGAATTAGCCCTCTTGCTGCCCAGATGCTCTTCCAGGTATATAAAGGTAACAAACCTAACTGTGCATTTAGAAAGTTTGATTATGGAAGATATTTGGCTCTAAGAAATCTGGCTAATAATGAATTTGGATTTTTAATAAGGCGCTATCCCTGCTTGGTTAATAAGGCAACATTAAATTGGAAAAAGTTTCAAAAACCTATACCTCCATCTTCTTTCAAGAAACACATGTTTTTCCAAGAACACCAATAAATTCCTTTCTTCTCGCGCCCCTTTTGCAACCTTCCATTTCATCACATAATGGTTTTGGTAATAAAAAAAGGCCATTGGGTATGTCGGTATCGCTTGTAAAACGGTTTTGATAAATACCTCCTTTCCACCTTGAGGCAATAATCTCATACTTTAATTGTCGATACGATGTTTTAGTCTGTCTTTCAAATCTTGAAAAGATTCTTTTTCCTTCTACCAACTAAGCTTGCAGCCCTAAATACCTTTTTAAATCATTTGAACTCTGGATTCCCAACTGAGTGACCACTATCTGTCTATCTTCCTCAGTTGTATTTCTGCTAAAAAAGACTACTGATTTATCAAAATTTACGCACTGACCTGAACTGTTTTTATACTCCCATAAAATCTGCTTGATTGCACAGACTCTCTTTCTTGTTGCTTCTTCAAACAATATGCAGCCATTAACAAATAATAAATGGAACACCCTAGGGCCACTTCTACTAGCTTTGATGCCTTTTAGAACTCCTTCTCTAGCTGCTATTCTAATTAGGCCTGATAGACTTTCCCCACATATCAGGAATAAAAGCGGGCTTAATGGGTCCCCTTACCTAAGTCCCTTGTTGGATAGAAAATTTCTCCTTTATTACCATTAACCATTGCTAAATAAGAAACAGTAGACATGCATTTCATAATAGACTCAATCCATTTTTGAGAAAATCCCATTCTACTCATGATTTCTTGAATAAAATTTCCTTCTACTCTATCATAAGCCTTACTCATATCTAACTTGACTGCCATATATCCCTTCTTCCCCACTTTTTTCTGTTTCAACGAGTATAGAGTTCCATAAGCCACTAGTACATTATCTGTTATGAGTCTTCCTAGCACAAATGCACTCCGTGCTTCATCAATACATTTATCAATAACTCCTCTAAATTTGTTTGCTATCGCTTTTGTTACTATTTTATAAATAACATTACATTGACTAATTGGCCGAAAGTGAGTCAAATTAGAAGGATTGGTAATCTTTGGGATAAGCACAATCTGAGTTGAGTTTATTGGACTAACCTCCATTTCTCCATTCAAAAGATGCAGAGAAAAGGAAACATCATTCCCAATGATATCCCAGCATCTTGGATAAAAAAGGGCTGGAAATTCATCTTCCCCTAATGCTTTTGTGGACCCCATTCGAACAAAGACCCCCAACTTTCCTCTCCATTATAAGGCGCTAGAAGCTTTCTGTTATCTTCATCGAAGATACAACGTTCAATACTCAAAAATAAATGCTCATTAAATGCAGTCCTCTCTGCTTTGAATAAATTCTCAAAATACACCCGTGCAATACCCTCTATTTCCCGAACATCTTCCGTTTCCTCTCCACTATCATTCTACAGCTTGCTAATCTAATTTTTCCTCCTCCTTTGTATTGCATGACTGTGAAAAAAAGTTGTGTTCCTATCGCCATATTGTAACCAGTTTAACCGAGCCCTTTGTTCCCAATAATATTCTTCTTTTTCGATCTCGAAGTCTAGCTGAATTTTTGTGTCAATCATCTTAGCCAAATTCCTATCATCCCTTTCAGCTTCTACTACTTCTGATAGTTTCGTTGTTAACACCTCCTTTTTCTAATTTCTATTCATTAGTCCCACCCATTTTTTTAGTCATTTTCTCAAGAAATTCAACTTTTGCAATAAATCTCCTACTGCCAGTCCTCATAGGTACTTGACTTTTTCATTAAAAGAATCTTCTAGAGTCCATGCTTCAAATTTAAAATTACCTCATTTTCTCTTATCCTCTTTTTTCTCTGTCACAACAAAGAGATGACAGTGATCTGAAAAAGAATTAATCAGATGTTGAACTTTTGCTTCAAAAAACAAAAGCATCCAACTTGCATTAGCATATCAAGTTGTTCTTGTATATTTGTCTCAGGTAGATTCCCTCACTCCCAAGTAAACCACCTGCCCGAAAACCCCACATCGTTTAATTGGCATTCCTCTAACATTTTTCAAAACAATTCCATCATTCTTTCATCTCTGGGTAAACCTCCCTTTTTTTCGAACCCATACATGATTTCATTAAAGTGTCTACATACAAACCAATGGGTATCCTCTTCTTGATTAAGATTTTTCAAAACAGCCCAAGAGTTTTCTCTATCTCGAGCATATGGGGTGCCATAAAAACCCATAAATCGCCATTTACCGTTAATTTCTGCATCTTCCACAAACACATCGATATGCCTTTTGGAAAAAATTTTGAGAGTAATCTCAATATCATTTTTCCATGCCATATACAATCCTCCTCTAGTTCTTTCCGAATCAACTTCAATACCCTTTGCAAAGCCACAACTCCTTCGAACTCTCTCCATCTGTATACTGCAAAGTTTAGTCTCTATAAAGAAAACTATTTAGGGATTAAAGATCTTCAGCGAGTGTTGAAGTCTCCTTATTGTTCGTGATCTCCCCAAACCACAGAACATTCCAGCTTAAGATTTTTATTACTCTCGGTTGGCTTGCCTCTTGTTAGCCGCCGATAATATAAGATTGTGTTCCTCCATTCTCCTATTTCTGGACGGTACCTTACTGATGTTATCATTTTCTGCAAAATCATCAATTTCAACTCTAGATTTTTTCTTCCCCTCCTCACTTATAAATGTTGTGTCCTCCAAATAATGGTCCATAGAATTATGAATTTAATCTGACAATACATCTGTCATCTTTTGATTAGAACCTGATGGTCCACTTTTTAAGTTGAAACCAAGAACTGGGTCCATTAATTTTACGCATATTCTTTTATTTTCCACCCTCCAATGCCCACTCCCTCTTCCTCTATTACTTTCCCCAACTCTTCCCACTTTCCCCTCTACATCCTCTCTTAGCTATTTACTGTTCATTGCAAACGGTCTTCGAGTCTGAGCTCGTAAAGACAAATCCCATCCTATTTCAGCTACGTCCACACCAAGTGTCATCTTTGCTTTGCAAAAGAAGTCGCTATGGCCCAATCTTCTATAGAAAAAAAAAATAACGATAATCGCTCATATTTAAAATTGACATATGACCTTTTCCCATAGAACGAAACCTGCTTCTTTTTTTTTAAAGGATGCCTTACATCAATATGGACTCTAATTCTCATGAAACTTCTATTCTCCTTACTTAGTTTAGATCCATCATATTTCAAAAAGTCCCCTAAAAAGTTCCTCGTTTGGACCGCCAAACTCTCAGAAAATAATCCAATAGGGACATCATGTATCTGTACCCAAAACGGAGTCTTAACTAAGGGTACTTGTAGTGGATCCTCTCCCCAATTCAATTTATAAAGAAGCAACAAGTGGTTATTAAAGGTCCAATGAGAGCCCTCAATAACCCTTTCCAGATCCATAATATAAAAAATTGAAACAAATACCTTTTCTCTCCCAGATCTCGAATCTGAACTCCTCAAATTGGATGCCACAGATTTGCCAAATACTCTTCATTGCTAAAAAGTGAATGATACTAGCAATTAAAAAACAACCTACAAGTTGAAAAAACTCCCCCATTCCTTCTCTGTTAAGATCTGGTTGTATTTGAATAACTTCATCTTCTTCATCATTAATTGAAAAGTTGAGCTAGTTCGTTTTCTATCTTTGCAAGTGTATATCTCAAACTATGCTTGCTGACTACAGTATGCAAAAGACCGGCACACAAGATGCTCCGACTACACAAATCAAATAAACCAAAATGAAACCAATAGAAACCCTAAAACTTCTTGCCAAAGGTAGCAGACAAAAGTGTGCCAGAGACGGCAGACTTTAATTTTTTTATTATTGCTATATGAATTTTAAATATATTAATAATATCTCAAATCTTAATACAATATATTTTATATATCTAATTAATTAATTAATCAGTTATTTTATAATTAAAGTTGAAGAAAGCTTTTTCCTTGTCAAATTTAGGTCGATGATATGGGCTCATGCTTACACTAAAGAGATACTTACTTCAAAAACAATTTGGTGGGATAACCCCTAAGCAATGTGTTGTTTCTTCATCTACCATCGACATTAGAGGTGTTCTTCTTTGGGCTCCTCCAAGGCCTGGCTTCGTTAAATTCAATGTTGATGGGATAGCTAAAGGTTGCCCGAGACTTACTAGGTGTGGCGGAGTGCTTCAAAATGAGATGGGTGAAACCTCAGCTCTTTTCTCGGGTCCTTGCCTGCCTCGAAGGCTATTACAATTAAAATTCTAGCTATTAAGACAACTTTGGACATCTTTGTCTTAACAAGATGGTAGCAAAAGGTAAATTTAATAGTTGAATCAGACTCAGAGACTGCTATCTCATGGATCCTCAATGAAAACAAAAGACTATGACATTTATGGGATATTTAAGGAGATTGATAAAATCAAATTGGAAATAGGCGATGTTGACTTTGTCCATGTTCAAAGAGAAGCCAATGGTATGATGTATGGTTTAGCGAAAGCAGGTTCATTGTTCTTGTTTGTTCAAGGCTTGGTGGTAATTCTATTGGTTCTCCGTCTTTTGCCTTTGTTTCATCTCTTTTGTTTTGCTTCTAGTTTATTGGCTTTCTGCTCAATGCCCTTGTTCTTACGAGGTGCCTTTTGTTTTCAAGTTGTTTGGCCTTTTTTCTTTAATAAATTTGATAATCGAGAAAAAAAATGATATTAGAACTTATGGGCGTCAAGTTCCATGTATTTTTTTTCTATTGTGCTTATAAATACCCTCTCTTTTGTTTTTTTAAAATAGCCAAAGATCGCAATCTATCATTATTAAGTTTTCAAGCCAAAAATCTTTCAAAATTCTTACTTTTTACCTTACAATTTTGACTTTTTTTAAACCTTATTATAGCTCTATTGAGGGAAGACAATCATAGTGTTAGAAGTTGTAGATATGGTAATTTTTAATTTATAATTTTAGTATTTATTTCTTCTTAATATTTAATTTTAGTGTTAATTTTTATATTGTTCAACATAAAATATTTATTTTGTTTTCATTTTATTTACTAGGCTGAGAATGCACTCTTCAAATTTGATGGAAGATATATATATATATATATATATATATATATATATATTATATCGAACGAGAAGCAACATCAATTGAGAGCATTGCTAGATGTAATTGGTTTTCTTAAGGTGATGGAAATAGCTCACTTTCATGTAGCTACCGCTGCACCATAGTGAAAAGGTTGGAGACTGGAAACCATTACTTTCCACTTTTCATGCGGTAAAGCCACAAACACCTTGGAATATATAGCCTTAATCATATACCTTCCCATTAAAGGAGCTGTTGAAACTGAGGGGTCTCAAATTGACCTTGAAGTGGAAGTGCCGAGGTTGATTGAGCATCATCTAGTTGATAAGAATGATATCAATAGGCCAAGTGAAGTTCATGTTGTTCCAATAGGGTCGGAAGCGTGTAAATTATTGTACTAAAAAATCACACAAAGTTCAATTCCCAGGGAAGAGAGGTGGATCACAAGGATCTCTTAAATACCAAGTCTTTCCTTAGTCAGAATATCCCTTTTATAGTAATTTAATAGCACAATAAATACTACTATTATACCCTCAAATATTGAAAGAAAAATAGGACAAGAAAGAACACAAGAGTTTTAACGAGGTTCGGTAAATTATACCTACGTTCTCGGGCACTAATACCAGATGATAACTTTACTATCTCCAAAATATTACAAACAAATAGAATTCCTTAAGAATTCTCAAATGGGAGAAGAGAGAAAACTAAGAGAGAAAGATTGGTTGGGATGAATTGAAATGAGAAATGAGAAGGCCTATTTATAGTTGAGGTTCAAGGACCAAACAATAAATAGCCCATTATCTCAAGGACCAAAAAAAAATTATCCCATGCCACTTTTTCAAAGTCAACTTTAGGGTGCTAAACTTGCACCACTTTGGATTGTTTGCCATTAAAATTGTCTACCATTAATCATAATGTTAACAGTTCATTTGGCTAAAAACATTGATCCAACATCCTCTGGTAAAAGATGTGATTGATGAAGTGTTTGAGCAATATATTAGAACGTACGTATCATATATCATGGTGGAATGCAGATATCAAAAGTAGTTTTTGTTATCGTCTGTATTTACCTTTGCTTAGATGGGGTCCTCGACTAACCCTCCTTTTGTTATAAATACTCCTCTAAGGTCAAGAAGAGTTCTAGAAAAAGGAACGAGATACTAGACTTCACTTTGCTCAAATCTCTCTTTACTATCTCCCTATCTCTCCAAAATAACAACTCTTCTCACCTCCCACAATATGGACCATCCCTACCTTACTAACTCTCTGCGCTCCCTACAATGTAAACCATCAATGTAAGTCACCTTCTATTTTTATGTTATAACAATATTTAATATTTTATTTTGTTATATTCAAGATCTCTAGTCGGATTTGATTCACTTACATGTACAATGAAAAACTCCCTTTCAATTTAAACTTGACTTCAGCGCCAATGATGACACAAATTTAATTTTTAATAAAAATGTGTTTCATTCAATTTCAACTACAACTCATCTATAAATCCATGTATAAGTCCTAAAGTATATATAAAGTAATGTCCTTTGCTAACTTTTTGACACATATCAAGGTGTGACAAGGTTTTATTCTATTTATTTTTATATTTTATTTTTTATTTTTTTTGTAGTTGCATTTTAAAGAGAACTAAGATGAATACCCCACTTCCTTAGATTTACTCTCTTTTTCCAATATTTTAGTAGTTAATATTTAATAATTTTAATTAAATTTTATTATAAAAGATAAAAATTAAATTTATTGTAATGATTTATTCATGTTTTATACATTATAAATTTATATTAGAATTTATCGTATCAATGATATGGGTGAAAAAATTATATTAAAATTATTTTTTATAAAAATTTTTCAGTAATAGAAATAATTTTATATATATTTTTATAAATCAAAAGTGTTCTCATTCTTTTTACGATTTGAGTAGAGTCTTATTCAAAATAATAAATTTATATTTTAATATTATTGAACACTGATTGATCATTATATTTGTAATTTGTAATTATTTTATTTAAAATGATATAAAAGTAAAAAAATAAACATATCATGATAATTTTTTTTGAAAGATAGAGTGACTCGTTAAAAATTCCCTCTTAACCCAGACCAACAGAGATGGCGAAAAAAAGAAAAAAGTGAATGGAAAAAATAAGAGACCCTTGCATCCAGCAACACGACAGCCGCACAAACCATAAATCATCTAGAGTCTAGCGCAAGACAAAACTAAGACAAATAGACAAATACAAACAAGCACCAGCTTTAGCTAGCGCGACACTAAAAGATAACTGATTTGAGCTTAAAGCTACTGCCAAAACACTAACTAAGTACACTGTTCCTGGAAAGAATCAATAAACCTCAAAGTTGCTATGATCAATCTGCAACCTATGCCAAATTGTTCAGCCACCCGAATTCACCATTTACTAACCCAACGGCATGTGATAGCACAAATTTGCTCTATAGAAGAACCTCTCCATAAAACACTACTCAAAGAGTAGCCATCGCAATAAGATTGACGATGCGATTAATGCCTACTTTGGCCAGCCGATCTGCAGCCGAGTTTGTTTTTTTGTTATATGCAGCCCTTCTTTAATTCACTTGTTCGCAACCATATTGACTTCTCTCATTACATAAGTCAGAGCCACAAACAGGGCTGTTGACACTAAATTTAGCATGCCCATTCAGTGGAGGTTTCCATCACTCTTGGTAGGCATTAACACAACCCTACAGCAGCAAACTAAACACATACATACAGTAAATGATTAAATCTGTTAACCCATGATTTTTCCAATTTATCTGCTTCAGTACTCGCCTCCCAAGGAATGCGATAGATCCTCCAATTCAGCCCTTTAGCTAAGGCTTGAACGTTAGAAATAATACTTGTCAGTCTGCGGGCATTGTAAAAATTCTTGAACTGACTATCGCATTCAACCATTAGAGCATGAGAGCCTTACCATTTTGAAAAATAGAACAAAACGCAAGCCTCCTTCACAGCCAACATGTCAGTTAAATGAGGGCTCGCCATACCAATGGATTTTGAGAAGGTAATAAAGGCTCGACCACCTTTATTTCGAAGAATACCCTCAATTCCTGCCTTATTAGAGACTCCAAACATGAGCATCCACATTGAATTTAACATGACCCAGTCGAGGGGAAATCTAACAAACGCCAGCTCTAGAAGCCTTCAATTTTCTTCCAACTCCACACTCATTAAGATTCCAGAAAATATCCTCAATAGTATAGTAAGAATCGAGCCATTTTGTGGGGAACCACCATGCCAATCTTAGCTTGATCACATCAATAAGTTGAACGAAATCAAGAGTTTTTTGTTGAAGTTGGCCTCCATGCAGCTCATGCAAATTCATGCACATAAGTCTTCCGGATGAAATACATGCAACTGAAGATATTAATGCTACTGTTTCCATCTTAGTTTCATTTAGTTACTTTTTAACAATGTCTTGTAATTTAATTCTTTTTGAATTATGTTTTGGATGACAATTGATGTAACTTGATGGTAATAGAGCTGGTTACCAACTTTGTTCAAGTGTACAAGTTAGTATCACCTAGTTCTAATGTATTAAGTGGAGTTAGGTAGTATTTAGGTGATGAATTTATTGATTTTGACCAGCCAATGTCTGGTACATGTAATGGCTTTAAGCCAAAGTTTCTTTTTGAATAAAATCATCAGATTTTCCTTCCGTATGCTCCATTTTTTCTTTGCTTTCTAAATTATGTTTCTATTCCTGCTTAAAGCTCAAAGCTTCAAAACAAGTATTTTTTTTTCTTTATTTTTCATCCAGATACATTACATTGCTGTTAAAGTCTAGATTGAAGTTCATACTTCATCCAGACAAAGTGTGTCTAACACCAACAATTGGTATCAAGAGCTCATTTCTTACTGGACCTATCCTTGCATACTTTCAAAACAATGGCTTCATCAGGCTTCTCACCAGCTGCACCTCCAGTCTTTAGTGGAGAAGGATACCACATTTGGGTGGTTAAGATGAGGACCTATCTCCAAGCATTTGATCTATGGGTGGTCAACTCAGATATTGAACCAGCACCATTGAGAGCAAATCCAATAGTTGCACAGGTCAGGCAACATGTTGATGAAAGGACTAAGAGACACAAAGCTATGTCTTGTATTCAGAACTGTGTCTCAGATATGATCTTCACAAGGATCATGGCATGTGAGACACCAAAGTAAGCCTGGGATAAATTGAAGGAGGAGTTCCAAGGTACTGAAAGAACAAGGCAACAACAGCTTCTAAACTTGAGAAATGACTTTGAGAACTTGAAGATGAAGGAAGAAAAAACTGTCAAGCAGTATTCAGACAGAATAATGGCTGTGGTTAGCAGCATAAGGCTTCTTGGAGAGTAGTTTAATGAAGCAAGAATAGTGGAGAAGGTGCTCTCTACCTTACCTGAAAGGTATGACAAAAAAATATCCTCTTTAGAGGACTCAAGAGACTTGACCAGCATTACTTTAACTGAGCTAATCAATGCTCTCTATGCACAAGAACAAAGAAGGGCCAGCAGACAGGAGGAGCACCAGGAGGTTGCCTTCTAAGCTAAAACAAATACTAGCTCAAGCACCACTGCCTATAAAGGAAAGAAGACTTGGAAGGATAAACCTAAGTCAGATGCTCCAAAAAAATGGGAAACACCTTGCAAGCATTGCAAGAGACCTGGTCATCCGGAAGCCAAATGCTGGTTTAGGCCAGATGTGCAGTGCCAACACTGCAAAAAGATTGGCCATGTTGAAAAAGTTTTCAAAGAGAAAATAAGACCAAGGCAAAATCAACAGCAGCCAAGGGCTGAAGCTCGAGTAGCTGAAGAAGGCAGTAATAATGAAGAGCAGGTCTTTGCAGTCTTCTGCTCAGCTGCTCTGAAGAAAGTCTCAAATGATTGGCTCCTAGACAGTGGCTGCACTAACCATATGTCATCAGATGCAGCAATTTTCAAGTCTTTAGACAGAAACTGTAAATCTAAAGTTAAAGTTGGCAATAACCACTTTATTAAGGCAGAAGGAAAGGGAGATGTGGTTATTTGCACTCCAACAGGTAACAAGATCATTTCAAATGTTTTGTTAGTTCTTGAAATTGACAGAAACCTGTTAAGTATAGCTCAGTTAATTGAAAAAGGCTATATTATGGTGTTCAAAGAAAATGAACGTTAGATCAGTGATTCAACTGGATCTATGCTCATGTCAGTAGCCATGACAGACAAGAGTTTTGTTGTAGACTGGAATAAAGGCCTTGATAGTGCCTATGTTGTTTCTTCAGAAGAATCCAAACTTTGGCATCAAATACTTGGTCATGCCAATTTCAGGTCCATGGCTCAGATGATCAAAGAAGGTTTGGCTGAAAATTTCACTGGTTTAGTGGAAAATGATGATGTGTGTGAAGTGTGTCAATTTGAAAAACAAGCTAGACATCCATTTCCTGCAAAATTAAGCTGGAGAGCTTCAGATAAGCTGCAGCTAGTACACACTAATGTCTGTGGCCCCATGAAGACTCAGTCATTGAATGGCAGCAGGTATTTCATTCTTTTTATTGATGATTTTTCAAGATACTGTTGGAGTTACTTCTTGAAGAACAAGTCAAAGGTAGCTTCTGTATTTTTAAAGTTTAAAGCTGCTGTAGAGACTGAAACAGGCTATAAGCTGAAGAGTTTGAGGTCAGAATATAGGACTGAGTATACTTCATCCGGGTTTAATACCTTTTTTGATGAAGCAGGCATTAAACACCAACTCACCAACACTTATACACCTCAACAAAATGGTGTAAGTGAAAGGAAGAATAGGAGTTTGATAGATATGGCCAGATGCTTACTGTTTGAGAAGAATTTGCCCAAGACCATGTGGGCTGAAGCAGTCAATACTGCTCTCTATATTCAAAATAGGCTACCAACTAAAGCAGTGGAGCACAAGATTCCATTTGAGGCCTGGTTTGGGTTCAAGCCTTCACTAGTTCACCTGAGAGTATTTGGTTGTTTGTGTTATGCTCAAGTACCAGCTGTTAAAAGAAGCAAGCTGGATAAAAAAGCTCAAGCAGGCATTCTGGTTGACTATAGCTCAGTCAAAAGGGGCTACAAGATCCTTGATCCTTCAACAAACAAAGTAATGGTGAGCAGAGATGTTGTGTTCAATGAGAAAGCATGCTAGAATTGGAACAAAAATGAGCCAGAAGCTATTTCTGAAGAATTTATGGCTGATCAGACTAAACCTGATCAAAATAGTCCAGGAATGGACATTGATGATGAACCAGTCAGGGGTACTAGACCTTTGGCTGAAATTTATGAAAGAACACTTGTGGCTATAGTTGAACCAAGTATTTTTGAAGAGGCTGAGGGACACCAAGGCTGGAAACAGGCTATGGCTAATGAAATTGCTATGATTGAGAAGAACCAGACTTGGGAGTTAGTTGCAAGACCAGCCAACAGAAAAGTCATTGGGGTAAAATGGGTCTATAGAGCCAAGCATATTACTGATAGGAGCCTAAACAAACTCAAATCAAGGTTGGTTGTAAAGGGATTTAGCCAGAAATATGGCCTGGACCATCTGAAAACCTTTGCACTAGTGGCCAGGCTAGACACCATCAGGCTGTTGGTTGCCTTGGTAGCTCAGATGAAGTAGAAAATCTACCAACTTGATGTAAAGTCAGCATTCCTCAATGGTTTTCTTGAAGAAGAAATCTATGTGGAGCTACTTCAAAGCTCAAAGTGACAGACAAGGAAGACATGGTCTACAGGCTCAAGAAAGTCTTGTATGGCTTAAAACAGGCACCAAGGACGTGGTATAGCAGAATTGACAACTACCTGCTCAGTTTGGGATTTCAAAGAAGCCTAAGTGAGCCAACATTGTATGTTAAGAAGAAAGGAGCTGAAACACAGCTCATTGTGTCTCTGTATGTTGATGATCTTTTGGTCACAGGAGGAGACCAAGCAATGTTGGCTGACTTCAATGCCAAGATGGAGCAAGAGTTTGAAATGTCTGATTTAGGAAGGATGACTTATTTCTTTGGCATGGAAATGACTCAAACTCAAGGAGGAATCTTTCTAAGTCAGAGAACGTTTGCCATGAAGATACTGAACAAGTTCTCAATGCAAAATTGTAAGGCTACAAGTACTCCAATTGCAATAGGAGAGAAACTATCGAGCTAAGGCAGTTCTAAGCAAGTAAGTGAATCTGCTTATAGAAGATTGGTTGGTTGTTTGTTATATTTAACTGCCACTAGGCCAGACATTATGTTTGCTGTCAGTTTGCTCTCAAGATTCATGCATTGTTGCAATGAGAAGCACTTTCAAGCTGCCAAACGAGTGGTTAGATACATCAAGGTACTTTAAGCCATGGAATGCTATTTAACAAGGCTGAAAGTCTGAAACTTGTTGGATACACAGACAGTGACTGGGGAGGTTCAATAGATGACATGAAGAGTACATCAGGGTATGTTTTCACCCTTGGCTCAGCTATCTTTTGCTGGAGTGCAAAGAAACAAAGTGTGGTTGTTCAGTCCTTGCTGAAGCTGAATATGTAGCAGCTGCTGGGGCTGTGAATCAAGCCATATGGCTAAGGGAGATCTTAGATAATCTCAACTTGCATCAAGAGGAAGCAACAGGGATTATGTGTGACAATCAATCCGTTGTTGCAATTGCAAAGAATCCTATCTTCCATGGAAGAACAAAACACTTCAACATAAAGTTTCATTTTGTTAGGGAGATGGAACAAGCTCAAGAAGTTGAGTTGATTCATTACAATTCTGAGGATCAAGTTGCTGACATTTTAACAAAACCTCTTAGTACATCAAGATTCATTAAACTGAGAGAGTTAATGGGAGTTTGCAGCATGGAAACCAAGGAGGAGTATTGAAGTTGGCCTCCATGTAGCTCATGCAAATTCATGCACATAAGTCTTCCGGATGAAATACGTGCCACTGAAGATGCTAATGCTATTGTTTCCATCTTAGTTTCATTTAGTTACTTTTTAACAATGTCTTGTAATTTAGTTCTTTTTGAATTATGTTTTGGATGATAATTGATGTAACTTGATGGTAATAGAGCTGGTTACCAGCTTTGTTCAAGTGTACAAGTTAGTATCACCTAGTTCCAATGTATTAAGTGGAGTTAGGTAGTGTTTAGGTGATGAATTTATTGATTTTGACCAGCCAATGTCTGGTATATGTAATGGCTTTAAGCCAAAGTTTCTTTTTGAATGAAATCATTAGATTTTCCTTCCATATGCTCCATTTTTTCTTTACTTTCTAAATTCTGCTTCTATTACTGCTTAAAGCTCAAAGCTTCAAAACAAGTATTTTTCTCTTCATTCTTCATCCGGATACATTACATTGCTGTTAAAGTCCAGATTGAAGTTCATACTTCATCCGGATAAAGTGTGTCTAATACCAAATTTTTCATTGAAAATGATATAATTACGATGCAGCCAAATTGACCAAAGGATGGCAAAAAATGTCATCTTCCATAGCTTATCACAACATGTTGAAGGGAGAGCCTACTACCATATCAAGAACGCAGCTAAAGGCTCCATTGAACAAACCCAACCAATGCTCCCTAGCTTGCAGAAAACTTGCCAAACTCGCCATGTAACCTCATAGCCAAAGAAAAAATGAATAGACTCGTAATTTTTAGTAAAAAAAAGTACACAATGTCAATTCCCACAATATGATGTTCCTCTTAGCCAATTCAACCATAGTCAGAATCTTGCATTTAATAGGTTACCAAGTGAAGATTTTGATTTTAGGTGGAGCCAAACTAACACACAAGAACTTGCTAGCATCCGATCTCTGAAAGGTGTTGCCATAAAGATTCGAACAAAAACACTACGGTGTGTAAATTCCAGTATTGGAACCTTTCTAAAGAATACAATATGAAAAGCCACTATTGATGTTGTGACTCTCAATAATTCCATTGATATAGTTCCTAGTCAAAGGGATTTCTTCTAAGTGCAACATTCCAACACTAGCAATTATTGTTGTAACAACCGAACTCGCTGATTTTCTCACACTTTTTAACTATAAGGGAAAAGATTCGAAGAAATTAGTCTCTAACTGAAAGGCCTTTTTTGAAGGTCATTTTTTAAAAGTCGATTTTTCAACACCATTGATTGTTTTTTATTGAAACTTTGTTCTTTTAAGGGGTGTTAGAGTATAAGAATAAGTTAGGTTGTTATCATTCTTTTATCATTCTATTATACAGTCTCGTATATTGTTAGTAGTATGGTTAGCAGTAGTTAGTCACTCTTACTCAAGTATATAAGTCCTATTCCTATACTGATCCAAACAAGAAAATAATACAGAAAATATTCAATCATTCATTCAATAATCCAAAGTTTCTCTTAGTATTCTGTTTTAGTATAGTTTCTAACATGGTATCAGTCACCTGATTTCCTAGAGGTTTTTCCCGCTGCCAGTTTATGGACAACTTTGCTGATTCTACAGCTACTGATCATGGCAGGCCTGCATTCTCCAACTCTCATTTGGTTCAGACATTTCCTCGTTATTATACGGTGAAGTTAGATTAATGCAATTTTGTGCAGTGGCAACAGCATATCAAGTTAATAATTGAAGGATATGAACTGATCAATTATTTAGAATGGACATTACTTGCTCTGCCTCGGTTTGTCTCTTCTCCAAATGGAGTTTTAACTTTGAATCTCGATGTCTCTCTGTTTGTTTAATAAGATAAGCTTCTTGCTTCTTGGTTACTTTTTACCTTGTTGTCTTGTTTTACAGTTGCGAAATCGGCGTGTGACATTTGGAGCATGGCCAATTACCTCTTCGCCACTGCCGCTGCCACTGGAGCAAAGTTATAAAAAATAAGGCATGAAATTCACTCCGTCAAGAAATGAGTAATGTCTGTCAAAGATTATATTGCTAAAATACAAAATACCTATGTGTTGCTCGAAGCGTCTAGATTTGTGGTATTAGGACAAAAAAAGTGGAAATCATTTTTTCCGAACTCTTATCGAATTTTGACGCGGTCCTAACCTTGGCCTTATTCTCGATTGAAACCATCCCCTTACAGAAACTTATCAATCTGCTTCTTAAGTTTGAAAGTCGTTAAGCTCGTGTGATGACCAAAGCATTGTTTCATACTCATCTGGTGGAGGCCATTCCAATGACACCAGTGGCGAACTCTGTGCGTGGTGGCCATCCACCTTCTACTGCTCGTAGATGAGGTTTCTGAACTCGGATCTAGTGCCAAATTTGAGGTCAATATGGCTATATGGCATAGCGATATTATTATAAATTTGACCGTGATTACGGTGGCTCCTCCTCTGCTCCTAGCATGGCACTAGTGCTGTCGGGACGTGCAGTCAAGTATCGCGTGAAGACAACTTTGACGAGCCTGGCTTATGTTTGTCAGGTCATGGTGGTCTAATCTCTTTTAATAGACTGGGCAGGACGTTGGTCCTTCGGCAGTGGCCCCAATAGCATTCTCATCTGGCTCTTCGTGGGGCAAGTTGCAAAACAACTTCTTTGAGCCTACTCAGCCACCTGGTAGGGTTTTTAACCCATTTACCTCTTATCATGCTGTTGGCGTAAGCCACTTGGTTGGGCCTACTACTGGATCAGGCCTGTCCTATGGTCCTTCTTCCTTGCCGCCAATCTTGGCTCAGCAATATGGGTCGAATGCTTTTGGTTATCTTGGTGCGTCTAAGCCACATACTTCAGGCCATGGTTTTGGGCCATATGGTAGACCGACTAGTGCGGCCCCTAATGCTAGCTAGAATAATGGGCTGAATGCCAAGCTTGTTGGGCTTGAAGCTACGGGTAATAATTTAGTACAAAATCATGGGTTCGGTGTGCCATGACGAACTAAGCTGCGGGCACATGTTCATGATTTCGATGCCTCGTCGTGCATTGGGTTACCACATATCCTTGATTTTAATGCATCATATTTTTTAACCACCTCTAGGTCTAATGCCAATACAACTCAATATGAATCTAACTTTGATAGTGAAAATGCTTATATTCCTATGCCAGTAAGGACCATATCTTGGTGTCCTGATTCAGGGGCTACACATCATGTCTGTTACGAAGCCACCACTTTGCATGATTTCACACCGTATTCAGGTACATCTTCTCTTCTCAGGGGTGATGGGACTTCTACAAAAATTTTGTGTATTGGGAATTCTATTTTACCTACTACAAGTAAAATGCTTCAAAGTTTTGTGTGTTCCAAATATATAGAAGAATTTGTTGTCGGTCCCTCAGTTTGTTAAGGACAATAACGTGTTTTTTGAATTTCATCCATCTTATTGTGTTGTTAAGGACATCCCGACTCAAGAAATTTTTCTGGGAGGCCACACTCGCGACGAGCTCTATTACTTTTCACCGGTTACTCTTGATTCATTTGTCGATGATCTTTCTGTTCACAACACTAGACTACAGACGTGCAATGATGATGATGATGTTTTTACGTTATGGCACTACAGACTTAGTCATCCGTCTACTTCAATTTTTAAAATTGTTCTTCACAAGTGTAAAATTGTTTTCAATAAGATGTGCCTTGATAATGTTTGTATTGCATGTCAAAAGGGAAAATCACATAAACTGTGAAAATTACATAAACTGTCTTTTTTAAGTTCTAGTCTGAATATAAGAATTTTTTTGATTTGGTTGTCTCTAACTTATGGGGACCGACGTCAATTGTATGTGGTAATAATTTGTATTATGTTTCATTTATCGACATGTGTAGTTATTTTACTTGAGTTTATCTCATTTAACATAACTCTTAGGTAGTTAAGTGTTTTCTTCAGTTTCAGAAGATGGTCAAAATCAATTTGGGAAAGATATTAAAAGTTTTCAAAGTGATTGAAGTGGTGAGTATCGTGTATTCACATCGATTTTGGTTGATCTTGGGATACTTAATTGTCTATCTTGTCTACATACGTCTAAGTAGAACGGAGTTGTTGAGCGAAAACATAGACACATTGTTGAGATTGGTCTTACTCTATTAGCCTAAGCTAACCTACCCATGGATTACTAGGGTCATGCCTTTTATAGTGTTGTTCATATCATAAATCGTCTACCTACTCCAGTCTTGAAAGGGCAGTCTCCATATCAAATTCTTCATGGTCGTGAGCCTACATATAATCATTTAAGTGTGTTTGGCAACTGTTGTTTCCCGTATCTGCGACCATTTACGCATTACAAGTTGGATTTTTGTTCTCAGCCGTGTACATTCTTGGGATATAGTTCTCAACATAAAGGTTATAATTGTCTCATACTAGTAGAAAAGGTAATTGTTTCTTGTCGTGTTATTTTTTTATGAACGATTATTCTTGCTTTCTTCGCCTACCATGAACATCGTTCAGCCTATTCAATATGTCTCCATGTATGTTCCTATTATTCAATCTACTACTTTATGTCCTACTGTGACAATCGAGAGACCCATTGTTGTTTCATCATCTCCTTCCCATTATAGTTATACACAGTCTACACTAGGTGGTTCATCGTCCAAATTAGGATTTGCTCGTGAGGAGTCCAAACCCTCGATTTTCACTGATGCTGATGGTTCATCTACTCTGGGCCTGATTCCTTTAGCTTCTCCATCTGTTCCTTTGGGGAATTCTTAAACTATGGTTACTATATCTAAGACTGGGAGTTTTAAACCCAAGGCTCTATCTGTTAAAGCTGTTGACTATGAACCACGCACAGTTGAGGAAGTACTTGCTAATCCAGAATAGAAACTAGTTGTCCAAACTGAGTTTGATGCTCTAATGGCTAACTCCACTTGGGAACTTGCTCTTCTACCTTATGGACGGAAGGTGATAGGTTGTAAGTGGCTTTTCAAAATAAGTAAAAAAATCCTAATGAGACTATTATTCAGCAAAAGGCTCGATTAGTGGCAAAAGAGTGTTCACAGGTTCCCAAGTGTAATTTCAAGAAAATGTTTAGCCCAGTGGTCAAACCTGCGACTATTTGAACAATATTGATGGTAGTTGTTTCTCGTGGTTGGCAACTTCGTAAAGTCAATGTCAACAATTTCTTTTTAAATTGTGATCTCACCGATGAAGTATTCATGCAACAACCTCCAAGTTATGTTCAGTCTGGTCCTGCTGGTGAGCATTTGGTATGTCTTCTGACAAAGGCATTATATGGGTTGCGTTAAGCTCCACGTGCCTGGTTTGATAAATTGAAACGGTTTCTTGTTTCTACCGAATTTCTCATGTCTAAATCTGATGTGTCTCTATTTGTTCGAGTAACGACTGAGTTTGTCATCTATGTTCTGGGCTATGTGGATGATATTATTGTTATAGGAAGTACGATTGACAGTATAAATGGTTTTATTCAACTGTTAAATAATGAATTTTCCCTAAAGGACATGAGAGAGCTTCACTACTTCTTAGGTATTAAAGTCACTCGGTCTGCCATTGGAAGTTTACACTTATGCCAACATAAGTATATTAGATATCTACTTGACAAAAGCTCTTTAACTAATGCAAAAAGTGTCAACACACCAATGATCAATTTGCCCGCGTTGTCTAAAGATGAGAGCGATCGTCTTGTTGATCCTACGGAATATTGAAGTCTTGTTGACACACTTCAATATACGGTCCTAACCCGACCTGATATTGCTTATGCTGTGAATTGTGTTTGTCAGTTTATGCATGAGCCTACTTTAACTCATTTGGTAGACTTGAAAAGAATTTTACGATATTTACATGGACTGTTGATCATGGGCTAATTTTTCGTCCATCTGGAAGACTATCTTTCGTTGGTTATGCTAATGTCAACTGAGGGTTAGATTATAATGATCGTCGGTCTACGATAGGATATTGTATGTATTTTGGTGATATGCCCATATCGTGGTGTTCAAAGAAGAAACAAGTTGTTTCTCATTCGACAGTAGAGGTTGAATATCAAAGTTTGGTTGCTGCTACTAGTGATATTACATGGTTAGTCTCTCTGCTAACAGAGTTAGAAATTTCTTCTTCCGATTCACCTGCTGTTTGGTGTGACAATTCTAGTGTGGTAGTAGTTGCTGCCAATTCGGTATTACACTCCAAATTCAAACATGTTGAACTTGATCTATTTTTGGTACAGAAAAAAGTGACTGAAGGCTCGCTCGTAGTTGGTGAGGTACCAGTCTGCGACTAGGTTGCTGACATTTTCACGAAGCCTTTGTCAGTCTCCTTATTTACTCATTTTCGTAGTTTTCTTCTGGTCTTACCTATTGAGAAGCTAGGTGAATGTTAAAGTATAAGAATGAGTTAGGTTGTTATCATTATGTTATCATTATGTTATACAGTCTGGTATATTGTTAGTAGTATGGTTAGCAACAGTTAGTCACTCTTACTCAAGTATATAAGCCCTATTCCTATACTGATCCAAACAAGCAAATAATACAGAAAATATTCAATCTTTCATTCAATATTCCAAAGTTTCTCTTAATATTCAGTTTTAGTATAGTTACTAACAACGGGGACAGTCTTTCTGACATTATCTTTTTAATTGATTAGAATCTTGAATTTGTTAAGATTTATGTACTTGGATTCTGATTCGAAGGAAGAAGACAGCTCCCCTCCTGTTCATATCTGGCGATAATCACTTCTCTCTATAACCATTTTAACATCAAGGCCATATTTTTTATATTAAAACTCACAAGGCCAACCCCACCGAACTCCCTAGGACCCCAGTTCCAACTATTTTGAAACACAATTACAGGGTTGTGATCTGAAAATTTTTTTAAGACGAATCAGGGTACATTTCCAACAAAATCGGCGAGAGCAAAACCCTATCCAACCTGCTCTGAGCAGCAATGCACCTGTTATTACTCCACGTAAATTTGCCTCCCTTGAGTGGTAAGTAACTAGTATGAGCGATTCAATGAAATTTGAGAAAACCTCTATAGCCATCAGATTCTGAGACACCTAATTCTTTCTTCTTGCGTTCTAACGACATTGAAATCTCCAACTAAACACCATGAAACCTGCCATTCCTTTAATTTAGCCTCCAATTCGCTAAAAAAATGAGCCCTCTCTTCATCATTGTTTGAAGCATAAGCATTAGCAAAACCGCATTTGAGCTTTAATTCATTAATACAACCAACCAAAAAAATAAATCTCGAAGCAATCAATTTTTCCTCTAAAGAAAAGAACATCTTCGTTTCAAATTGATAATAATGATGAAAAATAAAAGTTGCTGCTAAGTTTTTATTCTATAAAGAAAAGTATTAGTAATAGAGACATATAAGAATTGAACTGATTTCTACATCTTATTAGTCACTAATCAATGCCTTTAAATAGGCACAATTCCAACGGCTAATAGCTAGGAAATAGGAATCCCACTACAACAGAATACCGAAATTAGAGGAGCAATAATAGTAAGATATTGATAAATTATTAACAGGTTATTTGCACAAGACATGATCTTTTTAACCAACTACTTGACTCAATAAAACTGCACACACACACGTACAGCTTTAACAAACTCTCCATTAAACCAAAAACTTTCAAATATTTGGTTTAAAAATTATAGCTTCAAACTAATGGATCTTCCAAAGTACAGACATCAAGCAACCTTCTTAACTTTTGAAATGCAACTCTCTTTAAAGATTTAGTGAAAATATCAACAACTTGGTCTTCACTCCTACAATAAATCAAATCAATGATGTCATTATTTGTAAGATCCCTCAAATAATGGTACTTCATATCTATATGCTTGCTTCATCCATGTAACACCGGATTCTTTGAAAGTTTGATTCTTGAATTATTGTCATAGAAAATTGTTGTTGCTCCTTGCTGTAATAAGTGTAGTTCGTCAACCATTTTCCTCAACCAAACAGCTTGACAAGCAGAAGCTGTTGCAGACATAAATTCAACTTCAGTTGTAGATAAAGTAACAATTGGTTACTTTTTTGAAGACCATGAAATAGCCCCTAAGCCCAACATAAATGCATAACCTGAAGTGCTCTTTCTATAATCTTGATCACTAGTATAGTCACTGTCTGTAAAGCCAAACAAATATGATTTTTCACCCTTTTTTTAGAACAGACCATAAATAGCAGTACCTTTCAAATACCGAAGTATTCTTTTTGCAGCTAAAAGATGAATTTCCTTTGGGCACTCCATGAACCTACTAATAAGACTTACAACATGCATAATGTCTGGTCTTGTTGCAGTTAAATACATCAAGCTTCCCACCATTTGCTTGTAGACGGTGCTATCAACCTTCCTCATTTTAGGATCTCGAATAAGCTTTATGCCCACTTCAGTAGGTGTGCAAACGAAGCTGCAATTCTTTATTTGAAACCTATCTAAAATTTCTTGTACATATTTCTTTTGAGAAATAAAAATTCCAGCAGCAGGTTGCACTACTTTAATGCCTAAAAAATAATAAAGCATGCTAAGATCAATCATATCAAATTCAATCATCATAAACTTCTTGAATTTGTTAAACATGGCAACATCACTCCTAGTAAAAATAAGATCATTGACATATAAAAAAACAATAATCATTTTACCTCCATCACTAACCTTGGTAAAAAGTGTATGCTCACATGAACACTTTAGAAAGCCTTCTTTTAGAAAGTAAGCTTCAATGCGACTATACCAAACCCTTGGGGCTTGCTTCAACCCGTACAAAGCCTTCTTTAACTTATACACCTTGTGCTCATTTCCATGCTTTACATATCCAAGAGGTTACTCAACAAGCACTTGTTCTTTCAAATCAACATGTAAAAACACTGATTTCACATCTAATTGGAAAATAGGCCATGAATTTTAAGCTGCAAAAGCAATCACCAACCTGATTGTATCATGACGAGCAACAGGGGTAAACACCTCTTTGTAATCAACACCAAATTCTTGCTTATAGCCTTTAGCTACTAAGCACGCCTTGAATTTGTCAACCTTTCCATTTTCCTTCAGTTTTGTCTTGTAAACCCACTTCACACCAATTGTTTTGTACCCCTTGGGAAGATCAATCAACTCCCAAGTGTTGTTGTGTTCAATGGCTATCATTTCTTCATTCATTTATTTTCTTCATTTGGACTCTTTTACGTCTTCTCCAAATGCTATTGGATCACAATCTAAAAATTGAGCAAAATGTGTAACTTCCTCTTCATTAATTCCCTCTACCACAAAATTCACCATCCATGCAAGTCTCCTCCTGTTACGTTGAAGAAGCACATTAGCTGGTTCAGTGACTTGTTGCTCACTTTGCACTTACACTATTGGCTGCTGCCTTCCATCTTCCTTATCACCATCAAAATCAGTTTGTATTTGTTGTTCAGCTTTGCCTGCGTCCCAAATACAAAAATGATCCTCAACGAACACCACATCACAGCTGATAACAATCTTCTTGGTGATAGGATTATACAATTTATACGCTTTTGATTGCTCACTAACACTAAGAAAAATGCATTTTTCTCCTTTATCATTAAGTTTTTGCCTATTTTGATCTGGAATATGGGCATAGGCAACACACCCAAAGATTCTGAAATAATCTACAGTCGATCTGTGATCACTCCAAGCTTCTTATAGTGTGATATTTTAAATAGCTACGATGAGGCTTCTGTTCAAGATATGGATGCTCCAATTGACTGTTTCAGGCCAGAAAGCTTTTAGAACTCCACTCATTGTCAAAAGACTTCGTACCATGTTTAAAATTGTATGATTCTTCCTTTCGCAGATGCCATTTTGTTGAAGTGTGTATGCTGTTGTTAGTTACTTTTTAATTCCTTTCTTATTACAAAAAGAAACAAATTCTTCTGAATTGTATTCTCTACCACGATCATTATGCAGCACCTTGATTAGAGTCTCTGTTTCTTTTTCAACTAGAGCTTTGAAACTCTTAAAGGCTGTGAGAGCTTCAGATTTTTCATGCAAATAATAAACCCAAGTTTTTCTACTAAAATCACTAATGAACGATATAAAATATCGTTTACCTCCATTTGAAATAGGAGTGATCGGTCCACATAAGTCTGAATACACAAGTTCCAACGCCTTCTTCGCTCTCTATGATTTTCCTTTTTGAAATAGTTTTTGATGTTGTTTACTGATGACACATTCTTCACATACTTGAGAAGGAGTTTGGATGTGTGGGAGGCCTGTCACCATATTCTTTTACTGCAATGTCTTTAAACCTCTAAAATTTAAATGCCCATACTGAAAGTGTCAAAGCCAACTTTCATCTTCCAACCTTGCAGAAAAGCATGAGCTGGTAACGGTGTGGAGGTACAATGGAAACATTCTATTAGGTGTCATATCAACTTGAGCAATTAATCCCAATTTTTCATCTTGTATTATGCAAACTCCATCTTTAATGGAAATCTCATATCCATTTTTCTTGTAGTTGGCTAATTCTCAACAAATTTGTTTTCAAATCTAGAACAAAGAGGACATTAGTTATAGTATGAACAATATTGCTTTTCGTTTGAATTGTTACCTCTCATTTCCCTATTACATAGACTTTTGAATCATCACCAAACTTCTTATTGTCACAAATAGACTCATTTAACACCGAAAACGTAGACTTGTTACCACTCATATGATTGCTACAGCCTGTGTCCAGGTATCATAAATTCTTCTGCATTTCTTCTTTGACATGACAAGCCATCAGCAAAGACACTTCTTCATTTTCTGCTAAGTTAGTTCTGTCTCCATTTTCATTATTCAAATTAACTCGACATTTTAATTGATAATGGTTATACTTGTGAAACAGAAAACACCCAACATCAGATTTGTCTGCTGACTTTGTTCTGAAAGATGTAGAGTGTTGGCCTCCTCTTCCTCTTCCTCTCCTTTGGGAATAAGACTCGTGCTGGTGGTGGTAACCACGATCATTGTTTACTCTTACCTCCACCACTTCCTCTACCTTTTCCTCTACCACGACCTCCTCTAATTATGAAATGATTATTTGGAGAAGCCTTCAATGGATGCTCCTCCTTTCTTGTTGGAAAATTTTCTGCTCATGTATCAACAAAGAACTTTGCAGCTCATCAATTGAAAGTTCTTCAATGATATGAGCTTCCTCAATGGAACAAACTACAAAATTGAATTTTGTAGTAATGGAGCGAATTATTTTCTCAATCACAGCAACATCATCTGTTTTGTCACCATGAATTCGCATTTTGTTAACAATGGCCATTGTACGTGAAAAATAACCGGTTACTGACTCACCCGATTTCATTCGTAGTGTTTCAAACTCTGAACGAAGTGCTTGAAGCTGCTGCCTCTTTGTTCTCGTAGAACTCTGATATTTTTTCTTTATGGAATCCCAAATATGCTTAGATATGTCTTTACAAAGGATGGTTTCCAAGATTGAACGGTCAATTGCTTGGAAAAGATAATTTTTTGCTTTTAAATCTTTCAAGCGCAGCCCTTTTATTTCATTCTTCTGAGCCTCTGTCAATGTTGTGTCATTTGTTGGTTCCTTAATTCCCTCAGAAACAACTTGCTAATACTCCTTGGACCTCAAAAAGTTCTCCATCAACATACTCCAATGATCGTAGTGTCCATCAGAGCGAGGAATGAATGGTTGAACAAAGTTGACGGTGGCCATCACTTTGCTTGCTATTGCTACTGAAAAAATCTAAGGCTTCAACCTGGCTTGGATACCAAGGTTGAAAAATAAAAGCTACTGTTAAGTTTTTATTCTATAAAGAAAAGTATTAGCGATACAGACAGATAATAATTGAACTGATTTCTACATCTTATTAGTCGCTAATCAATGCCTTTAAATAGGCAAAATTCCAACAACTAATAGCTAGGAAATAGGAATCCTACTACAACATAATACCAAAATTAGAGGAGCAATAATAGTAAAATATTGATAAATTATTAACAGATTATTTGCACAAGACATGATCTTTTTAACCAACTACTTGACTGAATCAAACTCCACAAATGCACGTACAACTTTAACAAATAAACCCCCAGCAGAGTCGATTGAAGCCGAAAACACCCACCTACCGCCCATTACCCCCAAACTCTCTTGACAGTAACATTTTTGACAACTTCTAGTTTGGTTTCTTGAAAGAAGACAAGTTTCGGTTTCCATTTCATTACAAATTTCCTAGCAGCTTTCCTTCCCCCCTCCCCCCGATACCCCTGATATTCCGCGAGATAAGGTTAAAAGACATATTGCAAAGAAAACACACCTGAGCTAAGAGAAATTTAGACTTATCTAGGGGCTTTCTCCCTGAAGCATGTTTCCTAGCCATTTTAAATTGGGTTTGCTCCTGACCCGATGGAACAGGGCTTGTTTCTTAGGTGGACCCGAGCGGATCAGAGGAAGATCCACCAGTGGCTTACCTTGGGCCGCGGTTTGCTCCAATCTCACCTCATGAGAAGACCCTTTAGCATGACCAGTGTTATTTAAGCCCACTCAAAGGATACTTAGCTGTGGGGTCCAAAGGTAAACCTCCAGCCTCATCCACCTTTGATTCTAACACGCTAAGGTTTGCCTCAACATCGAAGTGCTGCTCATTAATACTACTGTCTGCAAAACCGTTACCACTACATGCATCACTACCAGTAGGCACGTGTTCCAACAAGAAGGTTGGCTCAGCATCTCCATTGGGTTCCGAGCATTAATTATCAACCTCCAAAGGCCGCAACCTTGAGATTTCAGCCAGTCTGTTCGTATTCTGATGATCACCATCGCTCCTCTGACCGCCAATGCTTTCCCCGTCTACCCACTCCATTTCTGGATCAGATTTCTCAGCCGAAACAAACATCTTATAGCTTTTACCTTTAAATGTGACGCTGGATGGGATTCTATCTCTACTAGCTACTTTAATAAAATATAATTAAATCTTAACAAATATAAGAATCCACGCTCTACTTGAACAAAAAATACATTCGAAAAAAAAAAAACACAAAACATATCAAATATGTATTTCTGTTTTCACAGTGGATGTGGGATTGTTTGCGCTTTTTTTTTCTTTTACAAAAACTGTGACATCTTCTATGTTCACTGTGGCATATCAATAATATCTAGAGTCGATTTTGACAATAAATTTCATGATTAGCATAAATTTTAACGTACGAGATTCACACTTCATTTTTGAAAACATATGTGACAAAAATGCATGTTAAGTTCATCGACTGTGTCGTTTTAAAAGCTTAGAATGAAAGTGACAGAAAGTAATTTGAAGGAATAAACGAAACCCTTATTCATTGAATGAGTTTGCTGTATTTATTTTGCTAACAGGAAAGCCTAAAACTGACAAATTCAGAAAACAACATCATCAATTAGGCCATGGTCCCAATTTTGGAACTTATGGCAAAGACATGTCCAATCTTTTGTTTGATATGCACATATTACGACACTTGTTTGAAATTGATTGACAAGGTGGTTCAAGTTTCTGGCTCATGTGACAGCTTCATTACATTAACTCTCAACACTGCAACATTAATTGTAAAATTAGGCTATGGGTTACATATGGTTTGGATTCATGACATTCACAGCTGTGTATAATAAACACGATCAATATGATACGCACTTTTATTAATACACGTACGTGTACATGGATTACCATTATATATCTTCAACTCTTAACTAATATGGCAATCATCATTGATTGATTCAATTATTTAAAAACGTAAAAGTGAATCTATATACTGAAATAAACTAGCATGAAAACTGAAAGAGGAAACTCTTTCAATTATCATTTATGAATGATCACCATGTGATAACATTATTCAAGGAAACCTGTTTTTGTTAAAACAGCGTTTCTCACTTTCTTCAAATCCCTCCCTTTTAGTTTTCTACCAACACCTTCAAAAACTGAGAATGACGAAATCTGATTCCTTGCAAGCCTCCTTGCAAGAATTTCATGTGGTGGAAGCATGGAATTGTATTTATCATCATCGTCATCATCGTCATCATCATCATGCCATGAACCATTCCTCATCTTTGTAGAAACCTTTGACCAATCAGGGATGTTTTCTGGGGCTGATTGCTGCTTAACATCATTAGCCTCATGACTGTAACTAGAACAACAACTGCCAATGTTACTGCTGTTATTAATTGCAGACAAAGTTCTTGGGATCATTCTTGCAGCACTTGGAACATGTCCTCTATCAGGAATGGAAGATTCACTGGAATGTCCAACCCTGTAAGTTGAATCCTTACTTTCCTTAAGAACTGCCCAAACATCTTCTTCCTCAAAATCCCCATCTCTCAAGGATGGAAAACTATATCTATCTTCCATTCCCAAATTTCTACAAAAACACCATCTGCTCCACTTTAACATCCAAAATTTCCCTACTTTGAATAAAATTTTACACAAATAGATAAAAGGGTACTTCGACAAAACACCAAAGCATAAAAAAATAAAACAAAAGATTTATCTACCTTTTCTTGGATTAAGAACCTTCCAAAAGGCAAAACTTTCCCACAGATTCTGAAGAGGTTATATCTGCATCATGACAAAGAAAAAATAAGTTAAAACATTCATTTCTTAACTTTTTTTTTTCAACAAAATCATGCAAAAAAGGAAGCTGATTTCTTCATCAGAATCAAAGTAGCTTCTGAATTCAGTTTTTTTCTTAAAGAATCTTACCTATAGAAAATTTGATACAAAAGCTTCAGAGATGGCAGGTTTTGCAAAGGGACTGAAATAGGATACAAAGGAAAGCCAAAAGGCAGTGAAAACAAAGAACTAACGAAAAGGACACAACTTATATTATATTCTCCTTCACAAATGTACCTCCTTCTCTGTGCCTACTTCCTCAATACTCACTTTGACAGAAAATTAAAGAAAATTAATGGAAACAGAGTGTTGATCTGTTTTGGTGCAATTTGCTGACTTTCCTATACTCTTACATGGCCAGACTCTTGCAGGGTGAATCATATATATACATATATTATATATTCGTCTATCTTATCTTTGTATAAAATGTTTTCTTAGTCTGCATGGTGGATATTAAAATTTGAATTAAAATATCAAAACTATTTATTCTATATTTAAATATGTCTCGGTGTGTGGAAGAAAATATTTTTATATAAATAAAATATATTTTTAAATTTATTCAACAATAATTATAGGTAGAGTGATAAAAAGCTTCTATATAAACTTTACTAAACATGTCCTCCATTTTTGAATTTATGGGTTTTAGATTTATTTTTATATTTAAAGATTATATAAAAGTATGAAAAAAAAAATATTATCATAATAATATTAGGTGTCATTAAAAAAAGGTATATTAGTCTTTTCCCAACTGCATTCATACTCGGTTAGTCTATGACATTAATTTAATCAGGATTTTATGATAAGTATAGATAAAAAAAGTTTTCAACATTAACTTGTAAATAAAAAAAATATATATTCTCAATACATATCTATATTTCTTATACCCAATCATCTCTTTTGATCAACCTTCACCAGATAAAGCGCCTGACTAAGAAGGGCTAGTCAGACTAATGCTCTCACATGCTCGTCATGTGGGTTACATCAAGGTTCCCCCAAGAGCTACTCTCATCACATTTAATAAAGTCTCTCATTGCTCTATCGTTGGATCTAAAAAAGTTAAGTCAGGCCATACTATATTATATCCAAATAGAGCACTCCACGAATTTAGCATAGTAGGACATTTGTCCAGAGGGACTCTACCAAGCCCCTCCTCTACATAGGCTCCCACTTTCCCCAAAGAAGGTTAATACTCTTTACCTATTCTGAAACTCGACCTAAATATTATTAGAATCCCCAACTCCCCTAACTAACAACTCATCACCCACATGTGAACTTCTCACAACATTCTCTACTAAATTGTGTATTAACAATCGACATCATTTATGGGAAGGGAACAAAAACTAATGTTTCTACCCAATGAGAACATTTACATATGCAAAACCAAGAGAATGAAATCAACTATTAACAATAATATGATCCATCTGTATCATTCAATGTAGCTTACCAACTTCTATCCAATGAGAACATTTAAATATGCAAAACCTAGAGAATGAAATCAACTATTAACAATAATATGATCCATCTGTATCATTCAATGTAGCTTACCAACACCAATCGACAAGGATACCAAACTAGACCACCATAACCCCAACATGGTTATTACAATAAGTACTCCTACAAAAACCTTTACCATGTGTAACACCCCATACTCGACAGGACCGCTAGGTTTCAGTTATAAGGTGTAACATTCGTTACCGGAGCAACTACAATCAAATTAAATACAGAACCACATCATCAAACATACAATCCATAAGAATCATAAGTAAACAATACAAATTAATAATAATTATTGGGTATTATACAAGCTTTGGAAAGCTTAAAATTAACTCGAGATCAAAATAGGATTGAATCGTAAAAATTTTTTTTAAAAAAAAATTTAGGGTTCACGTTGTGATGTCGCCAAACAGTTTGTTACGTAATGACATCAGGCCACTTAACGTTGCGACACCACATACTATTTTGGCCTCATTGACACCACATACTCTCAATATGCAAATGTTCCATTTCAACAAAACTAATCCCAAATGCAATTCAATCTAACTTAAGCATTCACACCAATATCATTAGGATCATTAACATATATACCATTATACCATTTCAACTAAGATTATTAACCATTTGCAACTACTAATAAGGAAAGTCAATACATACATCAACAATTGAAATCAAAATAGTATATAATATAACCAAAGCAAATATATATCATTCTTAAAATATCAAACCAACATGACTTAACCTATTAGATACATGCCAACTACTAACAAACATTGCTGAGTTAGGGATCATTGATTGAATGTTGAAGTTGATACTCAAGAATTTCGAATAGAACCTAACCTGCACATGGAAAACAAACCGCACGCTGAGCAAATCACTCAGTAATAATTTCTCCAATTCAAATAAATATGAACAAATTCATGCAAATGCATATGTTCAATTTGTAGTCTAACTTATGCCAACACATAAAAAATACTTTCACTTTCATATATCTATGCTTATATTCATAATAGCACACCAAATCTTTATACATACATATTAACTTCTCATATAACATTCATTTGATTAGCATTTAGTTCATTTCTACATTTATTCATGTATAATGATACTTCTTCCTTCACTAATATCACAATTAAGTTTATAAGTCCCATCTCACTTTAAAATTGCAATTATTTCCAAGCCTGATAGCTCTTTCATACATAATTGGCCACAAGAGCTCGTTTTCAATTCAAATCAAATAGTGTCACAATATTGTCATCCACATGTATGTAATATCAACAAAGTTAAAAAAAGTCAACTTTTCCATTCATTGTGAGGTGATTTGACAAAAAAAATTATAAATTTAAGAGCTAAAAAGGTGAAAAATTAATTGAAAGGCTAAAATGGTTTCTTTATAAAGTTGGAGGGCTACATAAGTTATTATGCTTTTTTTTTTGTTATTGATATGATAGCTTAGTTGCTCCTTGGTGGGATCTTATTTCATGAATGTCCCGCAATGTCCCCCCCTTTTTTTTTTATTGATTGATTAATTATTTTCCCTTTTATTTTTCGTATGTGTCTCGCAATATATACACGCACGTAGCTTTTGTCCCACCAAAATTGGGTTGAAATGGTTCACCAATTGGATCAAACATGCAAAAGTTAAAAAATTGTAATAGATTAAAGGTGGATGAATAAACTTTATTTAATGCTTCAATTAATTGTTGATAGAAATTGTGTTTTGGAGGTTTGAATTTAATAAATTAACATATTTGTATTTCAATTTTTAAATTATAATTTCTTAATCAGTGTTAACCTCTTCAAAAATAATTTAAATTAAATTTTAGTAAAATTAATTTTTATTAAATTTTTACAAATATATTTAAGACACTTAAAAATTTTAATATTAATATTAAAATTAAAAAAGTTTCTAAAACTTTTCAAATTGAATTAGATAAAAATCCATTGGAAATGTGTTTAAAAAGTATAGTAAAAGACAAATTAAGTGATAGTTCATTTGTATTCCTAAAACATATAATTTAGGTTAAATTCTTCTAGTAGTTCTATATTAATTGGATTTTGAAATTTTAATTCGATCCAATGTAACGATTAAATCTATTTGTTTAAATTATGTCATTAGTCCTATATTATGCGTAAAGTTATAAATTAGGTCCACGTTCACCAATTGAATAATTCTTAATTGTTATATTATTTTAATTTCAAAATTTCAAGCTTAATGTAAATAACAATCGTTAAATCTATTAATTAATTTTTGTTAATAATATGTGAAAATAATAAAATAGGCATAGTATTACACATGTGATAAAATTTTCAAATTATAAAAATACAGGAACTAAAAATGATTAAATTAAAATATAAGGTCTGATAGCAGAATTTAACCTATAATTTATTATTTCTTAAAAAGCTACAAAGTGAAGTTTTAAAACTAGTTCATTGGCTTAAGAAATGATTGGAAAAGAGATAATTCTAAAAGAAACAAGAAATTGTGAAATTGAAAAGGAAATTATAATTGGCAATCCAACACAAACTGAGCCATCAGACAAAGAATTTGGCGAAATCCCAAATTGCTAAATGATAAAACACAAATGGAAATGGTGAAAGAAATCTGAAGGAACCAATGACGATTTTTTCAAACTTTTTCTTCAAGAATAAGAAATAAAATATTCTTTGGCTTTTGCCACGTTTATGTCAATGTTTTCTTTGATAAGATCCGGCAGATGATAGATTCATTGTTTGGAGGAATTAAAGGGAGGATTATGGCGGCCATAAAAGGTTAAAAATCTGATCTTCAATCATGGGTCATATTTGCAAAGCCGACACCCAAGTTTATTGGGAAGTCTAGAAATTAGAAAATATTTTTAATTAAAGCTCAACTCCATATCATTTTAAACAAGAAATGAAAGAGTCCACCCCTCTTGCCATGGCTCAAATGACCACATTGATACCAAAACTCAGGCACTCGTATTAGACATTTGCTTCCATTCAATCCAACTTTGACACCTACAATCTCAACCCTGAACTCTATTCCGTTGTGGGTCAAAGTCCAACACTCCAACATTGGCAAAAAGACTTCAAATGCTGTGAGGAGACTTGTATCCCGAACTTCCACTTTGAAAAGGCGAGCTCCTCAAAAGTAGCACCAACTGGCCCTTATTTCAAGTGTAAATGCTTATCCATGCTCTTTGAACCGCTGGATATTGTAATTTGAAATTTTTAGATTATGTTTGCTTATTTTCTTATATGTGTGGGTATATTATTAGTTGGTTTAGATAAGGATTTGGATATTGTAAATTATATGTGTGATCCTATCTTATTTTATAGATATGAATAAGATTTGTGTTACTCGTATCCACGTGTTATTGATTGGTGTGATTTTATAAATAGGTGGAGTGTGTTGTAATTAAAAGGGCAAATTGAAAACTAAACAATGGTAATTCTAAAGATTTTTTGGGAGAAAAATAGAAATGTCTCCTACATTACCCATAATATGTGGAAGTATCGACATAATTTCATAAAGTCATTCGGCCAGAATGCTACATAAAGAACATAAGCCAGGTGACGGAACTGGAAGACTTAAGATGTAGAAGATCATAACATAAGTGGTTCGACAGATTTAGATTCCTATATATTCACTCATATGGTACTTCATTGTACAATATATATAAGAATTATACGAATCTATCTGTATAGATATCATCATCTACATCCAAAAAGCCAAACTAAAAAAAGGAATTCATAGTAAAAGTGAGTTTCAAAATTCCTCTCCCTAAAATTGTTTCTCTCTTCCTTTACCAAAATCTTAGTGAGAAGAGATGACTTCCTTGTCTTACAAAAGACAACTATGAAATTTGATGTATATGTATAAAAGTTCTACTTGGCTCACAAGGTGTTTAAGAGATAATACAAAACCGTTATGAAGCTTCCTAAAATAAGGCATCACTATCGCAACATGAAAAGGATGCTTTGGCAAAAACAAGGAAGAAGGATTAACAAGTCCTCACTCTTATCTATCAATATTTGGATGAATCGGTGTTGGTAAAAAGTTGCTAATGCTACCACTACAAAAGAAGCTTGGGAGATTTTGCAAAGTTCTCTCCAAAATGTTTACAAAGTGAAGAAGGTTTGACTCCAAGTATTATGAGGTGAATTTGAAACTTTGTGAATGAAAGGATTCAAGTTAATTTTAGATATTATTCAATGGTGTCGGCTATTGTAAATCAAATAAGAGATATGGAGAAACTTTAGAAGATATTTTTGTGATCGAAAAGTATACTGTCAGTGGAGTTTATTACAGGGTTGACAAGTGTTATGTACGTATAGGAAAATATTAAATAAATTAAAAATTTTACCACATATGTATGTGTGTCCAACTCAATCAATAACTTTATTAAAATATACAAATAAGAAAGTGTAAGTAATAAAATTAAAATCTATAAAAATATTAAAATGAAGCGTTGGTTAAATAATAAATTTAAGGTCTTACTAATAGAATTGGCATAAATTTAAATTTCACCATAAATATATTTTAACATAACTTATTTTAAATAATATATATTTGTAATTACACTAATTAGATTAACGTTTTAATAGAATTGGCATAAATTTAAATTTCACCATAAATATATTTTTAACATAACTTATTTTAAATAATATATATTTGTAATTACACTAATTAGATTAATGTTTGATTAACTCGTGATATTAATTATTTAAATAATAATATAAATATATAAAGAAATGTATTAAAATATAATAAAAAATATTTTTACTTTCTTCTTTTTCCTCTCTCTAAAATGGTGCATTATACACCCGAACTTTTTTAATTTTTCTTTATCTCTATCTTCTCTTGTTCTTTATCTACAATCTTTTTCTCCTCTTTTTAGTTTTTCTTTTTTCCTGAAAAAAATCCCATTATATTTAAATTAAGACCATAAATTTTTTCTTTGGTTTTCCACAGTCTTCTCAAATGATGGATCAGCTTCCATTAGATTCCAGGCTGGGGTTATTTATTTCTCCAATACATTACGCTTTCATTAATCTAAATCTGGAAATCTACGGTTCACCAATCAATCTCTACGTACATATCCTTAACCACTGTACGCCGCGGGCTTTAACCGTCTTTCACCTTCCTATATAAATACCATCTTCCTTTCTCTTCTTTCCTCATCCTATCAATTCCAACAACTCTCCTAGTTCTCTCTCAAGGTTCGGTTTCTAATCCAATACTCTTTTTTCTTGTTTTTGTCTCTGGGAATTCTTTTAGCATGTCTTGTCTTGTTATCTAAGGATTGGATTAATGGTTTCTTCTGGATGTTTTTGTCTTTGCTTTGTTCATTGCAAAACTTGGTGTTATTCTCTTTTGCAAGATGAACCACTTTATGCCGTTGTTTAGATCTGTGTTTGTATCTAAGTTGGTTGGTTCTTAACAAGTTGTATAATACTTGCTGATGTTCTAACAATTTAAGGTACTTTGATGCAGACCACTCGCTCGAGGAACAAGACAAGCAAGTCCAGATCGATCAAAGTTCTTATTTAACGAAGTACATGGTTGAGTTAGGCATTCAAATCCCAACTACTTTTGATCCTTTTGCGGAGGCCGAGGAATTCGGAAGAACAGGAACCAAAGACTATGTTCATATCCGAATCCAACAGAGGAATGGCAGGAAAAGCTTGACAACTGTTGAAGGTCTGAAACAAGAACTGAGTTCCGATAAGATCCTTAAGTCTCTTAAAAAGGAGTTCTGCTGTAACGGGAATGTTGTGCACGACAAAGAGCTGGGCAAAATCATTCAATTACAAGGTGATCAGCGGAAGAAAGTAGCACACTTCCTTGTTAATGCTGGAATAGTGAAGAAAGAGCAAATCAAGATTCATGGTTTTTGAGTGGTTTTAGGGATGTCATGTCTTTTGATTTTAATACCTCTGGTGTGTGGGAAGAACCCTAATGGAATATGATGTTGGAGTTTCAGTTTCATTTATAATAAATAATGGTCATTTATTTGCTTTCAATCTTTGCCTTACACAAATATCCTTATTTTCTTTTCATATCTAAATTTCCATAACCGGAGATATGTTGAATATGGACAGTAGAGAAAGATAGTCGGAGTTTAATAGTATGCATATAAAACAAGTGTACTGTATGTGAACTACCAGGTATCCTATGAGGTTTTTAGTTTAAAACAAGTGTACTGTATGTGAACTGCCAGGTATCCTATGAGGTTTTTAGTTCAACGCTCTGGCGAAAACCCGAACTGAAGAAACAAGGAAAAATATATATAAGCAAAACAATCTCCCCTCTCAAAATCCGATTGAATATCTATATGCAATATATTACACTCAAAATGAAGAAAAAAGAACCCCCCTCCCCCCCCCTCAAAAAAAAAAAAAAAAGAAAAAACCACACTTATGTGGTGGAAATCTCCAAATCTCTTAAAAGCCAACTGTTGTTTTTTGCTGCAATTCTAGTCTTGAAAATCTAAAATAGCTGCCCATGCTGGGTTCCACTTCTCATCATATCACGGAACTCCTCGTAGTTGATTTTACCATCCTGTAAAGAAGGAATGAGAATCGATGAACCGTGCTGAAAATTGAAATAAACTTTTGAGTGATAGAAATGGAGTTTACATTATCGGTGTCGACTTCAGATATGATTTCCTTGATTGTGTCATCGTCACCCATTCCATATTCTTTCATGGCAGCTTCGAGTTCATCTCTTGTGATATGCCTGCAAAACGTTTCACAAACAAGTTATTGACATATCCATATCTCCCATGTAATTGATGTAGTGTGCCCCAACTACAACTGATTCAGAGCAATCGAATCCTATGTCACTCAGGCTTGGGTATGTGTGTTGGATATCAATACGTGTTCAACATTCTTTGAAGTTCTTTCACGTGTTTAGAAGCATTTGGAGGGTCACATCCTCATCCCTATGTCATGTCCATGAAAAAATAGAAGTCAGATGATGAATTTTATACAGAGTACGGATATCTCACCCACTATTGTCCTTATCAAAATGTTGAAAAGCTTTATACAAATCTTCATCTCTTTCAAGCCTATGTCTGTGCATTGTAGCTGTGATAAATTCGATATAGTCAATGGTACCATTTCCATCCACATCAGCCTGCAAAATAAAACCGAGGTTAGTAGGTCTATATTGTTAGAGCTCTTCATTTTTCTTGAAATACCCTTGCCTAACGTATATCAGGGCATACATATGAAGAGATGACCCTTCAAGGATCCTTCAAATACAGGGGAAAATGTACAAAATATTTAATATTCCCCTATCCAACAGTCACACGTAGTCCAAGTAAAACATAGTTTGTGTATGATATAGATTAAAACAAGGATCCAGATGTTATAGATTTAAATGATAACTTACAGCTTCCATCAGCTGCTGAACTTCAGTCTCTGTGAGCTTAGATCCCAGTCGAGCTAATCCAGTCTTAAGTTCATCATACGTGATTGTGCCACTGTTGTCAGTATCGATGTTTGCAAACATCTGCTTCAGGCCTTGGATTTCTTCTGTGGAAAGATTTTCTGCAATGACCTATAATCCACCGGGCTTGTTATCAGATAGCAACTAAATTAGGTTGTTCGAGTCAGGTCACACATTAGCATTAGAATAACAGGGGATTGCAAAAATGCCTTGCTAATTTGCTCTCATATATCAAAACAGCTCATATCTCGACTAATGATTCACATGCCTCTCTCTCTCTCTCTCTCTCTCAATTTTCCTACCAAGTTCCAAAAGAAAGAAATGATACCGTATAAATCAATATAAACTTACCTTTAAGGCAAGTTGCTTAAGTTTGTTCATTCTTCTGAATTGCTTCATTCTAGAAAGGACCGCACTGTCTAGTGGCTTGTCCGATGCATTTCCACCTTCTCTTATCCACGGATGCTCTGCATAAACCACAGAATTTCAATCTCTGACTTGAGCTTGAGATGAACTATATTAACTCATAAGTTTGACGTGCATATATGGTGTAATTTTGCACTGTTGTAACCGAGATTAACTACTTCAATAAATGCCCAACAAAAAAATAAAGGCTGCTGAAAATAACTACCTAGGACTTGAGTAGAAGTAATCCGCTTTTTCGGGTCCTGTGTTAACATCCTGCAGACTAGGTCCTTGGCACTGTCCGAAATAGATGGCCATGGCTGACTTTCAAAGTCAATTTCTCCTTCCAAAATAGCATCAAATATTCCCTTCTCAGTTTCTGCAAGGAAAAACATTCATCAAAATTATTTACCAACAATGAAATAGCAGTTTTGAAATTCAAAGGCAGTTTATAAAATGACAGCTTAGGATTCCCACGAGTAACCTTAAGTTTTACCTGCCCAAAATGGAGGCACACCACTGAGTAAGATATACAGTATAACTCCTGCACTCCAAATATCGATCTCCTTCCCATATTTACGCAGTAAAACCTCAGGAGCAACATAGAAAGCACTCCCAACTATGTCCTGATAAACCTTACCTGCCAAACGCGTCAAAAACAATCAGGAAAGAAGGATAGTAGTTATATCACAGCATGATAGAACATGAAATTCTTTTCTTTCCCCTCATTCTACATAGAGTTCACCTTCAAGCATAATACATGTTACTGTGAATAAGCATGTGAATACAGGCATCCTATTGTAATTGTGTTTTTACATGCAAGTTTATACTCAATAAAAGATAAATGTTGTGCAACCTTCACATGGTTATTGAGGTCAAATTCCACCATCAAGTAAATGAAACTTATTCTTCCAATTCAGTTTACAGGATATAGAGAGAACTAGTTTCAAACAATATTTCTGAAATTTGCCCTTCCTCTGTGCATCTTTGAAACTTTTTCAACGCAAAATAAGTATGAAGATTACAGCATAAATATAGAGGCAACCACAATGAAAATGCTGGAAGCTAAAAAAAGTCGCAGTTACTGTCAAGTTTCGGTTTTTATTTAGTAACAAATGAAGCTCCAAAGAGAAAAGGTTGATATTTTAAGATGCTATAGTCAAAATATCATATAGGTAACCAAATAAATTGTGAATAAAATAAAGCAAATGACATCTTAACAATGACATTCGAATATAATTTAGCTTAACGGACTTTATTCTTCTTTCAATAGTCACAATATTATTTAGGGGTTAGGTAAAAACTTAGAATCTTCCACAAGAAGACTTAGGAGTTAAGACTTCAGACTAATATGTCCAAAACAAACTAACTGTATATAACTTTAATGGTTAAGGCTCCATGTCATTGATGCAGTGCGTCCCAAATATGACTAATTCAAAGCAATCACATCTTATACATATTTCGCATACGACATCTTACTATGGACTACTAGCCTAAAAAGCTGAGGCAGTTACCAGCATGTTTCTGGCCAGCAGTTTAAAGCAAAACTCAACACAACAAGACAAGACAAGATCAAATATGACGGTCATTCTAACATGACAAAATACAATGTCTGCCAAGCTCTGGCTATGGGAAATTGCATTGAAAAAGGACATCAGTTAAGACAGACTAAAGATCCACAAGCAGAACAACTAAAACACGAAGAATCTGCATCAAACTCATGCAAATTAAAATAATTAATTCGATGCGAAAATGATCAAAATATAAAAGATTGACAATAATTTACCCTCTTCAATGAACACTGACAACCCGAAATCGGTGGCCTTCAAAAGGGCATTCTCACCCTTACTAGACAACAAGAAGTTCTCAGGCTTAAGGTCCCTATGCATCACACCCATAAAATGGCAAGCATGGACAACATTAACAATAGCCCTACATATAGAAGCCGCTGCCCTTTCACTATAGTGCCCCTTAGCAATAATCCTATCAAACAATTCACCACCAGCACATAATTCCATCACAAGGTGAACAGATTGCTTATCCTCATAAGCACCCTTAAACTCAACAATATTCGGTTGTCCACTCAAATGTTGCATAATTTGTATCTCCCTTTTCATATCTTCCTTATCATTCTTTCTCACTAGCTTCCTCTTGGATATAGTCTTGCAAGCATATTGTTTACCAGTTGAATTCTCGGTACAATGATAAGTTACACCAAACTGACCTTTTCCCAGTTCTTTACCAATTGTGTAATGCATCCTTATGTCTTCAAATGGTTTGCCTAGGATTGTGTCAATATTAGGGGCAGGCTTGGGACTTGGTGCTGGAACAGCAGGCTTCCATGGTGTTTGAGTCCCTGGCTTTTGAGGGATGTGGTAGACCCGGGGTTGAATTGGTGCAGGCCTAACAGTGTCCTGGTATCTTTGTTGATGAACAGCAGCTGTAGTTGTTGCTCCTGATCTATAGCCATTATGTTGGGGCATTGGATCTTTGTTTTTTGTGAGGCAACCACCCATATCTGGTTTTACTTGAAACTGCCAAAGTTAACCAAGATTGAAAAAAAAGGGACTGAATTTGGATTGAAAATAAAAAAGGACCTAGATGAAGAAACTGGATCAAAATTCAGTTGATCCACTTTGAAAGAAAAAGAACCAGATTCAAAAAGAAAAAGAAAAAACAAAAACTTAAATAAATAAATAAAAGGTTAATGTTTTCGCACTAACAAAAGAAGAAAAACCAAAAACCAAGATGAGACTGAGAATATGCTGAGGGATGTAATGAAAAAAGAATACAACTTTAGGCTTGTGATTACAAAGTGAGGGTTTTTAAGGGTAAAAGCAGATCAAATCAAATCTGAAGTTTCTAGCTGTAACGCGATGACTATTGTGACAAAACAAAAAAGGAAGGCTTGCCTTGCCTTGCCTTGCTTGCAGGGTTGGTCAACCATGGAGTTCTGTTTGAAACAATTGAAATTTTTTTATACGACGCAATTTGCACATTGTTGCCGTAAACTAGAACCTATACTCCTTAAATTTTATTTAAAATTATGTTTTTAACCCTCAATTTTTAAAAATTATATGATAGTCACTAATGTTATTAAATTATTAAATTTTGATCACTTTTCCAATAACTTTCTACAGTGACATGTTAATTCAAAGAGGTAATAATTAATTTGATCATAATTGAAATATTATTTCAATAATTTTAAAATTATTCTTAACAATAATTCTAAAATTTATAAAAATAATTAAAATTTTCTAAAAATCAATTAAGTTCTTCGAACATTTTGTACTTAATTGAGCTCTAAATTAACAAAGCTAATCCTTATGGCTAATGTTAATCATTAGTATTTAATGATAACGCTGACGCAACTAGTAATAGACACCATATCAATACTGAATATTTTAAAAATAAGTACACAATAAATCTAAACAAATAATTGTCCAAGTTGATTGAAATATGAACTTCCATTTATCTGGATATATTCTAAAATTATAAAAATAAAAAAATTTATTAAATTTTATAATATTTATTAGAAATTAATTAAAAAATAATTTTTACAAAATTTATTAATTTTACATTTTAAATATAAAAAATCAACAACTTATATTATAAAATTAAGATTAACAATTTTTGTTATATTTTTCAATTTACATAAGTTATATTAGTCAAATAATTTAATAAAAGGAGAAATATAATTTTTATAAAAGATAATTTATTTTTATAAAATTTTATGTTTTTAAGTTAATTTCTAATAATTTTTATAAATTTTAATTATTTTTATATTTTTATAATTTTAGAATGAATTAAACAACTAATTCATTGTATAATTATTTAAAAAATTATTTTTTATTTTTATTAACATAACAATGATGTGATATTTTTACACACCATCAACAATGATGTGGCACTACCACATCAACATCAATGTTGACGTGGTCATTAACAAATGCTTATTTAATCAATTTTATACGATTTAATTAGGTAAAAAAAAGTTGGAAAGCTTATTTTACCAAAAAGCCTTTAAAAAATAAAAATGGTGTTGATTGGTTTTGAAGGAGATAGTTTGATATTAATCCATTTTTATTTATAACCTCGTAATGATTATACTGAAAATATTTATATTCCATAAAATAAACATTTAATCTATCAAATTAACCAAACAATATAATATCAAACATTTCACCCCGTAATATTACATATTCATAATTCTATTACAAAAACATAAACTTACATTTTTTAAAAAATTAAACCTCCTTTAAAATCTGTTTGGTGCACAAGTCAACATTTATGGTAACCTAAAAAACCTTCTAAAAGGGCTTACCATCTTTTAACAGATGCATCAATCAATCAGGCAAATTATTTACTTCGATTAAAATTTTTATTAAATCTTTTATTATTTTCAAAATTTTCATTTCTTGTTTTTAAAATTTTAGAGCTTTTATTATTTTTCATATTGTTTGGAATTTTTATAATTATTTTATTATATTTTAAAATTTCTTTTCAAGATCCTTTTGATCGTTCTTTTAGATTTTTTTTGCTTAAATGTCAAAAAATCTAAATATTATAGAAAAATTAATAAAATAATAAATAAAAGTAGATGAAAATACAAGAGAATTTTTTCATTTTTATTTCATTCGTAAGGATTCTATTTATAATTTATAAGTAATTAACATTCAATGCAATACCATAAATAAAGCTTACTTAAGTGCTTCATTAACGCATATATTAAACATTGCATAATGAATGGGAGGTTTTACCTCATAAATGGAGGGGGGTTAAAATATGGACATTCACATTTATTTATAACACTCCCCCTTAGATGTCCATTAAAGAAAACAGTGCTCATTAAAACCTTTATTAGGAAAAACCCTATGGGATAAAAACTTAATGAAGGAAAAAGAGTACACAATCTCCTATTACAAGTTACCTCGTTAAAAACCTTTACCAGGAAAATCCAGTGGGACAAAACCTTAGTTAAAGGAAAAGAGTACAACGTGTTTTAGATTCCCCCTAATGACGACATCATATTATATCTTTGAGTCAACGCATTCCAATATTGTTTCGTAGTCTTTCAAATGTTGAAGTTCTCAATGCCTTGGTAAAAAGATCTGCTAAATTATCATTAGAACGAATTTTTTGAACTTCTATGTTACCTTTCTTCTCAAGATCATGAGTGAAGAATAATTTTGGTGAAATATGTTTCGTTCTGTCACCTTTGATATAACCCCTTTAATTGAGCTATACATGTTGTATTATCTTCGTATAAGATAGTTGGCATATTTTCCTGTAAAGGCAAATTACATATCTTCTGGATATGTTGGGTTAATAACCTTAGCCAAACACACTCTCGGCTTGCCTCATGCATTGCAATTATTTCAGCATGATTTGAAAAGGCAGCAGCTAATGTTTGCTTTGTCGAACGCCGTGATATGGCAGTACCTCCACATGTAACTAAATATCCCATTTAAGATTGACCTTTATGTGGATCCGATAAATATCTAGCATCAGCATAACCAACTAATAGGGGCTTTGAATCATTTGAATAAAATAACCCCATATCAATGGTCCCTCTAAGATATCTAAATCCATGTTTAATTTCATTTCAATGTCTACATGTTGGAGAAGAACTAAATCTTGTTAACAAGTTTACAGCAAAAGCTATATCAGGTCTTGTGTTGTTTGCAGGATTAAGAAACTCTTCATCATTCTCACAAGGATAAAATTAATCTTTATTCACATCTAACGATCGTACAACCATCGGGGTACTCAATGGATGTAATTTATCCATATAAAATTTATTTAAGATCTTTTTCGTATAAGTTGACTGATGGACATGAATTCTATCTTTTAAATGCTCGATCTGCAGGCAAAGACAAAATTTTGTTTTTCCAAGATCTTTTATCTCAAATTCTTTCTTTAAATAACTTATTGCATTTTGAAGCTCTTCAGGAGTTCCAATAATGTTTAGATCATCAACATAAATAGCAATTATCATAAAGTTTGATTCAGACCTTTTTATAAAAACACATGGGCAGATTAGATTGTTTTTATAACCTTCTTTTAACAAATATTAACTAAGACGATTGGACCACATATGTCCAGATTGTTTTAATCCATATAAAGTTTTCTTTAATTTGATTGAGCAATGTTCACGAAAAACTCTATATCCTTCAGGGATTTTAAATCTTTCTGGGATTTTCATATAAATTTCACTATCAAGTGTTCCATACAAATAGGCTGTAACAACATCTATTAGACACATGTTAAGTTTTTCACATACTGCTAGACTAATAAGGTATCTAAACGTGATTGCATCCACCACAGGAGAATATGTCTCTCCATAATCAATGCCGAGTCTTTGCAAAAATCCTTGTGCTACAATTCGTGATTTATATGTTACGACTTCATTTTTCTCATTTCGTTTTTATACAAATATCCATTTATATCCTATCGGCTTTACATATTTAGGGGTTTGGACTATATGTACAAAAACCTCACGTTTAGAAAGTGAATTTTATTCTACTTGAATTGCGTTTTTTCCATTTTGGCCAATCTCTTCTATTTCTACATTCCTCAATAGATTTAGGCTCAAGATTCTCATTTTTTTTTGCTATTTCAATAGCAACATTATAAGCAAAATTGTTGCCGGCAACTATATTTTTTTGGTTCCATCTTTTTTCTTGAAGTAACATAACTTATTGAGATTTCTTCGTTATCACCATTTTCAGGTAGCTGAACCTCTTCTGGGGTTTTTTTGATTAGTTATATCTTTAGCCTCTTCTAGGCACTTGCCTCCACAATATTACCATCTTGAATAATTGCTTCTTCCCTTTTACGAGGATTTTTATCTTTGGAACCGGTTGGCCTTCCACGCTTCAGGTGTGGATTACTTTCTTTTGCACTAACAATTTGCCTTATTGGGATATCAATTTGTATTAGAGCATTTTTCAGCTGGTATGTGAGATTTTGTAATTCTCTTTAGGTCAGTAAATGAACCTAGCAGTTGATTGGCAATGTTTTGCAAATGTATAATCCTTTGAACTTCTTGTTCACATTGACTTGTACGAGGATCTAATTGAGATAATGATGATCCATTCCATGTAATTTCTTTTACCAGTTTTTTTTTTCTTCCCCTAATGTTGGGAATGTTTTTTCATCAAAATGACAATCAATAAATCGTGCAGTAAATAAATTTCCAGTTAGTGGTTCAACATATTTAATTATAGAAGGAGATTCATAACCAACATATATTCCCAACCTCCTTTGAGAACCCATCTTTGTGCGTTGTGGTGGAGCAATTGGAACATATACTGCACATCCAAAAATTCTAAGATGGGAAATATTTGGCTCCTAACCAAAAGCCAATTGTAATGGGGAGTACTTATTATAACTTGTTGGCCTTAAGTGCACAAGTGCTGCTGCATGCAAAATAGCATATCCCCAAGCTGTAATAAGGAGTTTTGTTCTCGTGAGCAATGGTTGAGCTATTAGTTGGAGGCATTTGATAAATGATTTAGCTAAATCGTTTTGTGTATAAACATGAGCTACAGGATGTTCAACTTTTATCCCAATTGACATACAATAATCATTAAAAGCTTGGGATGTAAAATCACTAGCATTATCAAGACGAATAGTTTTGATTGCATAATCTGGAAATTGTGCTCTTAATCGAATTATTTGAGCAAGTAGTCTCGTAAACGCCAGGTTGCGAGTCGATAATAAACACACATGTGATGTAACAGACCGGTTTAGACCCTATTCAGAACAGTGGTTTCGGGACCACAAATTCAAGTAAAAAATATTTTAATATTATTTTTGGTGTCTATAGCATGTTAACTTACATGTGTGAAATTTTCGTGATTTAATATTATTGTTTGAGTGTTTGATTTAATAAAAGGACTTAATCGCATAAATTGGCTAGCTATTTGTTAAAGTGTTAAATTGCTATGTTCTTTATAATGTGGGGTCCTTTTTATAAATGTCATTAAATTCGAATGTATATATTTTATAAGTGCCGAATTGAATTATTACAAATGTATGTGTATATGTTAAATTGAATTAAGCATGGGAGCATTACATACGAGCTTGAATAGATCGAATTACGACGTCTAAAAGTCTCGTACGAACCTTAGGAATAGTTAGGATACATATGTCATGACATAGGATTCCGATATGTAATTTTGTGTAAGACCACGTCTGGTACGTTGGCATCGATTTATGATTTACATGTAAGACCCTGTCTAGGATAGTGGCATCGATTGTTGATTACATGTAAGACCACGTTTGGGACATTGGCATTGTATGAGATTTTTGAGTTATTCGAGTATCATTATCGATTCCAAATGGTTCAACGGGCAATATCGAGTTAAGATCGAATGTGAAAACAAGCTAAATGGTTCAGGTACGTGTGAAGTTAAATAAATATGAAAGTAAAGTAAGTTTAGTAATTGAAATGATGAAATAAACTATGCATGATATGAAAATTGACTCATATGTACATGTGATTGTTCATATTCGGCCAAGTGATAATATAATGCTAATGTTCATGTGTTGATATATGCATTTGCAAGTATGATAAATGTATATGTGGTTAAGGTTTGCATGATTTGACCTAGTTTAATTGAATTATGTATGTCATTGAAATGATTTAATTACTTATGACTTACTAAGCTATTTAAGCTTACTGTGTGTTGGTCGTTCATTGTTTTATAGATTTTGGAAAGCTAGTTACGAGCTCGGGGATCGTCAAGGAAGTTCGTCACACTATTGATCATTATTTCGGTATTTTATAAGTTTGAAACTTTGAACATATGGCATGTATATGCTTGTTATATTATGTTTGATTTTGAGTTGTATATATTAGGCCATGTGAAAATGGCTTAATCTTTATGCTTAAGTTCGGTTATATATGTTCATGGTTAATATGTTTGATGTGTTTGGTTTTTGGTGATTCGGTAATGAGTAATGTAAGGCATGATGCATATTAGGCCATGAGATTAGCTTAATTTAGAATATGTGTTTTTCTTTGATGTGTTTGATGTGATGTTTGGACTTATAATTCGGTTTGGTAATGAGATAACGAATGAATGTATATTCGGTATTTGGTATGTATTAAATTGGTTAAGTAATGTATATGTCATTGTTGGTATTTGGCTATTAGGTTCGGTTAGTGAAGGTAAGAAATGAATATACTACTTGACTGTTTTGGTTAAGAGTTTTAGTATAATTTCAAATGGTAATTGAGGATTATAATTTAGGTATGCTTTAGTTAGCTTATAATGAAATATTTAAAAGTGTAAAATATTACGTTTATATTCGGCTAAAGATAAGTAATTGAATATATTTATAAACAATGCATATGACATGTTTGCATATGATTCGGTTTGTAATGGCAAGGAAAATATTTGTGTCATGAATGATTGGTTGATTATTTGAACTATTATAATGTACGTGTATAGGTATATATTCGGTTATGGAATAAGATAATTTGGTTTGATTACATGAATGATTTTATTATAGGAGTTTTAATGCCATAATATTTAAACAATAAGTTCAACTAATAGAACTATAATGTACTTGTAAAGTGATATGTTTGATTTAGGAGTTTGAATATGGCTCAATTGATAAGTACATATGTGTAAAAAAAAATTTGTAATGAGAAAATGGGTATATTTGTTCATATTGACTATTGCTAATATTACATATGTGTGTGGATATTAAGTTGTGTAATATGGCTCATTTGGTTTTAAAATGTGCATGTGTATTGATTTCGAAGTGGTATGTCTGATATTTAAGTATTGAAATAAATATCTTGTCACATGCTCAGTATATGTTAATTAACTACACATGTTTGATTATTTTTAAGTATCAAATGATAAAATTTGTAATAGTATTAAAGTTTCTAAATTTTTTTGAATGAGATAAGTGTTTTAAATGTGGATGAATTTCGAAGTATGGAATGTAATGAATGTCTGTTTGAGTTGTGATATGATTGATAATGCCTCGTAACCCTATTATGGCGATAGATACGAGTTAGGGTGATACATTTGATTGGTATCAGAGCTACGATTTAATCGATTCTAGGACTAACATAGCGCATATGAGTCTAGCTATACATGCCATATTGATATACTGCGATAGTGTGATGATTCTTGACAATTAAATTGTGTTTTCGTGTAATAAATGAATCCCGATCGAGTCGTAACAAAATGACGTGGAAAGTAATGCACCCGCTCCCGTTCAATGGGGCAGTACAATCTGATTCTAGACCTATTACGGGTAGCCACGAGGGAGAGGCTAAACAAGCCGTCTTCCAGATGATGAACGAATGGTTCATATAATATATTCATACAAATCCGACTGCTCAACAACTTCCAACCCTGCCTAATCCTCCTCAGATACCTGTAATACCTCAAGTTATTGATTCGATGAGATTAAATAAGCCCTCAGTTGATAAAATCAGAAAACACGAGACTAAAGAATTCAAAGACACTGTTGATGACGATGCTAAAGAATTTAAAGACACTGTTGATGACGATGCTGAGCGAGCTGAATTCTGGCTTGATAATACTATCCGTGTGTTTGATGAGCTATTATGTACCCCTGGTGAGTGTATTAAATGTGTTGTATCTTTGCTTCGAGATTTTGCGTATCACTGGTGGAAACATTAGTATCGGTGGTTCCAAAAGAACGGGTTACCTGGGAGTTCTTTCAGACTGAATTCCGTAAGAAATACATCAGTCAGTGATTCATTGATCAAAAACGTAAAAAATTCCTCGAGTTGAAATAGGGTCGTATGATTGTAACCAAATATAAATGGGAATTTGTGAGACTCAGCAGATATGCCTGGGAATGTGTTTTGACTGAAGCTATAATGTGTAAAAGATTTGAAGATGGACTGAATAAAGACATTAAACTACTAGTTGGGATTCTCAAAATAAAAGAGTTCGTTGTACTTGTGGAGTGAGCATGCAAAGCCGAAGAGCTCGGGAAAAAGAAAAGAAAAGCCAATTTAGAAGCTAGAGATTTACGAAAGAGATCATCGAGTAAGTCATTTCAGTCGGCATAAAAAAAATTTCGGGATGATTTCAGCCTTTCAAAGGCTACTGTGGGTAATTCTAGATGGAATCGAGACATACCACCCGTGAGCTTGAGAGCTACTTCAGTAGCTACTGTTGGTAGCATCCGATCGAACCAACCTAAGTGCAAACATTTCGGTAAATGACATCCCGACAATTGTATATTGAATGATCGGGCTTGTTTTAAATGTGGATCGATGGATCACTTCATTTGTGAATGCCTTGAGTTAGCTGAGCAAAACATAGTGCAGAATACGAGACCAAGTAACATGTCAGCTCGAGGCAAACCACCTAGGAACACGGGTAATGTGAGTGGCAGCCAGAGGGGAACTAAAAACATGGCTGTTAGATCTGAGGCTCGCGCACCTACCAGAGCTTATGCTATCCGTACTCGTGAAGAAGTTTTATCTCCAGATGTAATTACCGGTACTTTCACTCTCTATGATACTAGTGTTGTTGCATTGATTGATCCTGAATCGACTCATTATTAAGTATATGAGACTTTAGTATCCAGTAAGACTATGCCTGTAGAGTTTACTAAGTTTGTGATTAGAGTATCAAACCCTTTAGGCTGGTTTGTCTTGATTGATAAAGTATGTAAGAATTATCCGTTGATGATTCGAGATTTATGTTTTCTGGCTGATTTGATGTTGTTGACATTCGATGAATTTGATATAATTCTGGGCCTGGATTGGCTAACGTTGCATGATGCTATTGTGAACTGCAAAAGGAAGATTGTTGATTTATGATGCCAAAATGATGAAATAATTTGGATTGAGTCTAATGATCTGAATGATTTACCGGAAGTGATTTCTTCGATGTTAGCTCAGAAATATGTGAGAAAGAGTTGTGAAGCTTACTTTGCCTATGTACTCGATTTTAAAGTGACCGAAAAGAAGATTGAATCAATACCAGTTGTGTGCGAGTATTCGGATGTGTTTCCTGAAGAATTATTGGGTTTGCCACCGATCTGAGAGGTAGAGTTTGACATTGAATTAGTACCAGGGACAACTCCAATTTCGATAGCTCCGTATAGAATAGCACCGACCGAATCAAAAGAGTTGAAAACCCAGTTGCAAGAATTGACAGATAGAGGTTTCGCACGACCGATTTTTTCTCCTTTGGGTGCACCGGTTTTGTTTGTGGTATTGGTGGTATTGGTGGAGGTAGAGATTTAGGAGGAGAAGGAATTATAGTAAGAACTGTAACAGTGGTGGTCATATCACCAAATGTTGCAATGCGATCCTTTCTTTTCTTTTGACGAAGTTCCCTAACAGGGTTACCTTCATCTTTGTTACTTAGAACAATACTGGCAACTCTAATAGTAGTCTTCTATTTCTTTCGAATACTTGTGTTTCCTTCCCCAACAAAAGCACCAGAGGGACTTCTTCGCATATTTTGCTTAAAAGATCAAACGTCCATGTATTCATCGATTTCCCTAGATAAACTTGTCGGTTCCTCTAAACTCTCTTCAACAATGCGAGCTGTGCCTGCATCACTAACAAGTCTATTATCATCACCAACATCAATCATAAGAAGGTTCGCGCTACCTTCTTGATCTATTGCAAGTTTAGAGGACCATGGACGAAGCTTTGATTTACAAAAAGTATAAAAATACTGTGAAAGCTCCTCCTTTTTCCCTAACAAAATAAGTCATAACTCATTAGTGGCCCCATGTAGCCATGCAAAATAAGTCGGCAAAACTAACACGGTGTTTGAACCATTATTATCATCAACTGGCCTTTACCCATTAAGGCTTAAATTTGCGAGGCAATAGTGAAAACATTTCTAACAGTTAATATCTCCTCCAACTTCAATTTACGACCTCAGCAAAGCCTATAGAATTGAGCCAACCCACTTTCGATATAATGACTTGTCTACACAAGCACAAACTTTTGCTAGGTGTGGACTATTCAATGGGAAAATCAAAACCAGCTTCAAATTTATTCTTTACCCGTATGTATTTACAATGATTCAATCAAAGATTCAAATACCAATTGGAAACAATCGATTCCAGCCTATCGTGAGGAGTAAAAGAAAACAAACCTAACGAACCCTCACGATTGTAGCCCTTGAGTTGATACAGGTTCTGGAAAATAGAAATCAAAAGTGCCTCTTCTTAACAACTAAATTCAATAAAGTAGACCATCATGACCCATCATGAGAAGTCGAATACCCTGAATGATATGACATGTTCTCAACTTCATGGTGTTATGGAGGCTCACTCCTTGAACCACCACGGTTACCCTTAATGATATAACCACTTCCTCTCACCCTAACCATTATACCCCAATAAACCTAGAAACCCAGAAAAACCATAAAAACAATTTTCTATTCAAACAATGCCTTAAGTCATCCCTAAGCATTCCACAAAATACAATTTCTTTCATGCCTTTAATTACACAAATGAATGATAATCGATTTAAACATCATCTATCTAAAGACATCTATACTACTTATCTATTATATGGCACAGAATCAAACATATTTACAAAGGTAGTTTCTTCTTAGTCTATTATGCAATTTAACTAAGTAAACTAATTAATCTACCTTTAAAATAAGCAAATTATCTCCTATCAATCAAATTTTGCATGCTTAAAAAAATCAACACATAATTTACTATTCACAACTAATATTCTCAGTATTGACATTATCCAAGCACCATGTAATTCAAACAAAAATAATTTTTTACGGGTATATAAAAAAATAACAACCAAAACAAAGTAAACCAACAAAAAAACAAACAAACTAACTAAAAATCTATGTACTCCCCTCACTCTTAGAACATACATTGTCCTTAATGTGAAATAAATAAAGCATGCGTAAGAAAACATCCTTGAATAAGGTCAAATCCTTTCTATCATTCAGCATCGAGATCACGTGTGCTGTAAATGGACAGAAAATTACCTAATAAGACTTAACACCAAAATAAAATAAGACATAAAGAATGCAAAAAAAGAAGAAGGAATAAAGTAACAAAATAAAAATAAGTTCTTTTAAAAAAATAAACAAATAAAAAAAATAAATAAGACTTCCCCAAAGGTAATTAAAGTAACCATTACAGAACTCGTCCGCACTGTCGTAGTTGTCCTTGTCCAAGATCATTTTCTCCTTCCTTTTGCTTGTGGAAATGGGCTATTCTGGTGGAATCACAGGATCAACATTGGTGGGAGCATTCCATGATAGAGCTGGTTGCGGCCATGGGGACATATCTGAACTATGCATGTTGGCATAGTGAGACACTATTGATTCGAGAGTCGCTATACACTACATCAGATACTTGATGTACACTTGCATGTTTGGGTTCCTAATTATTGGAGCTGATGATGTTTCTTTCCTCCGTTGTACCCTCGATGGCATAGGTTTCAGCTCCTTCATGGGTTCTGAAAGTTCGTGGTCTCGAGTATAATCTTTGTGAGTCACCACACTCTTGTTATGCCCTTTGGTGGATAAGTCGATTCATCCAAGTTTATTCCACACCCGCTTTTCTAAAAATTTTCATAATTAGAAGAGGATGCAGAATTCCCCTTGTAAGCCCCTCGACGCATCGCCTCATATTATGATAAATACGGCGCCCACATTTATCTGTTTTCCTTAAAAAAATGGCATACAAAAGTAAAGCACAATCAATGGTAACTTTTATGACGTATTGAGTAGGGAACAATTTAGCACAAATAAAATACATCAACATTTTAGCTATCGGGAACATTATTTATTGTTTCAAATGAATTGGTTCTTTAGTCATTGACTTCTGAACCCAACTACCTCGACCTTCAATTAAAAATTTAATAATTGTATCATAATTTGCCTCTTTTTCATTCAAACTATCATAAAAATCATACTCATATTGAGGTGTCATATGGAAAGCCTTAATTTCCATAGGAGATAAGCCCGCGAGAACATCTCTTACAAAAACCTTTTGGCCTTGCGCTTTAGGATAATTCGCATAAAATTCCTAAACAATTGAAATCATAACAAGTCAGGTAGGTTGTCAACAAAATGTTGTCCAATTTAATCTCTCGACTGTTGTAATGATTCGGTCCTAAAATAGTTGCCTAGAAAAATCAAATCCACGCTCCTAAATTAGTGGTTTGTCCATTTAACGGAAGCGCTCGATGACTTTTTGAGAGATAAATCATCTCTTCAAAAGATTTGGAACATCGTGTCTACTTTTGCGAAGTCATATTTGCTAAATTATCAATCAACGAATATCGAACAATCAATTTTAGCACACACACCACCAACAAGACTCAATATTCTAGTTCTATAAATATACTAGTAATAATATATGTTATGATTCAACAACTTAGATATTTAGAGTTAGAATGATATCACCAGAATTTCTGTTGAGTTGATGGTTGCTTTGGTTTGTTCTTTAATTAGCAACGAATTCACCCAAAATAATTTATTTGCTGCACTAGAGAGGAAGATTAGAAATAACAGATGAAACATTATCTTTCAATTGAACAACATTCTCCGCTATCCTTATACTACGAATCACGTCGAATCTGGGCTTGAGCAATACGAATAAAAAAAGAAGAAGAAGAAGAAGAAATTTACTTACTTTCAGTAGGAAAGTAAGTCATCTCCAGAAACTAGTAAAACTCGTAATTCACAAAATAGAAATTATTCCTAGTAAGTTCTTTCAATAAACTGATAGAATAATGATGTATGAATGTTGTGTGAAGTATGTTTTTAGGTCACCTAGTGCTCCTTATTTATACGAAGAAGTACAAGAGTTCCAGTTGAATAAATCTTTGATAAATAATATTATTTAAATAGAAAATACAATCTTACTCCAACTAGAATAGGGGACACATCATTCTATTTGCTACTAGGGTTGTTGCCCCTCATACTATTATAAGGGTTGATTGGATCTCTCATGTATTAGGTCAAATTATATATACTTTTTGGACTTTTGACTCATCACTTTATGATTTACTCTAACTCAATATTTATTTTTCTTTCTCAAAATAAGTATTTTTAATCAATTAATTTAATTAATTAACTAAATTAAATTTTCAATTAAATTATTTTCTCAACCCAATTATAATTTCGTTAAAGTTATAACAACTTTGTCATAATAGAATCTATGAGGAAATATATTTAATTTCCTTAGGGATAATGACAAGATTTACCCCTATACTTTAATAAAATTGTCAATGTAGTTGATTTGCCGTAAATTGATGCAACAAATTAAGCCCTTTTTTTAACATTTAATAAGCTTCTGCTCAAGCATTTTATGGCTTTATTTCATACTTTTTAGTAATTATTATATTTTACTTTAGATTTTAGTTTTTTATGCATTTTTTTAGTATGTTTTTAAACTAAAATGGAAAATTCATGCCTTTTGGAATTTAACAATTAACTTAAGCTTGTGAAAGAGGTGATAAAGGTAAAAATATGAAGAGATCTTGCCACGGTGTCCCAGGTCGTGACACCAAATCCTTGGTGTTGCGACATCGAAGCTCACAAGGACTTAACTTTAACAATTTGGCATTGCAGATAGACTGTATGTAGAGTCACAACATCAATCTGTACGGGTCACAGCATCGAACTTTACGGTCACAATATTAAGCCTTCAAGATCGCGAAATTGTAGGCAGTAATTAGGTTTGAGGAGTTCAAGTAATCCAAAGGTGCAACTTGCGACATCGAGGACTACGGTCGATACACTAGAGCTGTAAATTATCCTTGGAGAAAATTGTTTGGGATGTTGCTACTTTGAATATAACACCACGATTTCCAATTGTCGATTGAGGCATTACATGTAACGTCCCGAAATAGGGCCTAAACGGAACAGTGGCTGCGAAACCACATATCCGAGGTAGAAAAAATTATTTTATTATCATTTTAAGGTCTATGGCATGATTTCATGATTGTGTGAAAATTTTGATTAAAAATTTTATCGATAGAGGGTCCAATTTGATATTTAAGACTATATTGCAAAAGTTGTAAAATGTGTGTTCTAGTTCACAAAGGTATTAAGTACTTGTGAGTAATGGGTTTTTAAAGTGGAGGTCCTTGGATAGTAATTAGACCATTATACTAGTTTGGACAAAAATACCTAAAGGAAAATAAAACACCATAGTTTTTAATTAAGGGCATTTTGGTCATTTAGTTATTAAAATGAATTAAAAACTAAATTAAAAGCCAATTTTTGTCCATCTTCTTCATTAGGCCAAAATTTCAAGGTTTCTCCATAGCTAGGGTTTGTTCCAAGCTTCCAAGCTCCATATTAAGTGATTCCAAGCCCCATTTTTAATGTTTTTTACGTTTTTGGAGTCCAGGTAACTTGATTAAGCTTATTCTAGGAATAATTCAACCTAGGGTTCATATTTGGAAAAATACCCATAGGTGAAATTTATGTATTTTGGTGTTTTATGATAGAATATTAGGTTTTAAATTATGTTAGACAACTTGTGCTACTCGGTTTTAAGTGAAAACGAGTAAAAGGGATTAATCGATAAAAATACCTAATAGTCATAAGTACATGTTAAAGTGAGAATTTGATGTTGTCATAGAAGGGAAAAATGATCAACATGTCATAAAACATAAGAAAATAGGATGAATTTTAAATTCTGAGCCTTGGGGAAAAGTGTAAATATGTAAAAGTTTAGAGGCAAAAATATAATTTTACCAAAGTTTGGGTCAAGGACTGTTTTAATAAATGTGAGTATTAAATAAGCTAATTTTTTTTATTATAGATCAAGAAGAACAAAATCCAGAGTTAGACTGGGGAAAGAAAAATATAGTGGACTAAATCGATATAGTTGATCGTATTTTGTTTCGAAGTAAGTTTGCGGTAAATAAATGCAATATTCTATTATTTTATGTTAATTTTGTTAATTTCCAGCATGTGTATATTTATTTTATGAAATTATTCAAAGAAGACTCAAGCATGAATTGACGAGATAATTTCAAAAGTCCGGTTGAACCTTAGGAATGTGTAGGATACAAATGTCATGACATTAAGGTTTAAGGATACCATGTAAGACCATGCCAAGGCATGGAAATTGGTAAGGTTTCTAAGGCAAGGAAATCATGCAAGACCATGTCAAGACATGGCATTGATAAGTTACTATAAGGCAAAGGTCTCATGTAAGACCATGCCAAGGCATGGCATTGGTGAGTTCATAAGGCAAGGATACTATGTAAGACCATGTCGAGACATGGCAATGGTAAGTTTCAAAAGGTTACCACGTAAGACCATGACAAGTCATGGCAATGGTAAGGTACCCGCATATCCTTAGTATTCCAAGTGGTTCAACGAGAAAATTTAAAGAGAATATCAAGGTAAGGTAAGGTAAGACGAGTTATACTAAAAAGGTAAGACAAGTTCATGCTAGAAGAGCAAAGGTAAGTACATAATGTTCATGTATGCTTGATAAAGAAAAAGGTAAGTAAAATGTATTAATAAATTTGATTAAGTAAGTAAGTGTTTAAGTAAGTGAGTAAGTGAAGAAATTTAAAATATGTCTATGACAATTAATGAAGTTGCATTAAGTAGTATCATGCCAAGTAGTAAGATAATTCTTATGAATGTTGTTATTTATTTGCATGCAAACTTACTAAGCTTAATGCTTACCCCCTTTATTTTCCTTCTTTTTATAGTTTTGCCAAGCTAACTTGGGGATCGTAAAGTACGTCGGAGGTCCAGGCACACTATCACGAGGATTATTTTGGTATAGCTAGTCGTTTCATTTTGAGTATGGCATGTATAGCATCGTAGCCATTTTGTGCGTATGATCTTATGATACGACTGGTGAATGGTATGTAAATGTTTGATAATGATTAGCTGTTGGAATGGCAAATCAAGGACATGTTTGGTGTTATGTATGCCTAAATGCCAGTTATTCCATGGAAATCATGAAAAAGGTGAAATTAGCTTTAAAACAGTATCGGACAGCAATAATAACGTGAATTTGAAAAATCACTAAAAATAGTAGAAATGGATTTAGATAGTGAATGAGATATAGAATTAAATCTTGATGAGTCTATTTTCATATGGATGGAACAAAATAGGTATATGAGTTATATTTTATGAGATATTTAAATTTTTGTGAAATAGAGCCAGAGCGATTTCTGGATCCCCTATTCTGACTTTGTAAATTCACCAAAAATTGTACAAAGATAATTAGAAGTTATGCTTTACATGTACAGATTCCTTATTGAGTCTAGTTTTATAAGAAACAAAGGGCATAATAATTGAAAGTCTGTACAGAGATATATTTAATTCGAAATACACATGGGTTAGAGTAGTCAAACCCTAAAATAGGGGATATTTTAACTAATAAACTGTACTAGTTGGCCCAACTAAAAATTCTAGAAAATAATTAGTTGGTAGATATATGAGTCTAGTTTCAGGAAAAATTTACAGAATTGGATTTCGAGTTTCGTAACTCGATATATGAATTTTTAAGCGATTGTGATGCAGTTAGCCAGCTTGTCTGGAAGTTCTAAAATAAATTGTTTGAGCTGTTTAATTAATGAATTAAGTCCGTTAACACCTTGTGCTCGACTCTGGCGACAGTCTCGGGTTCAGGGCGTTACATTTATTGGTATCAGAGCAAAGTTTAGTCAATTCTCAGAATATTTAGTATAAGTAAGAATCTAGCTATACATGCCATACTTATATGTTGATAGTGTGACGACTCCTGACGATTTTAAAATGTTTTCTTTTATAGTTTTGGATCCCGAAAAAGCTGGTGCAGATGATGTAGAGAGTAACGTGCCCACTCCTGCAGAAGGGACGGTGCCACCAAATAGTAGTGAAAGGCCCGTTACAGTTAGTCAGAGAGAAGGGGCTCAAGAAGCCTTCTTCCAAGCTATGAATGAATGGTTTGTCGAGTTCGTTCGAACGAATCCAGCTGTTAGACCTCCACCCCCTCATGATCATCAGACCACCCATGTAGCTCCCCCAATCACTAGTACAGTTATAAGAGAAAAACCACCAGTTGATAAAATCAGAAAACAATGAGCCGAAGAGTTTCGAGCTACAAAAGATGATGGCGTAGAAAAGGCAGAATTTTGGCTCGAGAATACTATTAGAGTCTTTGATGAGTTGTCCTGCACACTTGAGGAATGTATGAAATGTGTTGTATCACTCCTTAGAGATTCAGCCTACCATTGGTGGAAGACACTTATATCAGTTGTATCGAAAGAGAGAGTCACTTGGGACTTCTTTCAGGAGGAATTCCGTAAAAAGAACATCAGTCAGAGGTTTGTTGACCAGAAAAGAAAAGAGTTTCTAGAGTTGAAACAGGGCAATATGATAGTGACTGAATATGAGCGTGAGTTTGTTAGACTCAGTAATTATGCTTGAGAGTGTGTGTCTACAGAGGCTATTATGTGCAAAAGATTTGAGGATGGGCTTAATGATGATATCCGATTGTCTGTTGGTGTCCTAGAAATAAAAGAGTTTATTATCCTAGTTGAGAGAGCCTGTAAGGCAGAGGAGCTATTAAAAAGAAAGGGCAAAGTTGAGATTGAGACGCAAGACACGAAGAAAAGACTAATGAGCAAGTCATTTCAGTCTACATCCAAGAGGCCTAGAGAGTTCTCCATTAGATCTAATTTTTCAGCTAAATATTCTAGCCGAAACAGAGGCAGAAGATTTATGAGTCCGAAAGCTCAGACCACTTCGATTGCAAGTGTTAGCAGTGTTTAGCCTGATAGACCAGAGTGTCCCTGATGTGGTCGACATCACTCAAGTCAATGTCGAGCAACTGAGACAGGTTGTTTCCGATGTGGTGCACCAGACCATTTTATTTGGGAGTGTCCCGAGATGATAAAAAGGGAAGCAATACTGAGTGTAAGATCAGGAAAAGCTCCTGTCAGAGGTAGACCACTGAGAAATCTGAGAGCTGGGGCAAATAATAGAAGTGCATCTAGAGATTTAGCAGTGAGGCCAGATGTTAGAGCACCTGCGAGGACTTATGCTATCCGTGCTCACGAAGAAGCATCCTCCCCTGATATGATTACGGGTACATTTTCTCTCCATGATACTAGAGTTATTGCTTTGATTGATCCGGGTTCAACCCATTCATATGTTTGCATGAAATTGATGCATAGTATGAGTATGCTTATAGAATCTACAGAATTTGTGATTAAAGTATCGAATCCATTAGGCAAGCATGTATTAGTAGATAAAGTATGTAAAAATTGCCCTTTGATGATTAGAGGCTACTGTTTTCCGACCGATCTCATACTATTGCCATTTGATGAGTTTGATGTGATTCTTGGTATGGATTGGTTGACTACACATGATGTGATAGTGAATTGTGGAAATAAATTCATTGAGTTGAAGTGTGAAAATTGTGAAATTCTTCGGGTTAATTCAGAAGAGTCAGATAGTTCATTTGCCATAATTTCTGTTATGTCTACTCAGAAATGTTTGAGAAAAGGGTATGAAGCTTATCTTGCTTTTGTGTTGAACACTAAAGATCCAGAATTGAAAATTGAATCAGTGCCTGTGGTATGTGAGTTTCCCGATGTGTTTCAGGAAGAACTACCAGGTTTGCCTCCTGTTAGAGAAGTTGAGTTTGGTATTGATTTGATTCCAAGTACCACGCCCATTTCTATTGCTCCTTCTAGAATGGCCCCATTGGAATTGAAAGAATTGAAAGCTAAGTTGCAGGAATTAACAAATAAAGGCTTTGTAAGACCCAGTAGTTCACCATGGGGTGCACTAGTGCTATTTGTGAAAAAAATAGACGGATCGATGAGATTGTGCATAGATTATCGGCAACTTAACAAGGTAACAGTAAAGAACAAGTATCCATTGCCTAGAATTGATGATCTGTTTGATCAATTGAAGGGAGCCACTGTGTTCTCCAAGATAGATTTGAGATCCAGATACTATCAGTTGCAAGTTAAAGAGTCAGATGTCCTGAAAACTACTTTCCGGACTAGGTGTTGTCATTATGAGTTCCTTGTGATGCCATTTGGCTTAACTAATGCTCCTGCCATTTTCATGGACTTAATGAACTGAATTTTCAGACCGTACTTGGATAAGTTTGTAGTTGTGTTCATTGATGATATCTTGATTTATTCTCATGATGAGACTGAGCATGCAGAGCATTTGAGAACGATTTCTGATTCGAGAGATAATCGGTTGTATGCCAAGTTCAAGCAAAAGTGAGTTCGGTTACGAAGTTGGTTTTCTTGGACATATTGTCTCGGTGAAGGTATCAAGGTTGATCCGAGCAAGATTTCACCATTGTTGATTGGAAGCCTCCTAGAAATGTATCGGAAGTTAGAAGTTTTCTTGGTCTTGCTGGATATTATAGGCGATTTGTAGAGGATTTTCCATGATAGCTACCCGTGACAAGATTCTTTGTTAAAGGATGTGAAGTTTGAATGGTGAGAAGTGTCAATAGAGTTTTGACAAGTTAAAAGCATTGTTGACTAAAGCTCTGTTTAGTACAACCGAACCGTAAGGAGTTTGTGATTTACAGTGATGCGTCCATGAATGGACTTGGTTGTGTACTTATGCAGGAAGGGAAGGTAATTGCTTATGCCTCTAGACAGTTAAAGCCATATGAGAAGAACTATCCGACACATGATTTTGAGCTAGCTGCTATTGTTTTTGCACTGAAGATTTGGAGACATCATTTGTACGGTGAGAAGTGCCACATATTCACTGATCACAAAAGTTTGAAATATTTGATGACTCAAAAAGATTTGAATTTGAGGCAAAGAAGATGGTTAGAGTTAATTAAAGATTATGAGCTAGTGATCGATTATCACCCAGGTAAGGCAAACGTTGTTGCTGATGCTTTGAGTAGGAAATCTTTGTTTGCATTAAGAGCTTTGAACACTAGTCTAGCCTTATCAGATGATGGTTTTATCTTAGCTTAGTTGAGAGCTAAACCAATGTTTCTTGAAGAAATTTGTGAAGCTCAGAAAAATGATAGTGAGTTATTAGCCAAAAGAGATCAGTGTGAGTCGGATATAGAGTCAGATTTTCAAATCAGTTCTGACGGTTGTTTGATGTTCAGGGACAAGGTATGCGTACCGAAGAATGATGAGCTTATTCGAAAGATCTTACAGGAAGCACATAGTAGTTCTTTGTCTATTCATCCAGGTAGCATAAAGATGTATAATGATTTGAAGAAAATGTACTGGTGGGTAGGAATGAAAAGGGACAGTTCAGAGTTTGTTTTTAGATGCTTGATCTGTCAGCAGGTAAAGGCCGAACATCAGGTACCTTCAGGTTTATTGCAGCCTGTGCTAGTCCTTGAGTGGAAATGGGATCGAGTTACTATAGATTTTGTGACAAGATTACCGTTGACACTGAGAAAGAAAGATGCAGTATGGGTTGTGATTGATAAGTTAACGAAGTCGGCTCATTTTATCTCAGTTCGTATGGATTATTCACTTGACAAGTTGGCTGAGTTGTATATTTCAGAGATAGTCAGACTACACGGGGTACCATTATCGATCATTTTAAACAGAGATCCAAGATTTACTTCACGGTTTTGGAAGAAATTACAGGAGGCTTTGGGCACAAAGTTTAGTTTTAGTACAGCTTTCCATCCTCAAATCGACGGTCAGTCAGAGAGAGTTATTCAGGTACTTGAAGATATGCTTAGATGCTGTGTACTAGAATTTCAATGCAGTTGGGAAAAATATTTACCATTAGTAGAGTTTGCCTACAATAATAGTTATCAGTCGAGTTTGAAGATGGCACCTTATGAAGCTTTATATGGACGTAAATGTCGCACACCATTGTATTGGATAGAGCTTAAGGAAAATCAGATTTACGGGGTTGATCTAGTTAAGGAAACGGAAGAGAAAGTAAAAATCATCAGAGATTGCTTGAAAGCAGCTTCAGATAGACAAAAGTCATATGCAGATTTGAAGAGAAAAGAGATTGAGTATCAAGTTGGTGACAAAGTGTTTTTGAAAGTATCCCCGTGGAAGAAAGTTCTCAGATTTGGCAAGAAAGGCAAACTAAGTCCACGTTTTATTGGACCATTTGAAATGATTGAGAGAGTCGGACCATTAGCATATCGGTTAGCTTTGCCGATTAAGTTAGAGAAGATTCATAATGTATTTCATGTGTCTATCCTACGCCGTTGTCGTTCAGATCCGTCACATGTGATTTCTCAGACAGAGGTTGAGATTCAGCTAGACATGACTTATGGTGAAGAACCGGTAAAGATTCTAGCTTAAGAGGTAAAGCAATTAAGGAACAAAAGTATTGCACTTGTGAAAGTACTATGGAATAGACATGGGGTAGACGAGGCTACATGGGAGCTCGAAGAGGCTATGCGAAAACAGTACCCAAATCTCTTCACAGGTAAGACTTTCGGGGACAAAAATCCCTAAAGGGGGGAGAAACATAACATCCCGAAATAGGGCCTAAACAGAATAATGGTTGCAAAACCACAAATCTGAGGTATAAAAATTTATTTTATTATCATTTTAAGGTCTATGGCATGATTGCATGATTGTGTGAAAATTTCGTTTAGAAATTTTATCGATAGAGGGTCCAATTTGATATTTAAGACTATATTGCAAATGTTGTAAAATGTGTGTTCTAGTTCACAAAGGTAGTAAGTACTTGTGAGTAATGGGTTTTTAAAGTGGAGGTCCTTGGATAGTAATTAGACCATTATACTGGTTTGGACAAAAATACCTAAAGGAAAATAAAACACCATAGTTTTTAATGAAGGGCATTTTGGTCATTTAGTTATTAAAATGAATTAAAAGCCAATTTTTGTCCATCTTCTTCATTAGGCCGAAATTTCAAGGTTTCTCCATAGCTAGGGTTTTTTCCAAGCTTCCAAGCTCCATAGTAAGTGATTCCAAGCCCCATTTTTAATGTTCTTTATGTTTTTGGAGTCCCGGAAACTTAATTAAGCTTATTCTAGCAATAATTCAACCTAGGGTTACCCATAGGTGAAATTTGTGTATTTTGGTGTTTTATGATAGAATATTAGGTTTTAAATTATGTTAGACAACTTGTGCTACTCGGTTTTAAGTGAAAACGAGTAAAAGAGCTTAATCGGTAAAAATACCTAATAGTCATAAGTACATGTTAGAGTGAGAATTTGATGTCGTCATAGAAGGGAAAAATGATTAGCATGTCATAAAACATAAGAAAATAGGATGAAGTTTAAATTCCAAGCCTTGGGGAAAAAAGTGTAAATATGTAAAAGTTTAGGGGCAAAAATATAATTTTGCCAAAGTTTGGGTCAAGGACTATTTTAATAAATGTGAGTATTAAATAAGCTAATTTTTTTTTATAGATCAAGAAGAACAAAATCCAGAGTTAGACCGGGGAAAGAAAAAGATAGTGGACTAAATTGATATAGTTGATCGTATTTTGTTTCGAAGTAAGTTTGCGGTAAATAAATGCAATATTCTATTATTTTATGTTAATTTTGTTAATTTCCAGCATGTGTATATTTATTTTATGAAATTATTCAAAGAAGACTCAAGCATGAATTGACGGGGAAGTAATTTCAAAAAGTCCCGGTTGAACCTTAGGAATGTGTAGGATACAAATGTCATGACATTAGGGTTTAAGGATACCATGTAAGACCATGCCAAGGCATGGAAATTGGTAAGGTTTCTAAGGCAAGGAAATCATGCAAGACCATGTCAAGACATGGCATTGATAAGTTACTATAAGGCAAAGGTCCCATGTAAGACCATGCCAAGGCATGGCATTGGTGAGTTCATAAGGCAAGGATACCATGTAAGACCATGTCGAGACATGGCAATGGTAAGTTTCAAAAGGTTACCACGTAAGACCATGACAAGTCATGGCAATGGTAAGGTACCCGCATATCCTTAGTATTCCAAGTGGTTCAACGGGAAAATTTAAAGAGAATATCAAGGTAAGGTAAGGTAAGACGAGCTATACTAAAAAGGTAAGACAAGTTCATGCTAGAAGAGCAAAGGTAAGTACATAATGTTCATGTATGCTTGATAAGGAAAAAGGTAAGTAAAATGTATTAATAAATTTGATTAAGTAAGTAAGTGTTTAAGTAAGTGAGTAAGTGAAGAAGTTTAAAATATGTCTATGACAATTAATGAAGTTGCATTAAGTAGTATCATGCCAAGTAGTAAGATAATTCTTATGAATGTTGTTATTTATTTGCATGCAAACTTACTAAGCTTAATGCTTACCCCCTTTATTTTCCTTCTTTTTATAGTTTTGCCAAGCTAACTCGGGGATCGTAAAGTACGTCGGAGGTCCAGGCACACTATCACGAGGATTATTTTGGTATAGCTAGTCGTTTCATTTTGAGTATGGCATGTATAGCATCGTAGCCATTTTGTGCGTATGATCTTATGATACAACTGGTGAATGGTATGTAAATGTTTGATAATGATTAGCTGTTGGAATGGCAAATCAAGGACATGTTTGGTGTTATGTATGCCTAAATGCTAGTTATTCCATGGAAATCATGAAAAGGTGAAATTAGCTTTAAAAGCGATGTCGGATGACAATAATGACGTGAATTTGGAAAATCACTAAAAATAGTAGCAATGGATTTACATAGTGAATGAGATATAGAATTAAATCTTGATGAGTCTATTTTCATATGGATGGAACAAAACAGGTATATGAGTTATATTTTATGAGATATTTAAATTTTTGTGAAATAGGTTTGATCTTAATTTAGTTATTGGGCGAAATAACTGAACTTCAACAATTTGGCATTGCAGGTAGACTATAAGTGGAGTCACGACATCAATCTGTGGGGGTTACAGCATCAAACTTTACGATCACAACATTAAGCCTTTATGATCGCGACATTGTAGGCAGTAATTAGGTTTGACGAGTTCAAGTCATCCAAGGGTTCAATTTGCGACATCGAGGACTACGATCGCGACACTAGAGCTGTAGATTATCCTTGGAGAAAACTATTTAGGATGTTGTGACTTTGAATGTAACACGCCGATTTCTAATTGCCGATTGAGGCATTACACAAATAGAAGCATACTTATACAAGTTTGATCTCAATTTAGTTATTGGGCGAAACAACTGAATTGGGCGATAACTCAAAAGGATTTTTAAGTGACAAAACTTTCGATTAAAAACTTTCCTTTAGAACAAAATACTAACAATATTCTTAACTTTTAAACATTTTGGTATATACAAGTAGAAATCATTTCACAAGACAGAACTTAATAAACTTTAACAAATCCCTCAATGCATAACATTTTTATAAAATTGCAACTAAATAAGAAAAGTATTTTATTACAAATTCAGATTTAGAACAGAGTTGCATGCCACCCCAAAACATTAACACAATATTTCCTAATATTTACCTTACTTTTCAGACATCTCATCAGGTTAATTCATAATCGCCTTCAAAATTCACTGTCAGTCGGGCGGATTCTATATGCCAGTTTCCAACAATGAATAAATACGCTATATTTTCAACACAGTAAATAGGGGTTAGGATTGGCTTCTTATCATTCAACTTTTCTTTCTATCATAATTTATTCATAACAACAACACATACATAATCATATTACTCTTTTCAATATATGGCATACAGCACATACAGAGTCATATTTGTTTACTTTTTTTTATATCTTAATGTATAACACATGTGTAGTCATATTAACTTATTCTTTTCATTTTCTTCCTTGGGTTAAACCTCGAATCCATCATTCATATATCTGAACAGATTTCACATTTCTTATCATTTTGAACACATGCATGTTCCCGTGAGTTCAGGGTTATTTGCCATATTTAACAACTAACAAGCCTTATCGTAGGCAACACACATATCGCTAGGCAGCTTAGCAACTAACATGCACTACCAGAAACTTAGCACTCATGCCAACTGGTTAGTAATTAACATACCCTACCAGTGGTTGTCAATCTAGGTAACAACTAACATGTCCTACCAGTGGCCTTATCATACAGTCCCACTTGGTTAGCAACTAGCATACCCTACCAGTGGTCAAGCACATCAAACATTTTAGTTTGCAATTATCATGCTCTACTAGTGGCTAATCATATTTGGGGAATTACACCCCAAGGAAGTCACAACTATTTCCTATCATAGACATGCACATTCAGAATTTTACAAGGAACAAAGTTCCAAAGTTTCATGACAATTGTAATATCCCGAAGTAGGGCCTGGTCGGAACAGTGGTTTTGAGACCAGACATTCGAGATAGAAATAATGATTTTATGATTATTATGAGGTCCATGATATGTATGCATGTTTGTGTGAAAGTTTCATGAAGAAATTCTATGCATAAAATCTCTAATTGAATTTTAGGGACCAAATTGAATAAGATGAAAAACTTGTGTTCTAGTAGCTCTTAGTATGAAAGTGCTTTAGATTATAAATTAGAAGGTCCTAATTAGCAATTTGACCAATTTTTAAAAGTTTGGACAAAAATGAACGTGTAGGAAAATTTTGAAAGAAAGGTCTTAAGGGTATTTTGGTCATTTGGTAAATAAAAGAATAAAAATGGAAAATAAGTCAAAATTTGTGTCATCTTCCTCCCCCATTGTCAAAAATTTCAAGGAGCCATAGCTAGGGTTTTGTTCATCATTTCAAGCTCAATAGTAAGTGTTCCCTAGCCCGTTTTTAATGTTCTTTACATTTTTGAAGTCTTCATAGCTTGATTTACCTATTTCCACCCTTACTTTGAAGTAGGTTTTATGTATGAAAATTTACCCATGTGTGACATGTATGTATTTTGATGATTTATGAAGGAATATGAGAGTTTAGTGTGTAATAAACATCTTTCACAAGATGATTTTTCATGAAAACCACTAAAAAGGACTAACTGAAAAAGGTGTAAAATAAGTGATAAAAATCTGATTTTAATGAAAATATGGGCTGTTATGAGTACAAGGAAAATTTTGCTAGGCTTGGGTAACAAAGAAAATGCATGCATTTCATTTACGAGCCTAGGGACTAAATTGTAAATAAGTGAAAAGTTAGGGGTAAAAGAGTAATTTTGCTAAAGTATGAATTATGAATCGATTTGAATAATGTGATTATTAAACAAGTTAAATTTGGTATTATAGATCAAGAAAAATGTGATTCAGGTTTTGACCGAGGGAAGAATAAAGTTTTTGACGACTAGACTCGTTTATCATTATTTTGTACCAAGGTAAGTACATGTGTAAATAATGTGACAATATAGTATGTTTTGATGTGTTGATATTATGTGGAAAATATTTTATTATTATTATGTATGTTATGCCTAATGATGGTGTGGTAAGTACAAATGAAATTATGGTTGTTATCCACGACATCACGAGCAAGTCTAATAGAGACGTTATGTACACGTGAGAAAGAATCTCGTTTGAACCTTAGGAATAGTTTAGGATACAAGTGACATGTCTTAGGAACTTAGAAACCCGAACTCATTGAGTTGGTCTGGGTTTGTGATATTTATGTGCCATCTGAACTCATTGAGTTGGTCTAAGTTCATGAGGGATGCGATATATGTAATTGGGTCCTAGGCGCTGGTTTTGTGCATGTTCTACTGGTGGCTAGGTAGTCCTGAGTGCGTCAGATACCTGACAACTTGTGTGAGTAGCCCATGTACTTACACCTTGACTGATAGCTTATATAAGCAAGCCCGTGAGTAGCTCCGTTGCGAGTGTTACATGTTATGAGGTAGCTTTGGCTACGTATGTATATGTGGCACTTATGTGCAAGTTTTCCGTGTATCCAATAGTATTTTGAGTGTTCAACGGGTAATGCAATAGAAGAGGTGATGAAAGTCCCAGTGAGGGCATGTTAAAGAAGGTATGATAATCTGATATACTACGGGCAAGTACAGGTATGTACGATAAACTCATGAGCAATGCCTTGATAAAGGATGAATTTTGAAGAGAAAGTATATATATATATATATATATATATATATATATATATGAACACTTGATAAATAAGTCAAAACACTTGAATGATGAATAATCTTTATGGTTATGTTATTATGCCTTTGCATGATAATTGCTTACTATCAATGCATATTATTTGCATGTGGACTTACTAAGCTTTAATACTTACCCCCTTTTTCTTTTCATCATTTGTAGTTCCACCAAGCTAGGTCAGGGATCGGAAGCTTTCGGAGTACTTGATCACACAATCAAAAGAATATTGGGTATAGTGAATTTGATAACTAGAGTATGGCATGTATAGGGGACTTGGTTATTTTATGATATGTGTCATGCTAATTTGGCCAAGTGTAAAGGCCTCTAATATTGATGATTCATTTTGTACTGGCCATGTGACATGGCTTATATTTCATTATCAGGTTGTAATCTAATTATCCATGCATGCATGTGTTAATGCCTTGATGATATATGTTATTGTTTGGTGAATGTATGATGAAGTAGGGATTAGATGCTAGAAGATAAGAAATGACTTAATGGCTTAAAATGATCATGGTCATGAATATGTATTATGGAATTTAGATAACAAATTTGGTTATGCATGAAATTGGTATGGAACGCCTCTAAATGGTGTGACTAATTGCATGTGCTTTAGGATGATATTTTGAAGGCATGAAAATGCCATGGCATTGGATATTGAGTGTTTAAATATGTTATGTTGCATGATAAGAAACATGTTTGAGTATGTGGATGAGTGAATGTGGCAATTGACTTAGAAAATAGCCTCTAAATTGTCCACACGGGTAGACACACGGGCATGTGTCTAGACAGTGTGTGACACACGATCTGCCCCCATAAGCATGTTGCATAGCCGTGTGTCCCCTGCACCCTAGTTTTACAAGTCAGTAAGCCCAGCAGTAAACACATGAGCTAAGACACGAGCGTGTGTCTTGGCCATGTGAAAGAAACGACCTACCCATACGGGCGTGTGCTTTGGCCATGTGAAGTCTACACCATTTTATAAAAAAATTCATTTATTTTTAATGTACCACACGGTCTCGACACACGGGCGTGTGATATGGCCGTTTGACCTTGTTTTGATGATGACATCATAGTCAGAGATTTACACGGGTCAAGGACAAGGGTGTGTCCCAAGCCACACAGGCGTGTGTGACCACACGGCCTACCTCTACAGGCGTGTGACTCTCCAAAACCAGAAAAATGATAAGTTGCCTAAAGGTTTTCGAAAGTTCTCGGTTTGGTCCCAAAACACCCCCGAAGTATGTTTTAGGCCTCGTAGGCCCATGTAAGGGCCGAATTGTGTATGTATGAATGAAATCAATTTGAAAAAAAAAATTATAACCAGGTTTTGCATGAATGTCTGAGTTCAAGTTCGGTAATGCGCCGTACCTTGTCCCTGCGTCGGACACGGGTAAGGGGTGTTACAATAATAGTCTCACCTAAACTCCAAGATTTAACAATAAAAATTTAACGATTCACACAAAATAGAGAGAAACATAAAGGAGAGTAATATTGATTGGATACTCACATATGATCTCAATGTAGCTTGCTACATTATCACTATCAATACATACACAACTTTCTTTCAATTCGACCACTTGTTGATTCTTCTCCAATGAATGAATCTTCTTAAAACAGAATACTAGAGTATAACAAAGCAAGAGAAAAGAAAAGAAGAGCCTCACTACAAAGGTTTTCATTGATATTTATATCTTACAGCCTTCTCCCTCAAGGCTAACACGTGGTTAACATGCAAAGCTGACTCACTACTTAATGTGGCTAACATAAACATTCTAGATATATCATACAATAAAATAATCATTAAACTTTAGTTAATTCCTAACTGGATCTTAACAAGAACTTAACTAAAACTGAATAGTTAACACACGTGTTTAAACAGAAACTAACAGGTCCACATTTCTACAATTTTCCATTAGCGAATACAAGCAGGGGGATCTATCTCAAAAAACTTAACTTAGAGAGAACACTGATTGGTGGTTTCCTCCCAACAGCAACACCAGGACATAAAAACTTCAAACCTATACTTTTCCAAAGGCGAACCCTTCAACCAAGATCATCATAGACTTACCAGATTAATCCAACAATCTATCAATCAGGGCGCAACAAACTATACTCATACAATACTGGTGGATAGAACACAACTTAGATTTCCTTAGCTCAAATCATATCTTAACTTTCAACCCAGACAGATCATTAACAAAACTATGTCGTACGGTGTGTTATATCGAAGCTCAACGAGGTAAAATTTTGTAGAGGCATTTCTTAGTCAATTCAAGCCTAAGTAAATTGTTAAGTAGGGACATTTTTGTCCATCTTAGGTTAAATTTTGTCGGAACTATATAAGTCACTTCAAAATCATTTTTTAAAGAGAGCTTAGGTTTAGTGGTTGTTGCTTTTAGATAGAATTTTTCTGCATTTTCATCTTTTTACAGTCAAAGGTACGAGGAAATTTTTGTATCTTTGAGTTTTACTTCAAATCTCAATAGATTTAGTTTTATTTCTTAATCCAAAGCTATAATTCTATACTCAGGGTTATGGATTCTCGTGTTTACGCATCATTTCAACAATCAAATCTAGAACTTTATCGTATTTCTAAGCATTTCTAAACTCTATCGTTTTTGTGTGATCATAATTATTTCAATGAATATGAAAATGATTGGGTTTTGTTTGTTGAATATGGGTATGAACTGATTTTATACTGTAGTTGATTAATTGAAATATTAATTAATTTCAGGATTAGGGACTAAATTGAAAAGATTTAGATTAAATTGAATAAACATAGAAATTTAGAATTGACTATTCTAGGTGAATAAATAGATAAGTGAGACCAAAAGGAGACTTTATCAAGAATATATTCAACTGTTCTTGTTTAGTCTAAGTGATATCAAGAGATTAATTGGACTAGATCGTTTAATAGGTTAAATTAATGATCGAGAGGTAAAATTAAACCAATTAAAAAATTAATGAATTTAGCTCCCTAATTCGAAAATTAGTTGCTATCATGGACATTAATCTACTACTACTTTATTCTCTGATTATTTCAATTATAATTTTGGTATCTTTACAATTTAGTCTTTTAGTTTAATACATTAGTTTAATTCAACAATTTCATGGTTTGTCCTACTATTTTGTTTAGATAGTAGCTAAGTAGACTCTTTACTTGCTTGCTTTATTTTTGTTAATTCATTATATCATCTAATCTCCTTTGGATTCGATCTTTAGAATATTTGGTGTTCCATTAAAACACATAAATATTATAACTAGACTTGTAACACTTGTAGAACATTGCACTTTATCTTATTTGTTTGCAATGTTACTACTTGATGTATGTACACTAAAAAGCGGTTAATACTACTTGAATTTTTAATTTATTTATTTTAATACTCATACTTTAATTCCATTTGTTAAATGGTACTTGTCTTTCACACTGTTATTGACATGGTGTCATACCGATAAGGAGATGACACTATGAAAATTTTGCCACATCATTTAATGTCATCAATATCATGTGATACCTATAAGGACAAAAAGCTAATTTACCGAATACTTAATTATTACTCAAAAATATTAATAATTACTAAAGAAGAAGACAAATACCTTCATCGTCTTTAATCTTCTTTTCTAAAGCAAAGAAGCCCTAGCCACCTCTTCGAACAAGTAGCGTTCAATGGCGTTCATGATTCCCTCTCCAAATTTTGATCTTTTCTTTTTTTGAGTTTATCACTGTTACTTATTCACAAAGAAAAATGAAATAACAACAAAATCTCAAATTTGTTATGCCTTCCCATCAAATAAAATAAAATAATCATAACAAAGCTTCACAATTGCATTATCATCCTATTCAATCTCTCAAACCTGCCAAAAGGAAAAATAATAATTTTACAAATTTAGTTAATTTTATTTGTAAAAAGAAATTAAAAATATCTAAAAATATTTTTACGTAAAAAAAAAGGGAAAATAGATAATTTTGGAGGAAGATATTGATAATGAAGAGTACAAAAATCAAACCATGGAAAACCATAACCATTAGAGAATTAAAAATTAGGATTAGATTTTAAGTTTATAGATATTAAAGAAAATGTTAATTAATAAACCCTTCCACAAAAAATACTCAAATATTAAAATCACATCAATTAAGTTTTTTAATTAACGATTTTTATTATTCATCGTTATTATACTAATATGGTTGTTAACAATCACTAAATCAACAATCATGGTGCTAATGTGATCATTTATATCACCAAAAAAAATACATTCAATTAACTCCTCAAACATTAAAATCACATCAGTTAATTTTTTTAATGATTTCTATCATTAATCGTTATTGTGCTGACGTGGTTGTTAATGATCGCTAAGTTAACAATAGCGGTGTTGATATGATAATCTATATCAACAAAAAAATTATAAACTATAAAAATATTTTACAAATTCAAGTTTAAAATGAACTTAGACAATTGGATCTTCAAGTTGATTTAAATTTGGATGTTCATTTATTCGAGTTCTTTTCAAGTGTAGTATCTTAAATTATATAAAAAAACATTTTTAAAATATACAACAAAATTTATAAAATTATTGTATAATACTATAAAATAATTAAAAATATATTTTACTTGATAATAAGAAAAGAAAAAAAACAGCATTTTTCTTTTTATAATTTTTTAATGTTTATAATTTTATATTTTAAAATACAATGTCCGAATGTCCATATATAGGGCAAATCTAGAAATATTTTAGGGGCGAAATTAAATTTAATTTTTACAATAGTAAAAATACAATTCCACCATTTTAATAGTCTATATCTTTATAATTTTTAAAAGATTAAATCAAATTTTTATCATTTTTAAGGGAGCAAAGTGTAATTTTCCCTTTACTCCTAAATGGAAAATTTTCTATTTTAGGGGGGATCGAGACCCCTGCCAACCCTCTGAGCTACGCCCTTGTCCATATACAAATGAATGTGGATGACTATTTATCCAAATTTATTTTGGACTTGAATTCTTTTAATAGTTACTTGTTTGAATTTTTAATATTTTTTTGCTAATATAGACTACTATGTCAGCTTCATAATAATTGATTCAATGATCATTAATAGTCAGGTCGGTACAATAACAATCAACAATGAAAAACCATTAATAAAAAACTTAATTAATAATACATTTTTCACATTTGAAAAGTTAATCAAATGTGTCTTTCACAAAAGCAATTTTTAATAAGCTTCTTGTCATTTTTTAACTCAATGGTAATAATTATATGAGTATGGGGGACCCAAATTCCCGTCTAACAACATGTTCAACTTAGGCTTAGTTTGGATGGGCGATTGGGTGCGGTAAGCTGCGTTTAGCTTACTTTTTGTCTCACGCTACAATATCACTACAATATCTAATCTCACTTCCACCGTTATTTTTACACTAACCGTAGGTAAATGCATCGCCCGTCCAAACTCACCCTTAATCTTTTACAAGGCTATTTGACAAGCCTAAAAAATCACAAAAATTGAAGTCCAATTTTAAATATACATACGTTGATGAAGTAAATTTCATTAACTTAAATTCATGAAAGTTGTTTTTCAAGCTCATAAGATCAATTTATTTGCGATGAGTTTTTGGATGGGATCCAGATATTTCTAGGTTGAGATGTATTCATATTAACCCAATATTCATCTCTTAGCTTCAAAATGTACTTTGAATCATCCAGTTTCGAGTTTTGAAGCTCAAGTTATAGTCGTTTTAGTGAAGACTACGTGAGCAAAATTCTGTATAGGTTTATTACGAGAAATTATAAATTTTGGGCTTTAATTCTAGTTTAAATCATATTAGTTTCGATTTTAAGACTTAATTTTGATTATATATGATAGCAATATTGTATTTATTAGCTTTTATATTTTTATTTATTTATTTATTTATTTATTCCTTCAATTGTTTAGAACTTTTATGTTCCTTAGTCAACAAGAAAGTTTAATTTCACTAGAACTGTTTCTTGTTTAGATTAATTAGATTTTATTATATTTAAGAGTTTCATTTTTATATAATTAACTAGCATGTATAAAGACATCTTCATTATTCATCAGGGACACCATCCATTATCTTGATTCAGTACAACTCTTTGAATTTTATCTTTTGCAAGACATCTCTTATTTATTTTAAAAGTTATTTTCTTCTTCTTTTTTGGGTTGGTTAGAACCATTTGTGAAGCTTGCTGAAGATTCTTCTTCATAGGGTTTCATACGTTATTGCCTTTTTATCTCCTTTCATCCAATCTTTTTTCATCTCTCTACTATCTTTATTAATTTTTATTGTGTTCGTTTGAATTTTTTTTATAATGCTCTTCCTTCTTGTTTAATTGTAGGTTTCAAGATCCATGGGTTTCTTTTCAAGAAACCTTGATCTCCTAATTCGTTTTATCTTTTCCATTCTTTTTTTTGTTTTTTAATCTACTTAAAACTAAATTTGTTTGCTAATTCTTTTCTTGCATTTCAAGTTACTTGGTTGCCAAGATAGGAGTTTTCTTTGTTCCATTCAGTTCCCCTCATGTCAAACAACTTGAACTAGATTCTTATTATTGTGTCATATCAAATAATTTTTTTTTCCTTATTGATTTAAGGGTAAATTACCCAGTTAGTCATTTTAAAATTAGGCCGCTCTTAGTTTGACCACCCAAATTTTTTTGTTAATTTGATCACTGTTGTTAAAGAAATTGATCAAACTGATCATGATGGTCGCTAAACTAACTAAAAATTTGACTAAGGCAAGTGCACCTATCGAACAGTAGTATAGTTATGGTGAGACCGGAAATATCGTATCCACCAGGACTAAAAGTACTAGTAATTACTATCTTTTTATTATCTAGCCTAAGAGTTAAAGGGATGTTTTTAAACTAAGATAAACTATCTAATTAACTAAGAACACGAAAAAGATTAAAGTTGGAAAATACTTTTGGAAAACCGATGAAGAAAACAATACCCAAGGAAGAATTCACCTAGACTTCACTTATTACTTTTGAATTAGACGATTTATTCACTTGACTTAATCCGTAGAAATCCCTGATTTATGTTAATATCTCTCTCGAGACTAAAAACAACTGACTCTAGGTTGATTAATTGAAATCTCTTTCTAATTAAAACCTCTATTGTCGCATTAATTCGATCTATAGATTCCCTTATTAGATTTGACTCTAATCTGGCAGATTTATGTCATCCTATGTCTAGGATTGCATGCAACTCCGCTTAATTATGGAAGATTTACTCTTAAACAATGACTTTTGCTCCACTAAATAAGCACATCAGACTTGAATTAATATCCTGGAATATTAAAACAAGGATTAAAACTCATAACTAAGAATAAGAAAAGTATTTATCATATAATTCAAATAATAATAAGATTTGTCTTAGGTTTCGTCCTCCTTAGGTATTTAGGGAGTTTTGTTCATAATGACAGGGGAAAACATCTCAAAATTGGGAAAAGAATAAAACATAAAGAAACCTAAAGAACTTCTAAAGAAATTGAATGGAGACCTTCAATCTTGAAGTAGATCCTATTTCCGAGTTGATTCTGATGGTTGTCTTCGAGTATTTTCTACTTTCTACCCTGCGTCCCCTCTTTGATCCTCTTCTTAGGTGTTTTTATAGACTTTGGAATGCCTAAAATTGCCCAAAATTAGCCTTTTCTAAATAGAATTAGACTTGGGCTCGACAGGGACACGGTCGTGTGCCATGCCCATGTGAAGGTGCTCAAGCCGTGTGTAATTCTGAGTTGGTTTTAGTCGACACGACCATGACACACGGGCGTGTGGCCTGCCCGTGTGTCTCACACGGGCATGTGGTTTACCCGTATGAAAGTGCCTAGGCCGTGTGAAATACTAAGATAAGCCTATTTTGTTTGTTTTTGCCTGTTTCTTGCTCTTTTCACCTTCCTATGCTCACCTAAGTATAAAACATGAATTTAAAGGATTAGTAGCATCAAATTCACTAAATCTTATGATAAATCATCCAAAAATATGCAATGTATGTGGTAAAAATATGTATATATTATGGTTTATCAAATCACTTAACAATTAAATCCATCTCTTCTATCGTTAAATCCATTTTTTATTTTTATTTAATTTTTCTTCCTTTCCTTATTCCTTATTCCTTATTCTATTTTTTTCCTTATTTTTTTTTCCATCTCTTCTCTTGTTCTTCATCTTCTCTCTTCTAACCCAAAAGCCCTAGCCACTACCTCTTTTAAATATGTTGTCATTGCTTCCATTGGGCCACCGCTGGCAAGCTCAAAAGTAGAAAGACATTTCAAAATCAGGTCATATCAACAACAGGATTAGGAGATTGAAGCATGAAAATTCTCAAGCTTTGGGAGTGACCTCACAATTTTTGAGGAGTTTGTTTTTGAGAAATCTAATCATATAGATTTGAATAGGAGGCTTTGGGCTTCATTTTGGTGGGTTTTCATCAACAATCTGATGTTGGAGATGCTAGAGAATATGTCGGACAATCAGAACAGTGACGTGAAAAGCAACAATTGTGCATAAAGAGAAGAAAGAAGAAGGAAAACATAGAAAATAGGGAGAAAAAATGTTCTTCAATGTCGTTAATGATAGGAAAACGCTCATTACTGGTGGTTTAACAAAAGAATAGGGCTGGCCCTGGCCCTGGGGGCTATTTTGAGGTGCAACCGCCCAAGCCCAAAGATAAAATGGGCCAAAAATGTTTATTTCATTAATGATAAAAGGGGCCCAAAAGATAAAAATATCTTTAAAATAATATTTATTTCAGATAAAAAGATTCTTAAAAATTATTTGTTGTTTGTTATAAATAATAGATTTTAGTAAGGTAATTATTTTGTCCAATATTAAAGGAGTAAAAACTCAACAAGCGATTTAAACTAATGCCAAGTGTTTTTTAATTATTATTTTATTATACTCTAAAATAAATGACATCAATCTAGATAGAATTTTTTACTCCAATAACAATATATATAAAATAATTATCTTTTTTAATAAATGCACAATTAAATTGAGGTTGGATTAATTCATCATAGAGTTAAGTAAAATTCTTAAATAATAATAGTATGAATAGATTTTTTCTTACTTGAATATAGAATTTATATTTTTCGACGCATTAAAATCTAAAATTATGATTTATTGTGATAACCATCACGCCATATTCACTTATAATTAATTTTTATATAAAAATCTAATCTACTAGATTTGTACAACAAGAACTTAGGTGTAAATAATGACAAAAGGAAATAAAAACATTCCATTAAAGTAAATAATGGAATGATGAATTTAATCAATTTTTAACAGCAATTTAAATTAACAATTTTTTAAATGACCAAAATAAAAAACTCTAATTTAAAGTGATTAACGAGTAATTTACCAATAGTATAATTTTGATTTGAAAAAACAAAGAAGTGTAAGTAACAGTTAGAATAATATACATTCTGGTGAATATCATTAAAAGCACCCAAAAATATCCAAGGGGGAAGAATAAATGAAGCAAACCTTTCTTGGTAATAACAGTTGGCTAAATTCAATTAATGCCATTAAAATTTCACCACTTGCCTCTATCAATATTCTCCATAACCCTAGCACATGGTTTTTCTTGTTTAAAAAAAAATGGTCTAAATTTTTTTTCCAAGTCATTTGTTTTTTTATTTTTTATTTTGCTCGATAACAGTATTAATTTTTGGTTGGTTATTATTCGTCTTTTTTCTCTCTCATCAACCCTTTATTTATTTCTTCTTCTTATTCACTACACATGTCTTCTTTCTTTTCAGTTTACAGATTTATTTTATGGGTATCTTTCTTGTCTTCACAAGTTGTGATATATAGATGATGGTGCTTGTCGTTTGTTAAAATTCCATTAATCACCAGTAGTTTTTCTTGGAAAGTGGGTGACTTTTCATCAACTCAACTTCTTAATCTGTTTCTATTTTGAGAGTATTTTAGAATTATAAATGATTTCACGTGTCGATTTGGACCCGTATTATCTTAAGTTTTATATTTTTTTGTTTGTTTTTTCATTGTTTAATAAATCTTCAGTTTTGGAAATTCTTGTCTACTCTGTAGCACGATTTTTAGTCTTACTCATGCATGTAATCTTAGTTTTACAAGTAATTTTAGGGATGATTTTGTTGTCGTCCTTCCTAGTTTGGTGAATGTTCGATTCTTTTGTCGATTTTTGCTCATTGTTTTGGATCATCTAGGGTTGATTTTCCTATCGTATTAAGTGCTTGCAGTCACTTCTGATACGTTGTGCTTGAGTTGTGATAAAGTCAATTGTCAACGTGTCATAATATTTTATTGATACTGAGGCTAATAATTTTGTTGTATTGACGGAGCTTGTCCTTCACCATCTACAACGAGTGTTTACTATTTTTTTCTTTAAATTGTATGATTCTATTTATTGAATGAATTAATAAATTCACTTTAAAAAATAATTTCACTTAAATTTTATTTTAAATTTGAGATTCAACACCATCATAGGATACAAATAAAATATAAAAATGTACATACATAAATATACCGTAAGATTTATACTTCATAAATATATATAAAAGAATATGTTTATGAATTGAGCCTTTATTAATTATAAATTTGTTTTAATTTAAAGATTTTACATAAAAATATTTATAAAACCAAAAACAATATTTATTATTTCTTAAAAGATGTTTTTGACATTATTTCTTGATTAGATTGATATCTAATTGGTAGACCAAGTGAAATAAATATTTTTAGTAAATATAGGAATTAATAATCTACCTTATTCTGCAAATGGGTGCCCATTGTTTTGGTTTGCTTAGGTTTTTTTCTCTCCTCACCCATTAATTTGGGTATGGTTGGGCATCCAATGTCCCTCAATTCCAATTCATTAGGTGTTGCTGACAAGTTCTAGGGTAAATTCATGAGGTTTCTTTGCTTGTACGAGATTTTACTTTTCTGCTCAAACAAATTAAATTAAATCCTTGGGACAATGTTTATGTTTGGTGGACATACTCTTCAAATTATGTATTTAGAGATAAAAAAGGCCAAAATGTAGCTTTCTAATTTGTTCATGCATGTTGATAGAAGCACTTCTAAATTCCATATTTATTTGATTAAGATGTTATTCTTACTCAATGCACATAATATTTTGTTTTAAAGGAGTTTGCAAGTATACGAGTCAAATTGTAATATAATATTGTACAACGAGATACCGAAAGTACTCTGAGGATCGTACCTAAGGGAGGATTGATTAAATCTAAATTTGTTTCTACAATAATAGATCTAAACGGTAATCACTGAAAATCATATTACAATAAATAAAAAGAAATAATATTGTGGAATAAAATAAAACTACTAGAAAGAAATTAACCAACAAAAAAACCTCGATTGACAGGCAGAAGATTAACTCGCCTCAGTGGTTGTAATTAATTTCAGAATTTGAGTTTTAGTGAATTAACTAAAATCTAACCAATTATTATGTCTTGACCTCTAACTGATTAATTAATCGATAAATACTCACTTATCTCTCGACTTCGCTTTCTAAACCGAGATAAATTATGATTTTCTCGGTAGACTTATCCTCTCGGCCTATCTACCTAGATTACTTCCTAGTGTCGTCAATCCTAGAGTTTAAGAAATGCATAATTTTAGTTAACTAATTCTAATGGAAATCCTCATTAATTCGTTAACCACTCCCACATTCATTCATAAATCTCCCTAAAGGACTTAGCCACTAATAGATCTAATTACCATTTTCCCTGCAATAATTTAATCATGCAAACACACAAATAAACTAAAACGAGAGAAGGATAGAAATTGATCCCTTTGATAAGTTGAATGCTTTCTATTCTGCAAAATTCTTTAACACCTAGCAAGATATCAATGTTGACAAACAAGAAGTGAAAGAAAAATATAAAAATACTTCAAAATGAAGTCTTTGATTCAAATCAAATCCAAGTTGAAGAATAAAAAAATAAATCATCACTACAGCAAATTAAGCTTTTAGCGGCGTTTTTAGTGGGTTTGTGAAAATAGTGTTGCAAATAGTACGTATTTAGTGGCGTTTTATGCTACACGCCGCAAAGGTACACCTAATGGGAGCAGTGTTATCAGCGTTTTTCTCATAAACGCTATGAAAGGTAAAGAAATAGGGGCTTTTTTTTCCCTAAATGCCGCTAAAGGTATAACAACAATAGCGATGTTTTTCCTATAAACGCCACAAAAGGTAAAGCAAAACGTCGCAAAAGGTTAAAAACGATAGCGGTGTTTTACTAATAAACGCCGCTAAAGGTAAAGCAATAACGGCATTTTGCCCATAAACGCCGCGAATTTTTTTAATTTTTATTGAAACGGCGCCATTTTGATAGCTGACCCCCCAACTCTTATTCCCCCAAATCATTTTCCCCAAATCCCTAACTTAATTTTTTTCCCAAATCTCTAACTTAGTATTTCCTTTCCCATCCGTCTGCTGCTGGTCGTTTGTCTGGTCATCCGTCTGCTGCATCACCGTCGACAGTGCATTTGTCATCGATCTTCGTCTCCTTCGTTGACGCTTCTCCGTCAATCACTGCTCGACAGTCCTCTGCTCATCTGACTCTTGTTTCGAAGCTTGACAAGTTATGTTGAATTAAATTTCTTGACTTTTTAGTCTTTTATGTGTGTGTAAATATTTTCATCAGATATGATACTGAAATTCGCAACTAACCTGGTAAACTTGCTATACTTTCAGAAATACTATCAAAATTTGGTGAGGGCATATTTTTATTGGTTCAAGTGATTATATTACTTGATTTTACGCATTCATGGAATGAGGCCTGGGTTGAAAAAGATGAACATAAATGGTTGGCTCAATTCCAGTGGTTCATTATTGTTCTCCATTGTTTCTGTTATTGATTACTAATGTTTAAATTCTGTTCCTTCAAGTATATTGCTTTACTTGCTATATCAATTGGTTGCTACCTTGCAACATTTGCGTTCTCTGGCATTTTGTTTATATGGTTCAACCCTTCTGGTCATGACTGTGGTCTCAATGTCTTCTTTATTGTCATGACAATGGTTTTGGCATTTTCTTTTGGAATTACAGCTTTGCATCCTGCGGTAAGAATAAGCTTGTTTTTCTATTTATTGCTTTTACATGATCAACTGACCTGCTGCAAACAACTTGATGTAGTAAATCATTCAAAGAGTAGGTTACTGTAGAATGACAAGAAAATTGGAAATTATCTGGTTAACTCCTTAGGCTATCTGCTAGTTTACTCAGTTTTTGAAACTTTTATCTTTTATAACTTTATAATAAGAAAATTGGAGCTATGATCCTCTTGGTAAAACTACCAAGTCCCAAATTTCTTAACTTTCAAAGCTATTCGTTATTATGTATACCAAGCCTCCAAGGGACAGTTCACACCATAAATACGAAAAGCTTCCTGCATAAATCTTCCGTTGGAAATTTTGCATATACATGTAAGACATAACAGTGTAATTAGTCTAACCTTGGGCTTTGGTAGGCTTGTAGTGTTTAGTGATATTGAATTAATGAAAATATTTTAGATTTTTGCAACTGAAAACATGATTGAAATTGAAAATCTTTTAACAGGTGAATGGCAGTCTTTTGCCTGCTTCTGTGATATCAGTTTACTGTGCTTATGTGTGCTACACGGGTCTCTCCAGCGAATGTCTGTTTTTCTTTGTTTAAAAAAAACATTTCTAGTTTTAAAAATATTTTTAGAAGAAAAATTGTATAAAACAAGTTACTTTTTCTAGAATTATTGACTTTGAAAAAGAGAAGTTAAAATTTTAACTTTTCTCTCTCAAAAGTATTTTTAGTACTTAATTACTTTTTAACCTTCCAATAACATTGTATTTTTCATCTCTTTTTCTTGGTACTTAATTACAAATGTGTTAAAATTATTAATTAAAAATAAAAATATTTTTAAAATACTAATTACAAATATTTAATGGTTATATTTAAATATTTAAAATATAATTTATATATTCTAATTAAATTTTATAAATAATTAATATTTATTACTTAAAAATATTTACAATTTATATTTCATTTATTAAAATATTAACAAGTTATAATAATTTTTATATTCTTACTAAAATAAAATAATATTAATTAATTTAAATTTTATTTAAATGCATATTTGTTACTTAATAATAACATGTCTAAAATAGACATTTTATTTCTTAAAAGCACTTTTTGGCAGCAATGCTAAACACTCAAATTTTAAACTAAACTTTTCAAAATACTTTTTCACAACACTTTTCAAAAGCACTTTTCAAAAGTATTGCCAAACTAGCCCTATGTATGCAATGGTCTCCATAATAAAGCCTCAGCTATTTCACTTAGTACTATTATTCTTGGGATGCTCACAACAGTTCTCTCAATTATCTATTCTGCTCTTCGTGCTGGATCCTCAACGACATTTTTATCGCCACCATCTTCCCCAAAAGTAGGTACTCAAAATAATGCAATACTTGTAATCTTTTAAAGTCCCCTGAAACAGCGTAAGTCGAAGGTATTTATACAAGTATTCCATTTGATCTTTGCATATAGGGCCAAAAAAACGCCGCTAAAAACTTGCTTTGTTGTTGTGCATTTAGAAAACTAAAATAAAATCTAATTAAAACTAAATCTACTAACTAAAACCATAAGTTGGCCTCCAAGGCTCCCTTCATGCCTTAGCATAACCTTGCAATTTATAGGCAAAGTTAGCTGCCCAATTAGGTCAATTACAAGCCTTAATTGCACTAAATATTGGATTGTGTGAACAAAAACACCATTGATTAATTTTTGCCCTCCGTCAGACCTATGTCGCGATACATAACTTTGAACAACACTTCTTGAGCTCGTTCTGTTGTGTTGCAACTCTAGAAGCTCGTGTTGCGACTGACTATCATTCCTGATGCTTTTGGGCTTAAAAATAAGTGTTCGGCATACTCAATTAACTCGTTAAGACTACTTTAAGGCCTATATTGACCCAAAATGTTAGCTAACTCAAAATTATGCATAAAAATATTTATATTTACAATAAATTAAATCTAAATTACTAAAACTGAAAATGCAATAAAATAACCTAAAACTGCTTAAGAATAAGTTCGTTAAGTGTTGAAAAGTACCTAATTTGCCACTAAAATTATGTCATGTCAATATTTAAATATCTTATTTAGTACTTTTTAAATATTTTCGAAATTCAAATGTAAAAGTTATAACTTGCATCTTTTGTGTTTGATAAATGTATAGGTGTTTCTTGATTTCATATAAAAGAATAAAACACAATTATAATAATATAATTTTAAAAAAAACTTAGTCATGTTTTACCTAAGTTGGTACTCGATTTAGGACTTTTAAGTATAATATATATGCTACTCTCATTTGAGTAAATATTTACAAAAGACACGAAAGGAACAAAATGGAAGTGCAAGGAAAAAAAAAAAGGTTAGGGAAAATAATTTATACATGTATATTTTGTTTTTATAGTTAAAATTAAAAAAGAAATGAAAGTAAAGCCATTTCCAGGGCTTTTGTTTGATTGAGTTGTGGATGAGAAAGTAAATTTTCTTAGCTTTTACGCCAAATTCAGGTACACTATATGTTGGGTATCTCGACATTATTAATTAAGACACAAGAATAAGGCTGGGTAAATAGGCCGAAGGTGAACCATGTCTTTTTTTTACCAATGATAATTATCCTATTCATCTTTAATAAGAAGGGGAAAGTTGAGGCAATCAAGCACCTTTAGGAAGCTTTTGAGAGGAGTTCAAATCAACAAATAAATACACATAAATATGTGCTTTATTTTAGCCACAATGTTTGAGCGAATGCAATCAAACATTTTTCTAATATTTTACATTATGATTTACAGTTAGCTTGACAAAAACAAAGATCTTTCTAAGGTCTTGAAGTGGGTAAGCCAATGGATTTATAAACCTAAGTTAGTGGTAATATTCAAGATTAATTCAGTATTCAATGTAAGTATGCTTAAGCCTATGTATGAGGATCAAGGTGATTTCAATTGAGACGAGTTACAATGGGAGCAAAAAAAAGTGATGATCTCTTACAATTAAAATGTAAAAAAAAGAAATACAATACGAGTTAATTTGCTCATTCTAGCTCTATTACACTAGTATAATTGTTATACCATAATGTGATAGTGGAAAGCGACAATGTGAATGGGTTGGGATGCTACAACCAAAGAGTGATTCCGACAACCACCTCTCACTAAAAAGAGACATCAGAGAAATATACAAAGTGATGATGGGAAGTAAAAAATCATGGTGTACAGCAAACCATATAGGAGACATGGTGGGTGCGGAAGCCAGTATCTACCCCTCTTGGTAGTATTAGGAGTCTATTACTCTTTCATAAAATGGGATTAACTAGCTTTTTTTATTTGAATAAACTCACATACCTTTTCCTCCAAATAATATAATATATAACATTCATTATGTTGTCAGGGAAAGTAACAAGAGAAGAGTCTTTTACTCTCATAAAATGGGTTTAGCGGACTTCGTTTATTTCAATAAACAATATTAAGTTATATGACATTCATTATGTCGGTGAAAGAATTACATATAATATTTTAAAAGATGACCCTTTCTAGTCCATGTATTTATTTGTTTAGAAAATAAATTGATTTGGGTGAAAGCAAACTTAGTTTCTATTAAGCTTTAATTAAAAGATATAACAACATTTAGACTGAAAGTGTGTTTAGTTTATTTTTATGCTATATTACAGTATTTAATCTCATCATCACTATTATTTTATATTAATCACATGTAAATGTATTACCCATTCTTAGTCTTAAACCTCACAACTTTTCTACTTTGGTTTTTAACTTTTTTTTTGGGTTTATATTAATTTTATAATTTAATTTTTTTAATTTGGTCCCTAAACTTTAATTCTGTTAAAGTATAGTGATAGATTGTGCCATATCATCGTCTGATTTTTTAAAAATAAAGTCTTTATTTTTAGATTTTATATTATTTTTAATAAAATTTAAGTGATGAATGGTATATAAAAACTTAAAATGGATTGATTAATAAAGGAAATGAATTGTTTAGTCATTTTATTAGACACGTTTGAAACACTAACAACAAAATGCAATGGCCAATACGGAAATAACCCCATGTATTAGTACTTGATTTTCTTTTTCTTATGAAAATTTTATCTCATTTCATTGCCTATGAGAACTAATTACTTTAGCTTTGGGCCGCCGGCTATAAATGCTCTGTATTTACACCAGAACCTTCCCCACCCTCACTCGTTAAAAACCCACTTCTTTCACTTCTAACATTCAATTCAACCTTTCACACTCCCTCTCTCTTCACTCCTTTTGTCCCTTGTTTTAGATATTTTCTTCCGATGTTAAAGGACTGTTTCCCTGGATTAGCATTTAGATGTGGAGAAGCTCTTGCTTTCTGGATTTTTGTTCTAATGACAGATCTTAGGATTGGATTCTTAATTAAACTCTTCAAAAGATCACTCTTTGCTGCTTTCATCTGCATTTTTGCTTTAGGTAATATGCTTTCTTTGCTTCAAGTTTTGTACTTCTCGCTTTTTGGTTATCTTTTTTAGCTACTCGGGTTTGTTTTTTCATCGATTTTGGCTTTTCCTGCAGATCCCATTTTCTTGTATATATTGTGTTGGTTTTGTCTCTGACAAATGAGAAAGTTTGTGCAATATTTACCTCTTCTAAACTCCTATATTATGTTACTCTGATTCGGGTATAGTTTGGAGGATCGATCCTCCCTGTTTATAGCTGCTATATCAGTTTGAACTTTGGACTCAAATTTGCTTGTAGGAGGAGCCATAGTGGGAACTGTAGTAGGAGCAATGAAAGGGCAAACAACAGAAACTGGGTTTTTCAGGGGAGCTGGAATTGGGGCTGTTGCAGGTGCGATCACAGCCGTTCAGTTGCTGGAATCATTGGCTGATGGGGAGTCATTGTCTAAGGTCACAATTCGCATTAATTTCATCCTCACTAATAGTTATACATTCAAGTGGAAAATTTTCTATTTTAATTAACCCTTTGTTTAAATATAAAAATAAAAAATAATAAAGTATAAATTTCCTTATTTGATTTGCTGTTTTATAGGTAGCCTTATTGGTTAGCTTAGTAAATGGAAAGGTTTTCATTGAATGGGTAAGCCCAGCAGTGCTAAAAGCATACCAATGGCAAGTAAGTAACTCTCTGAGTAGCCAAACAAAGTAATATTTGGGTTTTGGTTACACTGTTCCTCTTATGTTGATGAAAAAAAATTGCAGATGAATTCACTTGAATCGACATACAGAGAAATCTCAGACATATATGATGTAAATGGAGGAAAGGGTTTATCTAGAAGTTGCATCCAAAAGCTTCCAATGCAGGAATTTCATTCTATTGAGAGGATCAAATCAAGGGAGGAATCTTATTGTTCAATTTGCATACAGGTAAACCAAATCTCGATATCTGCAATCCTTTTTCTTTTCATTTCGATTTGTGTAGCAGTCAAATGAGATTTTGCATGTATATATATATTTTCCTATAGGGATTAAAGGATGGAGAAATGGCAAGAAATCTTCCCAGATGTGGGCACATCTTTCACTTAAAGTGCATAGATGAATGGCTAAGCAGGCAAGGAACTTGTCCCATGTGTAGAGAGGATGTTCTTGACGATGATGATAATGGTGGTGGTGGTGGTGAAGAAGTGTTAATCAGGAAATTTTGATTCACAAAAAGTTGAGTTTTTCTTTTTTGTTCTGAAATCTGGTGTATATATAGAGCTATAGACCATTGCACAAGGGTTTTGTAGAAACTTTTTGATATTTCAAAGCAGTAAAGTAGCGGTCGTATTATATATTATTCAGATTTAGATTGAAGTCTTAATTTTGAGTATTGGTTCAATATATTTAAAATATTTGAATGGTCATATTTTTAATACATTGATGAAAATTATGTTAAAATTATTTATTTTATATAATTTATTGGAAATTTCAATGCAAAATGTTGAGCAACAATGCCAGCTCATTGGCAGTGAATGTATCAGTCAATATGAACTTCCAAATCTGAGCAGCACCGCCTTCATTTGCACAATAATGGGGCTTCTGAGATACTTTATTTATGATATTTTCCTTTCAACTTTGCTTCAAGTTTTGATAATATCTTAAGTTATAGGATTTCAATTTACGCCCATCAGAGACGGGCCCAAAGGGATTTAATCCATCTATTTCAGCATTCAAAGCTTAAAAATGTTCCGAAACTGACCTTCATGTCTTTAGTTAAAATATGTCAATATCCCAAATAAATTTTGTTAAAACAACAGCAAATACAATACTTAGATTAAACTATTAAAATTTAATAGATTCTCTACAAACAACCGAAGACCCACATCCTGCTAAAAATCAATTTAGTGATGCGATTACCCATTGTATTCTCACATTTCTTATTCATCCATTTTCGATAAATAGATAATTTTAGGAAATATTTTTAAAACCAAAACGGTAGTTAAATAAATTAGATCATCAATTTTTCAGTCGATCTAATTAAAAATTTATTAAAAATAAAATATTAAAATTTTAGTTTAACTATCGATTCAACCAATCTGTACCGGTCACAATTCATCAGGTTTGTTACCATTCTCCAAACCAATACCTTGACTGATTCTTTATTCAACTTATTTCATTCAACCATCATTGATTTTACTATCATAATTATATATAGCCATATTATTTTAATATTATGTTGTCTTTTCAACATTAACTGTTAAATTCTTTTTTCTAGTTAAAAGATGGAGTTTTTTACCTAAATAATATAAAAAAAATAAAATATATACTAAAATAGTATAAGGCCCTATTATTTACCAATCTAGGTAAACTCAACAATGTAAAACCAGTGTTGCCTAAGTAATTGGCGACACCCCTCTCCCATGCCATCTATGACATCATATTTAAAAAATTAATTTTTTGGGGGTGTCGCCTAAGCAATCGACGACACTAGCATTTCAAACATAAAAATATACGGTTTTTTTATACTGGTAAAACGGAAAAAAATATTTTTTTTATTGGTGCCCTTTAAAATAAAATTTTTAAAGCTGGAAGTAAAAAAAAAAGACACCGACCTGACAGCCTACCATCGATGTGACCCGTCGATTATTTTATATATCAATTTTTTTACTTTCTTTTTTAAAAATAATATTATAAACCTAACGACCTACCACTGATGTGACCTATCGATCACGGTTCGAGTTCTAATACCCGATTATTTTATATATAAGTTTTTTTTTACTTTCTGTTTATATATATATATATATATTAATTAATATTATGAATATTGCAAAGGGGGGTTGGTTTGGTCCCCAACCCCCCACAGATACCTAAAGAAAAAAAATTCTAACAAACAGAGCTAAAGGTCTCCCCTCACCGAAAATTAGAAAAAAAAAAAGAAAATGTTAAGTGTATTTAGTTAGTTTTAAGGTTATTTTTTATTAGTATAATTAGTTATTTCTTTTTATAGTAGTTTATTTGTGTTAAAAGTGTATTTAGTGTTAATATTAGTACTAAAATGTCTGGTTGTATTTTTGTAGTTTTAGAAAAAAATAGAGAATCAATTTTTTACAGTTATTCATTTCGATGGTGTTTTTTAGAAACAACTGTTGGTTGTATTTTTGAAACTTGCAAAAAATTAGGAATGATATTTGATATGAATGTGTCTGTCAGTGATATTAAAGAAAAGGTCAATGAAAAAATTTCCCGACGTTGTGGAAGGAGGATGACAATACTATTCTACAAATTTCCAGTTTCGTCGAATCCTATTAAATTTACCAAAATGGAACTTTTAGACAATGATGATGTCGAGACAATGGCCGCATTGTATTGTCTACCAGAAAGGGTGAACACTGAATCAATTCAGTTATTTGTTGAGTTAGCAAATGTGGAGCCTGTCGAAAATGTAACTCAATTAAGTCAACAATATGGAGTTGAAAACCCACATATAGAGGTTCCTAGAGCGTCTGTCAATAGGAGGTCATTTGTGTGTGGTTTTGACATTAATCTTAATGTTGGATGTTCAGATCAGTACAGTAGTAGATTACAGATATATCCAGTCGTTATTGAAACCAATGCGCTTGGTGAAGATGGATGCAATAATGATGGTTTTTCTGATCACAAAGGTGAATATTTTAATGATCCCTATTTAGACAATGTCCCAGATGATATCAACGATGAAAGACCAGATGATGGAAATGATCACGCCCTTTTGATTGGAAACCCAAGTTGTGGCATCATCATACACAAAATCCTAGGGCCTATATGTCAGTCGTCGATCCAAATGCGACGCATGCTTCCGAGTTCCCCGAGTACCTGGACATAATACCTACTCACCTGATGTTAACAGATCCTGAATCAGAAGAGTTGTTAATGGGTTAAAGATTCACGAGCAAATACGAATGTGTCAATGTCATCAAGCGATATAGTATGAAGGTGTCAATGGATTATAAGGTGGTTGACTCTAAACCAATGATCTATGTTGATGAGTATTGGAAGTTGACAGAAATGTGCAAGTGACGGGTACAAGTTACATTTATCTAGAGATTCTAGTAGTGGGGGATACGAAAAATGTTGGGCCTCATACATGCACTTTGGCACATATGATGCAGGACCACCACAAACTTGATTCAAAAACTATCTGCAACTGCATATTAGAAATAGTTAAAGACATGCTCACCATTCCTATGTTGGTGCTGATTGTCGAAGTGCAAGAATGGTTCTAGTACTGAGTTGTATACTGGAAGGCATGGTTGACTAAACAAATGACCATGGATCAGTTATACAGAGATTGAAATGCGTTTTACAACAAACTCTAAGGATGGATAGTCGCAATGCGAGAGTACATTCTAGAGACTATCATTAAGTTGGAGACGTTGCCTTATTACAATCGGGACAACCAACTACATCTAGGAAAAATAACTTTTCACCAGATTTTTTAGACATTCAATCCATGCATTCGAGTCTTTCCTCCTATAAGCCGCTTGTGCAGGTAAATGGGAACTAAAGACAACGCTTACATCATTTTCAATAGATCAAAGGGCTAATTGTCTCAATTAGGCATTCGGGTGTTCTATGAAGATCCGTCTATTGCATCAGGCACATTGCAGCAAACTTCCACAATAAATTCAAAAATATGGATTGAGTAGACAAGTGTTGAATACAGGTAATTATCTGTTTCATTTTTTCCTTATATGTTTAGAGTTTGTGAAATGATACGTAAGATGTTGAAACTATCCAGAGTACAAGCTGGAACCACATCGGTTCAAACGAAGACTAGCTAACCTCCAAGCTGATATGTAAATTCAAACGAATACTACATTACAAGAGTAGTTTGGGAGTATGAAGCCTTGGCAATGGGCTCAAAGTTTTGATGACGGTTCGCGATATGGTTATATAACCACCAACCTGGAAGAGGTCTTTTAAGCTGTATTGTGGCGTACACCATCTCCGAATTGCATCTGTATTATTAGCTACTTTCTACCAGATGGCTACATTGATGCCGAGAATAAGGCTCAGACAAGTAAATTAGATGAATGCTAGGTTCGTACATGTCGAGGCAGTTAGGAAGGCAATAATAGTCAATAATCGAAGAGCGAGGACTATGAACGTTCAATTATATTCTCAATATTTTGAAACTTTTAGGGTGAGAGAGATTGTCAATTTTTGGTCGAGTATCCCTTCTAGGTCATACAGAGTTGATTCCCTAAACAGGCAATGCGACTGTGGGAAATTCCAGACACTTCATTACTCATGTGCGCACATCGTTGCAATATGTACTGATGCATCCATCAATGTCGAACAATATATCAATGAGGTATACACACTAGAATGCATATTACGTATTTGGGGAAACGAGTTTCCAACAATATGAGATGTGTCAACGTAAGAAGTTTCTCCACTGACTTTCAAGTTGGTCAAATATTGCAATCTCCGTAGGAAGCCCAAAAGTCGGCTGCAAATCACTTGGATAAGAAATGACATGGACATAAGGGACGGGGTCAACAATAAACAATGTGGCGCGTACAGATTAAGAAGTCATAATCGAAACAAATGCCCTTATTGAAACTACCACCCGGGATAGTCGTCTCGGTTGACTAGAATGTGAATTATGTCTCCTATTTTGTATTGAATTACCATTTTTGTATTAATTTAAATTATTTACATATGTTTACATGAACTTGATTGTCACGTATATTTTCATGAACTTGTAACATATTTGAATGAACTTGATGGGCAGATATATTTTCATGAACTTATATAAAACATTTCATTAACATGGGACAAATTTTAGCTTGAAATAATATTACAAACTTTAAATAAATTGAACATTACAATAAGTCGAATTATTTGAATTAAAACCATCAAAATTTATGGTTTGACGGGGTTGTTTATGGGGGTGTATCGTTGTGGTGGCCTTCTTTCGCGTTGTGGGTGATCTCCATGGTCAATGTCAATCTCACTTGAACCAACATTCTCATCACTCATAGGCGATCCTCGGGGTGTACTAGCAAACTTAAAAAATCATGTGTCACAAGTGTTTGCTTGGGAGGGGTGTAGTACTAGGGTGGCAATGGGCTAAATATGTCAAACATAATTAGTGAGCTCGGTTGCTGATAGGAATTGTAACAACCCATCTCCGGATGTATTGCGTAAACCGAGTATTCCGGGATAAAATTGTAACCCCCATCTTCAGATGATAGGAACTAGCGGTCGAGTGTGTGTATGATAATGAAGGTTTCGACATTGGCTTGGGCTCGAGTTCAGGCTCGGGTGGTAGAGGAGGAGATGATTGATGAGGTCGACTTTGTAGAGGGCCTCGTCATTCTATATGTGAAGGGACAACTATCAATTGGCTACCATATAAGTAGGGCAACCTATTTCTCATTTACCACTATTGGTAGTCCTTCGAAAGAGTGAAATCATAAAAATATGATTATAGATGATGCCTTCTCTCCAACCAAGCATTCCACAACACAATGTATGGTTAATGCTCTAATGCCCAATTATTTGCATATTTTCCCTTCTCAATTCCGTGAACATATATTCCCAATTGTATAGGAATGTTTGAAATATGTTGATGGCACCTAAATTGACGAAGCACCCGATCCCCGACGTACTACACCACTATTTGAAAATTGATCACGAGTGTATTAACACACCACACGAGTGTATGGGTTGTAGTCAACGGAGGAATAAAGGAAGCAACATCCAGCGTGATATACGACATCCACACGAATTGCACAATTAAAAATATAATTAAATACTAATTGCAATTACATGAAATTAATTTAAGTTAATTTTTGAAAATAAATTACCCCATCCCCGGTGTATGCCTCGATCATCTGTTAGTATACAATCAGTGTAACACCCCAAAAATTTGAGTGTTGTTTGTTAACTTCTGATATAATTAAATCTCTGTATCTATGGCTAAGTGCTTTGTTTGTATGTTGAAGGTCAGGGGTTCAAACCTCACTTTTGAAAATTTTGTTACTTTGTTTGACTTGACCTTTATCATTGAACATTTGACTTAAGTTTATTTCTGTGTTAATTTGTATCAAGAATGAGCTTGCTGGTTCGATGGTTAAGTTTTTATATACTTTCTGATCTTGTGTTCGAGTTTCTGCATAAGCGAAATGGGGATATGTTTTTGCTACTCTACAGAATTAGTTTTGTTTTAAAAAATTAAATGGTTTCTTGAACTTTATTTTTTTTCTCTTTTACGTTATTTCTTTCTCTCTCTTTTTTCCCTTATTTCCTTTTCCTTTCTTTTCTTTTCTTTTCTTTTTTGTTTTCTCAATCGTTGAAGTTTGCCGTTAAATTTTTTCTGCTGTGTATTCGGGGAAGTGCACATTTCATTTGTCGATTGAAAAGATTAATTGTGTGGGTTTTATTATAATTTTTTTGTTAAATGTTTGCTTTTGTCTGTTCTTTTCGAAGTTGGTTTCTATTTGATTTTCTTGAATTCTCTGTTAAGCATTCATTTGATTTTCTTTTAGACGTAGATATCGAAGGTAATGATCTTCAACACACTAATTTGAGCAATTATTGTTGACTCATCAGTAAGTGTTAGATGTTTGTGTCGAAGCTTTCGACATAGTTAAATAAGTGCAAAATGATATGAATTTTGTTGATTAGGTTGTTTAATTCGTTTTAGGTCCCAAAATTCTTTTACAGTGTTCCTACATCTAAACTATACCGGTGTATAACGAAAACCCAATTTTCTGTGATTTGCAAATGCCGAAAAACATGGTTGTCGACACCACACGGCCTTATGTCAGGCCGTGTAACTCACTGTTTACGAATTAGGGTAACACGAGCATCTGTATAGGTCATGTAACTTACTGTTTTGGATTTAGGGACATACGGGCTAGAGACACGAGCGTGTGTCCAAGCCATGTGAGAGATAATTCAAGCTTTGAGTCACACGGGCTTGCACTTGACCGTGTGCTAGATCGTGCAACTCATTGTCTTGAGCTACATGACCATGTGTTAGGCCGTGTGTGACATTAAGAGGGCTACACGGGCGTGTGCTAGGCCCTTGTAGCTACGGGCAGCCACTCAAGCCGTGTGAATCCACACGAGCTTATAGACCAAAAATCCAAAATTTTTCCTAGGACCATAATCATCGTTCGAATCGAACGTAGGCCTATCATAGGGTTCGTATAATCTAATTTAGAAATTGAAACTATTATCTTACAATCTATTATTGAATAACCTATTATTCTGATATAAATATATACATTTGTTCTGTGATCTAATAAATAAGTGTGATAGCGTTACATGAACAAGATCTGAAATTGTATTATTATGTACTTATATCTTGTATCTATTAAATCTACGTCTGCATCTGGATTAGGGCTGAATAAAGAAGGAAGTGTGAGCAGTTTAATAATTTGCCAACTCTGGTGGCTAAGCCACAAACATTTTTGATTTTGGTGATTTATCGCATTTTAATCTAGCAGGTAGACCATAATTATTCTAAAACGTGACATACAACAACTATGCGATGTGTAGGGATGGATGGGTACTTGATGTCCTATATAGTGTATCAGGATGGACAGAGATGGTGTGTAGTGGATGATGGTAGGAATCTACATCTGTATCTGATATGTTCTGCATCTGTATATTATATTCTCTATTTCTGCATCTATTTCTAAGAAATAGTTGATCTATGGAAATTGAAATTACGTCTGTATATTACCAATTACTATTGAATATAAGTTACACACACACTGAGTTATAAACTCATTTGGATTGTTTGTCTGAATTTCAGGTAACCCACAAGCTTTAGTGGGTCGGCGTGGCAGAAGCTTGGTCATCTCCTTTCTTTTTACTTAATGTTTTATTTAGACTTATGCTTTTATGCGTTTAGCTTGTGTTTCAATTTATAAATTGGAGTTATACATGGGTTTGTTTATATAAATTATTTTGATTGTTAACTTTAGACAATTAAGGTTGGATATTTCTAACGTTTTGATGTAGTTTCCAGACTTGGTTTTAATGTTTAGGATAGGTACGGGGTGTTACAATGATTGTTTCTGACTTTCCGATATCCGGACAAGTATACCATCTAGAAATAGAAACCAAACTCGTTAAAACATATTTTCATGAAAAAAATCTTGATCCAAGTTAAATTTTTTTTTTACCTATTCACAAGTGGGAACACATGTACTTGGTGACCCACTGATGCCAGAAATGGCATCTTGTATAGCGCCCAAGATTATAGCAGTATCAGGAAGCCACCTATATCTTGTGTTTTATGCTTTGTCCCTCGACAAAGCTCCGATATAGCATCTCTAGTACTGTCGAACCCCAGCTGTAAGAACGGGCACCTAGCAAATCAGTCAATAAGGGAAGGTACATCAAATGGACTCTGTAATAGCCCAAATTTAACCGAGCCTTAAAACCAAATGAAATAAATAAGTAAATAAATGATTGTTTATTTAATAGTCCATATAAAGTCCAGTTTATAAGAGCCCAAACATAGGCCCAAATAACTCAGACCCGTTATACCCAATCTGACCGGTTACAACCCAGCAGGCCTAAAAAAACTACCCAGCAAACCAGACTTAAACTAGACCAGCCCAACTTAAACCAGACCCAAACAGACCCACCTAATACTAATAAACCCGAAGGCCCAAATAGCAGGGGCCCAAATGACTTTCAGATAGGGTTAGAAACCCTAGCTCTCCTTCTCCTCAGCGCCGCAACGAGGTTCTAGAAACTTCGAGCCATCCCAAGCGTCTCGACCCTTCGACGTATGCCGTTCCAGTAGCCTCATCAGTGCCTTGATTCCAGGATCTGTGATCGGCGCACTAATCAGAGGCTAGAGATTCCCTCGCTCGATTGCTTGCAAGAAAAGGAAAGAAGCAAGAATCAGAATCGGGGTTTACTTTTTTAGATTTATTTGTAAAGCAATATAAATAGATGTAAAATACGATGTAAAAGGGGGCAAATTTTGACAGAATAGAAAATATACTTACACATATTCATTCAGAGAAATACAAACATTTTCTAAAAAGGTGATTTAATCGTTATCTCATTCTTTCTCTTTGAGTGCATATATATATGAATTGTTTTAGCAAAAACTATTGATGTTCAAAGAAAAAAGGAGTTACCTGTGGAAGGATGAAGGTTTTAGACCCTCAGACCATCGTGTACGACGGCGCGTGGGCTCGTGTAGGACTGATGACCGGAGCGTGGCCTACGGAGGCCAAAGCTAGGAGGGCCTCTCCTCTCCCCTCTTTCAGAGGGTTTTTAAACTTTTTTTTTTAAATTTAGGTTTCAAATGATTTAAAACTAAGAATTTGGCTTATATAGCCTTGACGAAACGACGTCGTTTCGGCTTAAGTCAATAAGCCTAAAAACGGTATTGTTTTAAGACCCCAGGATCCACGCGTTAACCCGATTACCCGGGAAGGATCCGCGTGTTTTTGAGGATTGGGTTAATGACCCAATTAGTCCCTCCACCTTTTTTATGTTTACAATTTTGTTTTATTTTATTTATGATTTGGCCCTGATATTTTGTTTCAGTTTAAATTTAGTCCTTGCAGTAACCGTTTTAAGTCCTGGATTAAAACGATGCTGTTTAGGGACAAGGGAAAATTTCCCGATAAGTCCCTAGGGTTTTAATGGCCTTTTCAATTAGGTCTGATCTCAGTTATTTTCTTATTAAATTAGCTACTGACTTTTATTTATGTTCAATTTAATCCTTTTTATCCCTTTTAATCTATTTATGACCTATTTATTTTAAACTTTATACATATACTATTATATTTTAATATGAATATCGTATTATATATCTTTAAATTATTTACTTATATTTTATTATATTATATTACTTCATATCTTTCTATTATCATATTAATTAACATATATCATTACTTATTATTTATTATAATATATTTTATCACATAATGTTTATATATCTTTATATTATATATTATATAATTATTTTATTATACATTATTTTATATTATTATTATTTATTATATATTATTTTTTACAAACTATTATTATTTTACATTATTATTTACATATTATTATTATATTTTTACTTGTATTACGTATTATTTATATTCTTTATATATATTATATATTATTTTACATATATACTTTCATATTATATATTATAATTATTTTATATTATTATGTCATCTTTTATACCATTATATATATATTTTTATCAATATATTATTATCATTAAAAGTTTTAACTTGTATTATATACTTATTTTTATTTATATGTTAATAATTACTTTACTTATATTCTATTATTACACATTTTGAAGATATTATAATATAATAATTTGTAGTAATTATATTTCATCATTAATTACTTATTTCATATTATTCTAAACTTATATTTATATATATTATACAATTATTTTATTATAAATATAAATTCTTTCATATTTGATATTTTATACATTATTTTTCTAAACCATTATATTTTATATTTTTATATAATTATTATTCTTATAAATATATATTTTATTATATATTATATCACATTTTTATATATGCTCATTCTATTTATCAATCATTTGTATTATACATATATTTTTTAAAACTTATGTTTTTATTATTATACAATATTTGCTTTTACTTTAGAATTAATGTATTATTGCTATGTTATGTATTTTATATGTTATGTAATACCTTAACTTTTATAATTTATTTTCAAATGCATTTCTTTATATATGTGTTAAAATTGTATATCATCCATCATTTGTGTTTAAATATATGTTGAATTATATGTTTAGGATTTTTACCTATTCTTCTTAAATATGTATTGTGTTTTTGTATATTTTTCTTATTTAAAATTGTCATGTTTTATTTCTTATATATGTTGGTTAGTGTATCATATTTATGTTGTTATGCTTTTACTTACCTATTATTATAACATGTTATCTCGTATGTTATGTTAATATGCTCCTTCATGCATCGGTTTTAAAAAAAACGACTTCAAAGTTTTCAAAAATAAAAAGGCAATGCTTGGTGTTTGGAAGCTTCGAGAAAAGTAGTGCCCTAACTTATTGGGTTGCAACTTTCTCGTTGAGTTCGAATAATCAAGTACCCTTCTAAGTTTTTTTTAAGATTTTCAAAATACGAGCAACTGTCTTGGAAGTTCAAAGCGTTGTGTCCTAACTTACTGGATGTGGCGTTTTGTCGTTTCGAGATAGAGATTTCCAAAAAGGCTAACTTAATGTCAATATTTTGATACAAGTGAATCCCAATTTTCAAAATCAAAATATTTTAAAGAGGATTGTATCTTAAAATTTTTAAAATTTCTGACCTTAAAGACATTTGATAATTAATTAGGTACCAATTTTTGGGCGTTACGAGGGTGCTAATCCTTCCTCGTACGTAACCGACTCCCGAACCCGTTCCTTTTATTTTGTAGACCAAAACTAATGATATTAAAACAAAATGTTTTAAAGGTGATCCAATCACACCTAAAAAGATTGGTGGCGACTCCTGTTTTCGTTTTTTAAGTCGATTCCCATTTTTCCAAAACCCTATTTTAAAAAATGGTTTTGACAGACTCCATTATTATTGGAATCCGACATAAGTACCCCCTATAAGTTGTAGTATATAGGTCCGAGTAGCCTCTATCTTCTCCCTCTCGGTTGCATAATTCGATAAAGTTTCAAATTTTACCTTCAACCATGAAAATTTTAAACCCGTAAATTTATCAGTACCATCACCGGGAGAGCATCCAGGCAAGTCATAGTAGAGCGTCACAAGATCTACTATGAGGTATGAACTAGTTACCGCATCACCGTCCACGGGGAGCCCTAATTGCATTTTGGCAAATGGATCGTCCTTGTTGTGTAATCTTTTGCAATAATTAAAGAATCCATATTGATATCTACACAAACAATTAAAATTTTAATCATCGACTTAATAAATAAACAATATAAAAATAATGACAATTATTTTTTTCGAAGCCCATTTTTGTGATAAAAAAAATCTAATTACTCAAACAAACATATAAAGTTCACTTTTATATCTTAAAATATACAAATTATTATTTAAAAAACATACAATAGTCAAACTAATCTTAATGTTACTTTCAACACAAATCTATCTTAATACAAAATTCTAACAATTCTAATAATTCCACTAAAATAAACTTGTACTACCAAACCTATCTTAATAAACATACACTACAAAATGAAATAAACATATACTGCAAAATAATAAAACATACTTACACTACAAAATTGGCATACACAAATTTAATTATTTTTTAACATTCAAGTGTTTGTAATATAAAAAAAATAAAAGAATAAAACATACTAATTATAAATAATACTAACCTTTCAACACAAATAATATGCCTTAATATTAACCTTAATAAACTACTACTAAAATATAACTAATTATACTAAAAAATACAACACACCTTTCTTTTATGATTTTCGGTGGGGTTGGGGATCAAATCAACCCTCTTTTATAATAATCATGAAACTAATGAAATAATAATATTAATTTTTTTAAACTGAAAGTAATAAAAAAAAAGAATATATTCGGGTATTGGAACTCGGACTCGTGACTGACAGGTCACATCGATGGCAAGCTGCAAGGTCGATTCCCTCGAGCTGTCAGGCGGCACCGGCCTGACGGCTTGCCACTAATGTGACCTGTCGCTCATGGGTCCGGATTTCAATACCCGAATATATTCCTTTTTTTACTTTCAACTTTAAAAAAATTATTTTAAAATATTTGGGTGCTGTTTGACGCATCGGCAACACCAATAAAAAAATACTTTTTCGTTTTATCAATATAAAAAATCATGTATTTTTGGGTTTGAAATACTGATGCCGCCGATTGCTCACCCAAAAAAATTATTATTTTTAAATGTGATGTCATCGGTAGCAGGGGAGAGGGGTGCCATCGATTGGTCAGGCGGCACCGGTTTTACAATGTTGAATTTGCCTAGATTGATAGATTTAGGGCCCTTATCCTATTTCACTATATATCTTATTTTTTAATATTATTTGAGTAAAAAAAACTTAAAAGATGTCGAAGTTTTTAATTTTTCAAGATTGTGACTAATCTATTTTTATTAGGTTAATATATATTTTTCTCTAAACTTGGCTATTTGTACCTAGTTGGTATCTTCTTTTTTTACCTAATTAGTATTTAAATTTGTATTCCAACACACATGTTGGTATCACCGCATTAAGACTGTTAATTTATATTGACATGACACCAATAACCAATCTAATGGTGACATGTAGTAGTCAAATATAAACAAAAATTATTTAAAAGTATATAAATTAACAAAAAAAAGTATAATTTTTTCACATATTTGAACAACAATTTATCCAAGTTCATTTTAGATTTATTTTAGTAATTTTATATATTTTTAATTTTCTTTATAAAACATCAATTTTTAGGTTATTTTATTTTAAAAATATTTAAAATATATAATAAATAATATGTTAATTTATAAACAAATTTTGAATATAAAAACATATAAATATATATAATTGTAAATTTATAAATTTATAGAAATATATAAAATTACTAAAAGTATTAAAAAACATCTATAATGAATTTGGAGAAATAGTTGCCCAAATACATTTGAACCTAAACAACCACTTACCTATATTTTTATTTCAAAATAATAATATAAATATATACTACAAGATATTTTATAAAAATATTTAAAATTATTATAAAACACATCCGGAATGAATTTAAACAACTATTTGTCCAGATTCATTTTTATATAAAAATATATTTTATTAAATTATATATTTTAAATATTTTTTATTTATATTTGTTACGTGACATGTTGAGAGGTGTCACATGTATCTACCAGATTGATTATTAGTACCACGTTAGCACAAACGAATAGTGTTAGTGCGGAGGTACCAACTTGAGTGATAAAATACAAATTTAAGTGTCAACTAAGTCCAAAAGAGGTAACTACTAAGTTCAAAGACAAAATATATATTAACTAGTATTTGGCATTTACATATATTTTGTTTTAATTATAAATATTTGGACTTATTGAATACAATATCGCATTTGATAGATTAGAATATTTGTGTGGTCGTTTAAATATTTTAAATCATATAATTATTCTAATATTTTGATGAATAATATAATTGTGTATGTCCAAATATACAATTTATTGTTATGTAAGTATGTAATTTAATCTAAATGAGGTTGTTGGCTAGAGTCTAACCTCTCATGCTATTAATAATTAAATATTAAGCACTTTGTTATAAGGTCTCTTAACAAACTTCTCTTGATTATGAAAAAGATAACAAGAAATTAGTTGCTTAAAGCGACATTGGTAATTTAAAATATTTAATTTATTATTGTTTTGATTATCAAACCCATTAATTAAAATTGAGATTTTTTTCATTGACTAAACTTTCATTACATCAAATTTTCAAACTTTATATTTAATTTTAGTTTTTTTATTTGAAAATCCTCTTTTACTTTTTATTTTACTTCGTTTCATTGGAAAAATAACCATATCAGTTCTGGTGAATATGACCCCACTCACTGCAATCTATAAATTTATTTTGGAGTAATTTTTTTTTATGGGTTTGATATCCACCCTTGTCTTTACTGTTGTCATCAATATCTGCCATGGTACTGGTGTAATCTATGTATTTGTTTTATAGCATGCTATCATAACGATGATGAGAATGATGGATTGAAGAAGAATTCGAAGATTTAGATTACTTAAATATTTTTATAATAAATTATTTTTAGAAAGTTAAACTTTTTAATTTCATATAAATATATTTTTATTTTAATTATTTTTTGAAGTTGATTATTTTTAATTTTCATTTAAACTTTAATTTATTATTATATTTGTTTATAATAAAATTAGACCATCTAATCTAAAGAGTCATTTCACATTAGGAAAAGAAAATATTATAAAACTAGAAAAAAGTTAAAGTAATCTCATCCTAGTTGGATAAGTCAATTTTGAACAAGATTTATAAAGTTTGATTTGATTATATGTGAATTTATTTTTAATTAATACAAAATTTATTTGACTTTAAATTAGAAAATATATTCTAAATATAAAATGTTAAAGAAACTAGTTTTTAATATTAAAATTAAAAAAATTGAAATTAATGTTTCAACCTTAAATTTAAAAACTAATGGTTAATTTGGTAATATTTAATGGGTGAATATTTGGTACACTAATAGTGTATTTTTTTTATTCCACATGCAACTTTAAAAAATTGACATGTGTCTCTTTTTTTAAATATTTAATTTGTAATGCCCAAAAAATTTGAATGTTTAATTGTGAAATTCAGTAGTAATTAAGTTTCTACATCTGTGGTTATATACTCTATTTATGTGTGAGTCATGTTTTAAGAAAGTTTTTGCTATTTTATTCTAAACTAACCTCTATTCTTGATTTGTTGGCTTAACTTGAATTCTGTATAAATTTATAATAAGAATGAGACTGCTGGTTCAATAATTAAGTATATGTTTCCTTATTGGTCCTATGTTTGATTTGTGACGCACGTGGTATGGAAATATTTTTGCTAATTGTTAGAATTCTGATCTGTAGTTTTAAAACAGGAATTAAACATTCTTCTTTCCTTCCTCTTTTCATTTTTCTTTCTTTTTCCATTTTCCTCTTTTTCATTTTATTCTTCTTCTCTTCTTTTCTTTTCATTTTTGCTGTCGACTTAGTTTCATACTTCTTATTTGCTACTGTTATCAGATAAGTTCGTTTTTGTTAATTTTGTAAGTTCGATTGTTCAATATCTGAAATCGTTGTTGGTTGTTGACACTATGGTAAAAATTAAATTATTGCTTAAACTGTTCGAATCCTTTGTTTATAAGTTTGATTATTGTTCTCGAAGATAACGATCCTTCTAACGTCCTAGATTAGTGATTGGGGTGGTGCAGAGGTAATTATTTTGCGATTTAGGATTCTCTTGTGTCAAAACTTTTCGACAGGGTTGGTTGTGTGATAATCTTAGTGTTGTTTTGAATTACTATTTAATTGGTTATAGATTGTTCGTTTTAGGTTCAGGAATCCTTTACGTTGTTCCAGCTTCGAAACTACTTCAGGTGCTTACCGAAAACCTAAGTTTTTATGAATTTTGGATACCAAAAAACATGAATGTCGACATCACAAGGCCATGTGTCAGGCCATGTGATCCACACGGCAATGTGCTAGGGCGTGTGGTAGGCTGTATAACTCATTGTTCACCAGGTAAGAGTCACACGAGCAAAGGACATGGGCGTGTGTCCAGACCCTATGTGGCCTTGATGGTGCAAGGTTCACACGGGCCAAAGACACGAGCATGTGTCTCGATTGTAGCTCACTATTTACAAATTACAGATTACACGAGTGAAAGACACGGGTAAGCACACGGGCGTGTGCAAATCATATGGGGTCACACGGGCCAGCTACCTAGGCCGTGTGAGACCACACGAGTGTGTGGGCTAGTTTACAAAATTTTTCCATATCTCGAGCATAGCTTGAGCTGAATACAAGCCTTCTGTGAGACCGTCGAACTGAATTAAACTGTATAAATTGATATTTTGTGATCTGAAACTTGAGTATTGATTATCAAAGTGTATTGTGTTTGATTAATGTTAATGGAATTGATTTACTGTATTCGAGTGTGAGCGGTATTTGAGTATTCACATAAAACTCTGTATTAACTGTCATGTGAAGTCTACATATGCATCAGTTGAGAATTAAATCAGGAGGAAGTATTCTGTTCTGAAACAGTGGTTAACTCACTAGTATCATATTCTATTCTGAAATAGTGGTTAACTCACTAGTATCTATGTTCTTATTTGGCAGCTAGACTGCATTCTCCTATTAATCTTATTAACATAAGTAATCTTACTTTTTATGAACTAAATATTAGAAAGAAGTTGCACCTAAATTAACCTTTGCTGACCAAAATTAAAGCAATTTATCCCCTCCATTAATGAAAATCGTATTTGATTGGTTTGATTAGTAACAGATGTTGACATGATAAATGAAAATCTTGGCATGTTGATATGTGGCATGCAATATGGATTAGAATACTAATAATGTATATCACGTCAACAAATATTAAAAATTATAAAATTATTAAAATTATTAAAAAATTACAAAGACTACAAAAGAATAAAAATAATTATCAAAAAATAATTGCATTAACTTTAAAGAATTTGATTTTGTAGCTTCAAGAGAAAAATCCAATATGGCTTTTACTTTATTGTATCTTAAAAGTAGTTTTATTCATTTGCAGCTTGAATGGGTGTGTTGTTAGAACCGTAAAACAAAATCTAATATAAATTTAAAATTGTAAACTGTGATCTATCATGTCAAATCATTAAGAATAAATCAAGAACAAAACTAGATGCGGAAGCGTACCTAAATTCATCGATTTCTTAAAATCTATGGATCTTGCAATTTTGATCTTCCAAATTAGCACACAAGTAATTTAAAAAAGGTCTCTCTCTCTTTTCTAAAGATGAGATATTTGTAATGCTACCTATGTGTAATTTGGGGACCATAACCCTAATATATAACTTTTGCACATTAACCCTAATTTCTAATTAGCCCATCATAAATTAGAAATTAGTAACTAGAGTAACTACACATATTTTACTTGTACTTTATTAATAACTAAAGCCCAATAAACCTTAACCACATTAGATCACTTTTAATTTGGGCTAACATTTTATGATAGTAAATAATAACATGTAATTACTCTTATTATATATGTGTTGTCCATATTTTCCAACAATTTCCCACTTGAACGACATATATATACTAATTACTCTACAATTACATGTCATGATATAACCTTATGACCTAAAACCTTTACTATCATATTTGAAAGGTATTCTAAACAATCTCGTCCATTAATTATGTTAACATGAAATCAAGGTGACTTTTGTTACATATATCATAACTAAATCCATCCCTGATCACGTATATTAACACAACAAAATGAAATAGATCAAGTATGGATGTGTAGCATGAAAATTACATGCAATATGATCTAAACATGCCTATTTCCAACTGGTCCTCCTTAACCTTAGTGAGATCAAATTTTACCAAAATCAGAGTGCGAATAAATCAAATAAATTTTATTTCTGTAGGGAATAAACTTAATATCTGTAAACTGAAATAACTGAAAATGTGTCTATAACATAAAAATATTTAAAAGTACAAACTCCCACTAAAACAAAATATCCTTAAATGACATTACACCCATATGAGCAAGGTGCTCATGAAAAACCTTGGGTGGTAGTCCTTTAGTAAGCGGGTCCACAATCATGGAGTTTGTCCCAATATACTTTATAGACACCTGATCACTTTGAACTTTTACTTTAACAACCAAAATTTAAAGTCTATATGCTCTGTAACGACTCGAATTTTACGGTTATCGAAAAAGTGTATTTTCGGGTCTCCATTTTTGAAAAATGGATTCGTAAATATTTATTAAAAATATTTACAAAGTTAATTGAGTGGTTAATTAGAGTTTAATTAAGTGAATTTAGCTTAATTAAGGATAATTGGATAAAAATATTAAATTGAATATAGTGTGAAAGTTTAATTATAGAATAAAGAAAATTGAAGGGACTAAATAAATAAATAAGCCAAAATGAGTGTCAAGTGTGTGGTGAAAATAAAATACATGTGTAATAAATATTATACATATATTTTTCTTTATTCTATAATTAAACTTTCACACTATATTCAATTTAATCCTTTTATCCAATTATCCTTAATTGAGCTAAATTCTCAAAGAAGATTAGCATGGCCCCTATGCAAGGATGACACGCACAAATGGAGAAATGGTCCAAATTTCAAACTACAACCAATACAAATACCAATACTAAATCAATCCAATACTTGACTTAAAACACTTATCATGTATCATTATCAATATCAATTTACTTAGTTCACTATTACTATCACAATGCAAAATAACACACTTAAGACATCCTTGGTAAATGCCATTATCAATAATTAACATGCTTTACCTTATTGAGTACGGGATTGGCCTAAGATGCTGATTCAACGGTCTGACCTTAACCTAACCTACGCACAGAAACAAACCGTACGCTGAGTATGAACTCAGTGGTATTTCTATAATCCAAACACTTAATAATATAACATACACTTAAAATATATATTGATCATAAATATTCAATTATTCATTTCATGGGTAAATTCTTTATAACTCATTCAATTTTTATCATCTATTAATCCGATTGGCTTTCCAAAATAAATTCATATATCACTTGAACAATAATATTTCCCATTCATATCTAATTCAGAGATACTTAATTCATATACTTCAGTCATTCTTCAGTTCACTATTCAGTAACATTAAATAACATTAAACTATGACATTTCAATTAGTATTCTGTACTTATCTATTTTGGTAACAGACAGTACTTTTTAATATCAATCAATTTATCATTATCATTCAATAGCAATCAATTGATCTTTATTGTTCAGTAATTAGTCAATCATTAGTAATAATCAGTAATTCAGTAACAGTCAAATATTCAGCAGCAATAAATTATTCAGTACCATTATTTACCCCTATTAACATGACTCGGACCTGAACAGATACACGGATCCAACCCACACACCGGGATAGCATTTTCATCGGCCGAAGTCAGAATACACCGTAATGGTAATAGTAACAGTATCAGTAACAGTAGCTGTATACAAAGTACCTTATTGGAACAAATTCAGAACAGTAACAGTAACAATAACAGTAAGGTACGGAGCACCTCTTCGGAATGAATCCGGAACAGTATAAGTAAGGCGACACTTATAGTGTCTCATCGACACAAAGTCGGAATATCCCTGAACACTTCCAATCCTATGGCATGCCAACTATATCCAACTAGCCCGATACTATTAATAGGGTTTTACGGTAAACTTTCCGTTTTAGACAGTACATATTTCAGTCAATCATATATATTTTCAATTCAATATATTTCAATTCACTTTACATTAACAAATGTTCAAATTTCACAATAATCATATATTTTCATATCAATTTCATCATTTTCTCAAATCAATATATTTTCAATATAACATACATTCACATTCAATACCACATCAAATATATATATTCATATAAATTCAATAAATTTAACATATACCAATTAATCCATTTCAATCATAAAACACAATAATTCTTACCTTAACATTTGTCATATACTTTAAATAAAAATATAACAATCAATAACTAAGTTCGAATTATAGAAATACAAACCGTGAATTTTTCTCGAGTTTACTCCTCGTCCACTTTTTCTTTTCCTTTCTTCATGGATGCCTCGGGTTCGATGTTAGCTATGAAAAATTAAGATAATTTATACTATTAATACAGAACTAATTTATATTGAATAATGGAATTTTTATTCAATTTCTACCTTATTTTCAATTTGAACCTAATTAAGTTCACTTACTTTTCTAACTCAATTCATACTTTATTTCTACTCAATTTTCTATCATATTCAACATAAATATCCAATGTTTATGATAAAACCCTAATTTAAACTTTCTTTCAATTTAATCCCTCAATCACAAAACTTATAACTTCTTTTACAATTTAATCCATTTGTCAATCTTAAATTGAAATTCATTCAATTTAAATCCCTAATTCAACAATTTATCCAACATGAACTATGTTCAAAAACTTTAAAACTTCCAAAACCTCAATTTAATTTTATCAAAACTTTATTCTAAAGCTTTTAAAACATCAAAATTGAGAGAAAAGGACTTGATTGACTTACCTATTAAAGTTTAAAACTTCAAAACCTTAATTCTCCCTTTTCTCCCTTTTCTCCCTTTCTTTCTTTCACCCCTGTTCTTCTCTGTTTCGTTTTCTTTGTTTCTCTTTTTTTTTCTTTTACTTTATATATATATATATATATATATATATATATAATATAATAACAATAATAATAACTACAATAAATATCTATTTAATAACAAGTATTTATTTTACATTTGTATCCATATATATTATTACATTTGTATATCATCATCACCATACATTTGTCTTTCTTTCTTCTTCTTTTTTATTTAATCATTTACTTTATTTAATTAATATAAAATAACATTAATACAATAATTAAATAATAAGTAAATACATACATGTATTACAAATGAATGTATAATGTTTATTACACATGTATTTTATTTTACCACACACTTGACACTCATTTTGGCTTATTTATTTATTTAGTCCTTCAATTTTCTTTATTCTATAATTAAACTTTCACACTATATTCAATTTAATCCATTTATCCAATTATCCTTAATTAAGCTAAATTCACTTAATTAAACTCTAATTAACCACTCAATTAACTTCGTAAATATTTTAATAAATATTTAAGAATCCATTTTTTAAAAACGGAGACCCGAAAATACACTTTTCCGATAACCGTAAAATTCGGGTCGTTACATGCTCTGACTTTGATGTGCTCCTATTGTCATTGGAATAAAAGATTGCAATTTGTTTTCACAATTTGCACCTTAGTAACAAAATCTTGTATCCATATTTCATCAAAATCAGAGTTTATATACCTGATGATCTCTAACTAATTAGACTTCCAATATGTGAGCATGTAATATTTTATTCTCTAAAAATACCTTATAACCCTCTTGGCTGCTATCCAATGGTCTATATAAGGGTTGCTTAAATATCTACCTAGCATCCCAACGATGTACACAATATTCAAATGTGTACAAACCTGAACATACATTAGACTTCTCACTGCTAAAATGTAAGGAATCTTGTGCATTTTCGTGATCTCAAAATCATTCTTAGGGCATTTATTGAAACTATACTTACTTTTACTAAACTTGTGATATATACAATCATTAACCAATATTCTTACTAAACTTGTGATATATACAATCATTAACCAAAGCCATCTCGAAACCAAATGATGTAATCACTTGGTAAATATTGTAATACCACGTGATTCCACATGCAAGGTTTCATTATAGGATGCAATTGTATCTAGCAAATAAATGTTGTCATAAGTATGTAAATAACTAGTTTCAACAACATTCGAATTTAAAGACAAACTAAAATTATTGTTTCCGAATGAACAACAATACCCAAGTTTGTTTAGTAAAGAAACATAAACTAAATTTTGTCTAAAAGACAGTACAACAAAGGTGTCTTTTAAATCCAAATAAAAAAACAATTCCTAATAACAACCTAAAATGCCAAATTGTTTCCATTTCCACCGATTTTCCATTGCCCACGAAGATGTGTCTTTCACCATCATTTGGCTTTCGGTAGCTTAGGCAACTCTGCATAGAAACACTTATGTGAGTAATAGCACTAGAATCTGTCCACCAAGTATTTCTAGGTACTGAAGCTAAATTAACCTAAAAAAAAACCAAAGTAAGAATTATACCTTTCTTTGCACGTCAGGCGTGATATTTGACATATTTTTTCTTCACGTGTTCAGGCTCGTTACAAAAGAAACAACTCTTTGTAACATGTTATTGTTTCTTTTGAGTTGGACCCTTAGTAGTTTCATTCTGATATTTTCTTTTCTTGCCTTTGCCTTTAAAGGAATTGGCCAAATGAGTACTTTCAAACTTATCAAGTTTCAACCTTTCTTCCTCTTACACACAATAAGAAATGAGCTCATTTAGAGTCCATTTCTCCTTTTGATAGTTGTAACTAATTTTAAATTGGTTAAACTATGTAGGAAGCGAAACCAAAACCATAAGAACAAGAAATTCCTCAAAAAGCTCAATCTTAAGTACCTTAAGTCTTGAAGCAACATGAAACATCTCCATAATGTACCTCCTCACGTTTCTTTGACCTTTATGTTTCATAAACATCAAAGAAGTCAGAAGTGATGTCATCTTAACCTTATAGTTTTTGGCAAAACATTTTTCAATTTCGTCAAGGAAACACTTGGCCAGAGTAATCTTTTCAAATTTTGTGCCCCTAAAGGCTTCTAAAATGTTATACTTCTAAAATGTTGTGCTTTATGATCATTAGACTCATGTGGTTTGAACAATCCCACCTCTCAAAATCCCTTTTAGCATTAGGGGTGCTTACTGCAATGAGAGGTGTAGGTTGTTCTTCCCTTAGCGTAAGGTCTATGTCCATACAACCAAGCAGTATAAGTAAGCGTCTTTTCCATTCCTTAAAATTAGTCCCACTAAGCATGAGCATATAATTTATATTAGCAGATATTGTGACAGCAGAAGATAAACTAGTTGAATATAGAACAAAATAGATAAAAACAAGCTCAATATTCAATAAATTCAATATAGTGGTTAATCTCATCTCAAGATACCAAACATAACATTACTATCAAGTCTTTGGACAGTAATATTAACAGTAAGCGATACTCTTATTGTAGCAATCAAACTATAACACCCCAAACACGGCTTAGACGTTATGGCTGAATCCGAGAGTGTTACGAAGAAGGATTTTGAAACTGATAGTTCGATAAAACCATATTTAGTTATTTGATAAAACATTTAGGTATTATAAACATATTAATCACTAAAACCGTTATAAGTTGTTCTTTAAAGTTAATCATTTATTTCGCAGCGAAAGTTTGAAAATCGTTTAAAACAAAACCAAGCTCGTGTTTCCAAAAACCATTTGTTAAAACTATTTGTTTGCGCAATGTTTTTGTCGACGTTGCGGAAAAGAAAGCAAAATGAAATCCAAATCCAAAAGTTAAAACCATACAGTCTAGAGAGTCCCCAAAATTACAAACTCTCAAGAAAACCAAATTTAAAATAAAACCATTTACTAAATAAAAACATATCCCGGTCAAGTGGTCACCGTTGAGCCTCCGTCGCACCGACCCGCCTAAATCTGTGGATTACCTAAACTGAATAGAAAAACAGATGTGAGTTTTCGTAAACTCAATGTGTAACCCAATAGAAATAGTCATGCACCATACACAAAATTTTATATACAGTCATATACAAATTCGGACCGAAGTTCATAACAGATACAAATATCAGAATCGGTTAAGCAGAACATATATACAGAATCCTATCCCCATCCTCTACACATCATCTCCGACCATCCCATCACATAATGTGGGGTTAAACACCCACCCATCCCAACACACCATATAGTGTTGATGCGACACATGACAGAATAATATGTAGTCAAGCTGCCAGAATATAGGTGAAAGGTCACTGTACATACCATTTCTTCTACATATGCAAATCTCACCCTAAACACAGATACATAATACAGAATTAATAGAATTAACATGCTTAACATGCTCGTATACATATAACATATATATACTCAAACAGAACAGTCAAACATAATTAATAGTGTCCTACTCAGATCAGGCTATTAGAATATCAGATCACATGAATTAGGGTTTGGTTAGTCCTTACCAACCCTATGATAGGCCCACAGTCGATCGGATCGACCTATGCAACTCTAGGGAAAATTTTAAAATTTTGGGCCCACATGGACGCCGAGATTGACTTTGCTCGTGTTGCCCATACGGCCTGGCCCAAAACCTACAGGCCCAACCTTGCCTAGCCCGTGTGGTCCATACGAAAACACTCAGATTGTCACATAGCCGTGTCATACGTACGACCACACCTTCGTCAGTCACACGGTCGTGTCTCACACACGGCCAACCATGCAACTGGGCACACTCTCGTATAGTGTCAATAGAACCCATTTTTAGCTTTTGCTGAATCTCGTTTTCTCACGTTAGGGGTATACACTTGGTACGATTTTGATGTAAAAGTAATCTCGAGCCCACCAGAACCTAAAGATAGCATTTCAACGACCTATTAGCAACCAACTTATGATTTCACAAAACTAAACCGAGCAACGCTCATAAACTTACCACCGCAAAAATGACCCCACGCAATACATTAAACCATTGGAGTAAAAATTACCGTTTCATCGTCTTCTCCTACATAACAGTTCGCAGAAATCAAATTCTCTACAATCATCGTTACGCCACTATGACGAGAAAGAATCGAAAAACTTACTGAAACCGCGCGAAAATAGAAAAAGTGAACAAAATTGAAGGAAAACAGAAGAAAAAGAAAACAAAGAAACAGAAGAGGGACAAAAAGATGAAAACGAAAGAACCAAAGAAGAAAGACAAAAATTGACATCAGAAATTTAGAGGAGAGAGAAAAATTAGAAAAAAATAAAGATTTTGATACTATCTGAACTTTCCACTAACAACCACATCCCATAATATCCTCCCCACTCTAAGTACATCCAACCACTTTAGTCTCCTAACTCCACTAAACCTATAACAGGCAATCGGAAATAAAAATATCACCTTTGCTCACGCGAGGATTCAAACACAAAACCTTAGGCAAGCTAACACCTTACCACTTGAATCAACAGGTTCATTCTAATATAAGTTTACCAGCAATATAACATAAGCCTACTCAACAGGAATAAGGCTAGGATAAAAAATAACAAAATTGCCGAAAGTGAGACTTGAACCTAAGACCTCATACACATACCAAAAACACTTAACCACTAAAACAAATACATATTTATGTCAAATTTCACAAAAACAACAATAAATTAATCGGGCCGTTACACAAACATTGACAATAAATTATGTCAAACAATGAATCAATCTTTGGACTAACTTATTGTTCACATAAAGTATCTTATAATTGTCACACATGTATCACCACAGATATCGTTGAAATTCTGTCAAATATTAACTTACCTTTGGGTCAATTAATAAACGCATGAATTACAAAAACATATAATCATCTTGATATTTTAAATAAATTAAACTACACAAAAGAGGTCACTTTGATGGTATTTTGTTTCAACTAATTTATTTAAAATATTAGACATCCTTAATTAAAACCCAAAGCAAAAATCTAAATTTATTTATTTCAAAATATTTCTTTTAATTTCATCTTTGGACAAAAATATTAACTTGAAAGTGATATCTTATTGTAGTAATTAAAATCGATAATAAAAACATGTCAAAAATAAATCTTCCTTTGGGTCGATTTATTACTCACATGTAAAACCGAATAATTGTCACATATTTATTATCATAATTGCACGTGTAATATTATTAACCTTCCTTTGGGCCGATCAAAATTAACATAACTTAATTTATATGCACACAACCTTTTATATTTTAAAATAAAATAATTTACATAAAAAAGATCACTTTGGCGACTTATTGTTTCGATTAAGTTATTTTTAAAATATATACACATTCCAATATTCAAATTGAAAATTTTCATAACAGTCAAAGATTAAAATTGAAATTTCTAAATACACTACAATTTTAGAATAACTAAAATAAGATTTGTCGAAATGGCGAAATAAAAAATCAACAATCTTAATCGTTAATTGTTTTTTAAAGAAAAATCTTTAAACATGAAATCACCAAAACTTACAAATCATAAAACATGATTGCACTTATATACATAATTGACTATGTAAATATTAACAACCACTTCATGTATATTAATAACATAAATCCATAAACCATACTCTGAAAAAAGCTTAGCAATCACCTACTTCACTTCACTTAATCAGAGACCATACTCAAAATTATATCAACCACGTTCTAAAAAAAATCAAAGCATGATGCTTGTGGTTTCACCATTCGCAAGAGACCAAATCAATTTTTTTTTTTATTAAATGTGTATCATGGTCAACATGAGTTTACATCAAAATTCCAAAAAATTAATAAATATTCATAACATAAAATTAACACCTTCAACATATATCTATCAAACCAATTTAACGAAGAATTCACACACTAATCAAAAGTCATAACAATTTGCTAAAACATGAATAAAATCTTGTGCATGATTACTAAAATGTCTCCAAAACAATAAATATATATATATATATATATATTACACAACCTTTATATATCTCAACATATAAAAAATTTGACTTAAAAGAAATAACAGTCAAATAGCAATTAACAATCCATGTATTGATATAATCAAATATATATCATAAACAGTACTTCTAGTGAAACCCAAACCTACACAATTTTTTATTTATTTAATAAAGTCTAATTGCCACAAGCCAATAAACCTATCATAAATCAATCAATCACATATATTTATTTTAATAAATAATCAAAACCAAAACCTAAAATTTCATGAATCAATTCAAAAAGAATATAAACTTAATTAATTCTCAATGATTAAACATGATGAGACTTGAATGCCACTTGTTAAAACCGTAAAATAAAATTTGATATAACTTTAAAACTGCAAATCAGGATCTATCATGTTAAATCATCAAAAATAAATAAAAACAAAACTAGATGCGAAAACGTACCTGAATTCATCAACTTATTGAAATCTACGTATCTTACGATTGTAATCTTCCAAATTAACACAAGTAATTTAAAGAAAGTGTTTATCTCTTTTCTAAAGATGAGATATTAGAAAAGTTATCTACGTGTAATTTAAGGACCATAACCTTAATATATAACTTTTGCACATTAACCCTAATTTCTAAACAACTCATCATAAATTAGAAATTAGTTATTAGAATATTTACAAATATTTGGCACGTAATTTATCAATAATTAAAGCCTAATAAACTTTAATCAAATTAGATTACTTTTAATTTAGATTAGTATTTTATGATAATAAATAATAACATATAATTACTCTTATTATATATGCGATACCCATATTTTCCAACATGTGTGAGAAGTTTCAATCCTCTGTGATTTCAGTTACGAGGTTGTCTTCTGACACTCTTATATTGGCTTTTCTCATATGACTCAACTGCACCTGTTATTGGAGTTGGAACTAGCTTGGGGTTTATCTTAGGATCATAATGTTATTATAATTGCGACGTTGGCATGGAGTTGGTTTGGGGTATTAAAATGAGATGGCTTGGAAGAAGATTGTTGGAATTAGTAGAATAATTGGGATCGGAAGCTAAAGTTGGTTTATAATTTTTTTACAAAAATTTTCATTAAATTTTTTATGATTCTAAATAGGGTTTTAATTTTTAAACAATTTATTTATAATCGATACAACTATTTATAAAAGTGTCCACAAAATCCTCTTAAAAAATAATTTTAAATTTTTAATGGAAATTTAAAATTTTTCAAAATTGAGCAACTTTGTTATATTTATAACAATAAACCTTAATCGAATATTTAATGTGCTTTGTGAGAGATGGAGTCAAGTTGATTATGGCTTTCAACCGGACGACCTTCTCCACTATCCTTGTACTTTGAATTTTGTTGAATGTGGGATCGAATAACATGAACCAAAGAACAAAAAAGAAATGAATTAATTACTTTCAGTTGGAAAGTAATCCCTCTCCATAGAAACAGGTAAAAGATTGTAATTTCCAACAAATATAATTTATTCTAAGTAAATAAATTATCACTACTTCTAGTAGAATAATGATAGTTCATGAAGTGTGTATTTTAGGTTAACCGAAATCATCTATTTATAGAGAGGGATATAAAAATCCTGATTGACCAAACTCTTGACAAATAATATATATTTAATAGAAAATACACTCATACTCTAACTAGGGTAGGAGGGGTGACACACCCTAATAAATATTACTAGGGTTGTCACCCCTCACATGTTTATGAGCGGGGATTTGGGCCTCTCACGTATTTGATTCAATTATATTATATGAGCTTTTTGACTTTTTAATCCAACACTTTTTAAGTTAATCTAAATTAATATTTATTTTCGATTTTCTAAAATAAATATTATTTATTCAATTAATTTAATTAATTGAATTAACTAGATTAATTTATTAATTAAATAATTTTTCAACTCAATTCTAACTTTGTTCAAATCATAACATCTTTACCGTAAAAGAATTCATAAATAAATATATTTAATTTCATTATTTAATAGATTCACAATGACCAATTAATTTTTCATTTTCGAACTTCAATTATTTAATTATAATTAATTCAAAAATAATTCAAAAACTTTAATTTAATTATCAAGTTATTTTTGTACTTAATTAGAACATACATTCATTTGTAAATGTGATCCATTTCTTTTACTTTATCATTTTCATTCATTTACGTTCATTTCTATCCATTTGATTTTACATGTAATTCATTTCGGTTTCAATGAGCTAGTAGAGGAATCAATTAAACATATATAATTAGAGTTCATATAATTTATAATTAAGTTCAAACTTTATAATTAAGTTCAAACTTTTAGCCTATTAATTATAAATTTATTTAGTTACAAAGTTATTATAAACTTATTTAGTTACGAAATTATTTCATGATAGTATTGTGACTAAGCTCTCCTTAGTTATATTACATTATGAAAGTTAGTCAATAAGTACTCATCTAATGACCTCATAAGTATGTTACCCTCATAAGATATCCTTAATCTCTTTGGATTAAATTCGTTCTCTCAATATGATTATATTTTATCACATGGTAACCATTACATCTTTCTTTATGAAAAGCTAATTACTATCAAATAGTAATTAAGTCATCTATCACAATAACATATGACCCGTAGATATCATTTACCCTTAAGTTGGGCTATGAACTCCACTATCATGGAATGATGCTACATATTGTAAAAGGTGTATACCCAATGCACTAGGTTTTGGTTCTTTATCTATTTGAACTCAAGTTTTTACTTACATCAAAGTATATGAGTCACACATACATAGTCCATCATCCATTCAAGATTAAGGTACGCCACACTATAAATGCATAAGTGAATAAATCCATAAGCGGATTTAGGATATATTTTACTTGGGTCATGTCTAATATACTGTACTGTCAGTTCAGTCAGTAACATCTATATCTTCTAGGAGTTATCCACTCCGATGTTCAAGACAAAACGTCTCTTCTATCAGACTTGATAGACAACATATTAGTCTTTCAATCGATTTGTTTGTTTCCAATTATTTACTAATACAAGCCTTCTTTTCGTATTATGATCTGACTACGTAATATTGCCTAGTATTAGTAAAACATTAGATAATTAGTGAGCGAATATTTGTTTCCATTTTATTTTGTGTGCAAAAATCGTTGAAGACAATTTATAAGAAATATTAATGTAATTAATGTATATTTTATTAAACCAATATTTTTTGAAAAATACAAATGAATAAAGACGAATTTTACACTTAAGGTACTAGATTCAAGGAAAAAAAAGCTCTAAGGCTTCCCAAAATGGACACCTGTCCATTTTTTTTCCTTTCCTCTTTTTGACATGAGAACATTATGGATAAATTTTAACTATAATCCATATACGTTTTAGATTATAAGAATAATTAAATTTCAATTTGATCCCTATATTTTGGTTAAATTTGAGACTTAGTCTATATACTTTAATTTTGACATAATTTGATACCTCAATTTTTATAATGTCATTAGTTAGTTTAAATATTTTATTCTAATTAAAATGATGATTTGAATTTTTAAGAATTGTTAGCATCATTAAAATTTTTATTAAATTCAAGTTCATTACAATATTATTTTTTTGTTATGTGGATAACAAGTTTTTTTTTCAAAATGCTAGACCAACACAAAAATGTTAACAAAAGGATCTAAAATTTTAAATTTTAAAAATAGAGACTAAATTCTTGAAAATAAAAATATGAAGATTAAATTTTAAATATATAGAACTTTAAACAAATTATAAACTTTAAATCTTTACACTATAATTTAATTAAAAATAAATAATTATCTCATATTTGGAAACTATACTAATTTTGAATAACTTTTAGTTTTTTAAATAAAATTTTAATATTTCCTAATGATGTCATGTTAATGTTTTAATCTATAGGATATGTCAGGTGTCAACATATCAAACGTCTCTATTTGTTACATCAGTATTTGTTACTAGTTAGGGTCTAGTTTACTATTATTTCTCAAAAATATTTTTGGGTAAAAGTTATTTTGAGCAAAAATTAAAATTTTACTTTTACTTTTGATTAAGAAAGTACTTTTGTAAAGTATTTTTTTTGTCTAAAAATACTTTTGAAAAGTCCAAAACATATTATTTAATAATATTTTTATTTCGAAAATACTTTTTATTCTAAAAATATTTTTAAAAACAATACTAAATTGACATTAATTTAATTAAAAATAATTTAAGAATTTAATTAATTTAATTTTAATCATTAAAATTTCCAAATTCAAAACCTGAACCTATATTCAATAACCACATATCAAATTAAAATTTTAAACCAAACCCTAGCTTATTAACACTAATTTAATCTTACCCGGTATAAATTATTGAAAAAAAAAAATCTTACCCGGCATAAGAAAAATTACGAAACTATCACTAGACTTTGATGAATTTTCATTTTACTATTAAATTTAAAAAAGGGTTACATTTGGGTCATTAAACTTATTCACTTATAACATTTTGATCACTCGTCATTAATACCCTTATAGCTTGAAGGAAAAAGTAAGACGGCTTTTAATTTAAGGATTAATATCTAATTTGATTCCTAAACTATAGTTAAAATATTCAATTTAATACTTTAACAACATTTTTAACAATAATTCTGAAAAATATTAAAACAAATTTAAAGATATAAAAACTTTAAAAATTCTGAAATTTCATTATTTAATTTTAAAATTATAAAAATATTTTTAAAAATTATAATTATGTATAAAAATAAAAAATTCATACTTTTTAGAACAAAAATTTGATCAAATTATAATTATGTGAAATGAAGAAAAAAACAAAGCTTCTCCGGTCTAAAATCCCACCAAAATCTTGATAGAATTCACCACTTAAGGAAACCAAATCCTCCTCGGAACTAGCGGCTTGTTCTGCAATGCTTAAGAGCTTCATACCTTCTTTCCGGCACCTCGACACCTCTCCATAGAAGCCAAGCATATTCACTGATAAGCTCAACAGGGAGAAAAGCTGCAAAACATGTACTTGGGTTCTTTTTAGGCTTAATGATAAATTTAGCTATTAATGTATACATATTTTTCAAAATGACCTTAATTATATTTTTGAACTTTTTTTTACCATCAACCTTAATTTTTTTTTCAAATTATTTTTTTAACAGATTTGATGAAAGTACCATTAAAAAATTTAACGGGATGATATGGAATTTAATGTATGGAACATTTTTAATGAGATGTAATCTATATTGAAAAAGTTAACGGGATGATGTGGAATTTAATATATGGAACATTTTTAATGAAATGTAATCTATCTTGAAAAAGTTAACGGGATGATGTGGAATTTCATATATGTAACATTTTTAATGAGATGTAATCTATTACTTAGGTAACCTAATAAAATAATTACATGTGGGAAATAATAAAATAAATAAATAATTCATGAAGTTAAAAAAATAACTCTTAATTTAAAGAAAATAAAAGTAATTATCTAAAAAAGTTTCAAAATGAATGTACACATTTAATATTTTCAGTATAGATTATATCTCATTAAAATATTTCATATATGAAATTCCACATCATCCTCGTCAAATCTGTTAAAAAAGCAATTTGAAAAAAAGAATAAAGGTTGATTGCAAAAAAGACTCAAAAATCAATTAGGGCTATTTTGACAAAACATATAAAATTAGTAGCCAAATTTGTCATTAAACCTTCTTTTTAAAGCATAAAGGATTAACCTACATTGACAGGAGTTGATGGAAAACCTTAAAGAGAATAGGGGTGGAGTCCTCCTCAACCGCCTCCACCAATGCCCATTTCATCAAATCCTTAGGACTCCCCTGGAAGAAGGCAATGGCCACAACAATCAGAAAATTCAAAAGAAACCCATTCATGGATTTTGAATTACAAGGAAAAAGGACCATACCTTGAGTAAATGCCAAACAACTCCAAGAACTGCATAATTATAATTTAAAAATATATAATTTTTAGATTTTTTTATTTTTTTACATAATTATAATTTTAAAAATATTTTCATAAATTCAAAAATAAATATTAAATTTTCAAAAATTTAAGATTTTTTATATTTTAGAATTTTTAAATACAATTTTAGAATTATTGTTAAAATGTTGTAAAATTACCAAACTACATATTTTAGCTATAATTCAGGGATCAATTTAGAAATTAACATTTGAATTAATGTGCCGCTCCACTTGTCCGTTAACCGCAATTATCGGACAAGTGACCAAAAGTTAGAAGTTGATAACTTTAATGACGAAAATGGAACTTATCATAGTTCAGTGGCTAAAAGTAAAATTTCACCAAAGTTTAGTGACATTTTTGTAGTTTACCGAAAATAATCTTACCTCACGGGACTGGAATTATGAAATTTACATTCATGGACTAACGTAATCATTTTAGGCTTCACCAACTGGAGGGCAATCTAGTCTACGTATATAAAAAAAAAAGCAGGAATATTCTCTCGAGTTTCACTTCATTTTGTTTTTAACTTGTATTTTCAGCTGAGTTCAGTCACAGGGCCAAAAAATCGAAGACAAAGAAACACAGGACAGAGAGAGAAACTAAGGGTGAAAATGGCCTGGTGTAGTTTAAGGTCTATTCACGTTCCAACCGTCGATGTCGGATTACTACGCACTCGCTCCCCGTTAGCCGCTGTCGGTGGAGTCGTTGCCGGCTCTTCATTTTTGCGATCTTCCTCCAGAAATGGCTCTCCTTTTGCTTGCTTAAGCCTATCCACTTCTCCTGGTAATAAAAGAAAGACTATCAGTAAGCTAATGGATTTCTTTTTGCTGCTTGATTTTAGGTTTCCTTTGATGGGTTGCTTTAGAAAAATGGGTGAATTTGTTTGGCTTTGGATTTTAGTTTTAAGTCAGTCTTAAAAGCGTTACTTTCAATCAAGTGAATGTGAAAGGGAAAGAACATGGTCATGAAGCATCTTGGCTTGGATTTATGATGGTTAATTAATAGTTATTTTGTTCGTCGTTTATGTAAGAGAAATTTGGGGAATTTATATTTGATTTATTACAATTTTATGACCTTCACTGTGCTTGGAAGTCAAATATTTAGTAGCCTAAGGATGGGGAACGATGGTGAAGGGTTTGCAGATGCTATGATTCGATTCTATACCCAATGAAGAGTTGGATGTTAGTGTTATTTGGAGGTTCCTTATTTTCATATCCATTTCTAGATATGTGTCAAACAATGAAGAGTTGGAGCAACATAGGTTTCGTTTGATGCATCTAAGGTTTGTGATTATGACTTGATTGTAGGGATTAAGGAGGCTGTGGCAACTAACAAAGCTCCAGCAGCATTGGGACCATATTCTCAGGCCATCAAGGCCAATAATCTTCTCTTTGTCTCTGGTGTTCTCGGCCTTATTCCAGAGGTTCGTGATGTCTTCACTGAACTTTCTTTACATGTCAAGATTTTATTCTTGGGTTATGTTACCCGGACTCATAATAAATGTTGGATACTGATGTGTCTTAACACATTTAGACACATATTTGGAGAATCATACCCTCATATCCATGTCCTAATATGTATTGGATTTGGGTGTTTTAGGGAAAATGAAAAGTTTGGGTAACATAGGTCCTAGATGTCAGTTATATGCCCATGGTACTGATCGTGTGTTGATTTTTTATTCTAGACTGGAAAGTTCATCTCAGACAGTGTAGAGGATCAGACCGAGCAGGTAATGCACTATTATGCGGACTAATGATTTTGTCAATGTGCTGCTTCATGTTCTGGAATTTCAATTGTAGACATGTTGGTAATTGAAGTTTTCTATGCAAATCTGTAGGTACTGAAAAATATGGGAGAAATACTGAAAGCTAGTGGTGCTGACTATTCCTCTGTGGTTAAGACGACAATTATGTAATTCTTTTTTAATTTCCTCTTACGTTTTTGTTTCTTATGATGATAAGGGTTGATTATCTGATATGAATGAGATATTTATTATTTCTTGGGTTTTCTTGATGCAGGCTAGCTGACTTGAAAGACTTCAAGAAAGTAAATGAGATCTATGCTAAATGTGAGTATAATAGTCTGTTTTATGTTCAAAACATTGCTTTGTATATGGCTTTGCGAATTTGTATTAAACCCCATAATCATAGACAAAACTGATGAAAGAAAGCAGGGTCATCGTTATATAGCTCGGTATTCAAATTTTAGTTAATAAAGTGCCGTAGACTTAACCCATGAATGCTCACATGGTACAGCTGGCTTTACAATCAACCAGCTTGTTCTAGGCCATGCGTATTAATCTGAGCATTGCATCGAAATAAAATCCAAGAGTTATGTGTGGAGTGTACTTGTTGATTGATGAATCCTGTTGTAGAAAGTCATGGCTTATAAAAAATGTCGATTAAAAGATTTCCATACTAGACATCATTGTAGAAACTACATTTTAATTCAATCACTAAAAATGGTTTGTGTTGCAGACTTTCCTTCACCGGCACCGGCTCGTTCAACATATCAGGTAGCTGCATTGCCATTGGATGCCAAGATTGAAATTGAATGCATTGCGGCACTCAAGGCATGATGACAAGGGAGTTTGAAGTTACAAGGTAGGAAACTAAGCTCTTAAAGAGTTTATGTCTCATTTGCAGTTATTAATCCGATTTGGCATCTTGAAACAAGCAATTATTGCGTAGCAGGTACAGTTGGTAAACTTAGAATGTGATGTTTGAACTGAATAATGTTTCGAGACATGAATCTACGGTTGTCATGAATTTTATGTCTATGCTTCTGGCTTAAGCAGAGCTGCGAATCGCTGTTTTATTATTATTATTATTATTATTATTATTATTATTATTATTATTTTTTGAGTTAGGAGATTGAGTTACCATTTATAAATTGTGACCTCTAGGGTGAGCAAAACTGGGTTAAAATTGTGGTGACTAAAAGAAATTGCGAAAATGAGTTTAGTGAATTCGAGTTGTTTGGTTTTTTTGAAGTCAGTTGAAAGGAGTGGGTTTAAATATGTAAATTCAGTTATGTTTTCGATAATTGAATTCACTGATTTTATTTAAACTACCACATTCTTATAGAAACAACGATTTTTAACATGTATTTAAAGGTAACATGATTTGAAATTAATTGATTACAACACATGATATTAATTGTAAAACACATAAATACATTAGATTAAGAATATTAAATGAATGTATCGATCTTAAATTAGTGTTGAGTTAATTTATGACATCAACTCAATTAACAATATTATTAATATTAAAATTATATTACTCATGCATGCGTGTGGAAATTATGTATTTAGAACATATGAATGCCTTCATAAATAAAATATGATAAATATTGAGATGTGAAATTTCAAATTAACATTAACACATGCAATATGTTTGAAATTATAATAAAAATTAATTTAAATATAAAATTTAAATAGGAAAATAAATTATATTAAGAATGTTAAATGTATTTTAATTATTTATTAAATCATTATTATTTTTCTTGAATTGTTATGAGTAGATTTGTGACCAAGGTAGTCACTATTGCACGGTGAATGCATCTTTTTTACTGAAATTGGTACATGCTTGTACCTTGTATCATTTTGAATTTACCAATATTTTTAAAAATTATTTAATACAAATATATAAATATATTTATAAATATCAAATTAATTAAATTAAATAATTTAAATATAAAATATTCATCAATTATATAAATTACTCATTAATAAACTCAACAAATAAAAATCTATCATTCAAATAAATCCAAAATTAATAATAAAATTCATCATTCAATATGAAAATTTAAGGATTTAATTCCTTTCCTTTTTTCACAAAAAATTATAAAAGAAGTTGAAAGGTAAACAAATATTTTTCTTTGATAATTGGGTGAGTGAGTTTTTCTTAATTATATTTTATTTTTTATATTTTAAATGTGAAAGTATGTCTAAAAAAAACTTTCTTAAACATTACATTCCGATGTAACCTTTTTAGATTAGTCATGTTTCAATTAAGTCTTTAGCATAATAGTAAACAATTAAAAATTTTATATTTTTTTAATATTATTCATGTACCGAACGGTGCACTATGTTTCGGCCAATGTGACCAAAATTGACCAGAAAGAGCTGGCGCAATCGATATGGATCGAAATTTTCACAGGTGCGGAAAAGGGTGTTTGGTGTTTTGGTTTAGCACTAGAGCGGTGTGCACCGATTGGTATGATTGGAATTAGTGCGGAATCGACCATCATGTTTGTGACACTAACTCAATTGACAACATTATCAATAAGATTATAGCATACCCACGATGTGGGTGAAAATAATTATCTAATATATTTATTAAGAATTCACATAAAAACTACATGTTATTTTAGTTGAAATGACAAATTGGGAGAGATTATATTTGGTATTTTGGGTTCAAATCTTATCATAAGCACAAGTTTTTTTTTTACATTTTATATAAAAGACAAAAATAGTTTAAATTAATATTTATTGCTTTGTTAAAATAGAGGCATTTTGTAATTTAATAACTAAGTTGGGTCTTGTTATGGGTGACACCAACTTAGTCAAAATATTTATATATAGTATATATATTCCATTGGTTGAGGTAATAAATTATGCATAATACAATTAAAATGTAAATATTATATTAAAATAAATTTTAGTTTAATGGTAAAATTAATGTTTTATTGATATAAATGGCCATGTTCAAATTCAATCATATGCAAGTGTCACATTCCAAAAATGGGATTAGAAGAATTGAGTTTGTGGTTGATCGATTGATTGAATTTAAGTTTGAAAACACATAATTGTTAGGTTTTGGTTGCATGGTGGATGATATGCACGAGCTTAGTGAATTATTGTTATAGATGCTTGAATGACTTGCTAAATATTGAGACAAACTTAAAATGACCAAATGGTAATGTATGAGATTCAAATTTGACATGTTGAGTAATATGAATTGTGACTTTAGGTTTGCATGCTAGTATAGCTAACTTGTTAGAGTGTTAAAGTATGTTTTAGTGTAATTGAGCATGATTTGTATGATCTATGTATGTTATATTATATGTTAAAATAGGAAAATTGGAAATAAAACACGAAATAGTATGTGTGGATAGGTGACAATGTGTCATATGTAGGTTTTAGGCATATTTTGTTATCTTTGCAATTGAGTCATGATTTTTATGCTATGCACTTGGAGTCCTTAAATGCTATGAAATGACTTGAAAATTTGCATGATTAAATATTATATGGATAATTTCATCATTTTACTCTTGATTTTACAAAATGATTTACTAAATTTTTACTAAAATTATGATTTAGTCCTTAAACTTTGATTTAAAAATTAAATGAGTTTTACTTATCAGTTCTGGTATTTTCCTTCAATTATTGTCCTTATTAAATTATTTTATACTATACATATGATTTAATTGTTGATTAACAGATGTTACTTTTGTCGTATGTTAATTGACGATTTCACCCCTGATGTTGGTTTGATCAAGAATAGTGCTACAAAAGCATTTTTTTTTAGAGTTGTATGTTTACCTTGAACTATATGATTGATGAATATGCATGTATATGAATTTGTGTAGTGTGATTGGTGGTTGTACGAAGGTCACGTAATTGACTAATGTAATGCTCTAGATTCGGGTCGATCTGTCCTGACCAGGTTTGGGCACCACATTTGGTCAAGTTTGTGAAATCGAGAGTGGTCACGCCTTAATTTATAATGGTTATCTTTGTGCGTTTAAAAATAAATAAGTTATTGGTCTAATGGTTAAGTGTTAGTGAATTTGTCTTGGAAATCTAAGATCGAATCCTTCCCTCACATTAGTTTTATTTTGTGCAATTTTGCTACAAACCCTAGCAAGTGTCATGCCTCATTTTAAGAATAAATTTTGTAAGAGTTTAAACAAATTTGAGTATTTGACCTAGTGGTTAAGTAGTGTAGCTATCCCTAAAGATCTTAGGTTTGAGCTCCCTTTTATTTTATTATTTTCGGCAACCTAGAGTAAAGTCACACCCCGAAATATATATATACGGTCAAGAATATAAATTAAACAAGAAATGAGCTTGAGGTTCAATGGTTAAAAGTTAGAGCATCTATCATAAGGTTTCAAGTTCAACCCTTATTTCCCTTTTTTATTTCATAATTTCGTAAAAAAATATACCCCAAACTTGGAAAAATTGCATGTGCCACCCTAGGGTTTACAGACCTTAGGAATTTAACCAATTCTTTCCTAATTAGAATTCATCTCTTGCCTTTCCTCAAAATTCCAATAGAATTAGAATTTCACCGTCCTTTTCTCTTTTTTTCCTAATTAGATTTTCATATTGCCCCTTTTCAAATTTTAGTAGAATTTGCAGCCATCAATCTATTTCTTCTCTTTTTATTTTCTTTCCCTTTTCTTTACACCATATTTTCATCCTAATTATTGATAATTATTTTGCTTTCCCAAATCAAATCATCCTCCATTCAATCGTTCTTTCTATCGGTTTTGTAATTGCCATCAATGGCATCCCTACCTTTGCCAAGAATTGATAAGTATATCTCGTTTTCGATGTTTAGATCCCGAATTTTGGTAATATTTCTATCCGACGCTAATCTTATGTTCGATTAATCAATCTTTTACGGTTCTTGCCAAATCTTTTGTTAATATTGTCAAATATTGAAACACCCATTAATTCGTATGTAAATGTCATTTGAAGCATCGAATTTAGGTGAATTGGATCAGAATCGGGCGTGAGGAACATCAATCGAATCCCTGGTGAAAGGTGTATATTATTTACCAAGTGAATTGGGGAAAATCATGTGCAGGTTTAGGGTCACACGATCTCCCACACAGGTGTGTGGACCACACGACCATGTGCCACTGTTATGTTAGGGTATCCTATTTACACACTTCTAATAATCTTCCACACGGCCTGCCACACGATCGTGTAGCCCTTCTGCACGGCCACGAAACCCTCACACGGCCTGACCACACGACCGTGTGATCCCTGTTTTATAATTTTGCCCAAATATTTATGATGGGTGTAGTTTAGTCCTTTGTATATTCCCTGAATTGTTTTTAGAGTTTTTATTTGCTCAAATAAATCCCTGATATTGTGTTATTTCTGGAATATGTGATTTTATGACTAAAGTGCTATTGTTGCATCGCATGATAAATGGATATTACATGCCTTCTGTCAAAGTGATATTGATAAACTATTAGTGTTATTATTGTTACCACCCTATTGAGCACATGATAAACATGTCTACTACTAGTGTTCAATTGAATACATGTTAAGCATATCCACTGCTAGTGTTCAATTGAATACATGTTAAGCATGTCCACTGCTAGTGTTGAATTGTTCTATTACAAATATGACATATTGCATTGCATGGGGTAGGACGATATTGACGGAGGAAGAGTGGCAGTTTATCTGCAAATATGTTTTGTAACCACAACCAGTGACAATTTTATTTGTAAATATGTTGTGCATCCACAACCCAGTGGCAGTTTATCTGTAAATATGTTGTACATTCACAACCCAGTTGCAGTTTTTATCTACAAATATATTGTACATTCACAACCCAGTTGCAGTTTTTATCTGCAAATATGTTGTGCATCCACAACCCAATAGCGGTTTTTATCTACAAATATGTTGTGCATTTGATTTGTTGTAATTCAGTGTATTAGATTAAACTAATTTTCGCACTGTAGGAGCTTGAAAATAAGCATTATCCTTAAGATTTAATTATGTTTTAGTAAGTTTAACTAAATTCAATAAAATATGCAAATTGAGTCTTTTATTAACCTTAGGGGCCGAATGAGGACTAAGGATGAGCTAATGAACTTTGTAAGTGTGCAGGAGACCATTAGAAGGCGTGCTAAACCAATACTGGCCACTATGTTGCAACATGGAGGGATCCATGTCGCAACATAGGGAGCAAAATGGAGAAATTCTAAAATTGCCTTCAATTTCGCGACACAGCCTAAGGATGTCACGACGTACCTCTAAAAAGTCCCTTAAAAAGAGTATACTAACTTTGATGTTGCGACATCGAATCTAGACAGAAATTAATACGAGCTAAGGGGCGTTTTGGTCCACATAATCAAGCTTAAAGCTCAGGAACATCAGCTAACCTAAGGTTAAGGATGATAGCAACCTCAAATCTATAAATAGGTTCATTTGTCACAGGTTATAGACACCAATTACTTAGCTTAGAATCTCTCTTTTAATTTTAGTTTAAGTTTTTCTTTCCTTAGGTTTTAGATTTATTTTCAGTTTGTTCTTTGTTTTATTTCAGGAGATCTAATTGGTGGATACAATCAAACCTTGTGGATTCACTTTCATTCATAATACAAATCAGGCTTTTTTTTAAACTCTATACTTTCGATTCATTTATCATGTTTACACTTTATATCGATTCTACATTGTTTAAGGAAGCCATGAGGAACTAATCCCTCATGGGGGATTAGCGAGTGGAGGTATGATTTATTAACTGTTTTGTAGGGTTACTCAATGGACCAACTGTTTGGGAAAGGAAGAACCTAAACCCTAGGCTTGACAACCCTAATAAGTTATCAATATGGAAATTAACCCAAAATTGGTATGGCCTATCCGTAAACACCTTAACACCAAACCGGTATGGACTGTGAGGTCAGAAGATAAGTAGTCCTTAATGATTCATTATTCTAATGGGCATATCAGAAGATCCTATTAGGAGATCGACTAGTTGACTGATGAGGAACTCGAAGCGGTAGTTGATGAAGATTATCGAAGTGAGCTAATCACCCATAATTAGATTTGATTAATTCAACTTTTCAATTTCTTGATACTTATTTATTTGTTATGTTTTTATTATTATAAAAACCCCCCAAGTCCCTTTTATTTATATTTGAATAATATAAACTATTTCAAGTACTAATTAGATCTTTTGGTGTTTAGGTTGAAATTGATCTAGTTCTAGCCTCTTTTGGGTATGATCCTCAGAGTACTCACCTACTCCGTTGTAATTATATTACAACCTGACCTCTATACTTACGGATACCACCTCACTTCTATATATCTTTTGTTGTAATATTCGCATTCTGGACATCCAGAGGCGATCAAGTTGTTGGCACTGTTGCCTAGGAGACATCGTCACTAGTTTAATTTTAATTTTTGCACTTCAGTAAGACTAATTAAGAAATTTTTAGGTTATAGATACGATTCTCAAATTATTTTGTTTGACTAATTAACGTCACTGATTTTATTTGTTTTTTAGGAGGACCCTAGTGCACATTTGTCTCGTGTGAATATGATGTTTAAATTGTGCAAGTATACATGTCGAATCAAGTAATAAAGTGATGAGTGAGTATCGTTCTTACGAGGATTGGATAAGTGTTCTTTGTCTAAGTTACCACAATTGAATAGAAAAGATAATTGTATTAAATAATATTTAAATAAAATTAAAATGGGATTAACAAGTTAGAAATAAGAGTAATGAAGTATATTAGCAGAGATTGCAATTGCAACACTTCAAACAATAGTACTAAAAACTTTAGCAAGATTGAAATATTGATCATAAAGGTTGGGATTACTAAGGGATCGGTTCTAACTTGTGAACAATGTCATGGAAAAATTATAGCAAACTTACTATTCGATTAGGTACTAATGTAGTTTACCTTTGTCGAAAGCAAAACTTAAGGTTATTCACCTATAAGGCACTATAAGACTATAGGCTTAGGAGTAACAACCACTACTAAGCATAACCCTCTAAATCGTATAAGGTAAGACTATATGTCTAGAGTTTACACGAGTGCTTCACTCAACACTCACTTATATTACCCAATTTTGATCCAAGTAGCCTAACCCTGTCGGTATTAAGCTGTTTTAAGGCTTAACGAGCATTTATCAATACCATAACAAACATTTAAACAAATACAACCATTGAATAAAATAGCAAAGTGAACCTTATTAATCCAAAAATAGTAGTCAAATTTTAAACATCATCTAAAGCAATCTTCAGCCATATGAAGTTAGCTCATGGCTAGACTACACAAATCCAAGTTTGTTCGTATCGTCAACATCCCAACTAATAGTTTAGAATCGAAGAATGGAAACCAAATGTAGAGAAAGAAATCTAGGTTCGAAACACAAATTTTCCACTCAGCATTTTGTTGCTTGGCTTCACCGATGCTCCTAGTAGCTCAATTTGCCCTCCTTGCTGCAATGAGATCTCTGTCGAAGCTCAAAAATTTACATTCAGTGGTACCTTCAACTCTCATTAATAGCAGACCTCAAGTGTGGCCGCCAATTATTTTCTTTTTTTTTTCCTTTTTCGTCTCTCTTTTCCTCGTCCTTTCTCTTGTCTTTTATACTTAGGTCCTCCTCTATGTTAGAACCCGCCAACCAATGATTGTTTTTTCCTAATTTTGAGGTGAATATTTTCCATTACATGTGCATGTGGGGGGACCAGCTGTTGAGTGCTCTCATTGTTGACTAGGTGGTTGTCATTTTCTTTGCCAGCATTGCCATGGCAACTTCTCATAATGCCTCGGTAAGCTCCATCCTTTACAATCCTTTTTCTTTAAACCTACCATTCAGCTACAACAAGATCTTTCCGTAAGCAATTAAAAGTAGAGACGCAATAAAGTAATCACCATATCAAGCTACTAAATGAAGTGCTCAATTGACAAAAAATGATTATGCAATTACCTAAAATGAAGCTAATTTTACTTAAGTACAAGCAATTAAATAAGTCTAAAAGTATGGGTTATAACTCTTTTCAAGAGTTATCAACATTCTTAATACAAACTATCTCCATAGTACTTATAGGAGATCAGTCAACGAGACTATGGATAATTTTGATTATATGTGGTTAGACAAAGACTTAGATTATGACACTGATATTTATGAAGAAAATGGTCTATGAGAACTGGGAGATACAGGAGAACCAATGATTATTGATGCTTGAATTGAGTCAATTTCGATATGAAGCCTCAACCCCTTCCCAAGATGATAGCAACAACAATAGTGTACACTCAGGACGTTACCAAGATGAATTAAGCCAAGGATTGATCAAGGAGAAGAATTCAATGATAATCACTTGTGAGGAAAATGAACTCTTGGATTATCATTTATCCCAACAAACAGAAAAGTATCAAGATGAATCGAATGAAATGGCAACAAGGGAAGCTATGAAACCGGTTGAGGAAATAGAGAGTGGATGGAAGAATTAGGCAGGCATGGAAATTATCTTCCTAACAACTTTAGGTTCTTCCGACATGGCCAGAATGTTAGAGTAGTATAATACGGACCTACAAACGGAGACAATGATATTCATGGCCAACCTAGTGGAAGAAACCCCAAAAATTCAAGAGCTTATAGAGAAAAGCAAGAATGAACCGGCGATTCTAGTTGATAAACTTGACAACCAAACACCTCAAAAATTCAATGATCTAGGAATTTTCCATATGCTGACAAGAACCAAAAAAATATATCTTGATAGGACTTATGACCACCTAACAGGCATCAATCGTGCTGGACAATTGATAATCTTGGAGATCGAGCTATAGAAACCATGAAATGTTCAATTACTACAAGAACCACTTAAGAGAGTTATCTGTTAACAAGTGGAAAAATTCGAAAGCTCTCGGAGTTGGAATCCAAGTAGTGTAGTACATAATTCTTTGCTAATCAAGACTTTAGAGAATATCCTTGCAAAGTTATTCCTGATAGATGAGATGAACAAATACATAATGAACAACAAATATGAATCACGATTCTCAACCTTCATACGGAGTAAAGACGTCAAGTAGAAATTAATGTGGTTGCATGGTTATGTAATCTTACAAGTAATTAATAGTTATGATCTGCAAAAAGAAATGTCAGTAGTTAGGGAAGGCCGAAAAGGTAAATTCAGAGAGAAAGATAACCGTAAACGAATAGAATGGCACGATGGATGTTGGACTAATGCAGACATAAATAATTTACAAGGAGCGCCTAAATGCATACTAACTGAGATGGCGGATGAGTCCGACAACAAGACCTAACATTTTCATGTAAGCTCTAACTAACTATACAACATTGTATATTTCACTAGCCAATAAATATTACAGGAAGATCGAAAACAGAGTTAACAAGCCCTTGAACCATTTTAAGAATTGGAAAGTTGGGAAAACTGAGTCAAGGTTGCAACACGGTCACCCCATGTCACAACACCATGTCCAATGGTAAGGAATTACAAAAATCATATTGACGTCGTGACACCACTCTTTCGTGTCGCGACAGGGAAGATAGTTTCCCAAAATTTCGAAACTGCAGGGTGTGTCACGACATTGAACCCTGGATGAGCTTGAATATTTGGTGAGCTCGCAGTCTTGTTGAGCTCACAGTCTTGATGAGCTCGTAGTTTTGTAGAGCTCGTGCATTTGATGAGCTTGCAGACTTGTGTTCAGGGTTTGCCATTGCATGGATGGTCACTTCGCAACAAATGGTAGCAACCTTAATTCTTTTACTCCTTCTCGGCTTATTCATAACCCAAGAAATATATCAATTGCTTTTTTACATTTGAAATACCTTCAAAACGCTGCTAGCTTCCCAGTCCTCTCTTACTTAGAGTGCTCTGAAAAGCATCCTAAACCTCCTTTCCAAAGGCATTATATGGTTCGTTTCAAATGGTTTCGACACTTAAAATATTTGGTGGGATAACTAGTAATGGTCTTGGTTCTATTAGGAACCTCATTAAGGGTCCTTGACTCGTGATGAGGATCTTTTGAGGTGACAAGTTTTGATCTCCCTTCCCATATGGCTACACTAGTATCCTTATTCCATGAATCGAAGGATGTCCTTGGTTGGAATGGCTCACCTACTGGTCTTTTGTCTCTCAAATCTGTTTATCTTAATTTTTTTATAGAGATTGGTGAATTATTATTTATGGGAGACAAGTTGATTTTCAATATTTCAATGGAATAGGACTGAATTGGAAAAAAAGGAAAGTTAACAAAGAGAATTGATTTTAAAAAGATTAAGGAAGGAAAAATAGTAGAAAAATATTTATTATTAGTTTTTATTTTGAAATTAAAATTCAATTACAAGAGGTAATAAATCTAAGACTTTGTTTGAAGATGGGGTGGGAAGATGGATTCCTTTTGATCGAAGCAAACACATTGACGAGTGATGCAAGTGCACAATGCTTGACAATTTGGGCATTTGTCCATGCAATCGTTATTACTTATGCATTCAAACATGGCCATAACCTCCTCTACCTCACCTAGAATCTTATTCACCATTACTTCACATAGTTTCTATCGAAAATAACAAGTTAAAATACAAAAAAAAAAAAAAAAAACTTAAACATTATTTATGAAACTGCTGAATAAATGAGTAATAAAAAAAATATATGTATATATATATATATATATAGTTACCGGGTGTAAGAAGAAAGAGCATGAGCAATAAAAGTGTGGTTGTTGTAGATATCTTCATTTTCCGCCCTCTAATTTATATAAGATGTGATCTTATAATTTCATATTGTTAGGATATTATTATGGGATATTATTTTTAGAAATATCTAAATATATATTGTATATCTTTTAGCCATATATTATATATCTTTTTATTACTACTGCAATATAAATATTATGTATACTCTTAATATCTATGAAGAAGATTGAAAGGAATTACCTTATTCTCGTCACATATACAACCTTCCGAATCTCTCACAACAATTTAATTTTTCTTCCCTCATCATGAATTGGCTCTAAAATTTAATTCTAAATCATTTCATTAATTTTAAAATTTAATTATTGGATGAAATATATGTTTATTTTATATTTTCCATTATAATATAGTGTAATTATTTGGAAAAGAGTGGAAATCTTTAATTTAATAAGTAAGTTTGAGATTTTACCATATTAAATTTTTAATTTTAAATACAACTTAAAACCTCAACTCGTTAAAAGTTTCCATAATTTGTTACTCGCCATTTATTAAACAAATAAAAAAATATCTTTATCTTGCCGCAAAGAGATAGCGAATAATTCTGGCATTAATCCCTAAATTCACCTCTTAACCCATCAAGTTCTCAATACAAATATTTTAGAAATAAAAGAAAACCAATGTCTAAAAAAACCATCCATGTATATAATATAAAACCAACTTTTGAGAGTCATTAGGATTTAATAGAGGTAATTTGGATATTAAAAATTAGGAGTAGGGATAATTTAGGTATTAAAAGTTAAGGGCAATTTAAATATTTTGACCATTAAAAATAAATAGGGTAATTTGGGTATTAAAAGTTAAAAAGGCAATTTAGATATTTTGATAAAAGATGATTAATTATTTGTGGTTTTGATTTTATTTCCCAATTTGTTGGAAGTTGTTTTGTAGTATTTCTTTGAATTAATTGTAATTTAAATATCATATTTATTATTATTAGCTTTTTATTTTTATTTTTAACAGCTTAAATTTTGTAATAATATTTTAAATTGATTGTGTTTTAATATTATTTTATATGTTTTGTTTGTATTTTATTTTTACATTTTAACTCTCTTCTGAGTTTTAAGCATATTGAAATTTTAAAATATTATAATTAGTTTTACATTTTAATTGTTTTTCCATCAATTATGTTCGTTCATTTATTCAAAATTATTTTTTATTTTTAATAATTATAATTTTGTGTCTTTTAACAGCCAATTATGATTGTTTTTATGTTATAATTTTGTGCCTAAAATTTAATTATTACATTACAAAGGTTAGTTTATAAGGATTTATTTTGAATTGTGAGCTAATAAAATTGGAGGTTATGATTTTATATTTTTGAGAATTCTTGCCATTAATTGCAAGTTGTAAATTTATGCTAGGATTAGAATTTTGTGGAGGTTACAATTGTATCTCTTAAATTGTTTTGGATGTTACTTTTTGTGTCTTAATCTATTTTGAAGGTTACAAAATTATAATGGATCTTTTGGTTTGTTTGATACTTAACTTCTATATTTGTCTCATCATTTTTATTCTTTTTGTTTTTCTTTTCTTTGTTTATGTAATATTGTTTTCATCCTATTACATTATTATTTTTGGAATATATTTAAAATAGTTTTGGAATTATTATGTTGAATCTTAACTTAATTGATATCGATATTGTTGCTAGTACAAGAGAACGTGGGTTTAAGCGTCTTGAAGCACGTTTATTCTCATATTTAAGAGTTAGTAAGAAATTATGAGTAGTGCTAAGCTTTGTAAATTCTAGTATTTTTTTTGGATGCATGTAGTTCTAAAACTTTGAGCATGTAGTTGTTTTTTAAAATAATCTTTCTTATGATTTAAGTTGGATCTATTCTTGTATTTTTTTATGAATACTTCTTTTTATATTTAATTTAATTTATAACGATTTTTATATCAAAGTTTTAATATTGTTTAGTATTTTTAACTAAATTTTATAATGCTTTAATTATAAATGTTTAATATATATATATATATATATATATTCAAATATGAGAATTGTTACAGTTACAAGTACAACAAACAAAAATTAATTATTCATTAAGAAAACATTATTATTTTGCCAAATTTCTAAATTATTACTATAAATTTTATTGTTAATGTTTTTTTATCTAATTTATAAAATCAAATTTTTTAAACTAAAATAATATAAAATAGTTATTATATCACACCTATAATTAGTGACTTTTAGATTGAATATATTAAAATTAAACTCTTTTTAGTTTATAAGATTAAGTATAGATAAAATAATAATTATTACATCTATTATGATGTTTTAAATTAATCAATTTCATTTATTTATTTTCTGATTTTTGTTCATGAATTTTTTATTGGTTTTTTGTCAATTGCTTTAATACTTACCTTTAATTCTTTTTTGTTTTTCTTTTCGAAGGTTACGTTTTATGCTTTTTACTTACTAATTGTTTTGTTAATTGCCATTCATTTTCTAAGTTACATTTTATGCATTTAATATTTATAGAAGTTACAATACTTTTTTAAAATAAATTATACAAGTGTTTATCTAATTATGTCTGTGTTTCTGTTTTGGTCACATAACTTTAATTTTTTTTTTCAATTTAGGCACTAACGTTTGAATTCATTCTTGTTTTGGTCATCTGTCGTTACATTGATACCAGGAAGCCTTTTTCTAACTGGTGTAGTAACATACTTAGTGTAACACCCTTATACCCGATCCGACCCTCGGAACCCGATAAAGGAATATTACATTTGATGCCTAAGCAATCATGACTAATCATTAAGTACTTTGAAAATTAAACGATGAAATTTTCAATTAATCAATCCGGTAATATTATTCTAGAAGTTTAGAAACATTACTGATTAACCGAATATGTTTAGAAATGATTTAAATATGATTTTCAATCAACACCGGGGACAAGTATCAATAATAAAACATGAGGTATCGATACCTATATAAAAGTGTCTATACCTATGATGAGTATTGATACCAAAATTTCAAAATTTTGATGAAAGTATCGATACCTTAGACCTAAGTATCAATACTGATAGTTACGAAACTAACTAAAAATACGACAAAGGCAAGTGTACCTATCGATAAATAGTATAGCTACTGTGAGTAGAGATATCGTATCCACGAGGACTAAAAGTATTAGTAATTACCGTTTTCCTATTATTTAGCTGACAAATTGGTGTTAAACTAAAATTACTAAATTAATCTAACTAAAGAACTCAACAGAGAATAAATCAAGAAAATAATTGAATAATAACTAATGAGAGAGACAATACCCAATAAAGAATCCACCTAGACTTCAGCTATTATTATGAACCTGATTTAAACGATTTATTCACTTGATATCTTGATCCGTAGAAATCCCTAAATTATGCTAATATCTCTTTCGAGAGTAAGAGAAACTGACTTTAGATTGATTAATTGAAATATCTTTTTAATTAAAACTCCTATTATCACATTAACTCGATCTATGGATTCTCCTATTAGATTTGACTCTAATATGATAGATTTATATCGTCCTATTTCTATAATTGCATGCAACTCCACTCATTTATGCTAGATTTACTCTTAAATAGAGACTTTTCCTCCTCTGATTTAAGCATATTAAACATGAATTAATATCCCGAAAATATTAAAATAATAGATAAGCACACATAACTGAGAACAAGAATCAAGTATTTATCGTGTAAAATAGAAATCAAATAATAGAATTCATCATAGGTTTCATCTTTCCTAGGTATCTAGGGAATTAGTTCATAATTGTGAATAAAAACATCTGAAAATCAAAGTAACGATAGGAAATAAAGAAACTCATAAAAAATTTAAAAGAAATTAAAAGGAGGTCTTCAATCTTGATGGAAATCTACTTCAAAGTTGGCACCAATGGTGTTCTTCGAGTTGTTTTCTTCAATATTCTTTGATGGCTCTCATCTCTCTTCTTCTATTGGGTATTTATAGACTTTAGAATGCCCTTAGAATGCCTAAAAAGCCTAAAAATTGTGTTTTACTGCGTGTTTGGGATGCGAGTTGCGAAATCGACATGGTCTGGTACATGGCCATGTGTCCAGCCCATGTGGCTATTGAAATCTGCTATTTTTGGCCAATTTTCACTCGTTTTTCTCTCCTTTTACTCCCAAATGGTCACCTAAGTATAGAAACATGAATTTAAAGGATTAGAAGCATAAAATTCACCAATTTGCATAAGTAATCATCCAAAAACGCATTAAGAACGAGATTAAAATATGTTACTTTCATCACTTATCTACCTAGCCTTCAATACTGATACCAAAATCTATATCGATACCAAAATTGCTTTCTGTTTCGAAATTTTCTTATTTTAGGGCCCAGGTATTGATACCTTACCCCCATGTATCAATACCTTGGGTTAAATTGAGACAAAATAGTTGGAAAAATTACTGAAAACCCCCTACATTGATTCAAAATAGTCCAATACTTCAAAGCCAATTCAATTATACTCAAACACATTAAAATTAATCATGGTAGCCAGTTAATAACATCATACATGCATGCATATGTTAAACTCTTATAAATTCATTTCAAAAGCTAACAAAATATGTCATTAGATCATCAAATTAACAAGGTTTCCAAAGTTTACATTTTAGTTTATCTAACATTCACCTATACCAAGAACCTATGTACATGCCATACTAACCCCAAAATTCATACATACAATCTTGCCTCTTGGAGTGGTGATGAGATGGGATGCACTCGACCTTGATATTAACTCAATGGGATCTACTGTACCTACGCGTTAGAAAATTAACGCTGTAAGTCTATGAAGACTTAGTAAGTAGTTCAAGATTTTTAAAAAATACAACTAATAAAATTAAATTATATTCATTATATAGACATATACTTCATATCAAATTAATCCCAGAAGTTCAACATTTTCCAAAAATTATACTTACCATTCATTACTTACCATAAACCATTAATTTATAATAGTTGAATTACGACACTATAGCCCAATGTAAACATGTAAACTAGCTGAACACTTAGCATATACGGAAATGAATCAATAATGCATTGTTAATGCATATCATATATCGCTAAGTACAAAGTGCAAATAACGATAATGTAACAACCTAATTTTCAATGGTGTTGGAAACAGTGATTTGAGGTCACTAAATCCGACGAATAAGTTTGAAAATTTAATAAATTAATATTTATGAGTCAAGTGTGATTTTAGAAATATTTTTGAATTAGTGAATTTTGTGATTTAAAAGAATTTATTATGTAAATTGGGTTAAAAATGAGGAAATGGTATCTCGATTTTATAAATCGAGATATAAATATTTTTAAATATTTACAGATCATTAATGAGTTATTATTAAACTTTTGTTACAAAATTTTAACGTTTTGATAGTTAATTAAATAAAAGGATTAGATTGAAAAAGGTGCAAAACTTGCTAATTAAAGGTTAAATAGTATAAGTGATAATTAGGGAGGATCAAATAGGTAATTAGACATATGGGCAATGGCTGGACGGCATGTGGGAAGAAGAAATGGACAGAATTGGTGTGAACTAAGGGTAAAATGGTAATTTGGTTAAAAATAAAACAAGTGACCAAATTGAAAAATCTAGACATTTCTTCCTAATTCTCAGCCAAAAACACCATAGGAGGTCTCCAAGAAGCTGGGTTTTCATATTTTTACTTCATATAAGTTTAATTTTTTATTATTTCATATAATTTTATGTTTTTGAGACTTTTAAAACTAGGTCCAACTATTGAATTCATTAGTTTTTTATTTTATGAGTGATTTTGAAAGTACCCATGGATAAGTTCTGGAAGTTTATGATGAATTAACATGGATTTGAAGATCTAATTTTATTATATGATGATTTTATTAAGTGATTTTGATAGAAATTGATTTTAGGACCTAGTTGTGAAAAAGTTAAGAATTAGGGCTTGGTGCTAAAATTATGATTTTCAAAGATTTTATAGTAGTTTGAAATGATGGAATTAATTGAGAAAAAATTAATTCAATTAATGGGTTAATTGATTAGGGACTAAAATGTAAAAACTGTAAAATTTAGGGTAAAAGTATAATTTTAAAAATTAAAGGGTACAAATTGTGCAGTGGAATGAGGTTGAAATATATGTGCTAATGAATGAATAATTTTATATTATAGATCAACAGTCCAAAGAAAATCGAGGAAAAGAGAAATTATCCGAATGGTTCCTGAGCTACAACAAATTTTACAAACTAGTCCAGGTAAGTTCGTATGGTTAACTTTTAATGTTATATGTTGATTGATAAATAGTATTTTGTATTTATTTGTGGCATTTTTTGAAAATAAAATTATCATTAAATTTGCGAAATTGAATCAAGTGTTCGAAGTGAATGGAACGCAGGATTGAGTACAATCATTCAGTGTAAAAGGGGAATTGACAGCAAAATTACCAAAGTAAACCAAGGTTTAGCATTTGTTTTGAACACTCATGTTTGTTTTTCGTTTAGCTCACATGAGCTTCAGTTAATTCATGAGTTTCAGTTAATCCTAATAGGTTTTAGTTCAACTTTTACGAGTTTCAGTTTAACCCTACTAGGTTTTTGTTCAGCTCTTATGAGCTTTTGTTCAACCCTTACGGGTTTTTGTTAGCACTTATGTGCTTTTGTTCAGCCTTCGGGCTCCCATTTATGATGTGTTCATATCCATAAGACGTTCATCAGTCTGACAAAGGTTGGTAATTCGGTAAGTGATATTTGATACTAAAGGTTAAAGATTCAGTGATATTGCTGATTTTGAGATGAAATAAGTGAATTCATCAATTGAAATTGTGGTTGGTAGGAAATAATGAATAATTTATTTAAATGCATTGTTTTAGTATGTTCGGTAAGATTTGTGTTTAAAGCCATCGAACTTACTAAGCTTTATTAAGCTTACTTTAGTTGTTCAATGTTCTTTGTAGATTTTCAAGAAGTTTAGAGGATCAAATCAACACATCGATTCACACTATCTAAATAACTTCGGTAGATTTTGTTATACAACTTAAGGTTTATATGGCATGTATAGGGTTAAATTTAAAAGAAGTAAACTTGTAATATGGTTGAGAGTGGTACAAATACATATATGTATGTTTGTATGCATTTGCTTAGTAATAGCCTATAGTAATCAATGAATGGAGTTAATGTAATAAGTTTATGCAAATGAGTTGTGTGATGATATATTAGGTCTAAAACTTGATTTTTGGTTTGTATTGGTTACTTGATTGGGTTATATTGGTAAATGAGAGTGTTGTATGCAAGTTGATTGTAAAAAAGGTGAGAAAAATGACTTTTAAATGACCTATTTTCGTCCACACGGGCAGAAACATGAGTGTGTGTCTCAGCCATGTGTGACACACGGCCATGCACATGGGCGTGTAGTCTGACCATGTATCCCCTGCATCTTAAAATTTAGAAACAGAATGCTCAGAATTGAGCACACGGTCAGAGACACGGACGTGTGTCTCAGCAATGTGAGGCACACGGCCTAGCACACGGGTGTGTGACTTTACCGTATGAAAACTGCACTAATTTTGGGAAAATAAATTTGCCGCACGACCTAGCACACGGGCATGTAGATTGGCCGTGTGACCCAAGTCAGGGATTTACACGGGCTAAGACATGACCTGAAGCATGAGTATGTCATGGGACCACACGGGCGTGTCCCTTGGCCACACAGGCGTGTGACCCTTGTACCTAGGAAAAATTTTTTAAATTTTGAGAAAAATTTTCTGAGTTCCCGATTTAGTCCCGACTTACTTATAATACTTAAATTGGGTCTCGAGGGTCCATTTAAGGGACAACATGATTAGTCTTGATTATAAATAATAAATGACAATAATTATGTGTAAATATTCTGTAAACTCTAAAAATATCCCGTAACCCTGTTCCGGTAACGCATAGGGTTATGGGTATTACAGATAAGCACCGAAGTGAAAAATAATATCGATAAGCATCGAACTACAAATTTTTACAACGATAAGCATTGAAGTGGGGAATAATACGATAAGGGCACTAGTTTTCCTTAATGGCACATCAATATTCTAATAGTTCAGGACTTGTCTACATGGGCTTTTTTTGTTATTAAACCTTTACATTCATTCGCTTGACAGAAAATAATACAACTTTCTACTTTTCACGATTTAGTCCTTATCATAATAATAGCACTAAAACTTGTAAATTTTCTTCACTTTTATCATATACAACACTATATTTTTAAGTTACTTCATCTAAACCCACTTTCCACATGTTCACAATATCATAACATATTTTATTTTCTTTTGATTTAGTCCTTTTTTCACTATTACCATAATTCATCATATAATGGTACACCAAAACTACAATTGTAACGGCCTGATTTTTTCAATTCTGTTTTTATGAATTTTTTCATAAATAAGTATATGTTTCAGTGGTTAAGTGATTTAGAGGTGCGCTTGGGTTCTAGAGTTCGAATCCTTGTCCAAGCATTAAGGTGTATTTTTTTTATTCTTACGTGTGCAGTGCATGAAAAGAGTTAGGGTGGACTTGGGGTTTTATTTGATTGGGAGTTGTGTACGGATAGGTTGGTTTTGTTTTGTTTTATTTTTTATCTTCAGGGAATTAAATCCTAAGAAAATCTCTCATTATTCCCCTATTATGTTTCACGTTCTCACGTTCTCCCTTTGTGCACATCTAATTTTTTTTTTTTGTGTTATTTTCTTTCTTTCCTTCCTCTCTGTTCTTTTTTTTATTTTATTTTCCCAAATAACTGCTCCTATTTTTCACAATTGTTTCCTTTATTTTCTATTTTCATGCCGCTTTCTTTCTCCCCTTTGTTTCCTTGCTTTTGTTTTTCGTTTGTTCTTTCATTTGGGTTTTAGTTGCTTTACCACTTGTTTGAGAATTTTTTCTATCCATCATTCGTACGAGCACTGCGTGGTGTCGTTAGATTTGAGCAAGAGGTGTGTGGAACATTCAACTAATCCCTAGTGAATTAAATGCACGTGGGTTGCTGTCTTTTTAAGGATTTTGGATTGCTCATGTTGGAATTGGTGTCAAGAAATGCCAAATGTGTAATTAGAAACTCGAAAAACAGCGAACAACGAAAGTTGAAATTGAGACCTGTCGACGCCACACGGCCGTGTGACAACATGTGTGACATACGGTCTAGGCCATTTTGGCCGTGTGGGCCATGTACCAAGCCATGTAGGCCACACGGTTAAGGCAATTTGGGCCGTGTGGGCACACGGGCAAGCTATTTTGGGCCATGTGGGCCCAAAATTCAAGAACTTTCCCTAGAGCCATATACGTCATCTCGATTGACTGTGAGCCTCCCGTGGAGTCGATATGTGATTATATATGCTATAGACCACAAAATCTGTTAATTTGTTAGTATGAACTTGATGAAATTACGTGTATAATATGTAAGATTTGTTATGTATAGAGCATGTCTATGTATGTTATACGAGCATGTATGTGATGTAAGTTCTGGTATATGTTAACTCTGTTTGCATCTGATTATGGGGTGGGACATAAATTATGTGGAGGAAATGTTCTATGTAAGGCGATATCTTGCCATTATACTAGCAGCATCGCTGCAATTATTCTGAAAAGTGTTGTAAGGACACTAAGTGGTGTGTAGGGCTAGGTGGGTGTTTTATACCCCACATGGTGTGTTGGGATGGTTGGAGCTGGTGTGTAGTGGATGGAGGTCGGATTATATATCTCCAGATCTGTACTACTCTGAAATGATTCTGATTCTGTATAAGATGTATGTCGATATTTGTTTTGCCATGTGATTAAATTTGAAACTCTGTTTCCTTACAAGTTACACACTGAGTTATAAAAACTCACTCTCTATTTATCTAATAATTTCAGGAAAACCTCAGACTTAGGTGGGTCGGTGCGACGGGAGCTTGGTTGTGTTCATTCCTCCTTAAACTTTATTTTACTTAAATTAAACTTATTTTAAAATTTTGGTTTGAGAGTTTTGTAAATTTTAGACTCTTTGGACTTTTAGGATTATTTTTTGGATTTGGACTTTTATTTTGGGTTTTGGCATGACATTTGATAAAATGATTTTTCGAAAAACGGCTATGTTTCTACAATAAACTATTTTTAAGAAAACAAACTCAGTTTTCCGAAATATAATGTCTTAGGAACTTTCGCTGCAACTTATTCGATTTATTTAGAAAACTGAATCAATTAATGGTTTTAACTATTAAGTATGACAAACATTTTCAATTAAAACGAGATTTTAAATAAAAAAGCTTCACAATGTTTTTCAAAGAGCGAAACTCAGATTTATAACTATATTACGTAACATTTCCAGATCCGGCCATAATGTTTAGGCCGAGTTTTGGGTGTTACAACAATTTATAATATTTACATTATTTACCTCTACTAAATACTTCTCATAGCGTCATTAATATAGTAATTAAACTACTTAATTAGCATAATTATCTAATTAACATAACTTAAACAAAATTAACTACTTGAAGTACTTATAACCAAAATTTGAATGATGAGTTTTTCTTCTCTTCTACTCCTTGATCACTTCTTTTCCTTTTCATTCAATTTGGTCCCTTATCTTCTTATCTTTTTTCTTTAATAACATATCAAATATATAATATTCACATGTTAAACTTTAATCAAATAACATATCTACACTAATTTTTTGAAGTAAACAAGTATGTAACGAAAGTTTTCATCATTTCTTACCTTATTACTTGATATCACCACTAAATCCCTAACTTTCTCTTTCCTCTATATAGCTATGGAAACTCTTCTAATGAAATCAAGATTATTACTAGCTTTATCTATGGTTTTTAACAAGAAAACAACAAAGAAATGGAAGAAGATGAGCTTCGAATGGTTAAAAATGGTGGAAAGAAACCTAAATGGAATAAAAGAAAAGGGTTTGGTTAAGATAAATAGGGGAAGCAGTTACTTATAGGAGAAGATGATAACTCTTTCATCATTTTCTCATCTTTTTTACACAATTCCACTAAAAAAATCTATTATTTTTATTTAAAAATAGTCAAATTGCTAGCTAGTCCTTTAGCCTATCATTTTCTCTTAGACCCAAATGATCACACCTATAAATATCTTATTTAACTGTTACTATTTTACCCTTAATCATCTTCACAATCCATGTATGAATCATATTTTGCAGCAACATTTCGTGTCTCCTAGATAAATTGCGTGACGTCTAACAACGATCGCATGACTTATAAAATTCATGGGCATCATTGAACAAATTTGGCCAATAGAAACCAGATTGGAGTACCTTGGCAATAATTCTTATTCCTCTAAAGTGTCATCCGTAAGGAGCTGAATGGCAATGTTGCAAGATGTTGTGTATTTTGTCATCAGGGACACACTTCCTAATTATCTGATCAGTATGATGCTTGAATAGGAAGAGTTTATCCCAATGATAATGTCTGGCATCATGAAGGAACTTTCGTCTTCTTTGGTTGTAAAAAAACTTCATCACTAACTTTGCATCATTAGTAGGGAGAGCAATAACTTCGATCCACTTAAAGACATAGTCCACTGCCATGAGTATGTATAGGTTGCCCAATGAAGGTGGAAATGGACTTATAAATTTTGTTCCTTAGACATCAAACAACTCAATCTCCAGGATATTTTGTAGCGGCATTTCATGTCTTCTAGATAGATTGTCTGCCTTTGACAACGATCGCATGGCTTATAAAATTCATGGGCACCCTTGAATAGATTTGGCTAATAGAAACTGGATTGGAGTACCTTCGCAATAGTTCTTATTCCTCCAAAATGTTCTCCGTAAGGAGCTGAATAAAAATGTTACACGATGTTGTGTATTTTTTCATCAGGGGTACACTTTCTAATTATATTATTAGCATGATGCTTGAATAGGAAGGGTTCATCCTAATAATAATGTCTGGCATCATAAAGGAATTTCTATCTTCGTTGGCTATTAAAATAAGATGGCATCAAACCACTTACTAAGAAGTTCACTATATTGGCATACCAAGTTAATGCCATAACAATTAACAGTTGCTCGTCTCGAAAGTCTTCCTTAATAAGTTTGATATTGCCATATTCATTTCTAGCCTCTAATCTTAGCAGGTGATCAGCCATTTGGTTTTCAGTCCCCTTTCTATCTCGAATTTCTAAATCAAACTCATGTAGTAAAAGTATCCACCGAATCAATCTTAGTTTTACATCTTTCTTGGTCACCAAATACTTAATAGCAGAGTGGTCTGTCTGTGACCTTGGTACCAACTAAGTAAGATTAGAATTTATCAAATGCAAATACCACAACCAATAACTCATTTTCAGTAGTGGTGTAGTTAAGCTACGAATCTGTCAGGGTCCTACTTGCATAATAGATTACATGAAGTACCTTATCTTTCCTTTGCCCCAACATTTCTCCCACAACATAATCATTTTCGTCACACATGAGTTTGAAAGGTAGTGTCCACTCCGGAGCTATTACAATTGGTACTGCTACCTATTGTTTCTTCAATTCCTCAAAAATTATCAAACAAGGTTCATCAAAATTAAAAGGTCTATTTTGCTGCGGGAATGCGCATAAAGGTTTAGATATCTTTGAGAAATCCTTAATGAATCTTTTATAAAAACACGCATGGCCTAAGAAACTCTGAATACCCTTGACACTAGTAAGTGGTGTTAATTTTTCTATTACCTCAAGTTTTGCCTTGTCAACTTCAATCCCTTGCTACGATACTATATGCCCCAGAACAATGTCTTCACAGACCATGAAATGAGATTTTTCCTAATTCAAAACAAGATTTGTTTCTTCACAGCGGTAAAGAACAAGTTCTGAATTTTTCAAACTTCCCTCAAAGTTATTGCCAAAGACAGAGAAATCATCCATAAAGACTTCAAGAATGTTTTCCACCATGCAATAGAATATTGCCATCATACAACGCTGAAATATTTTCGGGGCATTACGTAACCCGAACGACATTAATCTAAATGCAAAAGTACCATATGGACAAGTGAAAGTTGTCTCCTCTTGGTCACTAGGAGCTAAATTATTTAATTATACCCTGAATATTCATCCAAGAAACAGTAGAATGCCTTCCTAACTAATCTATCTAAAATTTGATCAATAAACGGTAAGTGAAAGTGGTCATTCCTAGTTGCCTTGTTGAACTTGCGATAATCCATGTACAATTTCCATCCCTTGATAGTGCGAGTTGGTATGGGCTCATTGTTATCATTGCTGACCACTGTGACACTTTTTTTCTTGGGCACACATTGTACAGAACTCACCCAAGAACTGACAGAGATAGGGTAGATAATACCGGCATTGAGCCACTTGATAATATATTTCTTAACAATTTTCTTCATGATTGGATTCAACCTTCTCTACTATTCAATAGAATTGCTATGACAATCATCCAATAAAATTTTATGCATGTATAGAGTAGGGCTAGTTCCCTTGATTTCAGCAATTGTCCATCCTTATGCCTTCTTGGATCACCGGAGAACTTCCAACAACTTAACCTTTTGATTGGGTGTCAACTCCATAGAAATAACTGCTGACAATGTGTTGTTGTCTCTCAAGTAAGCATATTTCAAATGCAGCGGCAAAGGCTTCAACTCTGGTGTAGGGGGTTCCTCTATAGATGGTTTAGGAGGATTGAAAATGTGAGTTGATAAATCCAAGGACTCAAACTTTTTCCCTGGTCTATCCACAATCTATTTTGCCTTTATAGACTCACTGAATTCTTCAAAACTCTCTGTTTCATTTAGCTCAAGTGAATCTGTATCACTATCAAAATTGTTGTGGTAAAATTTTGCATACTCTTTCTACACTATTATTTCTATCAAACCAATGGTGTGGCACTCTTCATTCTCATAAGCACATTTCAGGGCATCAAATACATTGAAGGTGATCTATTGATCATTCATCCTCATGGTCAGTTTACCTTTTTTCACTTCAACCAAAGTTCTGCCAGTAGCAAGAAAATGTCTTCCAAGAATAATCAACACATCTTTGTTAGCTTCACATTCTAAAATAATGAAATCGACAGGAAAAATAAACTGATATGCACTTACTAGCATATTTTCAATTTTACCTTACGGATGCGCATAGGATCGATTTACTAGCTGCAATGTGACCATAGTAGGTCTTGCTTTTTCGATTCCCAGCTTTCTAAAGACAGACATATGCATTAAATTGATGCTCACTCCTAAATCACATAATGCCTTACCAACATAATCATTTCCAATTGAACATGAGATAGTAAAACTCCCTATGTCCTTCAACTTTGGAGGTAATTTATTCTTCAACATTATCGTGCACCCCTCAGTGAGAGCAACAATTTCAAATTCTCTCAATCTTCGCTTCTTTGACAGTTTATGTTTCATGAATTTTACATAATTGGGCATTTTTTTCTAAAGCTTTTACCAACGATATGTTGATGTAGAGTTGTTTTAGGACATTCAATAATCTTTTGAACTGGATATCTTGTTCACAATTGTGGAATTGCTGAGGAAAAAGTAGAGGTGGTCGTCTTTCAGGTTGCTGATATTGTTTTACTGTGGCATTTTTATTAGCAATATGATCTAATTCTGCTGCAATAGTCTTCTATTTAGCCTTTTCAGTTGTAGTGTGTTGTTCAGGTTGTTTTGAATTCTTTCCATGGTTGAGACCTGATTTGTCCTCTTCTGCAGTTGCATCTTTAACAATTTCATTTAGTTGGGTGCCACTTCTGAGAATGATTTCCTTACAATGTTCCTTCTCTTGTGATCTCAAATTCTCTGTATCCCTTGGCAAAGCTCCTTGTGGTCTCGAATTTAAAGCATTTGCTATCTGCCCCACTTAATTCTCAAGAGCTCGTAGGAATGCGGCCTGACTCTGTATCATGACATCATTCTTGACCATATATTCTTTCAGCAAAGAATCGATAGATAATGATGATGAAGCTGATGCCTGACCTTATTGGACATTTTTCCGCGACATGGTTTGATGATAACTAGGTAGTGCCCTCTTAGCATTTTGTTTAACAACATTGTTTGAATTCCCCATACCTTGATTATTCTAACCAATGTTTAGATGTTGCTTTCACCCTAGATTGTAGGTGTTAGAATAGGGATTGTTATTCTGGTTGAAATTACCCATGTAGTATACAGATGCTGGGTTTGACGGGCATTCATCAAACACATAGTCTTCACCATAACAAACATAAGATAGCTTTGCTGATTTCATCTCCTGGATTGCAGTTGGCCTTTTCATTGTCTTGATCATATTAGCTAAAGATGATACCTGAGTTGTCTATGAAGTGATTGCATCAAGCTTCATGGTGCCAATAGCTCTCCTACCAATCCCAACTTGCGTTATAGGATATTGATAATCATTGTTGGCAATCCGTTCCAAAATCTCGTATGTTTCATTATAGGATTTATCCAACAAAGTACCATTGGTAGACGCATCAACTACAATCCTCGTATGTGCATTCAACCCAACATAAAATATATTCATTTGAGTCCAATGTTGGAAACCATGCATAGGACATTTTCTAAGTAATTTTTTAAATCTTTCCCAAACTTCGTAAAACGTTTCATCCTCTGATTGCGAAAAATATGTTATGTCATTTCTAAGCTTGGCATTTCTTTTTGGTGGATTATACCGTAGCAAAAACCTCTGGCACAGGTCATTCTATGATGGCACTATTACTGACGGTAAGACATTAAGCCATGCTCTTGTACGATATCTCAAAGAGTATGAGAATAATTTAAGCCACAAAGTGTTTTTAGGAACACCTTATTATCGAAACAAATCCCAGACTTCTAGAAAAAAATCTTAAATGTAGTATTGGATCTTTAGTGGGCAACCCCCCGAACTGTCCAACTTTTTGCAGCATCTGAAACATTATCAGTTTCAACTCAAAATGCTGAGCTTGTATGTGAGATCTGACTATCCCTGGATTCAATTCATCCAAAACTAGAACAACATACTCTCGAATTGGTCTGCCTCGGTCATTTGTCACACGACAAATAGGAAGATTAACATCCCAACCATTTGGATTCAATGGATTATTCAAACCAGGATTATTTCCTTCCCTAGCCATATTATGTAATTTTTTTCTCCTTCTTAACGAAGTTCTTTCGATCTCTAGGTCAAAAGAATACTCTTCTTCTACAGGAATGCCTCTTCTCATACACTAATGGCAAACACGTAGAAATTAAACACAATCAAGTTAGCTAAAACTAATGAAATAAAATAAAAATAACAAAACCAAATTTCACCAATTGCCAATCCCTGACAATGGCATCAAAAACTTATCGTTTGTGAATATGATGTGCAAATTGTGCAAGTATACATGTTGGATAAGTAATAAAGTGATGAGTGATATCGTCTGCACAGGGATTGGATAGGTATAATTTGGTCGAGTTATTAGAGTTAAGTTTGATTAATGCTAAAGCAGAATAATAGTGAGACTGTAGTGGCAAAATGAGAGAATGGTGACGTATAAAATGTGGAAAACAAAACAAGTAAACGAAACAAGAATGTCACGACAAAGCAACTACAGAAAAGAAGATTAAGGAACTGCAATGTTTATTAGGACGATTGGGATTACAGATGCATCTACCTTTTCTAACTAATAATGCCACAGTAAAGTCTTGAGCATTCTACTACTTGATAGGTTTCTACAGCGGTCTGCTTCTTTCGAGAGCAAAACCTTGGGTTACCTCTACCTAAAGCATTATATGTCTATAGACTGGAGTTCAGTTACCACTAATATTTTCTACCTTCTTTCATATGAGGCAAGGCTCTATGTCTAGAGTTTGCTACGAATAAATAATTTATCATTCACTCATATTATCCCATGTCTATCTAATTAACATAACCCTATTAGAATTAAGTTATCTTTAATAATCTGCTGCACATTCTCCAATACACAACCTGTATAAAGTATGAAATACCATTGAATAAAATAGCATAACAATTCCAACTTAAACTATAAACATTAATAGAAATTAAGAGGTTCAGCAAAGTAATCCCGAGCTTAAGAGATTGAGCTCATAGCTGGGTAAATCAAATTCAAGTTTAATACAATAACCAACACCATTTTTAATAAATAAGTTCTAAAAGAAATCCGATAAGAATGAAAGGAGAAAATTTGGGATGATAGCTTTCATCTATCCAACTCTCAACATGTAACACCCCCTAACCCCAAACCGTCGCCGAAACAGGGCTACGAGGCATTACCGGATATATCAAATAACTTATGGATATTTTACAATTATTATAACATTCATAGTATAATTGAAGAATTATGTCCCTATAATGGACTTTCGAAGCCCAACACAAGTATTAAAGTGGAATGGAACGGGACTTGTTCGAGTATTCAGAGATTTTTTATTTTTTTATTTTTACAAAAATTTCGACAGCATTTCTTCTTAATTTTTACATAAAACCCCCTTCAAATTCAAACCAAAAACCAAACTAATCCAAAACCAATGGCACAATCAAAAACAATTTAAACTTAAATATATCTAAATCATAACCAATTCATTAACATAGTCATTTAATAACTAAACATTCATAATATTAATCCAAATTAACTAATAACTTCATTCATTTTTCATTCCAACTTAATACGAAATTATATAATATAATATTTACCATTTTATCAAACTAATAACAAAATGTGGTATACAATTCTTATAACCAACATTACAAGTATATCTATATAACTTATACAACACCTAGTACATGCCACTTTCAATTAAGAAAGAAAACATCACCCAAAATTTGCTGGAGTCGGGATCGTTCAGATGCTGGATCGGGTACTAGACTCCTATTAACCTGCGCACGGAAACAACCGCACGCTGAGTATTCCGTACTCAGTGGTATTACCATAATTCAAATTATAATAGCAATAAAGAATTTTAATTACCAAACATGTAACTATCTAATTTCGTAAATATCAATTCATTCTTAAACTTTCTTTAATTAATAATAACGATACAATTTTTATCTATTCTTCAGTTTCCATCACATATTACATGTAACAATTTCAATCACTACATGAACATTAAGTTCATGCCTTTCATTTTCAATCTCAATTTCAATCCACTATTCAACTTTTTCGTTTCTTTCAATATTTCAATAATATAATCAATCAATTTATTTTAAATTTCTCATTTTAGATATTCACCCTATTAATAAATCTGGACTTTGACGGATACACAGATTCCAACCCAACACACCAGTACGGCACATTGTGCCTAAAACGGTACATAGTACCTGATCAGTATACGACCCATAAAGTGCCTAAAACGACACACGAGGTGCCTGATACGACAAATAAAGTGCCTGATCAGTAAAGCCGGCAAATCCCGTACACTTTCAGATCCTATGGCATGCCAATTGTATCCGACTTAGCCCGACTAGTTAATAGGGTATTTCATTCACTTTCTCAATTTAATAATTCTTTCATCAATATCTCATTCAGATAATTACATATATTTACCCATTTTCACAATTCATACAATTTCATTCAATTCAACAATATATTTCAATTATTCACATTAATTCATAATTCAATACAATTCAATTCATTTTTCAATATCAAATATTCAAATATCACAATCTCATATATTCATACCAATTTCCTCATATTTCCAATCAATATATTTTTCAATATAACATTCATTCAATATTCAAATTTCTACATAAATCATATATATTATATAATTCAATCAATATAAATTCAATCAAAATAATTTCAATCAATATAAATTCAATAAAATAGATATTCATAAATCAATTCAATATAAATTTATCACACACTAAATCAATTCATTTCAATTATAAAGACACAATACAAATAATTCCCATCTTAATTATTTATCATAATATTTATCCAAAATTCAATTATCATAATTGCATAATATCTCATTCACACACACACTTATATATATATATATATATATATATATATATAATATAATTCAATTTAATTCAATCAATATAAATTCATCACATACCAAATTAATCCATTTCCATTATAAACACAATAATTCTCACTTCAACATTTATTAAATGCATTGAATAAAAAAAATATAACAATTAATAACTAGGTTCGGATTATAGAAATACAAACCGTATTTTCTCGAGCTAACTCCCTTTGTCTTTGCCATTTTTTCCTTGCTTAGCCGAGGTTTCCCGAGACAACATTAGCTACGGGAATTAAAATAATTCATATTCGTTAATTCACTACTAATTTATATCTAATTAATACAATTTTTATTCAATTTCTACTTTAATTTCAATTTAATCTTAACTAGATTCACTTACTTTTTCTATCTCAATTCATACTTCATTTCTATTCAAATTTTGTCCAAAGTCATACTTAACTATTAAATTTCCAGCATATTTTCATAATTTCGAATTTATTTCCATTTAATCCCTAAAACTCAAAACTTATAGCTTAGTTTACGATTCAATCCTTTATTCAATTCCAATCAAAATTTCTATCAAATAAACCCCCAATTCCATTATTTTATTCAACATGAACCATACTTAGAAATCTAATGACTTTCAAAATTTCTACTTAAAACAAGTAGTATTTATCTCTAGGATTCCAAAAACTCAAAAATCATAAGAAAATGGGCTAAATTGACTTACCAAATTAACTTGGAACCTTTCAAACCTTATTTTTCCCTTTTTCTTTTCTTCCTTTCTCCCTTCTCTGTTTCGTTCCCTGCTATTCTGTTTCTTTCCTCTTTTTATTCTTTTGTTTCTTTCTTTGTTTCTTTTATATATATATATAATGACAATAATAACTATAATAAAATCTATTTAATAACAAATATTTATTTAACACTTGTACCAATCATTTTTATACACTTGTTTTTCCTCTTTTTTTATATATATATACATATATATTTAATAATTTAATAATTTACATAATTCAAGAAAAATCTTGATTTTCTTCCATTCACCGCCTCATTTCATTGGTATGGCTTAATTGCCATTTTGATCCTTTTATTTTCTATTACTTTAAAACTAAACTTTCACATTATATTCAATTTAATCTTTTATCCAATTATCCTTAATTAAGCTAAATTTACTTAATTAAACTTTAATTAATCACTCACTTAACTTCATAAATATTTTTACTTTTTTTAATAAATATTTTCTAATCTATTTTTCAGAAACGGTGACTCGAAAATACACTTTTCTAATAACCTTAAAGTTCGGGTCGTTACACAACACCTACAGCGCAATATCTTGCAGCTGCCAAAGATGATGAATTCATTTTCTCCTTTTTTAGCTGCCTTCCTTCTTGGTCCTACTCCCTTTTTTTTTTGTCAATAAAAAATCACTCCTATCTCTTTCAATAAAAAATCGCTCTTCTCTCTTTCTAAGGTTCCCTCTTTAGCTTTTATAAGTTTGACCTTATGGGGTAGGTCCATTAACCCATAATTCTTTCTCTCATTTTTAAGTGGATTTATCTAGTACAAATACACCTGGGGCTAAGAACAGTATGCATTGAGTGCTGACTAGGCATCTTCAAGGCATTGTTATAGCATTTGTATTGGAAAACTATCCAAAATTTGTCACGACAAACATTCAATCATTTACTCATTTTCATACGCTCTACACTTGCGAATCTACCACCAAGCAAGTCTTCCCCATAGGCAATTAAAAGCAACATGTAATAACACTTAAGTACAATTCAAGCTCTTTAATGAAATGCTTTAAAAATACTAATACAATATCCTAAAATGTAATTAAACTCACCTAAGTACAGACAATTAACTAAGCTTAAGGGCATGAAATATCTCTAATAAGCCTGTTGCTACCAATGCATATGTTACATCATATCCATTATATCAGACTGTTCACTTTTTGGAATGCTGTTAGACGAAGGGACTTTTGCCGTCGAAGTTAGAAAATATGTTAAGAATGGTTTCAGTTTTGGACAGGTGTATAAGTAGCCAACGGTAAGGTTTATAGATAGAGGGGATAACAGTTTTAAGAATGGTTTAGGTGTGATAGCTGGTGACTTTGAAAGAATGTTCCTCCTTAAAGGACTAATTAAATCTTACATCAATCTCTTCGATTGGAACAATATGGTAAGGATCAGATAGGTATCATCTCAACATAGAGACATGGAATACTTCATGAATACGGTTCAATTCAGGAGGTATTTCTAATTAATACGCCACTAGACGAACTATTTTAAGAATTTTGTAAGGTCTGATGAAGCTAGGACTCAGTTTGCCCTTTTGACCAAACCTCAACTCTTTCTTCCATGAAGATACTTTCAGGAAAACTTGATCTCTGACAATTTACTCAATGTCCGCATATGACTTATATCTATTTGAAGCCATTTTTAATCTATCTTTAATCTTTCTAATTTTCCCTTCAGACTCTTGTACTAATTAAGGACCCAAAACTTTCCTTTCCCCCAGCTAAGTCCAACATAGTAGTGTTCGATACTTACGACTATACAATGCTTCATATGGTTCCATATGTATACTTGAATTAAAGCTATTATTATAGGCAAATTCAGCAAGAGACAAGTGTTCTTTCCAACTACCTCGAAAGTTAATAATACAACCCCTTAACATATCTTCCAATATTTTTATAAACCACTCAGCCTATCCATCAGTTTGTAAATTGAAGGCTGTACTAAAGTCCAAGCGAGTTCCCAGTGCCTCATGTAGCTTTCTCCAAAATCAAGATGTAAAACAAGGACCTCGATTTGAAATAATCGATACTGGTACCCTATGTAGTCTCACAATCTCTAAAATGTTTAACTTAGCTAGCTTTTACAATGAGTAACCTGTACAAACAGGTAATAAATGAGTTGATTTAGTTAATTAGTCTACTATCACCCAAATTGATTCTTTCTTAATGGTTGTTAAGTGTAACCCACTAAAAAAATCTATGGTCACTTATTCTCATCTCCACTTGAGTATCTTAATCGGCTGTAACAAGTTAGAAGGAAATTGGTGTTCTATTTTCACCTATTGACACGTCAGACACTTAGCTACAAAATCTATCACTTCTCACTTCAATCCAGGCCACCAGTTCCCTTAAATCCTGATACATCTTTCAGGATGTATAGCATAAGGTCCACTATGTGCTTCTCGAAGAATGGACTGTCTTAGATCCTTATCATTTGGCACACAATACCTCCCTCGAAAGCATAGAATACTATCAGCATTGAACCCAAAATCCTCAGTCTTAAGGTTCTCGACCTATTTAATTCGTGGCAATAAGGACACATCTAATAGTTGTTTATCTATAATTTCATTGACCAATGTAGGTTTTACTCGCAATTATTCTAGTAAGCCCCTATCATCCACCAAACTTAACCTAGCAAACATCACTTTTAAATCAATCATTTATTTCTTACTTAAGATAACTACCATAACATTAGCTTTTCTGGGGTGATATTTGATCAAACAATTATATTCCTCAAATAGTTCAATCCACCTCCGTTGCCTCAAGTTCAACTCTTTTTGGGTGAGAAGATACGTAAGACTCTTATGATCCGTGTAAATGTAACACTTCTCACTATATAAGTAATGCCTCTAAATTTTTAACACAAACACCAAGCTGCTAACTCCAAATCATGAGTCGAATAGCTACACTCATGCGATTTCAACTGCCTTGAAGTATAGGCAACTAATTTTCCATCTTACATCAATACACATCCAATGCCAGTGTAAGGTGCATCCCTATACACCACATACTCCTTTCCCGACTTTAACTTTTCAAAGCTAGGTTACTGATCATCCATCTATTTAAATGTAGAATTCTTCCTTAACAACTTAGTTAGAGGAGAAACAATCAAAGAAAATCCTTCGAAAAATCTCATATAATACTCGACTAAACCAAGAAAACTTCATATTTCAGAAAATTTTTTTAGGTTGTTTCTATTCCAGAATAGCCTCTATCTTTTTCAGATCTACTCGGATACCCTCAACGGATACAACATGACCTAGAACATTACTTCTTTAAGCCAGAATTCACATTCACTTAGTTTCACATAAAGTTTCTTTTTTCGGAGGATTTGTTAAAGTACCCTAAGATGCTCGTTATGTTCAATTTTAAATTTGGAATAAACTAAGATGTCATCGATTAGCACGACGATGAACTAATCAAGGTATGGTTTGAACACTCGGTTCATTAAGACCATAAAAATGACAAGAGTATTGGTCAATCCACAATGCGTCACAAGGAACTCTTAATGATCCTATCGAGCCCTAAATGTAGTCTTACGCACATCCACCTCCTTCACCTTTAATTAATAGTATCCAGACCTTAAATCTATTTTAGAGAACACTGTTGCACCTCAGAACTGATTAAATCAGTCATTGAACCTACAAATGATACTTATTCTTAACGGTCAATTTATTTAGTTGTCGATAGTCAATACACAACCTTAAGGAGTTGTCTTTCTTCTTAACAAATAGGACCGGAGATTCCCACGGTGAAACACTAGGTCTAATAAACCCGCGATCCAAAAGCTCTTAAAGTTGGACTTTTAATTCTTTTAACTCTTTAGGTGCCATGCGGTAGAGAGCAATGGATACTAGAGCAGTTCCTAGCATCAACTTAATCCTAAATTCAATCTCACGATCTAGAGGTAACCTTGGCAGTTTCTTAGGAAAAACATCTGGAAACTCCTTAACTATTCAAATATTGTATATCGTAGCACTATTAGTACTTACATCTGACATATAAGCTAAACAGGCTTCACACCTTTTCTGAACCTACTTTCCGACTACCATGGTGGAGATCACATTAGATAAATAATTCTGTTGTTCACCAACCATTACGATCTCACTACCCTCAGTCGTTCTCAAGGTTACTCTCTTAGAGGTATAGTCCAAACTAACTTGTTATTCTCCTAACCATTCCATTCCCAAAATTAAATCAAACTTACCTAAAGGTAATTTCATAAGATCGACTGGAAACATTACACTCTGAACCTCTAACGTACATCTTTTATAGATCTTATTTACAACAACAGATTGTCTTAAATAGCTAACTACAATAACATTGCTAGTATTTTTCTCTACCCCAATACCTAATTTATTAGTCATATTCCAAGAAAAATATGAGTGGGTAGATCCTATATCAATTAAGACAAAATATGGAACAGAATGAATGGTTAATGTACCTACTATGACATCAAATGTGTCTCTATTCTCACGACCTCTAACATAAAAAAGGGCAGCCTTTTAGCCTTATTCGGTTCGCACTCTGATTACCAGTTGTGACATTATTTACGACCCTATTCTAACCTTGGTCTCTTGAAGGTAACTGACCCATTCTCTAATGTTGGGCCTAATTCTGAGTTGAAGCTTGCATCAGCTCAACCCGACAAGGACAATCCTTAATCCTATGCTCGACTGACCAATATTTCAAGTAAGCACCCAATTTTCTCCAACACTCTCCCAGGTGGCGCTTATTATAATATGCATAGTTGGAACTCATACATCATGAATTACATACAGCAACCCCTTACACCGATCTACCCTCTTTGGCTCGTTTTATGGGACAAGTATTGGAACCAATGGAACCAGAATCTCTCTTAATCGATACCTTACTCTTCTCTCATTTTTCACGTTCTACACGCTTAATATCCTCCACAATTTTTGTTTTCTCCACTAGGGTCTCAAACACCCTTTCTTGGTGTGGAGCGACCTGAATTTTAAGGTTATAACGCAATCCATCCTTGAACCTCATGTTCTTATCTTGCTCAGTGGAAACCATACTCTAAGCATAATGGCTGAGCCTTAGAAATTTAGCCTCATATTTTGCCACAATCCTATCTCCCTATTTTAACTCGATAAACTCAAGTCTATGGACCTCTATGTACCTAGTACCCACGTACTTCTTCTGAAAGGCCTCTTGAAAGTATCCCCAAGTCAATCATTCAGCCTGTATACCTCTCAACATAGATTGTCACCAACGATAAGCCTCATCCTTTAACAATGACACGGTAACCTTTAATTTTTGTTTCGAAATACAGTCCAAATCCTGTAGAATTCTCTCAGTTGTTCCCATCTAGTATTTAGTCATAGTAGGGGTCCTTCTAGCAACACCCTAAATAATTTAGTCCCATTCAATCGGAACCTCTTGGTAACGCATCCATGGTTTCCAAATCTAGTTTGGGCTCTAGCAACCCTCTATAGAACCTCAACATCCCTTGTGACACTGCATCATCTCCATTCTTATAACCTTTGTCACTAATGGCATATGTATCCTCTACATAATCTGCCTCAGAAACTGGGCTTCACCTTGAATAGTGGGCAGCTCAATAGGTGCAACCCTACGCGGCCTACCCTTACCACATCTGCCTTGGGTGTTCATAATGATTTTTTTTAAAGTCTAAGGTTTAGAGTATATCTACAGTTTTCACATAAAAAGTTCAAACATTAACTATTTTTCTTGAATGTTTACAATTTATCTAAAGTTTTAGAAGTAACAATAACTAAATTAGGATTGACATTAGAGTCTCGGATTTAATTTCTTTGAAGAAAATTATTTTTCAAAAGTTTTTGGTATGGTTTTTCCCAAAATATCTCTTTTTATGACATGCATTTAGACTCATTAACAATCCACAGCCTGAGTTTTACAAACCTGACTCTAGTACCACAAAATTTTGTAACACCCTAAATTTGACGGATTTGAGTAGAGAGTGTATAGAGGCAAATTTTTTTGTTTGGGTGTACTCTACTAGACAATCTATCAAATTTATAAGCTTATGGTGAACAAATGCTTTGGGCGTATAGAGTATCTGCCTATGGGAGTATATCGAGATTTAATTTTAGTAGTATTCTTCAATTAAAGAAAGAAATAGACAAGAGAAAAGAAATTCTAGTGTATGTTACCTCCAAAGGTGTAGTACACTTAATTTGTTCAAGCACTATTTCAAGCAAGTTTGGTAACGAGATCTGATTGAGAACCAACTGAGTTGGCTGGTCAAATAACATATGTATAGTACATTCATTTATATTTCTCCCGAAACTTGTAGGTCAAATTAAAGGACAAATTCTAGATGCAATGGACACTTGTCAAGGTTCACTAAGATAAGATAAGTATATTTATTTATGAGAAGAAAAAATTGGGATGATTTTCCTTCCTTCAACTTTACTCTTTGGTTTTTCTTCTAAAACTTAAATATTATATTATTCTTTATTTAGTTGGAAGCTAAGGTTCTTGATTTAATTAGTGGATATTTCCATCTCCTATTGTTGCTAATAGTTTGTAAGGGACGTTCCAGTTTGGGACTTTAAACTGTTGTAAGGTGAGTTGTAACAGCCCGATTTTAGCTAAATTAGAACAGTAGTTTCAGAGCCACAAATCTAAGGTTGAAAATTTATTTTAATATTATTTTATGTGTTTATAGCATGATAGCATGTAAGTGTGAAAGTTTCGTGATTTAATTTTATCGATTGGATGCTTAATTTGACAAAATGACTAAATCGCGTAAAATGCAAAAGTTACATTCTAATTCTTTAAGTGTTTAATTGCTATGGTTTATTAAATGTGTAGTCCGTATGTTTTGAATAGACCATTGACAGTGGGAATGGTCATAAATGGGCATGTATTTGATCTTTATTAATGTTCTAAACCAAGGTAAAATTGGTAAATTATGTATTAATGTATTATTAATAAAACAAAACATAAAAATTTGCTTCATTATCATCATCTTTGCCAAATTTGAGAAGAAAAATAACACCATTTTAGGGCTTGAGGTTTCGGCATTTAGAAGCTTGATTAAGGTACGATTTTGACTCGGTTTTTGATAATTTCTATGTTTTTGTGATCGTTGCATCGAGTACTTGCTAGCCCAGGGACTAATTTGAAAAATTACTTAATGTTTTGAAAGTTTCCATTAATGAATTCATGTGTTTTTTATGTTTGATGATGAATTATGAAAGTTTAGTGATGGATATATATGTTTTGTAAAGAGATTTTGAGTAAAAATGTATATTAGGGATTAAATTGTGAAAACATAAAAAATTTGGGGTCAAAAGTATGAATAAATGAAATTTTTGGGCTACTAGAGGTTCCTATGAAATTTGATCAAGCATGGGTTAAATTGAATTTCATGAATTTTGTGTTTTTATGAAATAGAGACTAAATTGAAAAAATGTGAAATTATAGGGGTTAATATGTAAAAAGCCCAAAATTGTGTGTTTTGGATAAATTTGAAATAATTTATGAATAAATAAGTTAATTTTGAATTCATATAGATCCTGAAAGAAAGAAATCGGATTTAGATCGGGGAAAATCGAAAGTTATCGAATAGTCGATCCAGTCCATTTATTTTCAATACGAGGTAAGTTCATATCCAAACAAATGTCTTTGAATTGAATTATATATGTTTCATTATAATTGAATTGCTATGAATGTTGAACGAGAAAATACGAGCAAGAATCGATGAAGTTACGATATCCAAAAGTCTCGTACGAACCTTAGGAATAGTATAGGATACGAATGTCATGACATTAGGTTATTGAGATGTGATTACATGTTAGACCATGTCTGGGAGATTGGTATTGTATTGTGATTACGTGTAAGACCATGTCTGGGACATTGGCATCATTATTCGATTTTGTGTAAGACCCTGTCTAGGACAGTGGCATCGATATATGGTAACATGTAAGGCCATATCTGGGATTTGGTATTGTATGAGCTTTATGAGATTTCTGAGTATCCTTAACGATTCCGAATGGTTCAACGGGAAAATTTAAATCGAGAAAGAATATATAAATGAGTTAAATGGCTCAGATATGTACGAGATTCATACAAGTAATAAAAGGGAAGTATTTCATGAATTCAATTATGATATTGAATATGTGTACAATGAGAAAGGTTTGTGATCTTATAAATGTTTACTCATAGTTGCCTATTGATGGAAATGATGTTGATTCATGTGATAATTTATTTGTATATGGCTTATTAAGTTTTTAAAGCTTACTTTGTATGTTCTTTCCATGTTTTTATAGATAATCGAAGCTAGCTCGGACTCGAGGATTGTTTGGAAACGTCATCACACTATCGATCAACTTGTTGGTACTTTTGAAGCTTTGTAAGTGCTAAACCGTAATTTATACATATTTCTATCCCATGCTTAGCACATTTTATGGATGATTTTTCTTAAAATTGATAAATTCGATGCTCCTAATGCCTTAATTTCATGTTTTATACTTAGGTGAGCATAGGAGAGTGAAAGGAACGAGAAACGGGCCAAAAATAGAGAAAATGGGCCAACGTACGAAATCAACACGGCCTGGACCTCCTCACATGGGAAGACCATACGACCGGGTCTATTTGGCAGAATCGAGGAATGACTCACACGGGTGAACCACACGCCCATGCCTCTTTAACAGGCTTGACCATGGCCTAAAGTAATCGCACACGAGAGTGTACACGGGCGTGTCCCTGTTGAGCCTAAGTTGAGTCCAATTCGGAAAAGGCCAATTTTGAGGGTTCTTAAGCATTCCAAAGCCTATAAATACACCCTAAAGGATGAGGAAAAGAGGACACATAGAGAGGGAAGCAGGGAACTGCTCAAGGAAAACCGATTGATCCATCTCAGAAGTCGAATTCATCATCAAGACTAAATATCTCCCCTTAATTTCCCTTCAAGAGTTTTGGGTTTTTCTTTATGTTTTGTATCGTTATTCTTCTAAGATGTTTACCTTTTTACTTATGAACTAAAACCCTTAAATACCTAAGGGGAATAAAACCTAAGACAGATCTTGTTATTATTATCTGAATTGTATGATAAATATTTGACTTATCCTTAATTATGTGTTCTTAATTCTTGTTTTGATATTCCAGGATATTGATTCAAGTTAAGCTCTCATTCAGAGGAGGAATAAACCCTGTCTAAGAGTACATTTGTCATAATTAAGCGGAGTTGGTTGCGCGCATAGGGATAGGGTGACAAGATTTTGCCAGATTAGGGTGAAACCTAATAAGGGGATCCATAGATCGAGTTAATGCAACCCTAGGGAGTTAATTAGAAAGAGATTTCAATTATTCAACCTAGGGTTAGACGTTGTTAGTCTCGAGAGAGATAATAATATAACTTAGGGATTTCTATGGATCAAGTCAAATGAATACATCGTCTGATTCAGAGTCAAATAACAAGTGAAGTCTAGGTGGATTTTTCCTTAGGTATTGTCTCAATCAATCGATTTTTCCACAAGTAATTCCCCAATTCTATTTTGTGTGAATTCTTAGTTTATTTAATTAGTTAGTTAAAACAAACCCCATTATTCTTAAGCTAGATAATAAAAAGATAGTCATTACTAGTACTTTTAGTTCCTTTGGGTTCGACAATCAGGTCTTGCTAAAGCTATACTACTGCTCGATAGGGACACTTGCCTTTATCATGATAATAGTTAAGTTTCAAGAACGATTCATTATAAATATTTAAAACCTGTCACAAATATCACGTATCAAGTTGTTGGCGCCGTTGTCGGGGAACAAATATACTAGGAACATTTGATTTTTATTACCTTAGCCATTTATTTTTATTGCAATTTAAATTTTATTCTAATTTTTATTACTAATTCTTTCTTTTCCCTTTTTCTGACAGGTTCTTATAGTTTATGACTAGAAAAAACCTGTCAGGACATTACTTTTTGACAGTGAGATTGATCGCACAATTCGCAGAAACCAAAGAGAAATAAGGCGAAGCTTAAGATACTCAGAGAACGAGTAAGAGGACGATATTCAAACCACAACCAAGGAGATGGCTAAAAACCAAGAAAATTCGCTACCTCCTGCGATTACTGTTAATCAAAATCCTGCTCCGCGCACTATGTATGATTATGCTAAACCTTTTTTAACAGGAACTGAATTGAGCATAGTTAGACCTGCTGTAGCTGCAAATACTTTTGAACTGAAACCTAACACAATTCAAATGATACAGCAATTTGTTTGTTTGATAGTTTTCAGGACGAAGATCCCAACGCTCACTTGGCAAACTTTTTGAAACTATGTGACACATTTAAAATCAATAGCGTTTCTGATGATGCCATACGTCTTCGGTTGTTTCCCTTTTCATTAAGGAACAAAGCTAAACAGTGGTTGAACTCGTTACCACAAGGATCAATTACTACTTGGGAACAAATGACCGAAAAGTTTTTACTTAAATATTACGTAATGATATCTCTTCTTTTGTGCAGATGGATTTAGAAACACTCTATGATGCATGGGAGAGATACAAAGACCTTTTGCGAAGATACCCTTACCATGGATTTCCATTCTGGCTATAGGTTCAAACCTTTCATAATGGCCTGAATCCTTCGACTCGACAAATAGTTGACGCAGCTGCTGGCGGAACCATCAATAATAAAACATCTGAAGATGCTTATGAGTTTACAGAGGAGATGTCACTGAAAAACTATTAGTGGCAAGTCATGAAGACAAAGCTAACGAAAATAGATAGTGTTTATAATGTCGATTCGGTCACTATGCTCTCTAATCAGGTAGAACTCTTGAATAAGAAAACTGATGGTTTTCTTAGTTCTTCACAGGTTCACCCAGTAATACAGTGCGAAGCAAGTAGAGGTGGATCAAACAATTCAAAATACCAACCTTATGGCACAACATGGATAACAAGCAGTTAAATTACATGGCTAATAATCTTCAGTCTCAAAATAATCCATATAGTAACACTTACAATGCAGGTTGGAGGAACCACCCAAATTTCTCATGAGGAGGCCAAGCAAATCAAAGACCACCTCCAGGCTACCAAGAACCACCCTACCAACAAGAAAAGAAGTCGAACCTTAAAGAGATGCTCTCAAAGTTTATATCGGTGTTAGAAACTCATTTTCAGAATACCGAGGCAGCACTTAATAATTAACAAGCATCAATCCAATGGCTCGAAACTCTGATTGGACAGCTTGCCAAGTTGATTTCTGAACGACCACAAGGTAGCTTGCCAAGCAACACAGAATCTAACCCAATGGAGCAACTCAACACGATTACTAGTCAAGATGAGGAAGGGTTAGTCACACCTGAACCAGAACCAAGACAAGAAACTGAGATAAACAACGGTAAAGGTGAGGTAGACCACAATGAGCAGAAACTGGTAAGTACAGAATACAAACCTCGTGTGCCATACCCAATGTAACAAGGAAAGACCGCTCAGACGAAAAATTTGGTAAATTCCTTAAACTTTTAAAGAAACTACATATTAACCTACCGTTTATTGAAGCACTTTCGCAGATGCCAAACGCAGTCAAATTTTTAAAGGAGCTTCTAGTAAATAAACAAAAGTTAGATGAAAGGTCGTATCTGGAGCTAAACGAAGTTTCCTCAGCTATTCTACAGAATAAACTACCCAACAAATTGAAAGATCTAGGGAGTTTTACAATTCCTTGCTTAATTGGTAGTTTAGATGTTAATAATTCAGATGTTAATAATTCATTAGTTGATTTAGGGGCTAGTATTAACGTCATGCCTTACAAAATGTTCAAACAATTAGGTCTTGGGAAAACCAAATAGACTAGGATGAGCTTTCAATTAGCAGATAAAACTATAAGGTTTCCTAGGGGTATTATTGAAGATGTGCTAGTTAAAATCGATATATTTATATTTCCCGTTGACTTTGTTGTTCTAGACATAGAAGAGGATAGAAACACTCATTTGATTTTAGAAAGGCCTTTTTTAGCAACCACTAGAACGATTATTGATGTTGGCACAGGTGAGCTCACACTTCGTGTGGGAGACGAAACAATCACCCTTCAAGCTCGCAATTCCTGCAACACATCGAAAATTGAAGGTGATTGTTTAAACCATTCTACTAAAACTGACAATATGGTGCAACCTATTTTGCAGGAAATGAGCTTGAAGGAAGTACATGATCCATTTTCAAGCAATAGTAGAGGACTTATTCGTGAAGAACGAAGGCTACAAATCGAGGAGCTAGATGAATGGCGGACACATAAACCGAGAACACGTGATAAACTAAAACTATGCCAGAACAAGCTCAATACGTTTCCAAATCAACTTAAGGTTAGAGATTGAGTTTTCTTAGACGCTGCAGATCCTCACATTATCACTGCCAAACCGAATGAAGAAATCCCTCTTACGGTACTTAGTATTTTCTCATTCGGTACAGTCGAGGTAAATCATCCCAAGTTCAGCATTTTTAAGGTAAATAATACCTGCTTAAAACCTTATTTTGATGAGATTCACAGCAGGAATGAGGAGTATAAACTCCTCGAACCACCATGACCATTCAATGGAGAGGTAAGTCGAGCTTAGACTATAAATAAGCGCTTCTCGGGAGGCAACCCGAGTACTAACTATATTAACTTCTTTAAATTTTAGTGTTTAACACCTCACTTACTAACAAAGCTCTTGAATACAGGTTTACCACACAGACACGACCAAGAACATGGGCGTGACTTAGGCCGTGTGAAAACAGGGCAAAGATTTCCCCAACACAGGCTACGACAAATCGCCACGGCCGTGCGACATGACTATGGGTGAACCTGCCAAAAAAAAACGGGCGTGCGACACGCTCGTGCCAAGCAACCATGGGTGAACCTGCCAAAATAACACGGGCGTAGACCTTCATACACGGGCATAGGAGAAGCGAACAGAGACAGACACAGCCGTGCGACACGGCCGTATGAACCAACACGCCCAAGGTACACGGGCATGGGGAAATTGTCAGACGCACCCAAATTTAAAATTTGCGAATTACACGGGAAAAAATTTGGGAACACGGGCATGTTCCCTGGCCGTATGTCCCAGAATCTATAAATACCCTTCACTATTCATCATCTCCCTCACCCAAAATCCCTAACCCTAGCCGCTGCAAGTCCACACGGCCTCCCTCGTACACCCGTGCACCGCTTCCAACCCTATTTTTTACGCTCATTCTCCTCTTTCTATCGTTTGTTTACTCTTTTCACTTCTATTTTACTTATTTCTAATGCTTATTATCAAAATAATCTTCATTTTTCTCATACTATTTTCATCTTGCTTATTATTCTATCATTTAATTTGCATTCTTAGGTTATTTATCATACACTTCATGTTAAATTGAGTTGTTAGGAAAGCCTCATTCTATTGTCATACCCATTCCATTACTATGCTCATTCTCATGCAATTACCATACTAATGTCATGAAATTATGCTATCAAAATGATTATTTTGGTTGAGTTTGGTTAGTATTAGTAGTTTTGGCTGAAATTGTTAGTTCAAATTCATGGTTTTTTCCTTTTCAAATTCGTTTACGTACTATTATCTTTTTTTTTATTGCAGGCATACAATGTAGTCTTTACGTAGTAAAAAGGCCGCCATCCCTGCTTCAAAGAAAAGGAAGGGAGCGTCATCTTCCTCGGGTCCTACCGCGAAAATTCGTCACCCTTTCTTGCAGTTCCCCATTGGGCCCTAAGAAGAAATTTTCCAAATACTCCAGACTCGACCTTTAATTGCAGACCGCTGCATCGACTAGGCTGCAGTAGAACAAGTTCAGTTGGCTGATGCAATTCGGGCCCTCCTAACCACCGACCATTGGAAGCTTTTCTTTGGGATCATCGAGCCAACATATCTTGAGCTCACGATGGAACTATGCTCAACGTTTGATCTTCAGACCGTAATGACAAACTACGATGACCCCGGCACGGTCCAATTTTGCCTAGGCGAATTAGTCCGCCAGCTAAGCTCCCAGAATTCGGTACTACATTGGGCTTATATACGGAGGAGTTCAAGGAGGAGAATGACTTACATGCTCTCAACCGCCATATCCATCGTTCTCCTTCACGGTGATGGGATGTACTAGTACCACGTTCGGCCACCTACGACCCCAGTCACTCCAAGGCCTCAGCTCTCCCTCCATCCTTGAGGTACTTACATTCCATTTTATCTCACACCGTGACAAGGCGGAGAGAGAGCACCGGTGTCGTCACCACACATGACGTCTACTACTTATGGTGTATATCGTACAGACATGTCTTCGACCTCACCTACTTTATCACCCTTGCCATTCGCTACCAAATGGAGCGATATTGGAAGGGGGTCATCTCCATTGGCCCTTATGTGACTCGACTGGTGCGACACTTCGGGCTCCTCGACACCGCAGCACAAGAATCATCATTGACCCTCATTGGCCAGATATCTCCACAAGGTATCTCGAGCATGCTAAGCATGAGGATGATCGAAAAGCGCCGAGGAACCTACCCTCCTCAATATCGTCTCGCCCAATCTACCGAGGAGGAGGCCCCCGAAGATATTACTGATGATGTCCTTCCACAGCACGAGGACCCAGCGTCTCAGCCACCACGCTCCCATCGTCCAGTTCATGCGGCGGCTTCATATGCTGACATCTCTGAGCGCCTCACTCGATTCGAGCAGCAGTGTTTTCAACGATTTGATAACATTGATGCTACTCTATAGCAAATTTGTCAGCACTTCCACATCTCATCGTCACCACCACTTCGCGAACCATCTGGAGATGATGATGTTTAATTTCATTTTATATTTATTTTTATATTTATATTTATATTTATTTTATTTTTTAATTTCACCTTTAACTTTTAAATGTTATTTCCTTTTTGTTACTATTTTAGGTTTTATAAACAAATCTCGGTTAATTCTTTATGAGTAATTATTCTTCCTAATATCCCCTAAAAAGTTCATGATTTATCACAGTTATAAAGAGCTATAAAGCTCACCATTACTTAGGATCTTGAAACTCCACTAGGAAAGGTTCTCCACGACTGCCATGTCCTGCTCGACCACGACCATAGCTACCACCAGATATAATATTCTTTTGGCGTAGGACTTATGGACTAATGAACTTTTACCACCACCGGAGTATCCTCCTCTACCCCCAAGCCGATTATTCTCCAAACCTCTAATTCAAGAAAATTCATTCATCACTCAGGAAGTTTCACTTCTCTCCCTATCTTATATTTATATTCTCTTCTATAGCTCTCATATCATGTTTAGGATAAATTTTGATTAATTTATGACTTTTATTGATATATCTTGAATTAAAATATAGGCATTTATGCATTTATTGTTTAAACTTTAAGACATTAGGGAATCAAGCATGATAAGTTGATTTTTGAAGAATTAAAAACTTTTAGGTTGTTTCCCTAAGTTTAGGTATTATCTTGAGTTGGAATTCACAAGTTAAACATAAAAAAAGCCATAATTTTTGTGAGATCTTGAGCCTTTAGAGTATCTATTATTTCTTTCATGCTCACTTTCATTATGAGTGCGTCAGTATTGAATTGTTATTCTAGAATTTGTTTGATTATGCATGTCAAGACCACACCATCTGATTTGATATGTCAAAATGAGAAAGGCATTTATGTTTAACTCACTCACTCCATAAAAGCCTACCTTCACAATTAACCCTTAGTGAACCTCCTTGAGCCTAACAACCCATTCCTTGATGTACCTTCAATATTAACCCATAAGTCATTATTGTTGAAATACCCTAAAATTAATTTGATCCCTATTTTTGTCGAGATTTGAGTTGGAATAGTTGCTTAGCTATGTTTTATTCTATTTTGGAATATGACTTGTTTCTAAAAAAAAAAGTATACATATTAGTAGTAGTGATCTTCTGAGTTAAAGAAGTTAAATTCCATATTCTGAGAAAAAGCTCTATTGTACGCAATTGCTGACTAGATATTTTTCTAGTTAGGCAATTTTTCAAGTCAATCTCGATTCTAACCCTTCCTTTCAGCTTGTGACCACACCCTTAACCAAAGCCATGTTACAACCCTTTAAAGACCTTTTGATTGATGTTTCATCTCAATTTATAGTGGTGGAGATTTGATTTTCATGCAAGCCTATGGTAATAACTTTTCATTACTGACTATTGAGTGCTTCATTTATTGTCCTTAAACACCTCGAGTGATTTGAGTGAATCTTTAGTGAGGATGTGAAACTCTGTGACATTTTGAATCAAAGGTAATTACTTAAATGAGGGGAGACACCTATGTTTTCATGATAAAATGCTCAACTTGGAATGTTTGAAACTTTGATGTTCTTTCAGTTGAATTTTCAATGTATGATTATCTATGAATTATTTTGAGATATTATCGATAGAAATTATAAGTTGAAAAGAATTTATTTTGATTATGAGTTGAGGATTTTGCTTGAGGACAAGCAAATGCTTAAGTGTGGGGGTATTTGATAAACCGTAATTTATACTTATTTCTATCCCATGCTTAGCACATTTTATGGATGATTTTTACTTAAAATTAGTGAATTCAATGCTCCTAATGCCTTAATTTCATGTTTCATACTTAGGTGAGCATAGGAGAGTGAAAGGAACGAGAAAATGGCCAAAAACGGAGAAAATGGGCCAACGTAAGAAATCAACACGACCTCTTTAACAGGCTTGACCACAGCTTGAAGTAATCACACATGGGCGTGTCCCTATCGAGCCCAAGTTGAGTCCAATTTAGAAAAGGCCAATTTTGAGGGTTCTTAGGCATTCCAAAGCCTATAAATACACCCTAAAGGAGGACGAAAAGGGGACACACAGAGAGGGAAGCAGGAAACTGCTCAAAGAAAGTCGACTGATCCATCTCAGAAGCCGGATTCATCATCAAGACTGAAGATCTCCCCTCAATTTCCCTTCAGAAGTTTTGGGTTTTTCTTTATGTTTTGTATTCATTATTCTTCTGAGATGTTTACCTTTTTAGTTATGTACTAAAACCCCTAAATACTTAAGGGGAATGAAACCTAAGAAAGATCTTGTTATCATTATCTGAATTGTATGATAAATATTTGACTTGTTCTTAATTATGTGTTCTTAATTCTTGTTTTGATATTCCAGGATATTGATTCAAGTTAAGCTCTTATTCAGAGGAGGAATAAACCCTGTCTAAGAGTACATTTGTCATAATTAAGCGGAGTTGGTTGCGCGCTTAGAGATAGGGTGACAAGATTTTGCCGGATTAGGGTGAAAACTAATAAGGGGATCCATAGATTGAGTTAATGCAACCCTAGGGAGTTAATTGGAAAAAGATTTCAATTATTCAACTTAGGGTTAGACGTTGTTAGTCTCGAGAGAGATAATAATATAACTTAGAGATTTCTACTGATCAAGTCAAATGAATACATCGTTCGATTCAGAGTCAAATAACAAGTGAAGTCTAGGTGGATTTTTCCTTAGCTATTGTCTCAATCAATCGAGTTTTCCACAAGTAATTCCCCAATTCTATTTTGTGTGAATTCTTAGTTTAGTTAATTAGTTAGTTAAAACAAACCTCATTATTCTTAGGCTAGATAACAAAAAAGCAGTCATTACTAGTACTTTTAGTTCCTTTAGGTTCGACAATCCAGTCTTGCTAAAGCTATACTACTGTTCGATAGGTACACTTGCCTTTGTCGTGATAATAGTTAAGTTTCAAGAAAGATTCATTATAAATATTTAAAACCTGTCACGAATATCACGTATCAGTAAGTGTCATCTTGATATGTTTTGAATTATGACTTTAGCCACGAGATTTGGCTTGTAAATGGTAGTGTATATATATATGGCCTTATGTTTTGGCATATTTTGTGAAGGTTATATGTTTGATTGTGTAGCTAGTTGATAATTGGTGTATTAATGTTTGGAAGATAACATGTTGTGGCTTGATTTTAAGATGATGAAATGGTATATTTTGTGACAAGAATTAGTAATTGAAATGATGAAGAAATGCATTTAGAAGTTATACAAATTTGATGATTTTGACTTATTGATTTGGTATGTTTTGGCCATGTATTTTAGTAGTTAAGAGAATGGTTTGTAAATGGTATGATATGTGTATGAATTGTTATGAAGTGGCTGCCAATTGGGTTGAATTATTGATGCAAATTATACTTGTGCATGCTTGTGAAAATACAGTGGCAAATTGGCTTTGCAAATAACTTATTTTTGTCCACATGGGTAGAGACACGGGCGTGTGTCTCAACCGTGTGCGACACACGGCCATGCTACACAGCCGTGTGTCCCCTAAGGTAGTCCTTCGATATTAAGGCAGTATACCTTATAGGTTTGACACAGCCTAAACACACGGGCGTGTCTACTGGCCATGTGTGACACACGGGTTGGCATATAGGCGTGTGACCAGCCATGTGACCCAAGTCAATAACCCCTCCAGATTTTCCAAGGCTATGACACACGGACGTGTCCTCGGCCGTGTGGTGTAAGTCAGTATGTATGCCCTGTTTTCACACGGTCTATGACACTGCGTGTCTGGTGGCTGTGTGAGGCACACGGCCTGTTCACACGGGCGTATGACTCCTGAATGTTTGAAAATTTTATAAGTTTCTCTAGGTTTACAAATGTTATCAGTTTAGTCCTGAACCTCATTAAGCATGTTTTAAGGTCTCGTAGAACCTTATAAGGGACAATATCATTATGTTAGATTGATATTTATGTGATATTGAAACATGTATGAGAAATGAATGATTTATGTTGTGATTGATCGGTAATGCCTCGTAACCCTATTCTGGTGACAGATACAGGTTAGGGGTGTTAGAGTAATAAGTAAGTGTCTAGTCACGACTCTTATAAGCCATTCTAGGAAGTCCTTCTTATGGCTGAAGTTCTACTAATAATGCATGTATACTTGAATAACTGATAAACGTATATATGTGACCTTCAAATAATATCTGTGTGGTTAAGTGTGTGATGGGTTGTAAGTATGGGTGCATGTGAATCTGTGAAGCAATTGTATATATGTAAATGAAACATATACTATAATGCATGATCATGTTGACATGTGTAAAGCTTGTAAAGAAGTATGATTTGCTTAAGTAAATAAGTATAACCTACATGAATGAATACTTATGTTAGATGTATTATGTGTGATTAAAAATGTGGGAGAAATAGAGATCTAACGAAGTTTTGGGAGATTAGGTGATGTGAGTGTTGACACTACGGTGGTATGCATTAAATTTCATCAAGATAGTAAACACAAATTTTCGTTCGACAATTTTGAGGAAAGACCATGGCCATGGCACATTCTAGAAAGGACGAATAAGCCGTATTTATCTACTAGGGTTTTTGCGTGTCTCGGAGCGATGATGGGCAAACCTCACGCGATGGTGAGTTTAGGCAAATCCATATTACAAATACAGTAGTTTATGTGATGCTTTAGTGGCATCAAAATAGAGCCTTTGTGGTGTATTATGATTAGCCTTTGTGGTGTATTTTGATTAGCCTTTCTGGCATATTCTAATTAACCTTTGTCGCGTATTCTGATTAGTCTTTGTGGCATATTCTGATTAGCCTTTGCGTTAGCCTTGGTGGTGTATTCTGATTGGCCTTTACGACGTATTTGGCAAAGTTTGTAGGGCGTGATCTGTTAAGCCTGAGTAGCATAATCGATATTTGTCTTTGTAGGCAATTTTGTAATATCTATGTGGTGTAATTGGTGAAGTATATGTAATAGAATCTGGTTAATCGTCTATGTGGTAAGATTTTGGAAAGTCTTGGGATTTCTTCGATGGAAAATTTTGTGATAAGGATCTGATAAGTTTATATTTAACTTGGCTTGTTTACCTTTGGAATAAATGGAATAAGGTTTAAGGAGTGTATCGTGATTAAGGGTATGCCTCCGTAGTTCTAAAGAAATCATATGGTATCCGACGGAGTGGCTTGTTTAGGATATGGGCGTATTTACATATATGAAAGGTATAAGCATTAGCTGGACTGAGTTATCTACACTATGAAGAGACAAAATTTGAGTTATTTGGTACCTTTCAAATGTAAGATCAGTTATTTAAGTTATCCTCTAGAGATTGATATATGGAATTATCCAACATAAAGAAAGATATTCAACATTTGTTTGAAGAAGAAGGTATAAATATCACCTGATAAGATTTAGGGATCAGCCAGACGTGAAGTGAGAATTGATACGTTTAGAATTAAAGCTGGAGTATAAGAATATATCCAATAGTATAAAGTATTAGCCAAACACTAAAGTGTAATCCAAAATTCTTTAAGATGAGGAATACAACCAGAAAAGCTCCAAGGTATTTTGTGTAAAAAACTCACTAAATTTGTATGAACTTACAAGTGTTTGTTCATGTTTCAGGTGTTGATGTACGAATGAGTTCACTGAAGGACCAGTCCAGGAGCGCGCCAAAATGGCAGTTTTAGTCGCGGTATTATGCATACAGAGGACACCATGGTGTATAGTGTATACTTAAACAAACCATTTGGAGTCCATTTTAAAAATGTTAGGTGTTGTTTTTGAATTTTGATGTAACTATATAATATACAATTGTATTTTAAAAACCATAAAAAAAAATAATAAGTATGTTTATGAGTACTTGTATACCAATAGTTTAAATTTTAGCTATATGTTTATATGTGGTAACATCTGAGATCCAGACTCGATAATTCGAGTCGGGTTAAGGGCGTTACAAATGTAACCTCCCCAACCCGTCCTAAAAGTTATGATCAGATTTGGAAGATTAAATTGGCCACCAGAATGACCTAGTAAAACTATCGGAGTTTTTAAAACAATCTTTCTAAAACATTTATTTACCTTAGAAGAAAAACTTAGTGTGTTTCTAAAGATATAATATTATTCCAAAAACAAGTTGATCTTAATGTTTACTTTGTAAAAGTTATTTTCCAATTTTTTTTTCAAAAATCTCTTTTACATAATATCACAATGGAAAAATGATCTTCGATATAGTTTTAATTAAAACCAAAAGTTTATGCATAATTAAATCAAAATCCATATTTCAACAACCTAATCAACATAAATGTCATACATGCCAAAATTAACTCAAAATTTAAGTCCCATGTCACAGTTCAAATAAACAGTACAATTATCAAATAACAGAAATTATAAATAATACATCTAAAACGCTTTTATAAAATATATTCCGAGACAAGCCTTCCAAATGTCGAGTCCACATCATAACCTTGTAGGTTATTTGTAAAGATGGAAATTAAGGAAGGTGAGTTTAGAGAGCTCAGTGTGAGTCTAATCACAAGAAAATTGGTGCAAAACAGTAGACAAAACATAAAATAACAATTCTTAGAATAATCACAATCGTATAGCAATTCAGGGTATCAATTTTTCAGATCAACATATCAATATAATATTCCAGAATTCACCGTTTTGCATGTACATGCTTATGAATGGCAATGTAATTTTAGTTTATCAGAAGAGATCCTATCTAACTCCTCTACACACCGCAATAAGAGTTCCCAAAACTCATCCATCCCTACACACCGCATTGTGGATAAACCACCACTAATTTGCAGATAAACTATTAGTAAAAAATTTATGGGTAAACCATCAATATTTTCATATAAAAAGTTTGCAGATAAACTACCAGTAAGTTGTGGATGAACCACCAGTGTTTGAAAATTATTAAACTACCACTACTTCCTCCATTCATATCGTCCCACCCCCATGCAATGCAATATGACATGCTTGTAACAAAACAATGCAGAAACAATAGACATGCTTAACATATATTCAGTAGGGCAAAAACAGTAATTGTAGTAACAGTTTATAAGAGTTACAATGACAGTAGTCATGTAACATTCACATATCATACAATATAACGATAACAATTCAGTAATTAAATCACAAATTCCAAAATATACATAATATTAGAGACTTAATTGAGTAAATAAAAACTCTAAAAACAATTCAGGGACTATATAAGGACTAAACTGAACAATTCATAAATCTTTGGATAAAATTGTAAAACAATGATCATACATCCGTGTGGCCAAGCCGTGTAGAAGGGTTATACGACCGTGTGGCCATGCCATGTAATAGCCTGAGGTCGTGTAGAAAATGATGAATTAACCTACAGGAAGGACACGGTTGTGTGGCAGGCCGTGTAATAGGCTGAGGTCATATGGAAGACGAACTACCCTACAATTTAGAGAGGCACATGGTCGTGTGGTCCACACACCTGTGGGGGAGATCGTGTGGCCCTAAACTTATACACAATCACCACTAATTCACTTGGAAAAGACACACACTTTTCACCGCAAGTTCGACTGGTGTTCCTTACAATCAATTTTGATTTGATTCACCTAGATTCGGTTCTTCAACAGTAAATACACAAAATTAATTATTGGTATCAAAACTTGGGCAAGATTATCAAATATTGGCAAGATTCGAAAAAGAATTGATTAATCAAATGAAAAAAAATTACGTTGGATTTTTGTACAACAAAAATACGAAATCTAATTATCAAAACAAATGCACTTACTGACCTTGGCAAAGGTAACAGATGATAACGACGAAAATTCTAATCATCGTTAGAAATTGAATGAATCGAGGTCATTTAATACAGGGAAGAAAAATAATCGATAGTTCAAAGGTAAAAATTATGAGAGAAAAGAAAAGAAAAGAAGATGGAGGAAAAATTCTATTAAGATTTGAAAAGGGGCAAGATGTAGAATCTAATTAGGAAAAAATGGGTTAAATACCTAGGGCTTATAAACCCTAGGGGTGGCAATGGTAAATATCTCAAAGTTTAGCCAAAATTAAAAGAAATGAAATGGCAAAGGAGGAACTCAACCTAAGACCTCTGGGAAGGGGAACTAGTACTTAACAATCAAGCCTAAGACTCATTTCTTATTTAATTTTAATTATTAACCGTATATATTTTGGGGCGTGACAAACATGATTATACATTTCGTCAAAAATTGATGTTTAGTTATTATATTTAACACTTCAAAAGTTAAATCCTTCTAAATTTTTTATTTGAAATTTTTAGTTGATACACAATTATTAACATTTTAGTATTTTGATTTATTAAGACACGATTTTTTTATGAAGAATACAAAGAACAAACGACTTATTGGCTAATATGATGCTACACAAGATTGAGCAAAAATATAGGTGATAAATTTAAAAAAGAATGTTAATAATTTAATTAAAATATTTAAATTGAAAAAAAATTATTTTTAAATATAAAAAGTTAAATTTTATATTCTTTAAAAGTACATAGACAAAAATAACATATAATTATATAAATTATATAAAATATTGAATTACAAAATATATAAAATGATAAAAATAATTAATTTGTTGAATTCTTCTTTATATTAGCATTGTAACAATAATTTTAAAATTTACTTTTACGCCAGACACTGCGATATTGAAGGAACAAAGATTATTGATTATATTTTTGAAATATGCTATTAAATTTGTTTGCATATATTTTAATATTTTCGGTTTAACATTATATTATATTTTAAACTTAAGTTTTTTTTTAAATATTTATATCTCCTCAAATATTGTTTCATGAACAATTTTAATTAATAAACCAATATTAAATAATAACAATTTTATAAAACTAACGAGCAACTCGTGCATCACACAAGATAGTAAACTAGCTTTAAAAAAACGACAATCTAGAGGTATTAAGGGTTGGATTGGTCTTAAACATTATATTAATACATTTTTATAGTAATTTAAGCCTAGCTAGACCTAAAAATATGAACTTAAATTTTTGCTCGAATCTATTCATATTTGTAAATAATTAGTCCAATTCTATTTTAAATTCTCAAATATTATTTTTAATATAATATTTTAATGTTTTCTTTATTTATTAAAATTTTATATATAAACATAATGTTACTATTATATATTACTATATATTAAATTTATTTGTATATGTTATAAATTTTATAAAATATTAAAAATCTAAAAACCAGCTCGGACGTTGAATGCTTATATTTTAAACCAACTTTGGAATTCAACAACAGGGTTAGTGAGACCCTCTCTGTTGTGTCATTTCCATGGGGTACATGCAATAAAAACGTGACAAAATGGTCCCAAGCTCAATCACGTTGTCAAAATTTTCTTCATGACTAATAATGTAATGATCTCAGACAAAATCTGTCTTTTCTTTTGCTAAAGATCATACGAAATCTATGTTCACGTCCTGTCAGCCACACAACTTTAAAATCTAGTATATGCATAAGTCCAGGGAAAAATCTAGGCTAACTCCAATATGGCGACTTCTCCCTTGTCTGTCACCTCCAAACCACCATCAGTCACCCGTCTACGCCACCAACGTCCACCACTAACCCCCGTCCGTGTCAGTGCTGCAGCCGTCACTACAACTACCGGGATGCCAGACCACCACCACCCTTCACTCGAAATCACTGGTGGAGGAGCTGATCGCTTTCTCCCTGCTTTCAACACCCTTCACCTTCATTACAAGCCTTTCCCCATCATTGGTTGGAACCGCCATCTTGAGACCATATTCGCTGCCTTCTTCCGTACTGTCCCCGAAGTTAAGTACCGCCGTGAGTGCCTCCGGACCCAAGACAATGGCACCATAGCCTTGGATTGGGTCTATGGTGACCACCGCAGCTTGCCTTCCGACTCTCCGATCCTCATTTTACTGGTTTGTGTATTATCTGTTTTAAATACCCTTTTGTTTAATTGGATGAAAGGAGGGAAAAGTATTCAATTTCAGGGGTTTGATTTTCTACCCTTTTGTTTGGTTGGTGGGAAAAGTTGAATGATTGTTGAAATTGAATGTTGCAGCCAGGGCTAACTGGAGGGAGTCAAGATTCATATGTGAAGCATATGCTGGTGAAAGCTAAGAGCAAAGGCTGGAGGGTTGTAGTATTCAATAGCAGGGGCTGTGCAAATAGTCCTGTTACTACTCCTCAGGTACTATACTACTATAAATTTCTTTCTTACAGATTTAAATTACGGTCGCGGACTTATAGTCATTTTATCCTTGATTTGCAGCTCCAAACAGCTTCATTCACAGCAGATACTTGTCATGTAGTAGATCATGTTTCATCTAGGTACCCCATAGCAAGTATTTATGCTGTTGGTTGGTCTCTTGGAGGCAATATCCTTGTCAATTACTTGGGAAGGGTAAGCGAAATAGGGGTTTTTTATAAGGTCCGAACATATATCGGACACAAAATGAAAAGTCTGAATAACATAACCCGCCTCATGTATAAGTTTTTAAATTTTTGGCATGCAGGAGCACCATAGGTGCTCTCTCTCTGGTGCTGTATCACTCTGCAATCCTTTCAACTTAGTGATTGCAGATGAAAATCTCCGAAAGGGCTTCAACAATATTTATGACAGAGCACTTAGGGGAGGTCTTTCTAGAACTTTTGAAAAGTAATTATACATGAATTTTCTCTTACTGTTAATTGCATTAAAATTTGAAGATATCCTTTTTTGAGTCCATATAACATGAAGTGATTCTACCATGCTAGACATGCTTCCCTCTTCGAAGAAATGCATGATGAATATAATGTCCAAGAGGGTTTGAATCCTCGTACTGTACGGGAATATGATGAAGCAATAACACGAGGTATGTTTTTTCTTACATCAAACCTGTTTTACTCGAACTAGGGATCGAGTGAGTATCGAATATGATATGGACTTGATATCATTATGTATCCAATGAGCATTGATATGAAACTATGACCTTAGCATCAAAGTAGTTTTGCTTTCCTTTTTTTCCTTGCTGTTAAAGCAATGTCTGTTTAATGACAGATTTAACAACTGACTAGAGTTGCTATGTGTAATACATTGCAGTGTCATTAGGTTACAAGTCAGTGGATGAATATTACTCAAATTCATGTAGTTGTCATGTTGTACAACATGTCCGGATCCCTTTGCTTTGCATCCAGGTAGCTTTGTGGGCAGTTCATACCGTGATTGGTTTTGGTTTTGGTTTCAAAAGTTTTAAACATTGATTTTCAGCATCCATTATCCTTTAAATACCTGATTCATTAATGGTGTTTTGCAGGCTGCAAATGATCCAATTGCGCCTAATGAGGCAACTCCTTACTCAGATATCAAGGTAAGTCTAGATCATCCTGTGACTCATTCTACCATACTAAATGTTTACTCAGCATAGATGCTTGACATCCCAAAAACATGTTGGAAAATTCGGAGTATCCTATTCACACTTATTAATGTCTCCATTGACTTCCATAACTAATGAAGTGTACTTTCTGATGTTTTAAGGACAACCCTAACTGCATGCTGATAGTAACACCCCAGGGTGGTCATTTAGGCTGGGTTGCCGGTGATGACGCACCCTTTGGAGCTCCCTGGACTGATAATGTGGTGATCGAATTCCTTGAACATCTGCGAAAGAATGCATCTAAACTCGAATAATCTTGAGCTATGGAGATAGAAAACTCTGCGGCAGGATTCAGAAGGCTTGCATCAAACAATAACTAGAGTAAGCAAAGAGCATCTGTACACATTGTAAACATCTAATCTTTGAATGTACAATCATAACATGTGAGCTCCATTAGAAAAAAAACTTGAATGATCTGATTCACACTGTTCATGGAGATTAGTGAATCATACATTACGTTCAAGAAATGTGTTACTGAACATCGAAAACGATCAGATGAACTTTGACTATCATTTTCCAATCACTTCCTTCAATAGTTGATGAACTCAAGGGTCTTGAATGCTAATAATAATCCAAAATTTGTTGTATTGTGAAAAGGATATATGTGCTGATGAGAGAGCTTGGCCTTTTCCTGTATTTAAGGAGATTTAGGGTGGGTTTGGGGCAATGGTGCGGTGCGGTGCGTTTAGTTTACTTTTTGTCTCACGCTACAGTATTGCTACAGTGTATCTAATCTCACCGCCACCGCTATTTTTATACTAACCGCAGATAATCGCACCGCCTATCTAAACTCACCCTTATATTGAAATTGGCAGAATCAGAGTTAAAACAGTGTGAAGAACAGAAAGGGAATTAAAGAAGAAAACAGGAGGTGGGATGCATTACTGTGGGAAGAAGAAACTTTTATTGCTGTCAAATTGCAAAATGAGGAACTTGACTCCATGAGTTCTGTATGAGAACTACATAAAATCTTAGCTACAAAAAAATGTTATTATTTTCAGTCTACCATGAATCTTTTTCCCTTGATATCCTCAGATCTAAGATGACAATACAAAAGGCGTACCTTGCTTTCTCGATTACAAAGAGAATAGACTATGCTACCCTGCAGAATCACAGCTACAGATGAAAAGATATAAGCCCAACTGTTTGATCAACAGCATCATCCAAAGATATCATCATAAGGAACAAAACAAAACTCTTAGTGTAGCATGAGCTAAGGAGCAAGAACCGGAAAACCCAAGAATTGATAAATTTATACATGATGCCTGTTTTAGCATGCTCCTTCCAACTTTTAACCAATTTTGAACTGGAAGCAGAAGGTGCCTAGTGTCTGATGGATGTATTTGGCTACCGTGATGAATGAGCTTGGCAGTTGAAATCACCATCTACTTAATCTTCTGTTTAATGACATGCTGCAATTGGACCTTCTGACTTTCCATTCTTGCCTCCAAAAGTTTTGCCTTCAAACTTTTCTTCTGTACACCGCGAGGCCATTCAATGCACCCTTTCATCCCCTTCATTATGTGTGGATGACCCGGGTCAGGTGAACTCCAATGTCCCACCAAGTCCAAGGGGCTGAACCCACCATTATCTGACCCTTTATCTGGGGACATGATACTGCCGTTACACTTCCTTCCATCAGAAAGCCTTCCATTGGTTCCTTCTACTGAGATTACCTTGAAATGTTCTTCATGTTTTGGGACTGATCTCCAAAGCCTCACAATGGGCGACACCTTCTTCAACTGTCTTGCAGGCAAGGAACAAACTTCGCTAATTTCTGTCACTGGGGTATCTCCTTCCCATTCAGTTCCACTCCCAGAGAGATTGCTGTGCCGATGAAACTTATCTGCAGATGCAGCACTCCCTTTCGGTGAATAACTTGAGCCTTGACCCTCAATATGGCTGATAGTTTCCCATCCACTCTCATCTTCTTCAATCTCATCTTTCTGATCACCATACAGATTCGAATGTCTCAGATTACCGTCTTTTTTCATCATATTCATTTCAGCACTTGCCATATGAACTTTAGAGGCATGGTTGGCTGGACTACATGCAACAGATGGTTCAGTTTCCCTTTCATTGGCCTCAGCTAACGCCACATCTTCGAGAACAGCAAAAATGTCATCAGGGTTTACCGGCTCATATGCAAATTCCTTGATTTCTTGGACATTAACTGAAGCAGCAGCTTGTCGAAGTGATTCTGCTTCTCTCATGTCTTTCACATCCAGAGTTCCGGTCCTTGACCTTAGAAAAGTATCTAAATCTGCAACAAGCTTGTTCATCTGTGAATACCTTTCTTCAAGTGCTACTTTTGCATCAATGAGCTTCATCTGTACACGTTCTTCACGCCAGACCTCAGCCATCTGCAACATCTTTCTTTCCCCGTCGACTTCGTCTCGAAGCTTCATGGAATCTCTCTTTAATGCTTCCACTTCACTCTTGTCTTCTCCAATTTCCTTAGCAAGCTCATCGCATACTTCTTCAATTAGTTCTCTGTCCTTTCTTTCCTTTTCATAGTCCTGCATATATTGCTTTGCTGATAAATTGGCAGCAGCCAGCTCTTTCACCAATTTGGAACTGACAATCTCGAGTCTCTGCCGGTTTTTCTTTTCTCGATTCAAGTCAGCTTTGACATCATTGACAAATGCACGTATTTTCTCATGCTCTCTGCTTCGCCACGAAGCTCTTTCCTCACTAACTTTTCTCAAGAAGTGCTCAAGTTTCTTCTTTGAGGACCAGCACTCAGTTTCAAGCTCTTTGATGCGAACTCGAGCCTGCTCTAGCTCAGCTTCAAGGGCAGAAACAATTGATACTGCACTTACTTGCTGGTCAATACGCTTCATGCGACTATAAATTTGTCGTACCTCATCTGTTGTTCTGAAGCAGACAGGATCCCACTTCGTTGCCCCCTCCATTGCAGAGTTTGAAAATTGAATTAAAGGCCCGACCTTAAAAAGGAGAAAAGTAGCTTAAGATCAGAAGAGTAAGAAATCAATTAATTTTCATACAAATAAATTCTGCATTTATCTGGGACCAAGGCTTTCGCGTTGGTAATATTTGAGATGCCGAAAAGAACAAGAACATTTTATTTTCTTTACAAGATCATCAAAATGGAACCTAACAAATCCCACTAAGAGAAACTATAGAATGCAGGTTCTGCAATGCACGACACATTTGCCGCACGAGTGAGATACCAATGGTTTGGTTCTCTATCAATGTTTTACATATTGATCAGATCATTACAAGTTCAAGATTGAATGATGAAGCTCAAGGTGGCAAGCATACCTTACGCGGGAAGCTGTTCTTTGCAGGAGAGACAGAACTAGGGCTTTGTAATGGATTCTTTGGCTCTGAACCATAGAATTTGTCCTTGTGATGATAAAGAAACGGGACACCGATAAAACCGTTACCAGCCTGCAGAAAATTACAAGGTAATTAAACTCATAAGGTCCTAATAATGAATCAAATTGCTTAACTACAATAAATCAATCAGGACACAGAAGTATATCAGTAAAAGCAGAGCAAGCAGAAGGACATTAAGATGTAATTTAAACAAATTATCAAATGTATAGAGGATCAAGCAAATAGTAACTGTCAACAAATCTTATAACCCTTTTTCAAAGATAAATATCCATAGAAAGCCTGTAAAATACTACTCATAGAAGCCTCTCAGAATTACAACAATAAAAACCAGACCATAGCTTACAATGACAAGAAACTTCAAACATGATCAATGCATCAAAAAGGTGATTGTCCGAAATGAGCATATGTGCAATATCAATATATAAAAAAAAAAAAATTAATGTCCTTTTTTTTAATGTTTTTAAAAGATCTTGCATCTTACCTCAGTACCAATATCCCGGAGATGTATTAATAAAGATGAACTTTAAGAAAAATGAAAAGTCCATTATATTATACAAAATCATATCAATCATTATAAAGATCATTTTCTTGGGCTAGCAAAAGTAGAAAGCTTCATTTTCTTGGCATGCAGGCAAAATCTAAAACACTTTTAAAAATTGAAAATAACACTTTAACAATGATTGTATTATAAAAGAAGAGCATTATTTTCAGTATTAAAGCTTCAAACTTAAGCAGAAAATTATCCAAACAATCACACTTTTTCATCACATCATTCCCATTGTAACGAAAATAAATAAAACTACAGATCTTTGAGCCAGAAAAGGTTAAAATATCTCACCTTCAACCCCAACTGATCCCTCCTCCTCTCTCCCCCACCCAGCGTCACCGTCTCTGGCAACTGCAACCGCCACAATCCACCTGCAAGCTTCCTCGCTGACACAGTTGAAGTTCCTTTCCTCCGTCGTGCACGACCACCATCCTCCTCCTCCTCGAGCTCCTTCTCAACTCCACCGCCTTTATCTCTCACTCTCTCCCTTTCCTCCATCTTCCATTTCAACAACGGCGTCTCCGGCCTGCTCCGCCTCCCAACTACCGCTGCACCGACTCTCTTCCACCTCGTGTTCCGTGTCGTCCGCTTCCTCGTCGGCTTGAGATCCGCGTCCACCGGATTCCTTCCCGAAAATGTCGTCGGTAAACTCATTTCCACTGTCACCTTCTTCACTCCGAAACTGAAACCTCTTCCATCAACATTCCAAAACCAAATAACATAAAATAAAGAGAAACAAATTTCCAACTTCACGTTGAAAACAAAACAATACTTTGTAAATTTAGTTTGTGAAAAACTCCATTTCTCTTTCGGTGAAGTCTCTGAAAGTGAATGAAGGTAGTAAGAGATAGGGGTGAAAAAAAAGCTGAACTAAGACAGGATTAAGAGAGAGAGGTTGAGTTGATGTTTTCTACTTTGGTTGTTTCTGAAATGGAGAAAAAAAAAAGCAGATGTAGTCTAGATGTGTACAAGAATACGGTAATACATTTTACTGTATTTTATACGGTCAACATATAATGTGGAATTAGATACGTTGTCGCTTACTAGCTGTTTGATTACGTGCTTTGTGATTCCAACGCTGTGGACAATCTAAATTGAACTTAGATTCGAAGAAAATATATATTCATGTTAGAATTGTGATATTAATCCCCGCACTATGCATAAATTAAATTATATATGTATTCTATTTTCTATATAATTTTTAATTTTAACATAATACTGCAACAATAATTAAATTTATTATCTAGAATTTTGCTGAATAATATATAGACATAACAAATTGATATAGTATTACACAATAATAACACATAATATTTTGAAAATAATCCAATTACTGATTGAAAAAACAGTAGGGATTAAAATTTCAATTTTAAAAAAAGTTAGGAAAAAGTCCATTGATAATTAAAAAGCATGGGAGAGGATAAACCATGTGGCATTTTTAGAGAAATCCACGTGGAATTTGAAATAACAATTATCAAACTTGGTAATTCCTTTCTTAATTATTCCTTTGGAAGCAGACGAATTGAACCCACATGGGGTGGGTTGATGTTCGTGCCTAAAGGAAATTGAATAATATATTATGCCCTTTTTACTTAGCAAATATTAGATCTAATCTTAATTAATTAACCCTTCAAACAAGTTAATAGTTATTTTAGATATATATTATAATTGGGAAAGAGTAGGGTTGGACCAATTTTATTATGCTCTAACACAAATATTTTTACTCAGTTTGATGAAGAGCTTGAAATTAGTTAATTTTTAATAAATTTAAGTTGAATCAATTCAATGGGTTTTAGACTTGTTAAAAACAAGCATATAAAAAGAGGGTAAGATTTAAAACTAAGTAATCCAAAGTGATAAGAGTTGCCCCAAAGTTTATGCGGCCAACACTTGTAAGGAAAATTTTTGTCTTATAATTTGTTAGGTACAATAAAAGATTGTGGGGCACCCAAGAACCAGACTTCAATAATATTTGTTCCAAGTGGGGGTTTTCATGGGACTTGTGGTTAATCAATGGCCCACTAGTGTTTCAATGCCTTATAATTAAGCTGCATATAGTAAAGAAAAAGGCAAATCAAATCCTACTTGCTAGCAATGTGCCCAAAAGACTAGGGTACTATCACCCATGGCAGCATTCAATTACTAAAAAACATGACAAAAACACATTTATGGTCGCAATTTAAATCCTACCGTCTTTTGTACTAAGAAAACCCCAAAAGATGGCATAAAAAGGAAACTTAGAGAAGCGTGCGACGGTTTGGACTCCATTTGTTAGATGGTGGGCATCCTTTGTGTGTAATTGGATAGTCTACACCATCTTCCATCAAGCTGGGAATTGAGTGACAAAATGAGAATGCTATCAAGCTTTAATTCATGAGTTTTGAGCCCGTTCCGTAGAGGAGCCTTTGTGCAATCACCAAATCATCATCACTCTATTTCATTCAAACAAAATCTTATTTTCATTATATCCTGCCATACAAGCTAATCTATTCCATCCTAACAACAGTCATACATTTTAAGTTCATCCTTTTACATTTTTCAAACGCTTCTGAATTAATTATGTTAAACTAGAGATGGTAAAAAAAAACCTAAAATCAATGGGTTTTGAGTTGATCCGACCCGATAAGATTAGAGGTGTGCATGGGCCGTGTCGGGTTCGGTCCGGGCCCATAAAAAAATTTAGGCCCGTTTTCAAGGCCCGGGCCCGGCTCGGCCCGAAATATGGGCCTGAAAATTTATCCAAGCCCGGCCCGAGAAAAAAATGGTAGGCCCGAGCCCGGCCCGACCCGGTCATATTAATTTTTTTTTGCTTTTTTTATTAAATAAAAAACTTTAAAATATAATAAATCAAATACATTTAAAACATAAAACAAATATTAAAACAAAAAATAAATAAATAATGGGACTAAAATAATTATTAAAATAATACATAAATTAAAAATATAATAAAAAGTAATTATATTAAAATTGAAAAATTAAAACAAATTAAAACTAAATTAAGAATTAAATTATATTAATAACAAAAGTTTTACAATATCAAAATAACATCAAAACAACAAAAAAAGTAAAGTAAAAGTACTAAAGTTATTTAAAATTAAAAATAAAATTTTTTTAAAATAATTTAATATTAAAATCGGGCGGGCAGGGCGGCCTGAGCCAAAAAATCTTACCCGAGGCCCGGCCCGTTTTCTAAACGGGTCTCGTTTTTTGTCCAAGCCCGTTTTTCGGGCCTATATTTTTATCCAAACCCTCTAATTTTTCGAGTGGGCTTTCGGGTCGAGCCGGGCCGCCCGACCCATGCACACCTCTAGATAAGATTAGTGTTTCATTTTTATTTTCTTTTTTTGAAATCAAGTTTTTGGTGGAGTTAGATCAAGTTTAGCGTAAAATTGCCCTAATTCAATTAAAAATTCTTAAAATTTATCACTATCAACTTCATTTTACCACATTTACTATCATTGCACACTAGTTTCTTCCCTCTCTCTATTTAATTTTCCCAAGTTTCCCTCTCATTTTTGTGCCTTATATTTCCCTCTCTATTTAATATATTTTTTATTTAGTCATCTCAAGCATGATTTTTGTTGCAAATCATGATCATAATAAATTCTATGTTTAACAAAAAAAAACACATCAAATTTAATGGGGACTGATGCCAATTTTTTTTAATTTAATCAATCACATTTTCAAAAAGGAAAAAGTTTGAACTCAAGAAAAGTTTGAACTCAAGCAGGTTGGATCAGGTATACAATTAATTTTCAAGTTCAAGATTCGAATGAGCTAATTTTTTTTTTTAAATCAAAGTCGAGTTGAGGTCAGAACATGACGATAGAGTACTGAGTCGGGGCAAGGCGGGAAAAAATCAGACCACCTCATTGCCATCACTATACTGAACTGATGTCTAGAGGTGATTAATCGACTAATTCGGTCTAAAAAATTCAATAACTAACTTAATCAACTTCCCTTTTTTAAAAACAGGAAAATGAATTGATTTTCCTTTAGACAAAACCAAATAGACATTTTTAGTTGATTCGATCAGGAAACCAACTTAAACCAACATTATATTTTATTTTTAATTGTGAAATTATTGAGCTGATAATATTGTATTGCTTTTAAGGTAATAAGATTTTGACTCCATAAAATTAATAAAATGGTTATTTTAAAAAATAATGTTTTTAAAATTAAATTTAAGATTTGAAGATAATATGCTATTAGGTTTAGTATTTTTAAGTTTAACTTTTAGTAATATGTATAAATTATTAATTGATTTTAATTTTTCAGTTTTAGGCCTTGGATTTGAGTTTATGTAATGGATTGGATTTGGATTTATATAAATAAATATATATATATATATTAAAGTCTCTTAATTCAATTAATTTGATTTTAGTTTTTTAAAATTAAAAATGAATCAACTTAACTGTTTTACTAAACCTCCCAAACCGACCTACAACCAATCTGACTAAAATTAAAACCAATTGGTTCAGTTGATTTAGTCATTTTCACTCAAATTTTGTACACCTCTCCCATTAACTAATTGGGAGGGTTGTTGCCCTTAATAAATCCATACCGAATTCTACAGGAAAATTCTTACCATTCTTTAAACTCATAAGCGGTGCTATAAAATTTAAATGGACTAGTCAGTGCTAAAAAGAATTTGAAAACATCAAGAATTTTCTCATCTCCCTTGCTTGCAACGCTAAGCCTACAGGAGCCACTCTACGTATACTTCTCCATCGTAGATGAACCACTGGTAACAGTTCCCCTTAAACAATTTCATGACTTATAAATCCTAATATACTACATCAAGGAGAACTAAATTACACCAAGATGGAAAAACTTGTTTACACATTAGTTGGTGGTAGCACACAAGTAATGAGCATATTTCCAAGTGCACCCAATTATCGTTTTATCGGATGCCCTGCTGAAAGACATTTTAGAAAAGATAGTTCCTCAAGAAGACTGATAAAATAGAGTTTAGAATTTGGTAAATTTGGTCAACAATTTCAGCTTAGACAAGCAATCAAAGCATAAGCTCTAGTAAAAATTGCACTTCTAAAAATAATGCCAACAACCACACAACACATAAAATAGCTAAGAACATATATCTCGTGATAACCTTAATTTATAATGACATCATCTATCACAATGCAACAAGTCCGTATACTGGACCTTATTTGTGGATGGATTATACATGAAGATAAGAGCGAGAGTAGGCATACGAGTCATCTATCCCTAAGGCCAAGAATGAAAAATATTGCCTTGTATTCTCCTTCCCCGCTTCAAATAATGTTTTTAAGTATGAAGCATTGATCATTGGCTTATAGCTAGCTAAAACTGTAGACACGCATGTTATAGCTTCTGTTGATTCGTAATTGGTAGCTCAACAACTCAATGTAAACTATGACATTAGAGAGCCTACTTTGGTGAAATATCTTCAAATATTGAAACATCATGCCACTTGTTTCGACGATATCACTGTTGGAACTTTAACTATTTGGGATACCTTTGTTTCACTCATTGTTCTGACAACACTCGGGACAATATGTTAGGATAACTCTTGGAATAATGAGTTAAGATGGTTAAAGTGAAGTGAATTTGTTGGCATTTTTTACTTTGTTCAACTTGGTTAGTTTTCTATCAACAAATAATTTTTGGATTGAAGCTACAATTATTTTTTATCTTGCCGATGGATTTTATTTTGAAGAAGAGAAGGGAGAATGGTTATTGATTCAAATAAAAAATTATCCTTATCCTATTCTTATCTTTTAAGTGTATTTGAAAAAAATGAGAGACTTGCATATGGAGGAACGTATGGGATAATTATTAAAGATAATTCAAGAGATAAATTTAACTTTTAATTAGGAGTTTTAAGCTTATCAAAATGCTGCTGAAGAGCTCTTGTATCAACTTATAAATAGGCTATTGATCGACTTGCTCTTATGTGCTTTTGGAGTGTTTTTCAATCGAGTGTTGTGCTTTCTTTGCTTTATATTTTTGCACTCTTGTGCTAGGCATTTTATTAGAGTAATCCTTGTTGCATTATGAGGTTGTTTGGGGGTGAATAATTGTAATAATTTAGTTTATTATTGGGGGTGCAATTACCCTTGTTGTAAAGGTAGATTGAGTTTTAGCCAAAAAGTAATCTGGACAATTGTTGAATAAAATCATCCATTGGGCGAGACTCTACAGAGTAGGATTGATGAATTTGAACTGTGCTAATAAATATCATGTGTTAATTCCTCTATTTCTTACTCTCCTTTTATAATTTGTTTGTTGAATTGTCTTGTTCCACCTTTTGTTGGGACATCAAATTAGGGCATCCAGTAAATTGTGTGCTTTTTCAATTAATATCAGAGCAAACTTCAAGAGTTGTTTGAAGGTGATCATGTGTTCTATAGCAGCCCGTTTTTCAGTGGTGTTGGAAATAGTGGTTTCGGGACCACAATTCCAACAAGTAAGTCAATAAATATTATTTATTTAATATTTATGAGTTAAAAATAGTGTTACAACAGAACATGATTTAATTGATTTTACTAGTTTAGTTGGATAGTCAAGGTACAAGTGGTACATGCCAAAAGTCAGTGGTTTTTGAAAAATGAGGTACTGGGACCTCGTATTCATAAACCGAGTTCGTCAAATTTTTTATTAAGTATTTACAGAGTTATTATATAGGTATATTGAAATTTGGTCCAAAAAATTTTGATGTTTAATAGATTAATTAAAGAAAAAGAACTAAATTATAAAAGTTGTAAAAGTTAATCGGTAGTAATTATTATTAGCTAAATGGTTTAAATAGTAAAGTGGGAGGATTTTTGTGACAATCAAACCATAAAGTGTGATAGTGGACAGTATATGGTAAATTTTATAATGAAATTTCAATAGAACTAAAGTTAAAATAAATAAAACTTAAAACATGAAAAAAGAAAACATCATCTTCTTCTTTTATCTTTTATGACCGAAACCATAGAAAGGGAAGCTTGGAGCTTTCAGTTTGTTTGTCCATTGCATGTAAGTATTTTAATAGTTGGTTTTTCATAAATTTTATGTTTTTATGATCATTGTAACTTAATCTAGCTAGCCCATGGACTATTTTGTGAAATTGACGAAGTTCTAAAAACTTGTCATTTTTTTCTTGAAACTTTCTTGATGTTTATGCTTGATTTTAAAATTTGATGTTAAAATAGGACTATTTTGTAATGTGATTTTGTATGGTTTTTAAGTTTAAGGACTAAATTAGAAGTATGTGAAATTTGGTAGGGTTTTCTTAAAAAAATTCAAAATTTAAAGGCTGTAGGGAGATGGTTAAAAATTCAACAATATGGGTTCATGAGTTAATTGTGAAAATAAGTGTAAAAGTTTAGGGTAATTGTGTAAAATGTCAATAAGTAGTCATCTATATTAAATAATTTTTTAAAGTATTTAGGGTTGATAATTGAAATAAATTATTGTATAGATCAAGAACCGGTAATAAATCATGGAAAAGAGAAAATTGCTAACTAGTCCATGATATTGCTATTTCTGCAATTTGGCCCTGGTAAGTTCAAAAGGTTTAATTTAATATAATTTATAATACTATTTCGACTTATGATTTATGTGTTGTTGAATATGTATGTATAATTAAGTTGTCTTAAATGAATTCAAGGTGAGAAATGTAAAGTGTTACGTTATTTTATGTATTGAGTTGGATGAGTATAGGATAGGATACAATTAGAAAGTTTTGTGCGTTGTACGGGGTTGACTTGTGATGAGATGATAATTCTTAACCTTTTATATACACTGGATATACCGAAGTCCAACATTTGTTGCGGATTACTGAGTTATATCAATAGTGATTCTGGAGTGTTCTAGGGGCAGATGTAAAGCCTACAGGCTTGGCACATAGTGTTCAGGCGTGTTTCTAGAGGGATGTTAGCCTACAGGCTAGGCACTTGATGCCCATAAGTGTTCTTGGTTGGATTGGTTGGCTGAGCATTCTAACTTGTCTTAGGTGGATAACCATGTAGTTGTATCTGTTTATATCATTCGTCGAGTAGATTTTAAATGGTTAAATGTCTTGCTAATGAATTATATAAATGTTTACATGATTTTCGATAATATAACGTGACTTGGTATTGAATGACCTTGTATAGTTGATTATATTATTTAAATTATATATATAACTTACCTGTTGAATGATTATAGTTGACCGAATTAATGTTTATTAACAAAGTTATTAAATGTTATGTTATGTTTATACGGTAAGTTTTATCGTTTTGACCTGTGAACTTACTAAGCTTTATTAAAGCTTACTCATGTTGTTTTTCTGTTTCCTTGTAGATATCGTTTTATGAATCGAGCGATTGAATCAACTTGAAAATCACACTATCCAGCTATCTTTCAATAGATTTTGAAAATGTTTATTTTGGGATATGTGGCATGTAATAGGAGTAACTTGTGAATGTTATAAGTATTTTCTACAAGTGGTATGTTTTATATTTCTGTGATGTTTTGTATGCTTATAGTTAATAATGTGGTGTTGATCTTGTCATGTAGTAGGAGTTATGTGTTTATAAAGGCGTTTGAGATATCAACGTGGTACGGACTTGTTCATAGAATGATATGGTTGAAATTGCTTTGATAGGTTATTAGCTTGATGGATGGAATGGTATGTTTGATAAGATTATAAACTAGTTGAACTTGTGATTCTTGAATATGAATTTAGTTTTATATTTGATTTGTGGTATCAATAAGGGCATATTGGTTAGGCACATAGGTTGAATGATTTTGGTATGTTTTAAGCTTGTTTGAATGTGTTTTGAAGGTATAAAAATGGTTGATATTGGTTTGGATTGGCATCTAAGAAATTGGTAATGTTTTGGCTCATTTTAGAAGTCATTTTAGGTGCACACGGGTTGTCACACGGTTGTGTGCCACACACGGCCATGTGGCCTATTCAATTTTGGTGCAGATTTTATCCCACACGGTCAGAGATTGTTACATGACCTAGACACACAGTCATGTGACCTTATTTCGAATCACACACAGACGGGCATACAGTCATGTGACCTTATTTTTGAACCATGAACTGTTTGGCCACACGGCCATGTTCCTAAGCCACACGACCTAGACCCTGTCACATGGCCTAGCCACATAGCTGTGTGACCCCTATTTGCAAATTTTCTACATTTTCTGTTTTATCTCAAATTAATCCCTAATTGTTTCCAAATTGATTTTTAGGTTCCATAAGCTCGAAATAAGGCCTGAAACCGTATATATGCTATAAATGAGATTGATTTTGAATATTTGATATTTAAATTAATAATTGAATGGTTTTATGTTGTCATTTGATTCAATAAGTGTCATAATACTTTGTAACTCTAATTCGACGGTAGATATGGGTTAGGGGTGTTACATGTTCAGTTTGAAGCATGAAAATGGTTTAGACTACATTTGATACATGGTGGGCATTATAACAGTCTGATTTTTAATGGTGCCAAAAAAGGTAGTTTTGGAATGCCATTTCCATAAATCGGGTTTGTAAGTATTAAATATGAATATTTACAAAGTTAGTAAATAAAATATGAAAGTTTAGTCTATCAATTTTATCTATTAATTGCTTAATTAGAATACTGAGGACTAAATTATAAAAGTTCAATCACTATAGACTGTTATTTAGCTAAAGGTTTAAAATGGTAATTAACCCATTTTATATCATAAATTAGTGCTTGAGAATGAGAATTCCATTATGTTAGATTAATATGTTCATTAAATTAAGTAAATCATATTTTAATTAATTAAAGAATGTTAAATTTTAATTAAAGTATAAATAAAAATTTGAGTGGAGGTGTTCATCTTTTTTTCAGCCATCCAACCTAAAAAAACAAAAAAGGGAGAAAAGGATTTCAAAGCTTTAAACTTTTTATCCTCAATTTTAAGGTATTTCCAAGTCCTTTTCTTATAATTTTTATATTTTTTAGATAATGAGAGCTTGATTTAGCTAGCCCATGTATCAACTTGAAAAACTGTTAAAGTTTGTTAAAATTTTTAATTGTTGATTTCTTGAAGAAATTGATATTAAATTGATAGATTTTAAGCTTAGATATGAAAAATTACTAAATTGTAACGTTTTATTGTTAGTTTTTACATAATGACTAAAATGATTAAAATGTGAAATTGATGTAAAATAATAATAGATAGTAGAAGGTCTATAATGAATATAATTGAGGTCGATTTTCAAACCGAAGCCCAAAATTGAAAGTTATGACTATTCCAATTTTAGGAACTAAATTGAATAAAATGTAAAACTTTAATGGTATCAAAAAATAAAGTTCCGTAGGTTCATTCATATTATGATATAATGTATAGATGTTTGGTATTGATGGATTGAATGAAATAATTGAATAGATTAAGAATTAGATCAAACCAGAGATAGTCGAGGAAAAGCTAAAATTTTCGATTAGTCCTTGGAGGTTCAACTTGTTTGCTATTTTGACCAGATAAGTTCATATGATACTTATTTATATTGATGATTGTGTTCTTGGTTTGTATTTATATGTGATTGGTTGTGAATTGGTTCAAAAGTAGAGATTTAGACTAAATTGTAAATAAATGTTAAATTGTGTAATAAATGCTCATTTAAACTTAGTAAAGGTTAGAATACAGTTGACATGTTAATAGGGTTTTGTGCACACTGGTACGGGATTGGTTACAGATGTTACCAAGATTCAACATTTGTAGCGGACTCGAAGATACATGTGACATAGGTTAGCTCGAACGAGTAACCTGATGTTTTGAAGGTTTAGCTTGGACAAGCAATCAAATGTGTTACAAAGGCTTAGTTTAGATGGGTAACCTTACGCAAATATATTTAGCTCGAACAGGCAACTAGTGTAATGGAGATGCTTGTGTATCTAAATCCGTTTACTAGAGTTCATTGGGCGATCCAATTCATATGAAATGAGAAATGGAAATGAGATATAATGATCTTGATGTCATGGATAGAAATGTTGAATGGAATTTGAATACTGTGTTAGATTAATGTCATGAACATATATGTGATTACATTATCCCTTGATTGAATAAGATTGAAAAAATATTGTACAAAATGACATGAATTGGTACGATAAGTGATTGAGATTTTATATGGTTTGATTACATGTTAAAGCTCACCTTGTTGTTTTTTTTATTTGTCATATTTACACAATCTATGTCAAGCTAGTAGCTTATTGTGGTTATGTAACACCCCTAACCCATCTCTGTCTCCAGATTGGGGTTACGGAGTATTACGACATAGATCATAACAATTACTAACATTTAATCATTCAAATATCAAATTAAATATCAAATAATGAAATTCAAATGTCATTCATAGAAAGAATACCATTATTGACCTTAAATCAGGCTTACAGGGCCCTAAAAAATAACTTAGGAACAAACAAGGACTAGTTTGAAATATAACATAAAGTTTTAGAAAAATTCAAAACAAATTTAAAACAAGGGTCAAACGGCTGTGTGTCCAGGCCGTGCGGCAAAGGGACATCCCATGTGGCCAACCGTGTGATAAATTATGTAACTTTCGAAATAATTTCACATGGCCATGTCACCGGCCGTGTGCCAAACCGTGTAACAATCAAAATACCCTCACATGGCCATGTCGCAGGCTGTGTCCCAGACCGTGTGACATACTAACTTGAAATACACGACCATGTCAAGAGACCGTGTGCAGCACACGGCCGTGTGACAGCTCGTGTCCCAGGCCGTGTGCCACTAATTTTTCCTTCAAATGCAAGTTTACCAAAACATGCTTACTTGAACATCAACAACTCATTAACCACCAATTAAACCTATTCAAACCACACTTAAACAAACCCAAAACATGCCAAATTCATCCAACCTAAGTGCCTAACCAATGCGCCCTCATTGACACCACAATTCAATATTCAAATCAATTTCACATTTCATACCAATTTAGATTTCATTCAAAGTTCGCAAATCTCATGTGAAATCTACCATTACCATTCAAACCACTCGCAACCAATATACCATATTTCAAAAATTTTATTGAGACTTATACTAAATAACCAAAATCAAGTTTACAAGTAACATATTTAAAACATATACCAAAATCAAAGGCACATTATTAACTAAAAGCATATATTCATTGCACAAGTATAAAACATACCACTTGTAGTAATTATTTAAAACATTTATGAGATACTCCTAGTACATGTCACATATCCCAAAATTAAACGTTTTCAAAATGTACAAAAAAAGAATTTGGATAGTGTGATATTCGCGTTGATCCAATTGCTCAATTCTGCAAAATGTTATCTACAAGGAAATAGGAACATGACATGAATAAGCTTTAATAAGCCTAATAAGTTCACAAGTTAAAATAATAAAATTTACCGAATAAACATAATAAATCATTTAATAACAATCTTAACAAACATTAGTCATGTCAACCACAATCAATCAATGGTGAGTTATTCAAATATACAAGTTGCATAATCCGTTCAATAATACGAATTCAATCAATATCAATTCACGATATACTATCGAAAATCAAGCAAAAATTTATACAATTTAATACACAAGTCATTTAACCATTTAAAATCTGCCCGATGAACGATATCACAGATATGGATACGCGGTTATCCACTGTAACTTGCCAAAACACTCCAATGAGCCAAACCAACCGAGAACACGTCTTGGCACCAAGTGCCTAGCCTATAGGCTAACATCCCTCCAGAAACACTCCTCGGCACCAAATTCCAAGCCCAAAGGCTTTACATCCGCCCCCAGTAACACACCAAAAACACTGTAAATATAACACGATAGTCCGCAACAAATGCTGGACTCCAATATATTCAGTGGACAGGAATAAATAAGGAATCATCATCTCATCACAAGTCAATCTCATACAGCACACAATATAACTTATTGACATGCCATTTGTGTCCTATCCTATGTTCATCTGAGCTTGAGACAAATAATCACATAATATTTTACAAATCAATTACATTTCTCACCTTAAATTAACTTTATGATTATAGCATTATATAAATATATATATGAATACTCAACAAATAATAACTCACAAGTCAATATAATATTATAATTTATTCTAATTTAAATCATACGAAGTTATCAGGGCTAAACAGCAAAGATGGCAACATCAGTAATTTTCTCTTTTCTACAATTATCTACCGATCCTTGATCTATACAATAATTTTTATTTCAAATATCAGTCCCAAATACATTATAAAATTCCATTTAATACATATGATTTCTTAATTGACATTTTCACAATTTCTTAAAGTTTTGCATTTTGTTCAATTTAGTTCCTAACCCCGAAACTCTAACATTTATCACAATTAAATCAAATTCAAGATAATGAATTCTCTCTCATACATAAAAATCCATAATTATTGAAATTTCTCAAGAATTTCATGCTAAATTTTTATTTTATCAATTTAGTCTTTAAAATTTAAAATCAACTAAAATCACTATACAAAATAATCCTAATCAACAACCAACACTTCAAATTCATCATTTAATATCACAAATAAAAAATATTCATCAATGGTAAAATCCAAAATCTTTAATAGAAATACAGGTTAGCTGGACCTAATTGCAACAATCTCAAAAATATAAAAATTATTAAAAATGGGCTTTGAAAACGTTACGATGCAAGAAAAATGGTTTTGCCGAAAGTAAGAAGCCCTCAACCATGGTTGTTCGGTGTAGAGAAAAAGAAATGAAGAAGATAACTTCCTTTTTTAATGCTTTTTATCTTTTAATTCATTTAGTTTAACTTAATTTAATTAATGTATAATTATAAATATTCATTTATCACATACATCAACCTCCCACTAAGATAAAAATGGCATAATTTCCATATAGATCTTTAAATAATTGTTAATTATGCCTTTTAAAAAATAATAACTAATATCGATTAATTTTTACAGCTTTTATGATTTAGTCCTTTTTCCTTAATTGACCAATCAAACATTTAAAACTTAAAAACTGAACATTCACATACTAAGATAATTGCTCCTAAAATAATTAATAAAAATATTCACAATCTCGATATATAGAAATGAGGTCCCGATACCTCTTTTTTCAAAACCACTTAACTTTCAGGGCAATCACCTATAGTTAACCATTTATTCAATTAGATAAAATTTATCTAATAAAAACTCAATATAAAACTATAATCGACTCATATGAATTAAATAATAATTAATACTATCTTACTCGTCAAATTTGTGGTCTTAAAACCACTATTTATGACTCCATTGAAAAGAGGGTTGTTACAACTTAATTGAAAACTAAGATAAGCTTTTGTTTAATGTTTACGAACTTACTAAACATTCTATACACTTACTCCGTTTGTTTTCCATTTTCCCTTTTCCCTTATAGGTCATGTAACGACCTAAAAAGTCGTTTCAGAAATTACAATTTCGAGACCCCATTTTCGTAAATCAAGCTCATAAATATTATTTATTATTTATGGAATTATTATACAAGTGAATTAAATTTTGGATAGGTAATTTTTGTTGAATTAGTTTTTAATTAAGACTCATAGACTAAATTCTAAAAGTAGTGAAAGTTCAATTGTTTCAGTTAAATCATGGGTTAAGGACTAAATTGGTAATTATACCTATAACACCCCTAACCCGAATCCGTCGTCAGAACAAGTTTATAGAGTATTACCAGAGTTTACAGATTAAATAGACAGAAATTTCAAACATTTCACATCATATAATATTCATATCATAAACCAACCATGTAACACCCTAACCTGTATCCGCCGTCAAAATAGGGTTTCAGAGCATTACTAAAATTTGCAGATCACTAAAAAAATTCAATTAAATACTTACCGATTCAATGCATCATATAAATAAATATATTATCACTCAATCAATAGCTTGGCACTTGTATAGGCATCAAACAACAACATTGTTAGTACACTAGTACATATTTCATATAAATTCAACATTGATATACTTATTTTCTCGACATGTCACACTTGAGTTTAATAATTGTCTTTACTTACATAATTTCCTTGTATCAACATATCAAAGATAATCATATATGTACATGTCATGAAACATATCATTCTCTTACCGTTTCTTCATAAGTATATATCATTTATTTCATTATATCAATATTTCATGCTCCATCATTTCCATATATTTTATGTATATTTATTTCGGTAATAGTTTATATCAAACTTAACATAAATTATATTCCATGTACTTATACTTATTTCGTTTATCTATCTTCATAATTATTTCATACAACTATTTTATACATATATTTCCATATGACCAGTTCTTGTAAACATTTCACACAACCATTGCATATAACCATTCGTCATCTGATACATATTACCTGAATATCAATTGTTCAATAGATGTCATAGCGTCTCCCATCCACGGTCTTATTTATCTTTGACATGATGCCATAGTGTCTTTCAACTATGGTCTTACTCATTTTCTGTCATGTTGCCATGGTATCTTTCAACTATGGTCTTATTCATTTCATGTCACGCTGCCATGGTATCTTTCAACCATGGTCTTATTCATTTTCCGTCATGTTGCCATGGTATCTTTCAACCATGGTCTTACACATTTCAAATCATGTTGCCATGGTATCTTTCAGCCATGGTCTTATTCATTTCATGTCACGTTGCCATGGTATCTTTCAACCATGGTCTTACACATTTCATTTCAAAGAGCACACTCCCGCGAACCTCATCCTTACAGCGGGATTACCAATCCAGGCTAAATCCCCTGTAATATAAACTCATAGAGTATTGTCAGGATTACCAGTCCAGGCTAAATCTCCTGCAACGACAATTACTCTAATGAGCTTGGATCTTAATTACCAGTCCAGGCTAAATTCAGACCCTAATTTGGATTACTCGTCTGGGCTAAATCCATTTACACGTATTCTTCGAGAGGGATATATCAGGATAGGATCACTCGTCCGGGCTAGATCCTTTTTACCGTCAATTCATTTTCAGAGATCCATCGAATTTTCTTTTCATTCAACCGAGATTTCTTCCCCTTTTATCAAATATGTTAATGTTTCATCAATTTTCATACAATGAAGATTCAAATCATATTCATATCAAAAACATACATTTTAAGCATTTAAGAATATAATTCAAGTTATACGAACTTACCTAGCGAAATTGCAGAAATATCAAGATTCAGGGACATTTTGGTAATTTACTATTTTCTCAATTTTCACCCGATCATAAATTGAAAATTTCACTCAATTTATTAATTTAGATAATAAAACAATTCGTTCCTTCAATTTGATCATTTTTGACATTTTTACAAAATTACCCCCTGAAGTTTTACTTTTATTCAATTTAGTCCTTAAGCCTAAAACATGCAAATTAGCCATGCTAGCTGAATATTCATATATATTTTCCTCCTCCTCTCCATTCCACATCCTTAATGTATATAACACACTTGTAAGTAACATTATCTATAATTTTTATTATTTACTTTTATGAATATTCAAGTTGTCCATCTGTGTCATAGTCACTAAATTATTTATATATGGAGCTCTAGAACTCCAAATTAAGATATGCTAATTTTCCCTGAAACTAGACTCATATATATTCTTACCATAAAATTTTCAGAATTTTTGGTTTATTCAATAAGTACAGTTTATTCTTTAAAGTTACTCCTGTTCTGCTGTCTAACAGTTATGATCCTTCTTCACTAAAAATTAATTATCTCCTCGTACAGAATTCTAATGATGTTCCTGTTTATTTCTATTAAAAATAGACTCATTCAAGATTCTAAACATATAAATTTAAGCCTATAATTATTTTTATCCAATTTTTGATGATTTTTCAAAGTCAGAACAGGGGAAACCGAAATTATTCTGACCTTATCTCACAAAATTTATTATATCTCATGATTTATAATTTCATTGTTTACACTGATTCTTTTATAAGAAACTAGACTTAATAATATTTAATTTCATATTTTATTCATCCTATAATTCTATTTCTACAATTTTGGTGAATTTTCAAATTTAGACTACTGCTGCTGTTCAAAACTGTTTTAGTGTAAAATGTTAATTTTCATTTTGTCTCAAATTTCACAGTCATACAATTCAGTCCTTATTTCAGTTCTAACTTGAAAATTCTATCAATTTAATCCCTAATTCAATCATTTCATTCAACATAAACAGTATCTAGAAATCTAATAACTTTCAAAATATCAACTTGACTTTATCAAAACCTTATTCCAAAACTTCTAAAACATCAAAATTAAAAAAAAAGGACTTAATTGACTTACCTATTAAACTTCCAAGCTTCCCACCTTGAATTTTCCCTTTTCTTCTTTCTTTTCTCTTTTTCTTTCTTTCCTTCCCCTGCTCTCTATTTCGTTTGGTTTTTCTTCATTTTCTATTCATTTTCTTTCTTTATTTCCTTTTATATATATATATACACACATGTATTTATATTTAAATAATAAGTATTATTTATTTATTCATGTGTATATTATTAGTACATTTGTATCTATTTATAACCATACATTTGTCAATATTTAATATATTTATCGTATAAAATCTTATAATATAATTATTTAATTAATAAATATCTTTTATAATTAATAAATATCCATTAATAATTAAATACTTATATTACAAATGTATGTATTTTATCCATACATTTGTATATTTTATTTACTATACACTATACATTTGTGTTTATACTAATTTATTTATCATATAAATATCTTATAATATAATTATAATAAATTAATTTAATATCATTTAGTACTAATAAATATAAATATTATAATTAAAATCTAAGTAAAAATCTTGGATTTTTACTTTTTATGTCATCTCACTTATACTAAATGACATAATTGTCATTTTGGTCCTTTATTTTCTTTTAATCTATAATTAAACTTTCACACTTTATTCAATTTAATCATTTTATCTAATTATTCTTAATTAAGCTAAATTCACTTAATTAAACTCTAATTAACCACTCAATTAACTTTTTAAATATTTTGATAAATATTTACGGATCCTTTTCGAAGAATGTAAACTCGAAAATACACTTTTCCGATAACCGTAAAATTCGGGTTATTACATTATTTATCTTTTAAAATTCCATCCTTGAGTCATCATTTAATTTGGTAAAATTGTAATTTAGTCCCTCATAGTTCTTCACCTATACAATTTGGCCCTAATCCATCCATTTTTCTTAGTTCCTAGATCATTCCACCCTTAAAATATTTACACTATTGGTCTTTCAACTTTTTTATATTTACACTTTAACCCCTCAAATTTTGAGTATTTACTCTTGTGCAACAAAAATTTTCTCACTTTTTCAATTTAGTCCTTTCTTGAATTAATATATCATAATATACTTCCCAATATTGACATAACTCAAAATTTCCCTTTTTGTCACTTTATTTCCTTATTTTACTACATCACGGATAATAATTTACTGTAAAAATTTTCGGGGTATTACAAACCAAAAACAAACATATTGTCTCTTATATAAGCCTTCGAGGCCCAAAAGATGCATTAGAAACAAGCTGGGACTAAATCGGATACTCAAAAAAGTTTCGAAAAACATTGAAATTTTTCAAAGATGTAGGGGACACAAGGCCATGTGGCCAGGCTGTGTGACTCACACAGTCAGGGGATAGGCCCGTGTCTTAGGCCATGTGGGCATTCGAAATAGGGACACGCGACCGTGTCCCAGTCCGTGCCCGTGCCCGTGTAACTCTCTAACTTGGGTCACATAGCCAAGTCACATGCCTATGTGCTAGGTCGTGTTGAGCATACTGACTTGCGCCAATTTTAAAAATACATAGGACACATGGCCATGTGTCACACACGGCCATGTCACCTGGCAGTGTGTCACACACAGCTGAGACACACGCCCGTGTGGACAAAAATAGGCTATTTTCAAGCCACATTTCTCACCCAATTTGGTACCAACCTAAACACAACAATTTGCATATCAACAAGCCATAACAAGGCATTCAAATCAAGTTAAAATCAAGTCTTAAACATGTATTATCACAACATACAACCAATATGCCCTTAGGCGCCTCAAATGACAAATTAATAACATGTCAACCAAATATCCATATTTACCTAGATAACCAAATGCATATATGCATAATTGTACCAAATATACTATTTCAAACCAATAATCAATATATCTATAAGTTTTCCATCATTTAACCATATCAAACGTATTAAATATGTTAAGGCCACATATATAAACACATCAAAATATATCAAAAACAAGCCATTCAAATGGTTTATCTCAAAAAAAACATTTATATAACAACATTGGCCAAAATATCCTTGTAGCACCCCAAACCCGGCCCAGAAGTTATGGCCGGATCCGGCATGCCACATCAAAACGTAAAAAAAAAAAATTTCCATTCTAAGTCCAGAAAATCGTACTTGATGTTCAAAAGATTAATTCATTAAGGGTTAAAGTGAATGGAAGCTGTGCACCAGGTAGGAAACCGAAAAAGAGGTGGTGAGTCCATCTGATTGCTAAATACCAAGCTCCCTTCGGATCCAATCCTAGACATGCATACCGCCATTGCCACACCTTAACGTCATGGATATTTCTAGGAAACCGATTTGATTAAGTCATTTTTAGGAAAAGTGATTAATTTTGGAAAATACTTTCATTGCGGAAGCTTTGCTTGTTGTCGTGTTATTTTGAAATCAACTGTTGTTTTTGAAAACGCGCCCTAAAGCTATCCAATTTCAACAGTTAAAATAAATATTATCTATCTTAATAAAACATATAAAAACCATCAAAAATAAATAAGCGGCCTTATTACATTTAAAAGCCCAAAACCTCAAACGTAATTAAAAGGATGTCCAGTTCACCAGAAGAAAATCAAACTTTCAGAACGGGTGGCCACTCCGAATTCCCTCACAGCTCTAAGCCCACTATGGTTGGGGATTTCCTGCGTGGATGAAAATAAAAGGGATGAGTTTGGGGAAACTCAGTGTGTAAGGAAAACCCATTCAAAGCCCAAGTCAGCTCAAGCCCATTGGGCCTAAGCCCATTCAGTATGAGTGGTCTGGGCGAGCCCTTTTAGATTACAATAAACCGAGCCTTAGCCCTTATTCAGACAACAAGATGGCCTATAGGCCCATTTCAAAATACATGCAACATCAAGTAAACATATGCAAGCCCATTTGGGTAATAGTGGTCTGGGCGAGCCCTTTTCAGATTACAATAAACGGGCCTTAGCCCTTATTCAGATAACGATGATGGCCCATAGGCCCATTTCAAAATACATGCAACATCAATAAAATATGCAAGCCCATTTGGGAGACTACTCAACCCACCAACCACTACACTCCACCCGTACCACCATACACTCCATGTGGGAATAGCTCAACCCACCCAACCCAACACTCCACGATTCTTGTACCTTGCTGCTCAGTTATCGATAAATTGAGGCAAAGCCTCCAAGACGTGGACAAGCCACTTTCGATACTTCCTCCGTCAATATCCCAGTCCCATGCATCGATAATAACAACATGGCATGCAATAAATAACAACGATCAAACATGCATTTAGGTCAATTTAACCCTAGGGGTATTTGGTAATTTATCTCCTAGGGGTAAAGCGTAAATTTTCTATTTTTAAAGGTATTTCAGTAATTTATCTATTTTAGGGTTTTTCATGCATATTCCTACCTTTCACGTACTAATGTAATCACGCATCGAGGGTTCTTACCGAATTGGGCTGTTGGCCCATCATTCCAATTTTGGCCCATTAAGCCCAAAAATATCGAGGGCACGAAATCATGCACTTTGCAGTCAAATTTTGCAGCTTACCAAAAACATTAATCGATTTACCTCACGAGCATTCGCACACTCGCAAATCTAGAAAATCTGATTTTGGCATTTCGCTTTTGCCGATCTAGACTAAGAAATAGGTGTTAGTTACACACTGCTTTTGCGATGATATCTTGTGAGATCCACACACGAACCGCCTACAATTGGATTACTAACACGTTAATCTAACTATTCAAATACAAACTACGTATTAACCCCTTACAATATTCGCCAACCACACCTACAAATCATAGTAAGCTTATAAGAAATCAATAAGCAACTCATTAACAAATTTTGTCAATGTTTACCACATAATCATAATTTCACTGCAAGCTGTCTTCCTGAGTAACAGTCACTAAATTATTTATAACTGGAGCTACGAAACTCCAAATCAAGGTCCGTTAATTTTCCTGAAAATAGACTCATATATCTTCTATCCATAAAATTTTCAGAATTTTGGTTTAGCCAATCAATACCAGATTTTTCTCAAAGTTTCCCATGTTTCACTGTTTGACTAATCTGACCACTCTTCATTACGAATCAAATTTCTCATTGTAAAAAATTCAAAATATGTTCTTGTTTATTTCATTAGAAACTAGACTCAATAAGCTTTAATTACATAATTTATGCAGCTTCTAACTCATCTCCCACAATTTATGGTGATTTTCCAAAGTCACGTTACTGCTGCTGTCCCAAGCAGATTTATTACCAAATCACTCTTTCACACCTAACTTGCATGCTTGTTATTTAAACATGTATATCACCAATCAATCATCACATATCTATGATTTCACTTAAGTATAATCTCTATTTCATCATTTTAAAGCACAACATGTTAGCCGATTTTTCCCCTTAGCATCTAAGGCACATGCATGCTCATTTGTTTGGCTCAACTTCACCTATCTTCCATTTTTCATCAAAAGAACATGAAACAACAACCATTTCCTTCATTTTAATTCATGACTAAATGCTCACAACACAACTAAAAACCAAAATATGCTTCAAGAGTTAAGGTAGAATCAAGAAGAACTCATGAACCTCAAAATAGAAGCAAGGTACCAAGAACTTACTTTCAATTTTCCTCCTCCTAATGACCGAATACTCAAGAGCTTTCTCCTCTCCTTTCTCTTCTCTAACTTTCAGCTATGATGAACAAAGATGGACAAAACTTTGTTCTTTTCACCCCTTTTTCTTTTAATAAAACTTCATATTTCATCCATTTAATTCTTTAATACAAAAGACATGATATTCTTATCATGAAACATTTACCTAACCCATTATCATGAAACATTTACCTAACCCATTATCATGGAACATTTACCTAACCTATTATCATAAAACATTTACTTAACCCATTATCATGGAACATTTACCTAACCTATTATCAATTTGTATCAATTTGTACCATAAATTATGGATATCAAGTGTACATTTTGTCTACAACAACATGATGGTTGGCCACTTCATGAAAAATGGGAGGTTTGTCATGCAAATCCTCCTATTTTGCACTCCTATTTATTTGGCCACTTCAATTTAGCCTATAGCATTTTCAAACATTTTCACATAGGTCCTATTTCATCATTTCACCCCCTTTTTCTTATGGAACAAAAATTAACTAAAATTGCCGGGTTCTATTTAAGCTTGGGCTTTCTAGAGGCCCACTAACATAATTAAACCTATGCCAACATTCACAGGATTCCGAAAATTAGGCGTTACAACTCTACCCTCCTTAAAGAAATTTCGTCCTCGAAATTTACCTAATCAAACAGATGAGGGTATTGCTGTTGCAACGTCTCTTCCGCTCCCAAACTCGAAGTTTCCTTCCTTAACTTGTTGAAAACGAGCAACCAAAGACTCATCGTTCAACTATTTTCCTTAATCGATCCACCCAGGTTGGCCTCACTTGCAACTCATAGCAGACTTCCATCATCATCTGAGACTCAGACGAGCAAACATTGCTCTCGGATCGATCTGACTCTACGACTTAGAGCATCGACTACCACAGATAGCCTTGCTTGGGTGATACTCGATCGAGCAGTCATAATCCTTAAGCAACTCAATCCATCTCCTTTGCCTAAGGTTCAGCTCCTTCTGAGTCAACAAATACTTAAGACTCTTATGGTCAGTATATATAATACACCTTTCTCCGTACAAGTAATGTCTCCAAATCTTAAGTGCAAATATCACTGCTGCCAACTCTAAATCATGAGTCAAATAGTTTCCCTCATGAGGTTTAAGCTATCGTGATGCATATGCAACCACCTTACCCTCTTGCATTAACACGCATGACCCAAACCCACGTGTGATGCGTCCTTGTACTGATAAAATCATTCCAGACTCGGTGAATTAACATAAGTGCTTCAATCGAACTTTCTTCAACTTTTAAAAGCTTCCTACTATTTCTTAGTCCATACAAACGATACTCCTTTCCTTATGTGTTTTGTCGAGGTGCTGCCATCACAAAGAAAACCTTCCACAAACCTTCAGAGTATCCTCGCCATCCTAGAAAACTCCGTATTTCGACCTTGACCTAGGCGGCTTCCACTCCAAAATCGCTTCAATTTTCTGAGGGTCCACCTTAATCCCTTCGGCAGAGACCACATGTCCTAAGAAGGTTACCTCCCTCAACCAAAATTCACACTTGCTGAACTTCGCAAAGAGTTCATTCTCCTTAACACTCATGAGACTATACGGAGATGCTCATCATGTTTCGCTTCAGTTTTAGAATATACCAGGATATCGTCAATAAAGATGACTACGAACTGATCTAAAAATGGTTGGAACACACGATTCATCAGATCCATAAACGCTGCAGGAGCGTTCGTCAGCCCAAATGGCATAACCAGAAACTAGTAATGACCATACCGAGTCACGAATCTTTGTCTTATGGATATCTGCCTCCTTGACCCTTAACTGATGATATCCAGATCGAAGGTCGATCTTGGAAAATACAGAAGCTTCTCTAAGCTGGTCGAACAGATCATCAATCCTTGGCAGTGGATACTTATTCTTAATCGTCAGTTTGTTCAACTGGCGATAATCAATGCACATCCGCATCGTACCATCCTTCTTTTTCACGAATAGCACTGGTGCTCCCCATGAAGACACGCTTGGCCTAATAAAGCCCCTATCCAACAACTCTTGAATTTGAGCATTTAACTCTACTAACTCCTTCGGTGCCATCCTATACGGTGCGATAGACACAGGCGCCATTCCAGGCAACAAGTTTATTCCAAACTCAACTTCTCGATTCGGAGGCAATCTTGGAAGCTCCTCCGGAAAAACATCTTGGAACTCCTTTTCGGTCCTAACCTTATCCACTGTCAGTCCCTCCTCTTTCGACTGACTTACAAATACCAATTAGGCCTCACAACCTTTTCGAATCCACTTTTCGGCTCTTAATGCCGACACCACATTGGACAAATAATTCCTTCTCTCACCTATCACCATAACCTCCTCATCCTTTGTAGTTCTTAACACCATTTGTTTAGAAGCACAATCCAGAGTCGCCTTATGCTTAACAAGCCAATCTATTCCCAGAATGAGGTCAAACTCTCCGAACGGTAACTCCATCAGATCTTCAGGAAAAACATTGCCTTGAGTTTCTAAGGGTACATTCCTATACAGTTTGTCTACCCTAACCGAGTGACCCAAGGGACTTAGTACAGATACCCCACTCACAATCTCCTCAGAGCAGTCCAAGTCATCCATAATCCGTTCTGTGGCCTCCAACCAATATTCAGCCACATTCGGGGCTATACCAGACGCACCTATAAAGATCTCCGCTCCGTTGGCCCGGAGTCGTTCAGAAATCGATCCTCAAATTTTGTTGCCCGAACTTGTCCTGGCAACCCTTTCCAGAACACGAAGTATTGCCTGTGATAGGGCATCATCCTCGGCACCGCGGTCATGAGACTCTACCTTTGTTGCCGGTGGTACCGGTGCATCCACCGCCGGCATATGTCTCGAAGACGAAGATCTCGCTCGAGCACTTCCTCGGCTTCGTCCATGACCTCTTGTACTCATATCGTATTATCTTGATTACGAATTTTTATGCATCAATTAATATTCCAGTATTTATTACAGATGTTTTATGAATCAGACAGTAGTTCAGAGTTTGTTTTCGCAGAATCAAGTCTAGCTACGATTTCGATCTCTTATCGATTTTCCTATGGTTTCAAGATCATCCTATCTAGAGTATCCTAACAGGATTTCAGTACAGACAGATAAGTCAGAAAAATATTCAGAAGAGTTCAGAGTAATACTTACAGACTTGGGCCGGAGATTCGGAATGCCAACTTCTAAAGATCTAAATTTTAAAAATCGAGTTTTTTGCATTCTTTATAAAATTTTCGCTTTCGAAAATCTTTGTTTTTGTAAACCCATTCCACAGCCGAGTTGTTGCAACCTAGGCTCTGATACCACTAGATGTAGCACCCCAAACCCGGCCCAGAAGTTATGGCCGGATCCGGCATGCCACATCAAAACGTAAAAAAAAAAATTTCCATTCTAAGTCCGTAAAATCGTACTTGATGTTCAAAAGATTAATTCATTAAGGGTTAAAGTGAATGGAAGTCATGCACCGGTAGGAAACCTAAAAGAGGTGGTGAGTCCATCGGATCGCTTAAGTACCAAGCTCCTTCGGATCCAATCCTGACATGCATACCGCCATTGCCACACCTTAACGTCATGGATATTTCTAGGAAACCGATTTGATTAAGTCATTTTTAGGAAAAGTGATTAATTTTGGAAAATACTTTCATTCGGAAGCTTTGCTTGTTGTCGTGTTATTTTGAAATCAACTGTTGTTTTTGAAAACGCGCCTAAAGCTATCCAATTTCAACAGTTAAAATAAATATTATCTATCTTAATAAAACATATAAAACCATCAAAAATAAATAAGCGGCCTTATTACATTTAAAAGCCCAAAACCTCAAACGTAATTAAAAGGATGTCCAGTTCACGGAAGAAAATCAAACTTTCGAGCGGGTGGCCACTCAATTCCCTCACGACTCTAAGCCCACTATGGTTGGGGATTTCTGCGTGGATGAAAATAAAAGGGATGAGTTTGGGGAAACTCGGTGTGTAAGGAAAACCCATTCAAAGCCCAAGTCACTCAAGCCCATTGGGCCTAAGCCCATTCAGTAATGAGTGGTCTTGGGCGAGCCCTTTTAGATTACAATAAACCGAGCCTTAGCCCTTATTCAGACAACAAAGATGGCCTATAGGCCCATTTCAAAATACATGCAACATCGGTAAACATATGCAAGCCCATTTGGGTAATAGTGGTCTTGGGCGAGCCCTTTTCAGATTACAATAACCGGGCCTTAGCCCCTTATTCAGATAACGGTATGGCCCATAGGCCCATTTCAAAATACATGCAACATCAATAAAATATGCAAGCCCATTTGGGAGACTACTCAACCCACCAACCACTACACTCCACCCGTACCACCATACACTCCATGTGGGAATAGCTCAACCCACCCATTTAACACTCCACTGATTGCTTGACCTTGCTGCTCAGTTAACAAATAAATTGAGGCAAAGCCTCCAAGACGTGGACAAGCCACTTTCAGTACTTCCTCCGTCAATATCCCGGTCCATGCATCGATAATAACAACATGGCATGCGAATAAATAACAACGATCAAACATGCATTTAGGTCAATTTAACCCTAGGGTATTTGGTAATTTATCTTCTAGGGTAAAACGTAAATTTTCTATTTTTAAAGGTATTTCAGTAATTTATCTATTTTAGGGTTTTTCATGCATATTCCTACCTTTCACGTACTAACGTAATCACGCATCGAGGGTTCTTACTGAATTGGGCTGTTGGCCCATCATTCCAATTTTGGCCCATTAAGCCCAAAAATATCGAGGGCACGTAAATCATGCACTTTGCAGTCCAAATTTTGCAGCTTACCAAAAACATTAATCGATTTACCTCACGAGCATTCGCGACTTTTCGCAAATCTAGAAAATACCGATTTTCGGCATTTCGGCTTTTGCCGATCTAGACTAAGAAATAGGGTGTTAGTTACACACCTGTTTGCGATGATATGCTGACGAGATCCACACACGAACCGCCTACAATTGGATTACTAACACGTTAATCTAACTATTCAAATACAAACTATGTATTAACCCCTTACAATATTCGGCCAACCACACCTACAGATCATAGTAAGCTTATAAGAAATCAATAAGCAACTCATTAACAAATTTTTGTCAATGTTTACCACATAATCATAATTTCACTGCAAGCTGTCTTCCTGAGTAACAGTCACTAAATTATTTATAACTGGAGCTACGAAACTCCAAATCAAGGTCCGTTAATTTTCCCTGAAAATAGACTCATATATCTTCTATCCATAAAATTTTCAGAATTTTTGGTTTAGCCAATCAATACCAGATTTTTCTCAAAGTTTCCCATGTTTCACTGTTTGACTAATCTGACCACTCTTCATTACGAATCAAATTTCTCATTGTAAAAAATTCAAAATATGTTCTTGTTTATTTCATTAGAAACTAGACTCAATAAGCTTTAATTACATAATTTATGCAGCTTCTAACTCATCTCCCACAATTTATGGTGATTTTCCAAATTCACGTTACTGCTGCTGTCCCAAGCAGATTTATTACCAAATCACTCTTTCACACCTAACTTGCATGCTTGTTATTTAAACATGTATATCACCAATCAATCATCACATATCTATGATTTCACTTAAGTATAATCTCCATTTCATCATTTTAAAGCACAACATGTTAGCCGATTTTTCCCCTTAGCATCTAAGGCACATGCATGCTCATTTGTTTGGCTCAACTTCACCTATCTTCCATGTTTCATCAAAAGAACATGAAACAACAACCATTTCCTTCATTTTAATTCATGACTAAATGCTCACAACACAACTAAAAACCAAAATATGCTTCAAGAGTTAAGGTAGAATCAAGAAGAACTCATGAACCTCAAAATAGAAGCAAGGTACCAAGAACTTACTTTCAATTTTCCTCCTCCTAATGACCGAATACTCAAGAGCTTTCTCCTCTCCTTTCTCTTCTCTAACTTTCAGCTATGATGAACAAAGATGGACAAAACTTTGTTCTTTTCACCCCTTTTTCTTTTAATAAAACTTCATATTTCATCCATTTAATTCTTTAATACAAAAGACATGATATTCTTATCATGAAACATTTACCTAACCCATTATCATGAAACATTTACCTAACCCATTATCATGGAACATTTACCTAACCTATTATCATAAAACATTTACTTAACCCATTATCATGGAACATTTACCTAACCTATTATCAATTTGTATCAATTTGTACCATAAATTATGGATATCAAGTGTACATTTTGTCTACAACAACATGATGGTTGGCCACTTCATGAAAAATGGGAGGTTTGTCATGCAAATCCTCCTATTTTGCACTCCTATTTATTTGGCCACTTCAATTTAGCCTATAGCATTTTCAAACATTTTCACATAGGTCCTATTTCATCATTTCACCCCCTTTTTCTTATGGAACAAAAATTAACTAAAATTGCCGGGTTCTATCTTAAGCTTGGGCTTTCTAGAGGCCCACTAACATAATTAAACCTATGCCAACATTCACAGGATTCCCGAAAATTAGGGCGTTACAATCCTATACATGCCATTATAACCGGAATTAATTTACTGAAAGTACCAAAAGAGCCGATGGATAGTGTGAAATAGCTCTGACTAGCTTCCAACCCAAATGAGCTTCTGAATTACTATAAAACATGGAAAATAACACAAAATAAGCATTTAAGCTTAGTAAGTTCGTATAATATAGAATTTAACTTACCATATTTCCATAAAATAGGTAAGCAAACATAGCATATCTCAACCAATTTGGCCAAAAGCATAAACACATGATCACCAACATATTAGCCATGAAAATCACATATAAAATCCAACACACATGGATGAATTCATCAAGTAATCACATTTCCAGTATTTCATGTAAATATCAGTAATAGTTCATATCGAACTCATATAATCTCGTAACAGAACTGTACCCATTGAACCATTTAAAATATTGTTGATACATGGGTAGTACACACGAGATGTACTAAACTGTAATCTGTCAATTCATACTCATGTATGCTCATACAAGCTGTAAATAGTAAGCTCTTCCCAGTTGAATAACGGGAAGCTCATACGAGTTGAATAACGGGAAGCTCATACGAGTTGAATAACGGGAAGCTCATTCGAGCTAACCATTTAAAATATCGTCGATACATGGGTAGTACACACAAGATGTACTGAACTGTAATCTGTCAATTCATACTCATGTATGCTCATACGAGCTGTAAACAGTAAGCTCTTCCGAGTTGAATAACGGGAAGCTCATACAAGCTGAATAACGAGAAGCTCATTCGAGCTATGGTGTGTCCGCAACACATGCAGGAACCAAACCAAATTAGTAACCCTAATGACATGTCATTTGTATCCTACGAATTTCTAAGGTTGAAACAGGACTCAGTAATCATCAGATATGCGATCATCATTTATACATGGAAATTATGCAAATCACATACATATTATTTAATTAAAATATACAAATACTCAATTTAATTACATGAACTTACCTCAATGATTTTATGTAGATACGAAGGCGACTTATCTGATATTTTTCCTTTGCCTCGATCTAACTCCGTACTAGGTCTAACAGGATCTATACAAATGAATTTAACTCAATTCAATATAATTCATATTAAATTTAGTCCAACACACATTTTTGGAAAAATAGTATACTTTTAATTTATTACAATTTAGTCCATAGACTTAGAAAATGACTTTCATGCAATTTAATCCTTACTCAAGCCTAGTCAATTTTTATACATATTAATAGCAGCCCACATAATTCACAATTTTACAATTTTACCATAAATTTATCATCTTTTTCAATTTAATCTCTAATTGATAATTTCATCAAAATTCTCTTTACAAAATTTGTTTATCTAACAACAACTTTTCATTTTTTTATCATAAAGCTTAAAAATTCAAGCATACTCATCAATAGAAAAACCCTAATACTTTATCGATTTTGCAAATTATTTCCCGAGCTAGCTAGATTAAGCTACTACGATCTCAGTAACATAAAAATTATCAAAAAATGGGACAATAATACATAGCTAATTAAGCAAAACAAGCTTGTTAACATCTCAAGCTTCCATGGCTAGGTTTTCTATTTTTTTTTTTGGTGGTAGATGATGATAATAAATTATTTTATTTTATTTATTATAATTTTAATTAATAATTTCCAAAATTAACCTTAATGTTTCATGAAATTTCCAATAATGACTATTCATACTTATCCATTAAGCATTTTAATGGTCTATTTACTATATAAGGATCTTCAATTTCAAATTCTATAGCTATTTAATACCAATAGTTATTAGAACTCAACTTTTACACTTAATACAATTTAGTCCTTTTCATCAAATTAGGTATGTAAAATGTAAAATTTCTTAACGAAATTTTTATATTGTATTTGTATCATACAGTAGAACATAAAATAATAATAATAATAAATTTTTCTGGCTTCAAATTTGTGGTCCCGAAATCACTATTCCAATTTTACTGAAAACGGGCTGTTATAATACCATTTAAGTTTTTAAGGTGGACAGTTGCTTCATAAATTATGAAGCATTATGTTATAAAATTTTAATTAATTATATGAATTAAATAATAAAAAGTGAAATGGAAAAACATATGTTAAAAGTGTGGTGGAAGAAAAGAGAAACATAATTTCTCATCTTCTTTATACACTCGAACCACCATAGGAGAAAAAAAGAAGCTTTTAGCCTAGTGACTTTGAGTTTTATGCAACAAATTGATTAATTCAATTTAGTCATTTTTCTTGTAAATTTTATTTTTTTGAGATTGTGGGAGCTTAATCTAGCTAACCCATGTCTTCATTTGTTAAACTGTTGAATTTGAAAGTTTCAATAGTTGAGAATTGAAAGTTATAGGTATTAAATTTATAGATTTTAAGCTTAGAGATGAAAAATGACTAAATTTTGAAGTTAATTGGTAGTTTTGGGCAATAGAGACTAAAATGCATAAAGTGTGAATTTTGATATAGAAATGAGAAATAGGAGGTCTTAAATGGACTATAAGGAAATCAAAATTTAAATCTGAATTTTAATTTGAAAGATATATTAGTCTTAGGTTTTAGGACTAAATTGAATAAATGCCAAAATATGTAAGACTTTAAAATTGATTTTGAATTGAGTTAGAGAATAATGTTGTGCATTGATGTATTAAGGAACGGGGAAGGCGAAAATCAGTGATGAGTAGTTCAAGTTTCATAAGTGTTTCTACAAATTAACACTTATCTATTTTGTTTTCATAATTTCATGTTATTATTCCTTGTAAACTGCTAAAGTGAACTTTTGGGGGTAAATTCAAAAGATATGGAATTTTGAACTTGAGTACTAAAATAAGTACCAAAGTGATTAGAATTATAATTATTGGAGCGAAATTGGATATGAAGTTGTGCAAAAACATTTTGAGTATACTAGTCAATATTTGAATATGTATTAATTATTGGCCATACGGTAAGTGGCATAGGTAGTTAATGTAGCAATGGACTAGAATTATAATAAGCCATTGTTGTCGGACAATCTGGGATGGCAGGTCATCATCACCAAACAACCCAGGATGACATAAACGAGTTAAGAAACCATCATTGTTGGGTAATTCGGGGTGATAAACCATTATTGTTGAGCAATTCGGGATGGCAAACCATCATTTTCGGGTAACCCAGGTAAATGAATTAAGGAAACATCGTTTTCAAAAAATTCGGGATAGCAAGTCATCATTTCCAGGCAATCCAAAATGACATTTTGAAGTGAACCAAAATGGGCTTACGATTTCGGATGTCAGTGGAAGCATAATACAAATTTGTGTTATTGAATATTGAAGTGAAAAAGAAAAGAAACAATGACCAAATTCATACTGAAACTCAATGGCATGATTTTTAATGTTAATCTAAATGAATGTGGATTAAGTTGATTTTGCTATACTATCTCGATTTAGAAAGATATATTGAATTATCTACTCATCATGAAATTTACTCTTTGTGCATAGGTTAGGTTTATAACTATGTTTTAGATCTCACTTCAACATCTAACCAAGACCCTAGACTCCTTAAAGTTTTTACTCCTTCTTGGTTATGTAAATTTGGCATGTACCTAGGGTTATCATTTTGAATTTTAGATGGTTGGTAAATGTTTGGAATTATGATTATATGCTTTAGTAAATTATTAACATCTAGTTCTTGTTGTTATGTATACTTCGTAGGGTATGTTGTTGTGAGTTTTTAAAGGATGTTGATTGTATATATATGTATTTATGTGGTATTGAGATTATTTGAAAATTGAAAACGGTAAGATGCTCGCATAATATTATGGTATGTGTGATAGGAGTTGAATGTATAGATTGAGAAATAGCATATGTCATGTTTTGTTTGTGAAATGGTGCCAATGAGGCATATTTGTTAGTTGGTTACGAGATTCTCACATTATATGCTCTAGTTGAATTTTGGGAATGTTAAGATTATTGGTAGGTTTTGTTAAATGATTGATAAATACATAGGTTATTATATCTAATAAAGTGCCCTTTTCATGAGTAGCTTGTATGGCATTTTAGTTGTTTAAATGGATGCATTAGGATGTGTTTAGATTGATTATATGCATGTTCAAATGATCAAATGTACACCAATTGAATTGGTAGTTGTTTGGCATGAAATTTGATAATTCAAAGACACTTTTTGTACCACACGGTCTGGCCACATGGCCGTGTGTCACACACGGGTTAGTGACACAATCCTGTGCCACTGAATTGTAGAATGCATATATATAGCACATGGTTTCTGAATATCACACGAGCTGGTCATATGCCTGTGTGAATTTCGTAGTTTTTTTGCCACTGAAATTTTACATGGCCGTGTGATTTTCTAATAAATTTTTGTATTTAGGTCTACACGACTTCAGTGAGTTACACGACCTAGATACAAAATTGTGTGACTCATTTTCCACACGATTACAGCTTGCCACACAGCTGTGTGACCCTTGTTTGATGAAATTTTCTTACTTTTTTGTAAGTTTTCAATTAAATTCTTATTTGTTCCCGAGTTGGTTTAAGAGCTTCTGTAAGCTCGATTGAGACTTAGACTTGTTTGTAAATCATGTTTTGCTTGAATTATGAAATGTTTTATTGTTTAATTGAATGTTTAAAGTCATATTTGTATGTAATATGCTTTGTTAACTATTGTAGCATCCTATAACTCGGGTCCAACGACCGGACTGAGTGAAAAGTGTTACAGGTCATCGCCTTATGGAACACAACAAGTCTGATCGTTCTAAAGCTCACACTATTCTATCACCAAATCGGTGTCTTTTTGGTCATTTTGAGTCTAGGATTGTAAATGTATATGTAAAATTTCTTGATGTTATCTTAATGTATATAAGTTGCAGTGAATTGAAAAGCTTGGTATGTTATATTGCTTATGGTAATTGAGTATATTATGGATAATCTGGCACTGGTGATGCCTAGTTGAAATGGATTATCTTGATTTACATGTTTAAGATGTATATGGCATATGAATTGGAATGAAATGAGGTAGGAATGGTAACATGCTTGAAAATGTGGCCAAATCTTGATAGTTGTTGATTATGGTTAATGCTTATAAGCCTAGATGTACATAAGTGTATAAAAGTGTTTGAAACGGAAGTGAATTGGTATGTTTTAAGGATCCTTAGCATAAGTAAACTTTGGTAATTGAATGACTTGGTTTGTGTTTTAATTCATGGCATGAAATGTTAAGTTTACTTGATGCATAAATAGTAATTGTCTTAAGGAGATGTTAAATATAGATGTTGACCTTGTTTGGCATGTTTTTAGCAATGAATTTTGTACTTGGTGCATAAATTGATAGGTTTGGTTGGAGAGTATTGAATTTTTTACTTGGTGCATAAATTGATAGGTTTGGTTGGAGAGTATGAAATAGGTACCAAATGGTTCTTTTTTACCAAATATAGGGGTCACGTCGCATCCTCAGATTTTTGGACGTTGCAACGTTGTCATTACAGTGAGTGACGTTGTGACAAGCTATGGCTTATCATCGCGATGTGACATTCTGAAATGGCCACATCATGACGAGCACTAGATGAAGTCGCGATGTCTATTCATACATTTTAAAAACTTTACAATTTGGTCCTATTTAGTACTTTAGTTGATAAAAGAGCTTTTGTAAGTTCGATTAAGGCTCGAATTTGTTTGTTTAACCTGAAATGAATATGATTGTCAACGAATTTCATGTGAAAAAGTTTAATTAATGTGAATTTGACGGTAGTTGCTCCGGAAAATGAATGTAGCATCTTGTAGTTCGGACCCGGTGATCGGGTCAGGCGTGAAGTGTTACAGGAATCCTTCGCAGTCATTTCTGAATGTGTATAATTGGATAGTCTATAGGATCTTCTATAAGCAAGGAATTGATATGGAAATAAGTAAAGGGCGTAGCTAGGGGGCTAGCAGAGGCCCCGAGCCCCTTAAAATAAAAAAGTTTCCATTTAGGCCCTTTTAATATTTATAAAAATTTAAATTAGTAAAAGTAAAATTGTACTTTGGTCCTCTAAAAAATGATAAAAATTTGATTTAATTCTTTAAAAATTATAAATCTATAAATGTTAAAATAGTGAAATTATATTTTTACTATCGTAAATATATATAATTTAATTTCGGCCCCCTAAAAATTTTTCTAACTTTACCCCTAAAAATAAGGTGATAGAAAAAAATGTGAAATACTACTTACCTTAAGCCTAAATGACTGAATAGTGTTGAGAAAATGAGAATGCAATGAAGGTTTAAATCATGCTATAGGAGCCTTGGAAAGAGGCATTCAGCAAACATCAAATCATCATCCATTCAACTTAGAAATCGCATATAATGAAGCAACATATTTTCATGAAACATGGTCGGCCCCACAAGTCTGTCTTTCTTTTACATTCTCCAAACGGGTCGTGAGGTAATTATAGTTAATTGACCTAATTGAAAACGAAAATCTACTGTCAAGAAACCCACTTAATCCATAATATATTTTAATAGATTTGCATATTTTAAATGCAAATAAGTTTTCTCAAATTTTTTTATTCAAAACATTTTGTCCTCTTAAACATGCATTGTTAAAAAGATCAAAAAATTAAAACAACAACAATAGTACGCCACTAAACTAAATAGGTTATGTACCGTATTTATATAAACAGTTGCTAAGTAACAAGTTAAGTATTCGTAAAAGTGCTTACAACAATTGGTACTTCTTCAAACACTACAAAAATACAATCAAAAAATTAAAATTTATTTACGCAGTTCAGTTTTCTTATATTTGCGGAACCTAGGTTAGTGAGAAGTATTTACTATTTTCAAACACTTACAACCTGTGAACCTAAATCTTTGAAGACTAAAACTCTTCACTTTTATATCTTTGAAGACTAAAACTCTTACTACTAAATTCTCCCTTTGAGAACTTAGATTGTAGAACCACGGCACAAAAGTTTTACAATCAAATACACTCACACATATAATCTTCCTCCCTTGAACAGATTAAGTGCTCTCAAAATTAGTACATCAACCTATACAAGTCTCCCAAATATATAGAGTTTTCGAAACTCACTAACATAATGGAGATGACCACAATCCCTTCTATAAAGTAGCTAAAATAGCTAAATACAAATAATAATAACAATAAAGGTAAACATGGAGTATTAGCAATTGAGACTTCAACATTCCAATCTGATCCAACTTCTTTGATATTAGGGATTAGATATACTTGATCCGATTCTCCAAGTGAAATGATCTTCATTGATAGGCTAGATATAATATGTGATCTCAGCTTAGCCAAAGATATAGTTCAATCAATTGTCAATCCCCTAAATATGGAAAGTTGTTATTTGTCGTAGTAGTGAACAAAGTGGGCATTTTCTCAAGAACATCTCAGTCATTTTGTAGTTTTCAACAATCTTCTCCTTTGCCAATTTGTTGAACAAAACTCATTCAATTTAGGAAGCTTGAACATCAAAGAATTATCGCTCCCCCATAGTATATTCCCTTAAATTAAAAACTTAGAAAATAATTAAGAGATTCAACCATTAATATCGAGTTTGAAATTTACATAAATAATCAATCAACCATAGTTATAATCAAGCAAGCTAATGAATAAAGAAAAATATGCAACAACAGTAATAAACATCATCCACAAAATCATCAACAATATCCATCAAACCAAAAGTAGCAAAATTAAGTACAGTCCTCCAAAATCCAAAAGAGTCATAAAAGTTTCAAAAAACTAATAAAATATCATTAGCAGAAAAGCAAAGGTGGAAACTCTCCTTGGCACATGCACCTCCTCTTCAACAACACCACTACTACTTTGACTTTGACTTTGACTCCCTTTTGGTCAACACAATTGTGAAATCTGTCGAAAAAATCTGATTAAGAAATGGTTTATTGTAACAATGGAAGTTTAGAATTTTTTTTAAACCGAGCCGGTTTATGATATTTATAGTAATAAAATTTTATCGTAAAGTACCTCTTCTTTGTATGAGTCGAATTTGAATCATTCTCGACTTTCAACTAAACAACCTTTTCCGCTATCATTGTACCACAAACTGCGTCGGTTGTGAGCTCGAGAAACACAAACCTAACATAGAACTAAAAATGATTTTATTACTTTCAGTAGGAAAGTAATTCTCTCAATAGAAACCGATAGAAATCGTAATTCCCAGAAAATAGAATTTATTCTAAGAAAATAAATTCTCATTACTTTCTTGCAGAATAACAATATATGAAACTTGAATGTAAAACTTATGTTAATAGCTCTACTAGTGTCATCTATTTATAGGGAGAGATAGGAGAATCTTGGTTGAATAAGACTTACACAAATAACATTTATTTAATAGAAAACATCCCCTAATCCAACTAGGAGAGAGGGAGGCGACACACCCTAGATACATACATTCAGTATACTAACTTATATCAACGTAACCGTATACCATGCAATACTTTACATTTCAATCCAATACTTTTTCATTTCAAACTTACTTCAGTTAATCACATAATTAATTAAGCTATCATCAAACATAATAACATACTACGAACTTACCAAAACACAGTAGCTATCAACACCTCGACGACGACTATTCAACGACTTTTCCTTTCTCGTGATTATCAACTGATTGATCCATTTCTTGATCTAAATATAATAATTTCATTCAATTAATCAATTAAAATATCTTAAAGCACTTAAATTCACATATTTGACCCTTAATCAATATTTTACACTTTTTCTCTAATTTTTTACATTTTATTCAATTTAATCCCTAAACCCAAAACTTTCAAATCGATCACAATTTAACCAAATCAATGCTGGATGAATTTTATGTAGTCTTTATACATCCTGTATTTATCAAATTTTCAAAATAATTTCATGTAACTTTACTATTTTAACAACTTAGTCCTTAGACTTTAAAACCAACCAAAACCACTTTACAAAATAGTCCTATTTAACTATCAAAGCTTATAAATCTATCATCAAACTTCAAAAACATCACAAATTCATAAATGACATAACTCAAAACATTTAAAATTTTACTAATTAGTCCTTAAGTTAGCTAGATTAAGCTACAACAATCTTAAAAACATAAAAATTACTAAAAACGGGTTAAAAAACTCATACCATGCAATTGAAACAATCTTTGGCCGAAGCTTTCTGTGTTGGCTATGGGGTTTTTTGGTTCAAGAAAGAAAAGGGGAAGATGATGACTAATTTTATTTTAGTTTTACTTATAATTACTTTATTATTTAACATTTTAAATTACAAAATTAACATATATTTATTTAATCATTACTAAAATCGTCCACCACAATATTTTATGGTCAAATTACATTTTGAAACCCTTTTATTTGATGTTATACCCTATAGAAAAATATAACACAATAGTGATTAATTTTTGTAACTTTTACGATTTAGTCCTTTTTACTTAATCAACTATCTAAACGTTAAAATTTTCTAACCAAAATTTAATACAACACTATAATAACTCTATAAAATTAAATAAATAATAAAATACTAACTCACTGGTCGAATTTGTGGTCCCGAAATCACTATTTTTTACACCACTGAAAATGGGTTGTTACACTTTCTTCTAAGAGTCATCCACTCCGATGCTCAAGACAAATCATCTCCCCGAATGAGTTTGATAGAAGACATATTAGTCTTTCAATCGATTTGCTTATTTCTAGTTAGCTTAAAGGCACGTTTAGGGTTATCTACTAATACAAATTGTCTCTCCATGTTGTGATCTAACTATGTAACATCGCTTCGTATTAGTTAAACATTAGGTAACCAATGAGCACATATTTCTTCCGTTTTGCTTTACGTGCAAAAATATTGATGACAATATACAAAAGGTATTAATATAATTAATGAATATTTTATTAAACCAATTTTTTTGGAAAATACAAGTATACAAAACGAATATACTACACTTAGGACATTAGATCCGATAATATCACTCTTTATCAGGAAGAGTTAAGATATTAGCAGGAAATGCCTCTTATTTGTCCAGAATCTTCTTTACAACCTTAGCTTTTTCTCGTAACCTAGCAACATGTCTCTCATTTGCCTCAATGTAGGAGATGAGGTCATCAATCATTCGTTGACGAATGCCTATAGGGATGGCATTGGGGCTTGATGTAGTTGACACTTCCTAAGTCTAAGGTGTTTCCTCTTGTTTAGCATCCTCACTGTCAGAGCCATTTGCTTCCTCCACTTGATCATTGACAGTGTGATTGCCTTCCAGCCATTGGTGAGAGAATTTCAATTCTGGCACTAGATTCTTATACTACTCTGTAACTCGAACAATTCGAGGATTTTGATTATGCACAACTTAGAAGATGAGTGAGGGAAATGACATAATGTATCTTGGGTGAACCTTATCAGCATGCTTAACAATTTCATCAAACACCATTTGGCCCAGGTCAAATTCGACCATTTCAACAACTTTTCTCAACAGAATTGCCACCCTCTTGTTCTCCCAGTTCCTCTAGCTATTTGGGAACCAGTTCCTTGTGCATATAGCATATAGTGCAGCATACACAATTGAAAAAAAAAAGCATGAATATTTATTTTCTTGAGCTAAGATAAATGATCATTGTTTGTAATAGCAATTGTTGTTTGGTCCATACTCTCATTCAAGTCTACCATATTTTGACAGAAACAATTAAGAACCTTCTTGATCTCTGCATACTTTATGATACAACTACTAAGTAGATTAGCATGTAATTTAAACTTGTTTTAAATTTAAAATTTTTAAAATTTAAATATAATAATATAAAAAAAAACAAGCCACCAGTGTCAAGCAACGAAATTCTACTTTTGTAGTTTTTTTTCAACATTGGCCCAAATAAAAGGATTATTAATAAAAATGACCCAGGTGCAAAATCTTGTTACGAAAATGACCTGTTTTTTAACTGCATGTTTGTAACAACCTAATTTAGACCCTAGTCAGAACAGTAATTTCGAGACTAAAAATCCGAGTAAAAAAAATATTTTAATATTACTTTTTGTGTTTACAACATGATATGTGATATGTCTGAAAATTTCATCATTTGTGTGCTCGATTTTATAAAAAGGACTTAATCGCGTAAAATGCAAAAGTGACTTGCTATTTATTAAAGGTGTCTATTTGTTATGAGACATTAAATGAGAGGTCCTTATGTTGATATTAGACCATTGATTGTGTTAATGGACATTAATGGGTATATATTAAGTGATTTTATAATGTTTTCATTAAGGGTAAATTTGGAATTTGATAATTAAGTTAATAAAACTATAACAAAATATAATTTTTGTCCATATTTCATGCTTTAGCTGATTTTTTCAAGTGAAAAAATCCATTTTATACTCATCTAGGGTTCGGCTTATTGAATCTTTGATTAAGGTATGTATTTTGCTCGATTTTTGATGATTTTTATGTTTTTGTGACTGTTGCTTTGAGTACTAGCTAGCCCGTACCCTAATTTCTGAAATTGATGATGATTTTGTAAATTTCCATTGATGAATGCTTGAGTTCTTGAATGTTTGATGATCTAAAATGAGTATTTGTTGATAGATTATTATGTTTTGTAAAGTAATTTTTAGTGAAATTGCATAAAAATGACTAATTTGTGAAAAGTGTAAAATGTGTGGTTAAATGTGTGAAATAAATGAAAGATATGGGCTGCTAGAGGCTATATGAAAATTCGGCCAAGCATGCGTATAAGGAAATTTTGTGAATTTTGTGTATTTATAAAATAGGGACTAAAATGAATAAATGTGTAACTTTAGAGGCTAAGTGAAAAAATGCTCAATGTGGGTTTGTGGATGAAATTGAATGTGTTGGTGAATAAAATGGTTAATTTTGAATTTATTTAGATCCTAAAAGAAAGAAATCGGATTTAGATCAAGGGAAATCGAAAGTTAACGAGTAGTTGATTTCGTCCGTTTATTCCGACTACAAGGTAAGTTCATATGCAAATAATGTATTTGAATTGATTTATTCATACTTTTATGATATTGAAATGTAATGAATGGCTATGGAAGATGAATATGTGAAATTGAGAAAATATCGATCGAATTATGGCGTTCGAAAGCCCTGTACGAACCATAGGAATAGTTAGGATACATATGTCATAACATAGGATTCCGATATGTGATTTCATGTAAGACCACGTCAGGGACGTTGGCATCGATTTGAGATTTACATGTAAGACCATATCTGGAACATTGGCATCATATATGATTTCGTGTAAGACCCTGTCTGGGATAGTGGCATCGATATTTGATTACATGTAAGACCTTATCTGGGACGTTGGCATTGTACGAGCTTTTCGAGCTATCCGAGTATCCTTATTGATTCCGAATGGTTCAACGGGCATTATCGAGGAAGGAATTTATATGTGAATGAATATCCAATTCAGGTACGTATGAAATGTACATGTTATTCAAGAATGAAATATGAGTATGTTATAAATGATGACATGTGAATTATAAGAGATTGAAATGTGATTATATGCAAGTGAACTATGAACAAGTGAACTGGATGTGATTTATAAAATGAAATTGTGAATTGTATGATCTTACTATCAATGAATTGGTTTAAGTTTATCTTATGAGTTAAGTTTATTTGTATATGGCTTACTAAGCTTTAGAAAGCTTACTTTGTGTATGTTTTTCATTGTTTTATAGATTATCGAAGTGACCGTGAGCTCGGGGATCGTCAAGAATCATTGTCACACTATCAAATGATATTTTGGTACTTTTAAAGTTGTAAATATTAATGTATGGCATGTATAGGCTAGTGATGTTATGATATGTGTTAAGTTTATTTCTTGCCATGTGATATGGCATGAATATGATTGAGACTATGGAATTGATTTTAGTATAGACTATGTGATGGAAAAATGTTATAATTGATGTATATATATAGTCTTGTGTGAATGGCCATTTTGGTATGATTTGGTAGTTGAAATGGTAAGGTTTTTGATATGATTTTGAGTTTGATTAAATGTTGTTTAAGACAAATGGATTGGTATGATATTAGTTCATGAAATTGGTATACTTTGATATGAAATTGAGTATGAAATTGATTGGTGATATTGTGGATTGAATTATGCATGTTTGGATATGGTTTTGGTTGCTATTTGGTCATGAACTATACTTTGGTTGATGCTTGTAGAGATGACCCTTTTTGGGTGGCATGTTAGCCTTATAAATGACCTATTTTTGTCCACACGGGCAGAGACATGGGCGTGTGTCTCAGCCGTGTGCAACACACAGTTATATTACAAGGTCGTGTGTCCCCTGGGGTACCCTGACCTCCCTAATTTTCTACGGCCATGGCACACGGGTGTGTCCTCGGCTGTATGGTGCAAGTCAGTATGTATGCCTTGTTTTCACACGGCTTGTGACACAAGCGTGTCTGGTAGCCGTGTGAGGCACACGGCCTATTCACACGGGTGTGTGACCCTTAATGTTTTGAAGATTTTCTATGTTTCTCAAAGTTTGTAAATATTATCGGTTTAGTCCTGAACCCTTTCTAAGCATGTTTTATGGTCTCGTAGGACCTTACAAGGGACAATTTGATTGATATGAATAGATTTTGATTATGATTGTATGAATGTATGTGAATCGTGTGTGATTTTCGGTAATACCTCGTAACCTTATTCCAACGTTGGATATGGGTTAGGGGTGTTACAATGTTGGTACTGGCCATCTCACCATTGGTACCACCCTTCATTATCCCCTAATAATTCTAATGATTGCTCGGTCTATAAAAAAATATATTTGTTTGCCGGCAATGTGCTCGCCAGCACCAGTATGTATTTTTTTGAAATACACTTAAAATATATGGGTATTCTGGGATTAAAAGAAAAACAAATTATTTTAATAGGTTTCAACATTCATGTTGTTGACACCCATGTGGTTTTTAAAAAAAAAATTATTTGGTTAAGAATCGGTTAAACTAGATTAAAATTGGTTAGACCGAGTGAAAAATCTAGCTAAATTGGAATTGATGTTGATAAATTAATTTATTTGGAATTGTTAACCTAATAATAAATGTAGTGCAACTCTCTATTTTCTTCTTGACGGTTGGATTTTTTTTCATTTTCTTCTCTTGTTTCCTTCATCTACTAAGTACTATAATCAGTAAACAAAACTCAAAAATATTTTTTTCTTCTCAAATATTCAGTGCTTCTTTTTTACTGATATTGTGTTATTTTCTTCAAATCTCTCTTCTCATGCAACTGAAGGACAACGCCAGTGCCGACAAAGGGAACCTAACACCCATTTATTATTTTTTTGAAAAACAAACCAGTGTCAGTAAGGACAACGCTAGTGCAAAGAAAAACATTTTTTTAAAAAAATCCATACCGATGTCTGTAATATGAACGTCGACACCTTTTAAAATACTATTGCGTTCTCTTTTTTTTTTTTAATCTCGGAGTACCCATATTTTTTAAGCGTAGTTGAAAAAAAATACATAGCGATCCTGCGAACACAGTGTTGGGGCAAAAAGAAATCATTTTTTATAGACTAAACAATTATCGGACAATCATTACGAGATGATGGAGGATGGTGCCGGTGGTGAGATAACTGATACCAACATGCAATGTAAAAAACAAGTCATTTTTGTATAAAATTTTACATTTGAATTATTTTCGTAAATAATTAATTTATTTGGACTAATTTAAAAAAATTGAGTATTGAAAATTCAATTCGAATGGAATTTTTTTTCTGAAATATGCATGTAATAGTTTTTAAATTTTTTATGGGTACATTTGTTAATTGTTAGTAATTTTATTAGAAACTGTTGTTACTTTTCTTTATTTTATTGAGTGTTATTTTTATTTGTAAATTAGTTTAAATATTTTCTTTAAAATATAAAATTAAAAATTAAGGTGCAATAATTTTTTATTTTTTAATATAAAAAATTATTACCATTAAGTGTTGAGTGTAATGATAAGACACATTATATTTTTAAGAGAAGAGATAATTTTAAATTTTGAAGAAAAAATTATTACAAGAGATAACCATAAATTATAAATATGAACAAATATAAAAAAACTCTTAAAAATTCATTTCAATTCAAAAGTTGAAGTTGTTTTGATTTTTCACATAAAAGAAAAGTAATAATGAAAGATATTTATGGCATTTGCACCTAAGCAATGATACATAGTTGGCATATATATATATATATATATATATATAATTTCCTTAAAGGTTAGCCATTTGAGAATGTAACAGTATGTTTGGTTGGATGGAATTGCTATGCCATTCCTGCCTTATTCCGTGCGCTACAGTGATTCATACGTTTGGTTCACCGTTTAGGTGATTCTGCAGTTTAGCTATTACAGCCATATTCCCTCACCTCCTGTAATAGGTATTCAGTAGTGAGGGCACTGGATTGCTATTCAACACACACGTCGAATACATTTTCAGATTTTGGGACCAAAATAGCCTGATTTCTTCTCCCCAAAATTCTGCTCCAGATTTATTCCAACCTTTTTCTCCAAATCAAGCATCCATCCATCTACCCTTCATCTTCATCTCCTCAAAGGTACGTTTTCTTTTTTTTTTTTTTTTTACTTCAACCCGACAGCTTCTCTCACCCAGCCTCTCTTGCTTGCTTTGCCTCCGGCCACTTTCATTCCTCCGCTCTTTCATGTCAGTCAACTGAAGTCACCAATTCCTCCGTTCTTCTCGATAGCCTCTATCTTGTTTATGATTTCACTTTAGGGGTTTGCTCTGTTCTATTCTTTTTTTTTTGCTTTTCTTCTCTATGATTCTTGTTTATAGCAGAGAAATAACTGTTTGTCTTATTATTACTGCTAGTGGATGTTCATTAATTTATTGATTTCGGTTCCTCCCTAATGCTTTATAGTTCATATTTAGTTCATCTGTGCCTTTTTTATGGTTCTATGTTTTGTTGACCTAGTTTAGGATATGGATTAAATTTGGGATATCTTCACATTTGGTGGTCTTTGTTGATGCTATTCTGCACTCAACCAATCTATCTCTATGCTGCTTGATTTGCTTTGTCTAAACCCTATACCAATGGTTGCAGGTTGATAGGCCACTTGGCTTAATTACTTACTGCTTGTTGTTCCTCCTGATTACTATATTTGCTTGTAATTTCTGGTTCTTGCTTTTGTAGCCTCATTGCATTCTATTATTTCTACTAAGCACAATAACTCAGACTTGACTTACTCTCTTGCTATAGTAATCTGGAAATAGATGGAAACATATCTATGAAATGTTGTTCTGTATTTTTCTTCACAAGCACATTAATAGAAAACTGTATAATTTATCCGGATGAAGTATATATTAATAGAAAACTGTATAATTTACCCGGTTAAAGTATGTATTAATAGAAAACTGTATAATTTACTCGGGTAAAGTATGTATTAACAGAAAACTGTATAATTTATCCGGATGAAGTATGTATTAATAGAAAGCGTATAATTTACCGGGTAAAGTATGTATTAATGAAAATTGTATAATTTCCGGATGAAGTATGTATTATGAGATATACTTAAGATCTAGTTGGCACTTAAAATCTAGTTGGACTACCACGTAGGATTATCATTAGGGAGATAATAATAACATAAATGACTAAAACGTAACATTTCAAATATAAGTGACTAAAATGTAACCCGAGGCAAATAAAAGTGACTATTTTTGTAGTTTACCCATAAATAAAACATTGCAATATATGTAAAATTTATTAATGTATATATATAATAAACTCAAATAAACAATGAAAAGATAATAAATTCTTAGATATATATATTTGTTTAATTTAAAATGACTTTTATAAAATATTTTCAGAAATCTACCAAATAACGGAAAATATTTTACATAAATTCATCCAAACACCGAAAAGTAAATCATTTCTAGAAAAGTAAATCATTTTCCATAAATTATTTTCCGAAAATATTTTCTTGGCAAACAAACGAGCCTAAATATGTATTGAAGTTTAAAAATAATAAAGCAGATTATATATTTTTTATAGTGTTATATATTTTGATTTTTAATTCATATAATAATAGTTATATAATGAATGTTATTAAATTATATTTTTATTAAATTATATTTAATAATAATTATGTTAAAATATGGTTAAACTATTTATTATTTTTATTAAATTATTTTCAATAATAATCTTATTAAAATTTAATAACAATAACAATATTCATCTCCCTTAACAAAAATTCTGCTAAGGGTATTCTGGTCATTTTAGTTTTTTTCCTTATACTATTACAACATCATTTCATTCAACCAAACACAAGAATACTATTACAGTTCTATTCCATTCCATTCAACTAAACAGTTAAATTACTTATTACAGTTCTATTCCATTACAGCTCTATTCCATTACAGCTCTATTCAATTACAACCCTATTCCATTACAGTGAACCAAACGTGATTTAGACTACCCTCCTTTAAAAAAATACATGGTATTCTAGTCCCCAAATAGGAAAAAAAAAAAAAGAAAAGAGAAGAAGATAATATAGAAATAACCAGGATACAATAGGCAATAGCTGATGAATAACATTTTCCTATTTTCTACAATTTTTAAATTTATTAATACAATATTTTATTAACTAAAAAACAACCTAAAAGCCAGCTTAGCTAACTAACTCCTTTAGGACCCACTATAACCTACGTGTCAATCCCATCTCACAACAGGTTTCAAAAGTAAGCCTCATGAATCATCATTCTGTCCACTTGCCATTTTCTGATTGCTCCGTTTTTCAATCCCGTCACAAACATAGTCACTCTATCTTCCGCCCTACCAAAATAAAAAAAATTTAATAAAATAAAAGGAATTAAAATAAGAAGCGGATTTTTGTTAAAAATGATTTTGTCTTTAATCAAAGTTTTAATTGTTGTTAAGAGAAGCAAAAACCCCAACGAAACACAAGTAACAGGACACCATCAGAAAAAAGGTCAGCTGTTATCTTCTAATCCCTAATTTTCGTGTCACTCTGTAAGAAATTTTATGGGTTTTGTCTTTAATCTTCTAGGTTTTAGCTAAGTTTTTTTCTTTCTTTTTTTTTGTCCTTCTTCGACAGTTTTGTTCACTTACTTTCTTCCCTGGGTTTTGTTGTTCATGTTTTATTGACTTAAGCTTTGATTTATGGTTGTTACAGGATTTTCCTTATCCTTGAAGTTGACGAAAATGCTCTGAAAAGGTCTACACTTCTCGCTTTTCTCAATTCTAATTCATGAAATCTTTATTTTATTACCGTTTCAATGGGGTTTTTTCAGCCCTTTATTACTCTTTATCTAGTATTCTTTTTTTAATTATGCTTTAGTTTTGTATGTAAATTGTTGTGCAGATTGCATGCATGAGGTGAGTTTTTTTTTTTTTTCCCTTCTGTTTGAGGTAAAAATAAAGCAATGCCTAAGAGCTTTGTTATTAGTTTGGTAAAAGCTTTGTTATTAGTTTGGTATGTTACTCCCACTTGGTTGTCGGATATAGGTATGCGTTCGATATGAGTATACTTAATTATTTTTCTTAATTTTAAGTTCTTTTTCATATATTTGGAGGATAAACCCCTATATCCATGTCAATATGTGTGCCACAAACAAGTGTTGGACAAGAATACTTGGAGAAGTGAAGAGAGTGGATAACTCGGGCAATTGATGTTCATGAATCCCGGGAAAGAAACATGATAGTGGGGTTTAGCTTTTGTCTTCAATGGATTGACATTTGCCTTTTTTAACTCGTCAAAAGTTTGAATTGTTAGAACAGTTTAGAACTTCTTGAATTTAATGTTTAGCAATCCCAATAAATAGTTAAGATTATGTTTAAAGGTTTTTATGGAGATTTGAAGCGATCTTTTCCGTTTTGGGAAAAATTACGGGCAATTTTTGTCATTGGAACACAAACAGATTAGTCGTGATTCCTTGGCTTTTAGCCTTTTAGTCGTATTGTAATCAGCTAGCATATATGGTGGCTATGGTTTTGGGTCGTGGTTCTTTGCATGAGTATTATTGATATCTGCATGCCCTTCTTTTTATAAGATACGTGATCATGATAGTGCATTTTATCCTGAGATTGATCTATAGCTTCATTAAATAAGATGCTTGATTGTCAACTGCAGAATTCCTAAAGAGGAAAGGTTTTCTTTGTAAACCTTGCTATTCGTATTGCACATTTGTTAGATTTCGGAGTTCAATGAGTTACCTTATAAGCGTAACGGTTTCACTTCTCTTAACTTTGAGAGCCTTCTGTTTTTCTTTCCTTATCTGCTCTAAAATTTAGTTGGAAGCTTACTCATGGTACAGCCAATGTCGCATTATGACTTATAATTATTGATATTGAGGGTATATGCATAGAAACAACAATAGCATTATTGAGCTTATAGATTTTGTTGTCTTTTTTCTCTTTTCCTGACTAAATAAGAAGAAAAATATCAGTCATGTATTTATAAATTATTAAATTTACAATGTGTTGATCATAATCTGCTAGTAAATGGTAAAATGCTTCTCTATTCTGAATTGTCCAGACTCAGGTTTGATTGTTAGATATGGAGTGTCTGAGATTGGTACTTCAGGAAAATTGAAGAATCGAAGTAATATTAGGTGGCCAGCATGGCCTTAATACGAACCTGCAGTGATGTTGAGAAGGCAGAAGTCTTACTTGACTTGTTTATGAAGTTGAATATTTGCCTTTTTTCATGTTGGTTATATCTGCTCTTTTGTTTTGTCTTCCAGGAAGGAACAGGAACAAGATTTGCAGAAAAGGAGATTTATTTGCTGCAAATACTACGATGAATCAAGACAATGAACAAGACAATAACCCTGATGCGTTAGATGATTTTCTGCTAAAGCGCAAACGTGGTCGCCCAAGAAAGCACCCAAAACATGATTTAAATCAGGGGGAGAATGCTCAGATGCCTTGGAATCAGAACCTGAACCATGCTGAGAATGCCCATGTCCCACCTGGATTTGGAGCAGTGAATGGAAACCGACCCCACCAAGTGAATCCTGATGCAAATGACGTAATGGTTGGTCAGGCTGTTAGTGGTGTTATTGAGGCAGCATTCGATGCCGGATATTTGCTTACTGTTAGGGTTGGCAACTCTGACACCACTTTAAGGGGCGTGGTCTTCAAGCCTGGGCATTATGTTCCCATTTCAGCTGAAAATGATGTTGCTCCTAATCTCCAAATGATTAGACGAAACGAGATTCCCTTCCCACGGGAGAGGAATGGAACAGCTCATCCACTCAACGGACCAGCTCTCACCAACCAGGTGCCACGAGCCCGGGCTTCGAATCTTGGAGCCATAAAAAACAAGAATGTGCAGCCAGCGGCAACACAGTTCAATTCACTACTGTCCAGGGGCACAGTGGTGCCTGTTGTGCTCCAACCTGCTAGTTTATCAAATGGGAAAGTTTCCAGCCAACAATTAAGCCAACCCCCTCATTTGGTTTCTAAAGGAAAACAAGTTTCTGGAACTGCCAATGCAACAAATGAGGAAAAACCTGTCAACCAGATGGCAACAGTTGGAAACCCGATATTTCCTACTCAACCTCAACCTCGGAGTAGTAACCACACCGTGCCCAAAGGCATACAAAGTGAAACTGTTTCATATAGTCAACTTCCAGCAGAGGGTTTACAGGATAAAGATGCAAAGTCGATGACTGGCATGCCATTTGAGAAACTACTATCTGAAGTCATGAAAAGAGTTCAAGTCCCCCTACAACCACCAGAAGTTCAAGGTGGAAATTTGTCGGTCAAAGAGTTGGGAAATAAACTGGAAGATGATCAGGCACTCTCTATCGAACCACTGCAAGCGGTACAGTCCACTCATTCTTCTTCTATGCTCAAACCTTTGGAAAATTTCAGAACTGGCAAGATGACTGAGCTGTTGCAGGTATAATACATCTGAACTTGAATTTAATCCCATATGATTAAATCTATTATGCACCCTGATGTTTGACATAGACACTGATATACTGAATTTTCTTTCAAGGCTGTTCAAGAAAACATGAGAGAAAACCAAGCATCTCGGATCGAACAGCCAGCCATCAGTTCTGAAGGAACCATGCTCAGAGATAAAGCAACGCATGATTCAAACAAGCAGTCATAAGTTTGGAGTGTGGAATGTTGTAGAGTGTTTTAGTATAATGAAATAGACTATGTAAAATGTTTTAAAATCCTAAACAAGGTGAAGGAGCTAGACTTCCCCGAAGGGCTAACCTAACCTTAAAAGTTAGAGAAGGCTGCAGCATCGGATTTTCTTTGCTCTAACCCTTTTAGGATTAGAACTGTTGCCATTACTTAGAATAAAGCTTTTCGTTTTTCAGTTTATAGATATATATAGAAAAGCTATCTTTATGTATCTTTATGTAACTTTAGGCTTTGTAATAACTTAGTAAACAGGGAAAGACCAGTTTCTTGTTAAACATGTGCGTTTTCCTTTTGTTATGAACATGCGAAGTATCAAGCATGCATTTCTGAGGTATATTAAGATACTACAACAGGAAAAAAACGTCTAGGATTCTGGCTCATGTTCTCGGTTCTTATCCTCCAATGAGGTAATCACAGTAGAGAATTAACATTGTTGCATCCATCCATCCATCCATCGTTGAACAGGGAACTCTAGCAGGTAGGCTGGAAGGGGACTGAGGATCTTGTCAAATACCCGAAGTTCAACAAGATCTTGTGGCTATCCATCTCGAAGAAGGTGCTGCAAAGATCAACATAATTTGGCAACGTTGTTTTGGAAGAAGCAAATATTCCTACGACTGTAAAACTACAATATTTGCTGCAGTTGAGCTTCTTTGTATCAAGTGGGATTCATTTATTTACTACTTTTAATATTTAAGGGTACAGTGATTTACCCCAACCCAGTGACATTTATCTTTCCTTTTTGTGAAGGTTTATGATAATGGCTGCATCTCTCTGTCACAAAATTATAGGGTGATCTCCTTTTGAATCCATCACAATGAACACGAAGATATATTTGGTTAGTTTGTCGCAAAAACCATATCCGGATTCTTCAAACTGAATGAAAAGTTTGAACCACTTTATTCATATAATTGATAAACAGTTAAAAATAGAGAACTAAAACTAAATCGACAAATAAGAAGCATAATAAGTTCACAATAAACATTAAAAAGCATCAGTCCGAACAACTACCGTGGTGTAATATAACACTGAATAGCAATAGACTGGAAAATCAAGTCAAAACAAAACTCAATATAAGAGGATAAGAAACCAAGAAAAGCGAAGCTAAAAAGATATGGTAGAGGGAAAAGATGAAACATAACCAAAAAAAAAAATTGTACAGAAAACAATGAAAATCTACAACCTTAAAACATGTTTGATGGGATCAGACCAACAACAAATGTGCTCTGGATCAAGTCAACGAGCTTCACTCCACCCACACTTTTTACTGAAAAATTAAGCACAAATGAATGTGTCAGAAGAAATGGGAGAATAAATCAGTTTCTGAAAAGGAAAAATGTCGGCATTGAAGAAATCAAGATTCATGCAATAAAGAACACAGACAACATTTTCATTTCTTTTTCCTTTTTCCCCCTACGTGCAGCCAAAGTTACAGTGCTAAAAAATTAAATTCAAAATGCTTGCGATCTTTCCGCTTTCTCTAAGAGCAAATAATATATAGAAGTATAAAAAGTACAAATAGTTCATAAAGTCACATTTACCTGCTGTGGTTGTTGGTAAGCCCCCGGCTGTTGGTAATTCCCATATCCAGGATAGCCCCCATAATACATGCTAGGGTCTTGGGGAGGAGGTGCATATCCATATGCTTCATATCCTTGAGCATATCCATAATATCCACCATTCCACTGGGCCTGATCGGGTTGAGCCTGGAAGCCCCAATACATTGCCCTCTTATTAGTTTAGAGAAACATGTGTAGCATTGCTTTATTTGTAAGACACTAAAGTTTTAAATACTAAACCTGTTTGCTTGAAGGACTACGTCCCCATGAAAGTCGAACATTTCTTCCTCCTAAAATGGTACCATTTAAAACTGATAACGCTTGCTCTGCACTAGTTCTGAAGTAAATCGCATTAAAGAAACCGTTAATACCATGCAATAATATTTCAAATGCCAAATTACATGAAAGTATTTATGAGTTACCTATTAGCATATTGAACAAAACCACAATTCTTGTTAGCAGGAATTTTTACATGAACTACCTCACCAAGCTGACTGAATATTTGTTTTAACTGGTCTTCAGAAACACTAGGATCCAAACCGCCAACAAATATCTGCACATAAGCTTGTAATATTTCAGTTGCCCATACCAAGAAACAAGTATACTAATATTAAAAAAAAAGATGCATACTGTGGTATTATTTGGATCGTTCTCGCCAGGATTTCCTTGAGTGTTCTGGTAAGTATCTGTGGATCAAAAATATACGTGAACTAAAATAGAATAGATGATTATAAAGGATGGTGAAAGAAAGTGAAAAGGCATGCATGTCCCATAACAGAATCTTAATGTTTTCATATACAAAAGCTTAACTAATTCAACACACCTCCAAAAGTAAATATTTTCCTGATAACTATGAAAATCCAAACCTGTTAACAGACATCATGTAGTACAGTTACATTATAGCACTACTGCTTCTCTCAACTCAATAATTTTTTCCCAAAAAACACAGCATGGAAGTATACACTTATGGATATAAATAAGCAGTTCAAAGTAATTCCCTGTATGGCATGAAAAGAACCCAATGTAAACCCACCAGCCATATACCAGGCAACAGTTACACTTGGAATACATCAAAGCTTACCTTTAGTCCTTTACCAGGCAAATCCAAAAGCATCAGACTAAATAACTAGAATAACAGCATAAAAAGAAATCATAATTACACTAAACTCAGGGAACCAGTAAGAGACTTCTTAGTTTTATTTTATTTTCCCTTTACAATAGGGTGAAAGAAGGGAAAAGGAAAATTGAAACAGGGACTTATCTTTTCCTCATCAGGCATGAAGCATTTCTTTTTTCTTTCACCAATTTTGTGGAAGGAAGGGAGGAGGGGGAAGAGGAAGTTGCTGGTCCTTAATTTGAACGAGTTACAAAGTCAACTTCTAAGATTACTTTCAAGCAGACTAAACCTATCTGCTAAACTAATTGTTGAGTAATATTTTAACATTCTCTGCATAAACAGAAGCCTATACAGAGCATGTTATTAACCACAAAATGGCAAGAAGAGGCCTATAGTTAAAAACAAAGTAAATTCTTCTAACTTGATAAATTCTTCTAACTTGATATGAACTACAACATCAAGTGGCAAATAATAATGTTTCCAAAATGCAAGATAAATATGGATAAATCCATATGCAGATAATCATTCATTATTGCCTATTCATTATTTTAGCTTAGGCAATAAAGAAGGGCAAGTGATCCATTTCCGTTGAGGTTAAATCTATCAACTGAATATCCCGTGACAAGTTTTGGGTTTCTTTCCTGACTCAATTTGTCCTTGCATGCAACACAGCAATAGAGTAAGGTTGAAGAAATTAAAATAATTTTAAAAAGAAGCGCAGATTTGAAATGCATTAGATCAAAACCTGCCCAAAGGTTCAGGAACAGAATGACACATGATAACATGCATAGCAACTTTAGCATGGCTGCTTGAGCTAGTTTCAAGTATTTTGAAGCTTAAAATTAAATGAAACAAAAGGGCAGTGTAAACATATGCAAGTATGGATGGGGAACTGATCCATGATTAAATAAAAACACATTTTCTGGACAAACGAAAAAAAGTAAAGAAACATTTAAAGGAAACATGTTGGGAAACTAAAACGAAACTGAATCTGACTGGAATACGAAAAGTAATTAGAGACTGTAGCAAAAATACTGCCACGAGGAAATGAAGCTTATGACATAAACAAAGTAACTGACCTAAAATGAGGCCACGCATTAAAGTGGAATCATTTCAGCTGATATCAGTTCCAGGCCCCCCAAAATGAGAGCCTCTTGGTGTCCTGCTTAAGACAACATGAGTTTTATATAAGTTTTAGCATGTTTTAATATAATTATAAGGGCCCAATCTTACAAAGGCAAACTGGAAGGAAACGACTTTGTATAAATTCTCCAAGCTTTTATTGCATAACGGTAAGGGTTCAAACTTTAAGGAACTCTGACACGTTCGACTCAGATAATGAAAACCCAAAAACAAAACAAAACGTAATAACCAACCAGTTAAAGTAATCAAGCATAAATCAGAGCAAATAAATACTATACACAACCAAGTAAACTTCACATGGCATCCGATATAAATAATGAACTTCAAATAAACCACAAGATGTGTACCTTTCTGATACTGCTGACCAGTGAATGGCTTCTTATTAGCAGCTGGTCCAATTCGCATTGCCCTTGTCGAACAATAAATTCCATTCATTTCTGTCATGGCTCGAATCTGCTCAGTTTCATTACCAAACCTCACAAAGCCATAACCTTTAGACCGTCCAGTTGTCCTATCAGTAACCACTTTGGCACCCTTAACAGATGGGTAAACAGCTTTAAAGGTCTCCTGTAACAAGTAATCCGAAACATCCCCAGCTAAATCCCCAACAAAGATGGTGTAGTCAGTGCCCTCTTCTTGCCTCTTATCCCCATATCCGAGAGCGGCCCAATTCAATCTAAAGTTCTGCTCAGAATTTGGCATTGGCACCCCATTGTATGACTGCAAAACCCGCTCAGCTGCCTCTTGCGAGACAAACTCTATAAACCCATATCCCTCCGGTAGAGCCGTCTGCTTATTCCTAATCACCTTAGCTGAAACAACCTAAAATAACCCAAAAGATTTACCTTTGTTTAATTACGACCTTTACTACTTGTTTTTTATTGCATTAAAATAAAAAGAAAAGAAGAAATTCATTTTTATACAGAAAGGAAAAAAATGAACATTTTGGAATTTAGCTTCTGCAAGTAATGGTAAGACTATAACATATTCGCTCATTTGAATTAAATACGATTCATTTTTAATATGTACTCGGAAACTGTATTTTTCTCGAATTTAATTACCTCTCCAGTTTGAGCGAAGATATTCATGAGGTAATTCTCATCCATCCATGGTTGAAGATCACCAATCCAGAGAGATCGAATCTCGCCGGAGCCGGCGGCCGCTGAACCGGCGGGGTACTGCTGCATCTGAGAGGGGGGAGGGATAGGCTGCGTATTCCAGCCGGAAGGTGGAGGAACCGGCTGACCTACCTGCTGTTGTTGTTGAGACATCATCATCCAAGTCTGCGATTGCTGTTGTTGCTGGTAGTGATGGGTTTGAGACTGATCGGCTGCCATTGAAGGAGGCGTAGCAACGCCTCCTGGTGGTGGTTGTTGCATCATATTTGATAGATAAGGTGGAGACTTGGAAGATCCCAGAGAGAAGAGGAAACCCTAGGGGCTTATTTTAATTTCGGAAATCGAATTTTTATAGAGGGATGTGCTTTGAGGGGATAATTTTATTTTGGGCAAATTCCCTTCTTTTTTTCACACAATTCTCAAATGTTATAAGATTGTGACTCAACTTTTAGTATTTATTTTTATCACTTATAAAACAATAATTTAACTATTTAATTTTCTCTTTTTTATCAGCCAACTATCTTACATTTTTACTCCGTCTTTTTAAATTGTTAAAATCATGTTTATGATGTTATACATCTTAGTAATTTGTTCAATTAGATAAAATTATGCCTATAATATTCTTCCATTATAAATGTAAGAAATTATAATTAATTGACAAAATATCTAATTGGTACATGTTTAATCTTCTTAAGTGTAAAATTAGATTAAATGACTGATAGCTTGATTATTTTGCATATTTTACGTGCTCAACTCAACTTGTTCTTCAATTAATTCCTTCTAATTGGTGAATTTTATGTTTAAATATTATCAGGAACGAAATTCAAATGTTGTAAATCAAAGCCAAGCAAAACAGAATTAAATTAAAGCATGGGAAGTTGAAAAGGGGTCAAATCATAAATTTATAGACATTTAGGGATTGATCAGATTTTTGACTTTATAAAAGCCAAAATTAAAAAAGAAATATAATATTTATTTCATCTAATTAGTGGATATGTGGGATTAGCATAATTTTAGCATATGATTTATGTATAAATAGGTGGCATGGCCTACTTGAAAAAACACACCTTGATAACTTTTGTTTCCATTTAAATTTTTAGTTCAATTTTTTCCCAAGCCCTCCCCCTTTCTTCTATCACTATTTTCATTTAAATCTACTTTCATAACCAACCAAAGCATGATTAAATTCATACTTCACTAATTTCAAATTAGTTTTGGGCTGGTATTCTTTCAGATCAAGAATCATAAGAAATTATATCCGCACTAAAAATCCTTCAAATTCGTATTCACCATCTCTCCAAAGTATCGGGATTGACAAATTCATCTATTAAAATTAACTCGATTTTAATTCAAAAAGTGCGTTAGGTTGGAGTCGTTTTGGCGTACAGTTGAGAAGACGAGTCGGTCGTGCTGTATTCTGATTTTCGCAAACAAGTTAAGGGAGATTGTGATCAGATTAAATGTCACGCACAGTTGAGGCTATTAATCCAAGTTGGGTTCTTTAGAACGCAAGGCTGTCGAGATCTTGAACTGAAAACGCGTGTATCATGGTTAGACAATCGGTAAGGGTTGGTTTGCAGGGCGTACCTAGATTACCTGCCAGAGGAAGAATTAGTGGTGAGGATGTTCTTAGTCGCTATAACTAGCTTATTGTTTGAAGGAGAAAACTAATTTTTGAGGATCGATTCAAAAACTAGAATCCACTGAGTCTAAAAAATCTAAATAACTATGTCTAAAAAATCTAAATTTATTTTCCAATTTAATTAATTGTTTATTTCTGCTATTTCATTTATTTAATTTCTAGTCATTTTGAAACTCCTTTAATTTATTTAACTTATTTTTCAACAGGTTCGTTTGGAGTCATGGGCACGACAATTGCCACAATTATCAGCTCGACGAAAATTCTGTTCACAAGAAAAACATGAAAGTTAATCATAACATTCAGTCCCTATGGACTCGACCCTACTATTCTTTATTATTGTTTAGATTTATTTTAATTGTAGGAATTATTTTTGGTGGTTTCGACATCCATCAATGAGTAATAGTATTAACTGATATAATTACCTTGCATAACTTAAAGATTGTTGTGATTAAATTTGTTTCAAGATAAAAGTATATTTTTATTTCACTTTATCTTATGTGCTTATGAAAATTAATTAATTAATTTAGCATAGACATATGTTAGAAAGATTAATTGATTTTAATAAGTATGTTTGCATCAGTTAACAAAAGACCAAGTTGCCATAAAATTGTCCGTAACATCATAAACATTGTTTTAATAATTCTGAGTTAAAGAATAAAATTAATCTAACACACCTCTATCATATTAATTAAACTTGTTAAAGATTTGCTTTCACCTTGTTTTTAATTTTAGTCTAGGTAATAACTCACTTTCTCACAATATTTTTCCGCTACCAATTTGTGTAAGTATATATTTCATAAACATATGCTTGTTCAGTCCCTATGGAAATGATAATTCAATATACTTATCACTTTACTACTTATTACAATTGTGTACTCTTGCACATTTCCAGCGTTCCAACCTTTGCAGTTAAAATCACACTTTTAAATCGTTTTATAAAATTGTTTGTTTTTTGCGTACGTGCGCATACGATCACATGTCAATTGTATTCTCACTATTTTACCAAGCTTACTAGAGCAATCTACTTATTAAAGTATTTTCATTAAGGTTTTCATATTCACATATAGACATGTATACCATGTTGTCATGATACACAACTCATAACAAAGTCATATAATTGGAGCTTCTGAACATCCATTCATCATCACATATTTTTCATATTTCATGCATATCATATATCACTTTTATGGGCTCATTAAGTATTTTCAACTAATAATTCCATTTAAAAGTTCACATATGTATCTACTATGAAGTTCAAGTGCTCTTAATAATATTTTCATATGCATGTATAAACATATTGCACCTTTTATAATTTCTACTTTTTTGTTGAATTGAATTACCATTATAGCTTATTATAGAAAACAAATTCCACTTTTTCTACATTATGCAATAACATCATATCTCATGAAATTTCTCTATCTTAATTTATCAATTAAGCCAAATTTCATACATTTCATTATTTTCTTTTAATTACCAAATCTTGTATAAATACTCATAATTGTTATGAATGTCTTATTAAGTGGATGTCCATCATGATCGAGATAAATTTTGATGTACTTTAAATTCTAATAGTTATTAGAATTAGATCTCTACTTCTTTTATACTTCTTATGCCTATAAATAGAGACTCTGATGAAGCATTGTAATGATCCCTTTTGATCAATAAAGTACATTCTCTATTACTTTCATATTTTCTTTGTTCTTTATTCTCCCCATCTCTCTTTATTTTATAACACGCTATTAGCACAATCTTGCTCAAAGTGATAGTTCATTTTATCAACAATCAAATTTATCCTCCATAATTTTCAATTTCTTTGACAACAAGATGCAAAGTTTTTACAGAAAGTTTCTTTTATTTAATGTTTCATATCGATTATTATTTTTCATTCTTTTTCATTATATGTTATCATTATTTTGATTAACTTATTTTACTTTTTGTTATTAATGTATATGAAATTACTTATAATGTTGAAAAATGAAATGAAAAATGTTGAGATGTATACTTGAAGTGAAAAGGGTGTTATTTGAATATATAATGGATGAAACATATATTGAAATGCTTATTATGATTTGTTCTATGATTTGGTTGGATTTATAGGTTTATTGATACACTTACTAACCTTGTGAAGTGGTGTGTATTGGAAAGAAAAGTATGCTTATGAACTAATGAAATTATGCTTGATTGGTTTAGACATAAATGTTGGTAAGTTTAAGTTTTCATTAAATGAGCGTACTAAGCTAATTGTTTATTTTAGTTGTTTCTTTCTCTTTTTCTGTAGATCATCGGAAAGCTCAATCAGTTGGAATATCGTCAGACCACATTCACACTATTCGCATGGTATGGTTTGATGGTTATAAATGGCATGTATAGGAGTTTTAAGGTTATTTTGGCAAAATGGCATGATTTGAGCTTATGCCAAGCTTATTATGTATATATCCTTAGTTGATGGTTGGTAAATGTTGGTGTAAAAATGTATTTTGGTCACTTATGAATGCCTTATGAACATAAATGGCTTATGATTATATGGTGTATGAAATGTGTATTAAAGGTATGGATTTGTAACATTGAATTAAATTGTTTTGGCATGTGGATTGTGGTGCCAAATGATGGCATATTGGTTAGGCACATAGGATAAATGATTTGGCATATTTTATGTGTGTTTGAATGTGTTTTAACCATGTGAATATGTGTAGAAATGGTTTGGTTTGGTGCCCAAGAAATTGAGGTTGTTTTGGCTTGCATTAGGGGTCATTTAGGAAGCACGCGGCTTGGGACACAGGCTGTCACATAGCCATGTGCCACATACGGCCACACTACACGGCCGTGTGCCATTTAAATTTTAAGTGCAGGATGAACTACACGATCACAGAGAGTTACATGGCCTGTGACACGGCCGTGTGACCCTATTTCGAATACTCACACTGGTACACACACAGGCTGAGACATGGTCATGTGTCACATATTTCAAATTGTACACAATTGGCCACACGGCCTAGCCATACGGCCGTGTGACCTATGTTTTTAATTTTTTCAATTTTTCCAAAATTTTCTATTTTGCTTCAAATCAGTCCCAGAATGTTCTTAAACTATTTTTAAGGCCCCATAGGCTCGGTTTAAGGTTCGTAATGATGGTTATGCTATGAATAAAGATTGAGATTGAATGTTATTATTTTAATTTGATTAATTGTTGTTATGTGAAGTTAAAATGTTACAATTTGTTCGATAATAATCCGTAACCCTAATTTGACAACGGAGACAGGTTAAGGGTGTTACAAATAGTCTTCCCGGTGGACTATCACTTCCTTATTTGTCATTGGTAGACTTCTTCCTCAGTTAGTCCCGAAGGACTCTTCTGCATTATGTAGCCCTTATGGACATTCGCGTCTTTAGGTGAACTTCCCCGGTGGACTTTCCCTCCAAAGGTAAATTCCTGAGCGAACTCTTTTGTCTCTGGCAACCACTTTTCCCGTAGACTATTAGGATTAGAATCTACTTACTCATCTTACTTTATTACACCCGGTACTGGTTTACTTGTTAACTATTAGTGAACTCATATTGGCGGATACTTATATACTTTAAAAAGGTATCCCTTCCATTACCACTGTCACGTTAAGACCACTTATGCCAATTCCTCTTATAGTCAAATTTTGGTGGGTCCTTTATTAACAGGCTTACCCGCATTATCAAACGCTTCTACCAACTCTTATTATCTTCGTAGTCTAGTGGTTTCTCTTACTATCCTGTTTACCCGCATTCTCAAACATGCCAAGATTATTATGTCTTACTACTCGCCACACGAGTCATACCACTACTTCTCCTTTTATGCCCTGACGGGTCTCATGATTCTTTATCCAAGCGGGCTTCATATGTAACAGTCCGATTTAGACCTTAATCGGAATGGTAGTTTCGGGACCACGAATCAGAGTCAAAAAATATTTAAATATTATTTTTCGTGTTTATTATATGTGAATTTGCATGTGTGAAAATTTTGTACGAAAATTTGATTGTTTGTGTGCTTAATTTGATAAAATGACTTAATCGCGTAAGTTAAAAACTTGATAGTTTAAATCATAAAGGTTGAATTGATAGTGGCTTTCAAATATAGGGTATTTATGTTGTAAATTTTCCATGATAATATGCCTTGGACTGTTATAGCCTTATTAATGTATGGTTTATTATTTTATCATAAAGGTTATTAAAGTAAATTATGAAATATTATGTAATATAATAAAACAAAACTAAAAAGGCGTGCATTATATACATGTTTTTGACCGAATCTTAAGAAAGAAAAAGATGTTAAAAGCTTTTGGAATTTCGGCACTTTGGAAGCTTAATTAAAGTTTAATTTGTGTTGGGTTTTTTATAATTTTTACGTTTTTGAGATCGTTGCTTCGAGTACTATCCGACCCATGCTTAAATTTCTGATTTTGATGCATATTTTGAATTATTTCATTGATGAATATTTGTGTTTTGTGATGTTTGATGATGAAATATTAAAAATATGTTTTAGATTAACATGTTTTGTATTTGAGTTTTTGAATATTTTGAGTAATTAGGACTAAATTGCAAAAATAATAAATTGAAAGACTAAAATGTGAAATAGATGAAATATATGGACTAGTATGGTTATATGGAAAATTCGGCCCAACTATATTGTTGTGAGATTTTGTTTATTTTGTGCTTTATGCAATTAGGACTAATTTGTAAAAGTATGAAATATTAGGGGTAAAATGGTAATTTTCCTATTTATGTGTTGTTGGATTAAATTGAATGAAATTGTGTTTAAATGAGGTTAATTTGAAATTATATAGATCAAGAACAAAAGAAATCGGACTTGGATCGAAAAAAACGAAAATAATCGAATAGCCGATTTGTAACGTCCGTCGGTATCCGAGGTAAGTCTTTAAGCAATTAGACATCATTTATCTTGATGTAACTTAGTTTAATATGTTGTTATGGAATCTTTAAGTTCATAAAGAGCTAGCCGAATGTGTTTGTGTATAGAAATTGAAATACTGTATTTGAATTTAATTTGACAATGTTATATCATTTAAAAGTTCGTATGATTTATGAGGAATATATGGAATTTTTGTTACATGAATTGTGTATGAGACAACATTTTAATAGTGATACTCGGGCTTTGAGCCTAGCAAGCTTTATACTGGTGAGTGTAATCGGGCTTTATGCCTAGCAGACTTATTGCCGGTGAAAAATATCAGACTTTGAGTCTAGCAGGCCTTGTGCCGGTATGTGATTCAGGCTTATGCCTAGCAGGTTTTATGCCGGTGATTTATTTCAAGTCAATGTCTATAAGACTTCACATTGATGTGGAAAGTGAGTGAGTAAGTTGATCTAATTGACTTCTATATTTGGCCACATAGGTAAGTATATGTAAGGTTATATTGAACTTGTATATTCGGCTGCATGTGAGGTTATATTGAACTTGTGTATTCGATTACATGTGAGTTTATATTGAATTTGTATATCCGGTTACATGTGAGATTATATTGTATTTGTATATTTGGCCACATGAGATGTTTTATTGAACTTGAACATTAGGTTACATGTGATGATATATTGAACATATATATTCGGCCATATGAAATAATATAATGAACCTTGTGTATTTGGCCATATAGGTAAGTTTTTATGAGATGATATATTGGATTTTATATATATTCAGTTATATAGGTAAGTATTTATGTGGTGTTATAATTGACCTTGAATATTCGGCCAAGTTAACTTATTTGAGTTAAAGTATATCTTTAATGGTACAATTCGGCTTGTATGAAATGATTTGATTATTTATTTGAGTTGTTTAATTTGCTTAAGGCTTACTAAGATAAGTTAGCTTACTCTGTGTGTTTTTGTTACTTTGTTTTATAGATTTTGGTTGTAAGTTACGAGCTCGGGGATCGTTATCGAAGTCATCCACACTATCGTCAACTTTGTTATTTTTTAAAAGTTTATTCTCGACCATATGGAATGTATAGGCTATATTGCTATAAATCTCGGTTATGTTTGAAGTGTTTTATATTTTATGCCATGCAAAAATGGCTAAATATTGACATATAAGTATTTGTCGTATTGATCATGGTAATTGTGCTTAGTCTTGGTTTTGTGTGGGTTTCGTTATTAATTTTAATGAGCTATGCATAAATATGGTAAAAACTTATTTCAGTTAAAGTGCTAAGTACTATGGATGGATGATGTATTTGGTATGTGTTTCAAGCATTGAATATGACTTTATTATTAGGCTTAAATTCGGTATTGGTTGGATTATAGTTAAAGTTTATTTGGTTATCATGTTGTATATCATGGATGAATATAATTTCTGCTATATGAAAGTTTTAAAGATTGGATGTTGATTTTTGAATGCAGCATAAAGAAATTGGTTATGTTATATACTAAAACAATGATCAATGATAGCTAAAGGGACTAAAAACTAGAATGGAATTGTTTTTTTTCAAATGGAAGCTTATTATATTTGGTGTTAATATGCAAAATATACATGTTTCATATAGATCAAAATGTCGATGTCATATATATATATATATAAAGTAATTTGACAATGTATATTTTATTTCAAATGGTTTATAATTTATGTATGTGCAGGACTTTAATAAATATAGGTTTAGTATTTAATAATAAAATTATTGATGTGTTATACGTTCGTATATGTATAAATTATGAGATATGTGTAATTTATATCATGCTATGAATGGCATATATTATGAGTTTCGTAAATGGCTTTAGTTATAATAATTGATGTGATTTAAAGTTTTGAACTATATTATGTTATGCATATCTGTATGAATTGTAATATGTTCGGTAATGCCTCATAACCTTAATCCGGCGATGAATACGGGTTAAGGGTATTACATCATATGCTGTCATAGCCCAATTATGGTCTTACACGATATAATCCCATGTTTACTATCATGGCAGACTTCATATGCTGCCATAGCCCAATCATGATCTTACGCAATATAGTTCCATGTTTATTGGCCTGGCAGACTTCTTATAATGGCATAACCCAACTATAGTCTTATGCAATATAATCTCATGTTTACTGTCCTGGTAGACTTCATATGCTGCATAATCTAGCTATGGTCTTACGCAATGTAATCTCATGTTTACTGTTTTGACAAACTTTATATGCTACCATAACCCAGCTAGATCTTACACATTAAACCTCTTCTAATGTGTCGCCCCTAAGGACCATTCGATAATTGTCACGGTGTTGCTTCATAAAGTTGATAGACTATTGTCACGGTGTCATTGTAGTAAGCTAGTAGATACCATTCCACAATGCCACCTAAACTCCCCTGAAGGTAATTCCCTTATTACACCAATTTTTCCTATCTTCATCTACCCTGTCAAGGTAATTCCCTCCATACTCCGCGTATAACATAATCCCGCAATTGATGCAAATCAATGCATTTATTACTTAACATACAATATGCCACTTATTTAAACATCTGTTCTCAACCATATGACACTCTAAAAATCATATATGCACATTGTTATGCATACTCAACATGCTTAATCACTATCTCACACACGATAGCGGAATCAGACAACATATAACAGACTTAACACAAATCATTCAAGCAGTGTCACATCCCATTTTCTTAATTAATTTAATTTAGTAAAGATGATGAATTTGCTAGCTCTTATGTCTTAAAATTATTCACACATTATTGAAAACAATAAAGTGTTGTAGCTTAGTGGTAGAAAGATCTTTAACTATCTTTGAGGTCTTTAGTTCGAATCCTTTTAAGAATATTTTTTTATTTAATATTTTCATATTTTTAGAATGTGCTAGCTAGCCTTACTGTCCACCTATGTTACCATATAGGGAGGATTCCTTTCTTAGCAAGTCAAACTTGACTTTTAAAAATGAAACACATCCCCATTTTCCCTCATTGTCTCACTCCCTTTCCAAAAGCTCTTCTCTTGCCATAAGGTTGTGGTACATTGAACCTGGTCATGGTTGACCAAGCTACACCACTCTTTGTGTCGTCCATCACCCCCATTTGCACCCTAGTCTCCATCTTTTTCATTTTCTTCCCCTCTTTTTCTCTCTTTTAGCCACCACAACTGATAATTCTTAAAAAGAGTTATATTTTAGGCCTCTAGAGGAAATTAATTGTTTGTAATTAAGTAAATACATTTTCATTTTTAGGATGTTTTTTAGAACATTGCATAACAAAGCTTAGATTGCGCTATAATGGTTATTATTTGTTATTTTATCACTTGGCGAGGAAATGTATGGTTAGGAAGAAGAAAAATATAAAGAAGGAAAATAAGGAAAATGAATCATTGTCATAGCAAATGGTAAGATTGATTGCCAACATAATTGCCATGGCAATTCCCGAAAGATGACTCTGCACTCTATCCACGTCACTCTCAGCCAACTGTGCGTGTTCTAAAAAAATCAACCTGAAAAGAGAAATGAAAAAAGTGTGCTGACGTGGGATAGATCTACCCAATAAAAGAAAGAGAGAGAAGAAAAAAATGGAGGAGGATTAGCGTGAGAAAGAGATTAGTGACAACAATTCTCTCTCTGCGCAAAAAGGAACTCCATTGGAGAATTCCAACGAAAGAAATTGTAGTAGCTACATAGAGAAAAATATAGATGTGGAAAAGGGGAAAAGATATCTATCCCAGATTCACGTACAATTGAAAGATAAAAGAGAAGTTGGAAATGGTGAGAAATCCTGCATTTTTTGCTTTTGTTTTCCTGATTTCTGTGATTCAAACTTATTTTGAGAATGTTAATGAATGATTTTATTTTGGTGTTAACTTTTCCACCCATGAACTAAATCTTTTCTGGGTTGGAGTTATTTGGGTGAATGTTTTATCATCTTTAATACTCATGATTTGAGATTGTCTATGTCATTGTTTCATTCGATTTATGCTTATTTTAAATACATGTATGCAAGCTCCAGACATAGTTGATTGTGTGATGTGTTCTTAGACGCATTTTTAATTCTAAAAAGGTTAAATATACTAGATCTTGAATCATTTGATGCAAGCGAATACTCAACAGAATATTCGTAACACTCTAGACATAGATGTTGCTAGTTGTGCAGAGAATAACGTCCATTGTAGTTATTAATCCAGAGTTTTTTTGTAACACCCCTTACCCGTATTCGACACCGAAACAGGGTCCGAGGCATTAGCGGACTCAAACATAAACAAACATACAAAACCGGGCCATAAAATTTTTCCCAAATTAAAACCATTCAGTAACATACTTATCGTCCCTTATATGGCCTGCGGGGCCCAAAACACACACTAGGTGTAGATCGGGACTAAATCGAAAACTGTTGGAACTTTTGTGGCACTTAGAAAAATTTCTTGTTTTGGAGGGTTACACACCCGTGTGGGTAGGCCATATGATCGCACACGCTCGTGTGGCTTGGGACACGCTCGCGTCCTCAGCCCGTGTAACTCTCTGTTTATGACGTCATCAACACAATTAAGGTCATACGGCTAAGTCACACGCCCATGTACTTAAGTTGTGTGGCGAATTAAATTCCAAAGATCAAGTGCAGACTTAACACGGCCTAGGTACATACCCATATCCTAAGGCCGTGTCCTTCACACGGCGGAGACACTCGCTTGTGTCTCTGCCTGTGTGTTTACTACTGGGTATTCTGTTTTGCATTAATTAGGGTGCAGGGGACACACGGCCGAATCACACGCCCATGGAGTAGACCGTGTGTGACACACGATCTAGCCACACGCCCGTGTGGACAACTTTAAAGTTACTTTCCAAGCCTTTTTTCACCCTCAATGACACATGCACACTTACACATATCAATGACATCCTATATGACATAAATGATTACTTACGCATTCATTAACATGGCTCATGTATATCAACTTCTTATCAATTTGTACTTGCTTAAGGTTTCATATTTTATTTAGGTTAAGCTTACCAAATCACATGCAATATGTAACATCAATTTACTTCCATTTTACACATGAATGCCTTAGTTGTTATTACGTCATTTACTCACAATTCCATCATCAAAGATCCAAGATCATATTCACATTTCATCAATGCCAAATGAATTTAACCACATCATGAGTGACCTTAGCACATACATGTATATATAAATAGGATTACATCCCCATAGTTAATATGAGCCATATCTCATGGCCATATATAAAATGAATCATCAAATCCTTATAAGCCAACACATTTGGCTAAACCAATATGACATATAACAAAAAGACCAAGTCCCTATACATGTCATACTCAAAATTTTGAGACTAACTATACCCAAATATCCAATTGATAGTGTGATCGAGTTTCTGACATCCTTCGATGCTCGAGCTAGCTTGGTGATACTATAAGAAAATGGAAAAGAAAGGGGAGTAAGCATAAAGCTTAGTAAGTTCACATGCAAATAGATAACAACATAATCATGAACATATATATACCACTGACATAACATAGTTTACATATATGTTATCATAAATTCATAGGCATAACTTACATATTTTCAATCTTACCAAAAGATCATCACATACTGAGTTCATTCATATGAGTTTTTCATACATACCTATACCGATTCCTAATACATTCTCATATTTCCTCATCAATGACTTACTTGTCGAATAACTCACTGATTTATTCGTTGAACACTCAGAATACTATCGGATACACGGAAGGCTTGCACATAGTGCTTCAAACGTAGCCACATGCTACCTCATATCAAAAATCACACATTGCTCACTCTCGAGCTAATCAAGGGCCTACTCACACAAGCTGACAGTCAGGACGTAACTACTCGGGCTGCTCACACAAGCTGACAGGTACCCACAACACATGCCGGGCTACCCAGCCACAAGTAGAACGTACAAGACTAGTGCCCGGATTCACATAGACACATACAACATATCTTATGAGCTCAACACATATAGTTCCTAGTGACATGTCATATTGTATCCTAAATTATTCCTAAGGTTCAAATGGGATTTTCTCGAGGTCACATTTTTATCGAGCTCGTTCACAATGTCATCCTCATGGACTATAACGTCGTTCATACACTCATCATAACAATTTAAACATAGAAACTCATACATTAATAGAGCATTAAGAACATGATATTTCATTGCATTATTTACACATAAACTTACCTCGATACAAAATATGGACAATTAATTCGATTTAGTCCAAAATCTTGTTCTTTCTCCCGTCTAGGTCCGGACTCTGTTTTTCTTGATCTATAATAGAAAATTCATCTCATTTAATCATCACATTATTCAAACCAGTCCAAAAACTATATTTTGGAAAAATTATGATTTTTCCCCTAACCTTTAACATATTTACAAATTAGTCCCTAGGCTCGTAAAATGAAATGTGTCCATTTTCTTTGTTGCCCAAGCCTAGGCGAACCTAACACATGCTCATAATAACCCACACTTTCCTTCAAATCAGATTTTTACTACTCATTTTTACAAATTTTACAAAAAGGTCCTTGTTAGGTGTTTTCATGAAAAACGACTTAGTAAAAAATGTTTATCATACATCAAACTTTCATATTCCTCCATTAAATATCAAAATACATGCATATCAAACATGGGTAAGTTTTTGAACATGAACCCTAGCTTAAAATAATGGTACAAATAGCTAGATAATGCTTCAAGGATCTCAAAAACATAAAGAATATAAAAAACGAGGCTAGGATGCACTTACTATTGAGCTTGAAAGGATGAACAAAACCCTAACTATGGCTCCTGAGGATTTTTGGCAATGAGGGAGGAAGATGGAAACAATTTTAACTTATTTTTCCCTTTTTATTCTTTTATTAACCAAATGACAAAAATGCCCTCAAGGTCTTTCTTTCAAATTTTTCTTATTCATGCCCATTTTTGTCCATAAAAATAAAAATTGGGCAATTTGCTACATAAAGACCTCTAATTAATAATCCATGGTAATTTCATGCTTAAAGCTTCTAGAACTCACATTTTGTAACTTTTGCAATTTAGTCCTAAATGTCAAATTGGACAGTTTATCAATAAAATTTCTTCATGAAAATTTCACACAAGCATGCAATCATATCATAGACCTTATAAAAATCATAAAATAATTATTTTTACTTCAAATTTGTGGTTTCAAAACCACTATTCTGACTAGACCTTAATTCAGGATGTTACATTTGTAAACATACAATAACTTAGATTTTTAGCTTAAGATCTAGCTATCGAAAGAGACAGGTTACAGTAGTGACTCTCTGAGCAGTTGATTAGACAATATTTTGTCATGACATTATTTTGATATGAGCATTTCAATTGAATAATTCCAGTTCTATTCATTCAATAACAGAATTACTCTTGCTTTTTTTGTAATTTGCCACTACATTTTATTTGCCATATCAATTCTTTTTTTTTTTTAGCATTTAATTTCATTACTTCATTATATAAACATCCTATCCAACTTGAGAGTATTTCCTTGTATTTATTATAGTAAATAAGATTATAATAACTTACTCAATTTCTTACCAATTTTCGATCCATGTGGAGACGATACTTACTTATCACTTTATTACTTGAATGACATGTGCACCTGCACAATTGCATTAGTTATTTACACACAACAACCACCACCACTAATTTCTTTCCACCACTGTGAGTTTATTTGCACCACAACCTCACAACCGTCCTCAACCAACATCCCTCATTTTTCTTTTTGGTTTCCCCTCTCCTCTTCTACCGTGCTCCGCTGTGAGCAGCCGTGTCCAACGTTGCAACCATCACGGGTCTCCTTCTCCTCCACTGATTTTTTTATCTTCTCTCTTTTTCTCCTTTCATTCAATTAAAAGTGACCGAACTCTCCTCCCTACTTCTATTTTGCACCACCATCGGACAATCGCACCCACGTAGCCGGACCACCACCGAGTCATAGCTGTCATCGGACTACCATCGCTGCCGCCGCTGATGACTGATTTCTTTATTTTCGGTTTCTCTTTCTCTTGTCAATTACCCTAGTGACTAAAACACATTTTTTTTTTCTTTTATTTGATTATTTTAGATTATCCAACCATCGATTTTGCTCCATTTTTGTTCCTTCGATTATCTCGTAACGAAACAAGAGTTTGGGATTGAAAATCCTTCGTCTTAAAATTTTGTGACATGGTCGAATGGTATAGGGCCTAAATAATTCGTATTTTATTTTTATCATGTCAAAAATAATTAGTACTAATATGTACTAATATGATCTTGTGTTAACATGAAGGACAAATTAACAATCCTCCGAGAAATTAATAGTGAAACATCACAAGAGTGACGAATCCGATATTCGAATTGAGGGTAAGTATTGGTAAGATTTTCACATTAAATCTTGTAATTAAAAGTCATGTTATTCAATTAGATCATGACTAAAATGGGTTAATCATGTGTTTAGATTTGCGATCAAGACTAAACCTAAACAAAACTTTTACAAGGGAGAAAACGGTTTAGATCTACATTAAGGTGTGGGATTTAGCTCTAGTTTTAAGTGAAGTTTCATATTACTATTTAGTTAAAATGTTATTTAATTAATTAATGTGTGAGTACCTTACGTACACGTGTGGAGTTGAAAAACTCAATCGAAGAGGAAACCAAGTAAGTGACCTAAACTATTAAGTGTTGTGAAAATCCATGATTTGTGATATGTGATGTATGTAATGTTGATCTCAACTCTATGTTATGTGATTTATGGCTAGATTGATATGTGATGATCTAATCATATGATATATGTGTATGTGTATGTGTATGTTAAAATCCATGTTTTAATATAAATATGTATATTAAAGCATGCTAAAGTGAAAATTATGTGATATGTAAAAATGTGAGCATGATACATGCAAATGTGTAAAAATTGAGAAATATGAGTTATGAGTATGAATATGTAAAAAATGTGAAAAGTGAAACATATGTGTATAAATGGTCATATCACATGCATGGGGTGGGATTGTGAGAGGAGGAAACTATGTGGCAATTTAACTGCAATTATGTGGTCGTTATCGGCAATTATGTGGTGGTTTATCCACGATGTGCTAAATGACCGTTCATTGGTATCTATGTGCTGGCTCATCCACGATGTGCTATATGACCGTTCATCAGTATCTATGTGGTGGCTTGTCCACAAACTGGTGTGTTATTGGATGGACAATTTCTTGGGAACTTGATATTGGTATGTAGCGGAGATGGGTAGGAAATCCTATATTTGTGCATTGTTCATAAGCATTCCATGTTTGATTCAATAAATGAGATAATATGTGAATTCTGTGAAAAATGCCTTGTGATATTTTGATGTGTTATGTTTTAAGATAAGTGTTTGTTTTGATCTGACACTGAGCCTTTTAAAGCTCACCCATGGTATTCGTATGTCTCAAGTAATCCTCGTACTTAAGGCTCGGATTTGGATCTTCGGAGGGGCTCTCGGTATAATATGTTTTCATGGTTAAGGATTTTGGAAATAGTTTGGTGCTTTTATAGATTTTTTTAACTTCCTTTGGACTTTTATTATGGACTTTAAACTGGGTTTGTTTAAATGGTTTTGGGACTTTAAATTTTATATCATGAACTATGGTAAGAGACACTATTTTGATTTAATAAGGTATTATGCATGAATTGTTTTTATGTGATTTCTAATCTATCAAAGAAATGTTCTACAAATATGGGTTTTAAAAACTAATTTACATTTTAAATAATTTTTAATTATAAAGGAACACATAACTCTACAACAAAAAGTACAAGATGTTTTACAAAATCAATTTTTTTAAAAAAGGTAATTGAATTTTCTGTTAAAAATCATTTTGGCCATCTTCAAGGCCTATGTAATCACTCAGATTGGGTCATAGCGTCTAAGCCCGGTTTTAAGGGTTACAAGCAGCATAACATCATCGATCACCCAAAAAGGGAGTACAGAATCTCACTTGAACTCATTTATCCTTGTCAGCTTAGCTTTTCCAAATGTCGAGCCTCCATCGTCCTAGTAGATAAGCATGACAACCACATACCAATTAAATTAAAGTTATTTAAACCTTATACCCCAGAATCCATTATATAGAAACTTATTAGGAATTCTTACTCTCCTTCCTCTAATCTACTGAGTATAGAAATATGATAAAGCTTACCAGCTTCCTGGATTTTGTACTTCTTTACCTCAAACCTCACGATCATCGCCCCATACAACATTTTCCTTAACTCTCTTTTCTTCAGAGTAACCGAAGAAGACGATACAGATGAGAAGAAAATATAATCAGAATGAAGAAGAATTTCATCTGTTGAATGAGGCTTCTCCCATATATATAACCCTTCTCGCACAGTCATCAAAGCCCCAAACAACCCTTCATCGATAATTATTGTGCCTCCCACTAAGGAACCAACCGGTTTTATTTTAATTAAACCAAAATTGAAACCTAACAATTTACCAATCAACCATTAAAACTTTCCCAATTTTCAGTAGAAAACCATGTGTGAAATGTCGAATCTATGGGGAAAAATATGGCCTTTCCCCCCTTTTTTATTCCAATTTTATAATTCTTAAAAGGACCAAGTCAAAGTTATTTTAAATGTGTGACCGACATTAAATCTTGAGTTTTTAATCATATCTAATGGCTACAAATAATACCCAAATATCAATTATCTTATAAAAAGGGACCTATCAAATTCAAGTCTCATAATTCACATTTAAATCTTAATAATACTCCTTGGATGGTGAAAATTACACTTTTACCCCTCTATTAATAAAAATGGGTAATTTATAATTTAGCACATGTACTTTTAAATATTTTTCAATTTAGTCTCAAAAGTGATTTTTATCACACTAATACATATTCCAACTTATTCTTATATCACTTAGTCAATAATAATAACTCACAAATCTCATTTTAGTCAAATTTATAATTTAGTCCTCAAACTTTTTAAAATTTACAATTTAGTCCTTTTACTGCAATCTCACATCCACAATATTTTCATCGCTTTCCATCTCAATCATCAGTTTACCTTTCAAAATTTTTCTTTATATGACTCATTTCCCAATTTTCACTAAATTTCACTGTTTTTTAATCTTTAAACATTACTAGATGCCATATCAAAATTTTTAAGGTGTTAAAGTTGTGGATCAAGAAAAGAGTCCTCATTTTTATTTAATGCTAGCTTTGAATTCCAAAGGTATTGTGAATGTGACAAAAAATGATAGTTCAACTATGTTATAACATAGACGACTTAACCACATAAGTGAGAAAGGGCTTAGTTTCTTAGTTAAGAAGAATCAACTGTCAGGTTTGAAAAATAATAAACTAAAGAATTGAGCTCATTGTCTAGCTAAAAAGTGTAAAAGATATTTTTTTAAGCATCATCCTCCTTTAACAAAATCTAATTTTCTAGATTTGGTTCATTCGATGTTTATTGTCACTTAAAGGTTAGGTCACATAGTGATTCATTCTAGTTTGTGACTTTCATTGATGACTATTCAAGAAGATTTTGGGTTTATGCTTTGAAAACAAAGAACCAAGTACTTGACATGTTCAATCATTTTCAAGCTTCAATTGAGAAGAAAACATGGAAGAAGTTGAAGTGCATCCATATCGATAATAGTGGAGACTAGAAAAGACCATTTGATGATTACTATCGGTTATAGGAAATCGAACATCAAAAGATACTACTAAAGACTCCACAGTTGAATGGGTAGGCTGAGAGAATGAATCAAACATTGATTAAGAAAGTCAAATGTTTTCTTTCAGATGCAAAGCTGCTCAGATCTTTTTAGGCTAAAGCTTTGCATATAGTTGTACATGTGATTAATTTATCTTATATTGTCCCTTTGCAGGGTGATGTACTAGATAAATTTTGGTTTGCTAAATATGAGTCATATGATCACCTGCATGTGTCCGTTTGTAAGGCATTTGTTCATATTTTAAAAGATGAGAGATCTAAGTTAGATGTCAAGACTCATCAATATATCTTCATTGGTTATGGTTATGATGAGTTTGGGTGCTAATTGTATGATATAACTAAAAAGAAGCTTGTAAGGAGTAGAGACGTGGTTTTTTTATCGAGGATCAGACTATTGAAGACATTGATAAGACGGAGAAGATGGATCCACAAAATAGTGGTGACTTGATCAACACGGATCCAATTCCTCTAACCCTTTCATTGAATCCTTTTCATAATGATATGTAAAAAGATATTAGTGATGACATGCAGAGTATAGTTGATTTTAATGTTATCATAGATTATGTTGAGAATAATCAACACCAAGCACCTATAGCTCCACCAACAGTTCCATCTCGAAGATCCATTAGAGATCAATGATCTTCTATAAGGTATCCTTATGATGAGTATATTCTATTGACTAGCGAGGAAGAACCAAAATGTTATGAAAAAGCTATGGAGAGTGAATGCAAAGATCAGTAGGTTGAGGTTATGAAAGATGAACTTCAATCCTTGCATGACTACCATACCTTTAGGTTGATGAAATTGCAAAATGGTAAAAGAGCTTTGAAAAATCAATGGGTTTACAGGTTGAAGCAAGAAGAAAATTCATCGCCACGATACAAAGCTAGATTGGTCGTCAAAGGTTATAGTTAGGAAAAAGAGATTGATTTTGAGGAAATATTTTCTTCGGTTGTGAAGATGACCTCTATCAGAACTATATTGAGTTTGACATCTTGTTATGACTTAGAAGTTGAACAGATGGTTGTGAAAAATGTTTTTCTTCACGGTGATTTGGAGGAAGAGCTTTAAATAGAGCAACCAAAGAGCTTTGTTACACAAGAGACAGAGGACTATGTATGAAAATTGAGGAAGAGCTTGTATAATTTGAAGCAAGCTCCGAGACAATAGTACAAAAAGTTTGAGTCAATTATAAGGGACATGGCTACAATAAGACTACTTCTGACTATTGTGTTTTTGTTTAGAGATCTTCTGGCGATGATTTCATTATTCCACTGTCTTATTATTGGTTGTAATGTTTTTAAAATTGCCATGTTAGAGCAATAATTGGGTCAACAAATCAAATTGAAAATGTTTTAAAATATAAATAAATAGGTTTAAAATGTTTAGAAATTCATCAGCTTTGCAATATGATTTGGGAAGTGAAGATTTCTTTGTGATAGAATGTTAGTTTCATTTCGTAATAAGGCTTAGCGTCGCTCCTTTCTACCAAAAATATTTTATAAAGCTTAAAAAGTTTAAATAATAAATCAAAATTTTACGTAATTAAAATCTATATTATATATAGAACTATTATACATTAAAAATTATGAACTTATTAAATTTATTTTCAAAATTAAACAAAATAAATCGTAAACTTTTGTATATTTTTAATTTGATGAATTTATCATGAAATTAAACATTTTTATTATTGTGTTTTTATTTTCTTAATTATATTATCTTAAGCAATGATATATGATTTTAAAAGAATAATTTTTAATTTAAACTTTTTTTGTAATTATATAATTTTTAATTTATAAATTTATATTTATATATTTTACTTATTTCTCAAATTTTATTTAAAAATCATTTTAAAATTTATATATAAATATTTAATTTCAATTTACATAGATGTCACAAATCACATTTTAATGGGAAGGAAGTATCACGTATCAATAGATTTTGTTTTAAAAATATTGGGCTAAATTACATAATAAAATATAAGATTAGATACCAATTTAGAGAACCAATGCATTAATCTTTAAAAAAAAACCAAAACATTAGGCCAAACTTTTAAATATAAATATAGATAGTTAGATGCATTATATGGACAGGTGAAATTCGGTGCTAAACACAATAAAATAATTAAAATGATGACTCTTACATGACTTTTTAAATTTAGAAAGGAAAAAACTCACATGGATCCTTTATTTTTTAAGTTTAATATATTATTTGGTATTTGAATTAGATATTTTTTAATGTAATATATGTGCATTTTGATCTAATGTGGTATTTGTATTTAGTAAAAATTATACATACAATGATTACGAATATTTTTTAAATTTTAAAATAATTTGATAAAATTAATTTTTAATATTATTAATTAATTATAAATTTTCATCAAATTAATTCTATAATTAAAATGAAACACTAGAAATTTAACTCATTATCTATGAGTTGATAAATACAAATACCATATTAAAAAAAATCAAATATAGGGGCATCAAATGATGCAATAAACTACTTTTAGAAAAGGAGTTATCCAAATATACAAACAACCACATATAATACATAACTGGATAATTTGGTATAAATCACAATCTAACTAGAAAATAGAATTTATTCACGAAATAAATTATATTTAAATACGATAAAATAAACATCATTAAGAGAAATAGATAAAACAAAACATAAAAAATCACCATAAATTCATGAAAGTGTAAATAGCTGTTAGAGAAATATTAGGAAAGTTTGGCGAGGACATGTTTGGCATTCTCAAATTTCATAAGAAACCATCTAGCTCTCCACAGTCCACACAAATAAAATAGTATATTCCAAAACCGATACCGTGTGTCCTTGATTTCTCTAATAGGACAAGAATGCCACTTTCCTAATACAAACTTACCAGCTTAACAAGGCTAAAACAGTCATATAAAAGAAGACCGTCATGGATTGAGTGAAGACAAAGAAAAAAAACCATCACAATTTTTCTTTCAGTTCAGTGTTTCACAAAGGGGAAGAGATTCCGTAAAAGAACAGGAATGGAAACAAAAAGAATGATTTTTGTGATACTAATCAGTGTTCTTCTATCCTTGTCATTACCCGTTAGAACTGATTACGTTAGACCCCAACCTCGTAAGACTTTGCATTTCCCAAGGGAACCAAAGCACCCTTCTCTGCCTCACCAGGTAACTTTTTATCTTGAGCAGTTTCGTTTCTATGTTGTTAATGTTTTTGTTTGATTCTATTTCTTTTTTCTTGATCTGATCCGGGACTTTCTTGTTTTATGCATTTCTGGGTTCATTTTGTTGAAAAAGAAGATTTACTTTATATATATACGTGGAAGTTTTGGGTTTAATGTTTATGGATTTGTGATTATTTTATGTTTAGAGAAAAGGATTTAACTTGAAATAGCTTAAATTCTTGACTATTTTGTTTTGTTTGTTTTTAGGTTACTGTCAATTTTCTCTGTGGATTTTGTATTTGACCTGCCTGTAAAACTTAACATTTAAGCTAATAGATTTGGTTGTTTCTGGAACTGCATGGTAAATTTGTAAAATTAAGCAATCTATCTATGATTAGGGTTTGAAACTTTCCCTGAATGTTTTTGAGGGAATATTAATAGTAATTTTGAGATTAATGATGCTTATCTAGAACTGAAGAATGGCAGTGTAAGGTATTACTGTCAGATTCATGCACATGTTTTGTTTGAAAGCATGATACATGCATCTATAATCGCGGTCTGACATACAAAAGTTTCTTTCTCTGGTTTAACTTCCTGTTAATTCCGTCAAGACCTTGATGTTGTGATTTTTAGTTGAAATGCATTGTGCTTCATGAATGTGTTGCAGGTACACATATCATTGGCTGGAGAAAATCACATGCGAATTTCATGGATCACTGATGATAACTCCGCTCCTTCAATTGTTGAATATGGAACCTTGCCTGGACAATACACCTTTTCATCATCAGGAGAGACCACCTCTTATAATTACTTATTTTATAGCTCCGGAAAGATACACCATACTGTCATTGGGCCTCTGGAACATGATACCGTTTATTTCTATCGGTGTGGAGGACAAGGTCCTGAATTTCAGCTCAAGACCCCACCTGGACAATTTCCTGTTACTTTTGCCGTGGCTGGCGATTTAGGTCAAACTGGCTGGACTAAATCAACATTAAACCACATCGACCAATGCAAATATGATGTACATCTGCTTCCCGGGGACCTTTCTTATGCTGATTGCATGCAGCATCTCTGGGACAACTTTGGTGAGCTGGTACAGCCACTTGCGAGTGCCAGACCATGGATGGTAACACAAGGCAACCATGAAAAGGAGAAGATACCATTTTTTACAGATGCATTTGAGTCCTATAATGCAAGATGGAAAATGCCGTTTGAGGAAAGTGAATCGACCTCAAATCTTTATTATTCTTTTGAAGTTGCAGGGGTCCATGTTATCATGCTTGGTTCATATACGGATTACGACGAGCTTTCAGATCAATATAGCTGGTTGAAGGTTGGTTTTTCCTTTCCTCTAATAAGTGATTGAAGATCAATATAGCATGCAACTCTATTTGCGTATTTAATTGACAAAGTTTCTTGTCTCTTTAAAATCGTAGGCTGATCTTTCAAAGGTGGACAGAAAGAAGACACCCTGGTTAGTTGTGTTGTTCCATGTTCCATGGTACAATAGTAACCATGCTCATCAAGGTGAAGGGGATGGGATGATGACAGCCATGGAACCACTGCTTTATGCTGCTGGTGTTGATTTAGTATTTGCAGGTCATGTGCATGCTTACGAGCGCTCCGTATGTCAATATTGGCCTAGCTTTCTTTCTTATTCTTATGTTATTAGTTGGATATATGATAATGTTGTTCTCTACCTGGCAGAAACGTGTTAACAAAGGAAAATCAGATCCTTGTGGCACCGTTCATATTACTATAGGAGATGGAGGCAATAGAGAAGGATTAGCTCAAAAGTACGTCATAACAACAAAATTTCTTAAATTCTGATCTTAGTTGTAATACAAATTGAACATCATGCATTTATCTTGTTTGTTGTAACAACGTTGAGCCAGAATATAGTATGTCATGTAAATTTACTGACAGGTACATTCACCCAACACCAGAGTGGTCAATGTTCCGTGAAGCGAGCTTTGGTCATGGCGAGCTCAAGATAGTGAATTCAACTCATGCATTTTGGAGCTGGCACCGGAATGATGACGATGAACCAGTAAGGTCTGATCAGGTTTGGATAACCTCTCTCATCGGTTCTGGATGTCTTGCAGAAAAGGCTTATGAATCAAGTAAAATTCTTGTTTCTCCTTAAACTAAGACTTGGCGGTCAGTGTCCCTAGATTCGAGCTAAGTTGTTGCTAAACAGCTTGATCTGTGTTATGTGTATATATATACTAATACTAGAAGACATGGTTTCCATTAGTAAAATGGTTATTCGTTTCATGTAATTGAGCATAAAGGCCATCTCCATTTGAAGTTGTCCTATTGCTCATTTCTTATATGTAACTTTTCAAAGATAATTTTGTTTCCCTATGCGCATACTGAAAAGTCTCTCCGATCGATTGAGCACTGTCAACGGAGGTATTATTTTTGTACTAAAAAGGTAAGTTTAACAATTTCGAAATGACCTGATTACACAGTACAATAAAAGAAAATTGATTAAAATACAATATAATATGAAACACAGTAAAAAAAATATTTAAGATGTTTAGGCAAAAACTGAATCCTCAATCTTTTCTTACGATTGTTACATTCCTTCGTGTAACGAATCAATCGACCAAAAACGATTTATACAAAAATGCCTTTGCAATATCAGAATGAAGATATTTAAAGATGTGAACCAAGAACCAAATGACTGAATGTATCCATTGCTATTAATTTCTGTGTATGGCTACCTGTATTTAAGTAGTAAAGTTGATGGAGAGATTATAATTGTTAGGATGATATCTAGTCGAGTCAGACTCAGTGGCTAGCAACTCTGGTTGTTCATCTGAAACATCTTAAGGTAAGTTATGATGCTATCCCTGTAGCTTCCTTCGGTATCAAAAACAGGAGCACAACAGGAATGAAAGTGCAAAAGAGTTGAATATTGATGCCTAAAAGAAGGTTGCCGAAAGATCCTGAAGAGATGTTCAAGATTGATGCCAACCCAGCGCCTACAAACGATCCTACAGTGGACCCAAAGTTGTTTATTGACATAAAGAGAGCAAAAAGTGTTCCTTCAATCCCTGGTGGGCAAAGCTGTCCGGACAAGATCAAGAATGGCATGAACCTGTGCAGTGACAGGACAGCTTGGCTGAAGAGAGAATGTCTAAGCCTTGAACGTAACTAAAAACTAAGAACAAGGCATGTGGCTTGCGCACATGATGAAGAATTTCATATTCATATTATGATAGTGATGATTTATGAAAAGAAAGCATTATACATACTTGAATTGGTTGACGGCATCTGAAAGTGCAGATCCACAAAGAACCAAGGTCTTGTCTGATACTCCAAATGCAACATTAATTCGAGACACCAAAATAACATCAAAGAGATTCAAGAAAGCCAAACCAATGTGAGTCAACCTGCATTACGTTTTCGGAATAGGAGATACAACTTAATCACATTAGTTTCAGGAAAGGATAATATTTTACAAATGAATTAAGCTAAAGTACTAAGTACTTACGCAAGAATTCTCCGTAACTTCATTTTCTTCAAGTACTGATTATATGTAAATGTCCCTAGCATGAGTCCTAACCATCCAATAACTCGTACAGTCCCCAAAAAAGATGCTTCCAACTTCAAAAACTCGGTCTGATAGTAGAACATGACTGTTGAAAGGTTTGGAACAGTAACGTGTGCTAGGAAAAACCAAGCCATCGGTCTTGTTTTCCCAGGGGAAAATTAAATCAAAAGAAACTTGATTAGAAGGGCAAAGAACATAACTCTGAGACAATATCAAACAATTGCGTCAACTAGGATAGTATCAAAGATCAACTGCTGATTATCCAATGTTTCATAGACAGTACTTAAATGACGTTTTAAATCTACACATCTATAGTCAAAGAGCTGAGCCTACCCCACATAAAATGCGGACAAATATTAGCGAGACATTCTAGACCATGCGCCATTTTTGAGTAATCATTTCAATTAGCTGCCTTGGAAATGTAAAGCATTTAATAACACTATGTTTAACCTTCAGTTCCAGAAAGTAAGTTAATTCTTACCTCAAAATCATAGGCTGTTTAAAAGCACGGCACAAATTGTAAGTGGCATATTTCAGGGACTGGAACCACAGTAATGGCAGGGACTTGCCCTTTCCAGGACTCGGAGTCTGTGCTTTTCTGCCTGTAAGTTGTGTCTTTTTGCTTTTCTTTTGGCCCTTCTTTCTTTTTCTGGCACTAACATTGGATTTCTTTTCCAAAGAACCGTCTTCATCCAAATCATTAGCTTTTCCATTCAAATGATGGGAATCACTTGAAATAGAGAAATCAGATAAAACTTCACCGCCCATAGAACTCTCTTCGACCAAACCACATGAAAACAACTGTATGGCTGGAAGTATAGAGAAAAGAAGGAAGATAATATCTATCACTAAGTTGGTTAATGCATATCCTCCTAGCAAACTCCCACACACTCCACCAAAAGCCATCGATAACCATGACAATGACTGAAGGTCTCCGGCAAAGGAGGCCCTGATGAAAGTTAGTTCAACTTTGTAAGTTATTTGTTCTACTGAAATAAAACCAAGCAAACAATTGGTTGCAGAAAACATAGAACGATTTATCAAACAGAGTTGAAAAGTAAATTTGATAGAAGAACATACTTCTCAAATCGTACAGCCTCAGCGATCATTGCATCAACCACAACATCTGCCATTGCAGAACCTAGGTTCTGCAGTGTTAATAAGATCATGAGGTGCCATATGGAACTCCTTGTGGAGGCATTTATACCCAGAATAAGCCATGGCACAAGAGACATCACAGTGGAAATCACCAAATATGGGATCCTTTTTTTCCCTTTAATCGGAATGCAGTCAGACAAAATCCTGCATGTGGAAACAGAGTAAGGCTCCAATAAACAATCAAGAGATAAAATAATGCTAAAAGGACAATTTTCTTGTCATCATATATTTTTCACCCAAATAGTTTTCATCACATTCTATTAGGGCTTTAGTAAGGACTACATCATAATTAACATCCTTTACAACATATTTCATGGTCATTATTCCATTACCAATCATGTTCCAGAAAGATATTTTCCCTGAAAACATGCTTTTCCTATGCCTATACTTTCATGCTAAAGATTGGTTTATCAGAAAAGACCAAACTGATATTATCCAGATTCTTTAGAACCTCAATATGTCTTTTTTTCTAATAAATAAATCTACCACAATAATGTCATTCCATGGCAACAAGAGTACTAAGCACCACAATGACGCGTACCCGTATATAGGTTTTATGCTCCATGGGAAAAATGATACTGAAAACACAAATTGGGAAGCCGAAGGTGACAACTTAAGCCTATCCTTCAACTGGTAAGAAACTGCTGTCCATACGAATGATCTGAAACCCTGCACTCATACATGGTGAAGTTACTTTAAATCCAAACTCAAAGTAAGATAAAAGGGGACAAAAGGTAACATACATAGGAATTACAAGAGCAGAGGGATTGGAACTATTGGAAACCCGGAACTATAATGAGATTGTTAGCTTATGCAACAGATACTTCAGGGAAATCTTGAATCACACTTAATTCATCTTAGCTGCCTAAGGGAAATCTAAGCAGAAAAAATGGTGATGTTTCTAAACTAAAACTCATTTAGCTTTAAGCATGAAACTAAAGAAAAGCTTCTCTGTTATGTCGTTTGAGACTTGACAAAGATCTCAATCATAATTCAGCATCAATCAAACGTAAATCACGAGGTTCTATTTGGCTTAACAAAATTATTTCTTTCAATTACCTAAACGAGCATATTTTCCTTCAACGAGAAAACAAATAAAATATTAACCCAAACTATCATTTACAAATTCATATGATATCCAAATCCAAAGTTATATAACATCGACAATTAAAAAGAAGAAAAGAAAATCAAAACTTTAAATGCAAATTGTTAGTTTTTCAACAAAACCCAATACGAAATCAACAAAAAGAAACCACAAAACCAAAGCAATTGAATTTCACATAATTAAGAAGTCTATGAATCAAAGTAAGAGGGAAGAAAAAAGAAGAAGAAAGAAATGGGGGAACCTGGGTGAAGTAAATCAAACAAACGAGCCACAAAAACGCCAAACCAAATGCCGTTTTGAGCTGCTTTATACATTGTATCATCTTTCAGAAACAAAACAAACAAAGATGAAAGAAAAAGGAAAAAAAAACTTATAAATTTCTCTTGGATCGGTTTCTGGATCATCAAAAATCGTTTTGTTGGGGGGAGGGGGTGGTGTTAATTTTCAGTTATGGAATAAAATGGTGAACACGTACATGGTCCAACTAGGTCTCGCCACGTAAGCTATCTGGTCCCGCCCACAGCACCAGTCAAGGTCTCCTCCCTTGCCATCCGTGTTGACTTTGACTTTTTGATCAAAATTTACCTTAAAATAAAGGGATATATAAATTATAGCTCCTGAACTTGGCAAGTAAATTCACTTTGGCCCCTAAATTTGATAACTATGTTCACTTTGGTACTTGGGTATTTTTTTTGTTCACTTTGATATTTGAACTTGACAACTAGGTTGATTTTAATCTATGAACTTGTCTAAAAAGTTAGATTTGTGGCACTCTAAGATTGTGTTACATCATCACTTGAAAAATAAAAAAAATTTAGAAGATAATGTGGTACAATCTCAAAGTGTCATATTCAATATTTTAGTGACTGAATCGATCGTTGAACATGTTAGACCACTAGCTCTTGATTCAACTAGTTCGATCAGTTCAATTGTCGGACCAACAATAATTAAATAAATAAATATTCATAAAAATCTAAAAATCCAAGTAAAACTGATTTTATTTTATTTTTATTTTTTTAGATTTTTATGAATTTTTAATTATTTATTTAATTATCGTTGGTCCGACGGTCGAACCAATCGAATTGGTTAAATCAAGAACTAGTAGCCTAACATGTTAAACCATCAGTTCGGTTATTAAAATACTGAATATGACACTCTAAGATTGTACCACGTCATCATCTAAAAAAAATTTATTTTTCAAACTCAGAGTGTCACATCATCAAACATTTAGAATTTTCAAATTCAGAGATCAAAATGGATCTAGTTGTCTAGTTCAAGTGTCAAAGTAAGCAAAAAAAGTACATGTACCAAAATGAACTTAGTTGTCAAGTTTAAGGGCCAATATCGACCTACTTGCCAAGATTAAGGGCCAAAAGTTACATTATCCCAATATGGATCTACATGATAAGTTTAGAGGACAAATTTTACATTATCCCTAAAATAAAAAGGGAAAAAGCCTAAAATAAAATTTATCAAATAAATTTCAATTGGTTAGGTGATTTTATCTAGACCTGCTTGTGGGTCGGGTCACCCGTCCAAGCTCAAAGGCCAGTTCGAAAAATGAGAGAGTTTGAACAAAAATACGAGGCTCGTAAAATAGGCTTGGGTAAAATTTAAGACTCGTTTTCTATATAGGTCAAGCATTGGGTGTAACACCCTTAACCCGTATCTATCGCCGGAATAGGGTTTCAGGCATTACTTGGATTTACATATCATTTAACAAAAATTTCAATTAAATACTTATCGTTTCTTTATAAGTATATATCGTTCATTTCATTATATCAATATTTCATGCACCATCATTTCCATATATTTTATGTATATTTATTCTGGTAATAGTTCATATCAAACTTAACATAAATTATATTCCATGTACCTATACTTATTTTGTTTATCTATCTTCATAATTATTTCATGCAACTGTTTTGTACATATATTTCCATATGACCAATTCTTGTAAACATTTCACACAACCATTTTGTACAACCAATTCATATAACCATTCATCATCTGATACATATTACCTGAATATCAATTGTTCAACAGATGTCATAGCGTCTCTCATCCACGGTCTTATTAATCTTTGACATGATGCCATAGTGTCTTTCAACTATGGTCTTACTCATTTTCTGTCATGCTTCCATGGTATCTTTCAACCATGGTCTTATTCATTTCCTGTCATGTTGCCATGGTATCTTTCAACCATGGTCTTATTCATTTCCTGTCATGTTACCATGGTATCTTTCAACCATGGTCTTACACATTTGAATCTTGATGCCATAGCGTCTTTCAGCTATGGTCTTACTCGTCTGAATCATGATGCCATAGCGTCTTTCAGCTATGATCTTACTCATTTCTGGTATGATGCCATAGTCCAACTATGGTCTTACACATGTATTGCCATGGCCCAGCCATAGTCTTACACTCGTGGTGTCATATCCCAAATATGGTCTTATCATCAGGATGCCATAGCCTAGCTATGGTCTTACACATATATTGTCATGGCCCAGCCATGGTCTTATCCGTCAATTCATCACTAATCACTGAATGGTCATACTCAATTCAGCGTTCTGCTCAATTTGAACTTTTGATCTGATTTCCATAATTTAACAATATTCATAATTCAATACAAAACATATGAAATAATATATTATATCAGTCCTAATTTAGCAAATAATCATGAAAGTTCAATAATATGAACTTACGGTTAAATTGCGTAAATACCAAAATTCAGGGGTATTTTAGAAATTTTTTTATTTTTCTCTATTTTCCACCCAATATTTATCTAAATTGATAATTTCATTCAATTTATTAATTTAAATAATAAAACAATTCATTTCATGCAATTTGGTTATTTTTTACATTTTTACAAAATTACCCCTAAAGTTTTACTTTTATTCAATTTAATCCCTAAGCCTACAACACGCAAATTAGTCATTTTTAATGTAAACTCATGTTAGCTGAATATTCACATATATTTTCCTCCTCCTTCTCTCCATTCCACATCCTTGATATATACATAATTCTACTATATGCTTATATACTCATATCAAGTTGTCCACTTGAGTCATTGTCACTAAATTATTTAAATCTTGAGCTACAGAATTCTAAATCAATATCCGCTTGTTGTTTTAGAAACTAGACTCAAATATATTTTTACCATAAAAATTATAGAATTTATAATTTATCCAATAAGTACAGTAAAATCTTCAAATTTATCCATGTTCTGTTGTTTGATACTTTCAACCTTTCTTTGCTAAAAATTAATTATCTCTTAGTACGGGATTCGAATGATGTTCCTGTTTGTTTATATTGAAAATAGACTCATTAAGTATTTTAAAATATAAATTTAAACACCTTATTATTTTTATACAATTTTTAATAATTTTTCCAATGTCAGAATAGGGGAACCCGAAATCATTTTGACCTTGTCTCACTAAATTTATTATATCTCACAATTTCGATTCAATTGCTTACACTGTTTCTTCTATGAAAAACTAGACTCAATAAAATTTAATTTCATATTTTATTCAGCCTCTAATTCAATTTCCACAATTTTTGGTGATTTTTCAAAGTTAGACCACTGCTGTTGTTTAAAATTGTTTTAGTACAAAATGTTGATTACCAAGTTTATAACACCCTTATTTCCTTTCTCTACAATATTTTCCATCACTTTCTCTTATTTTCCTTCGCTAACATATCAAGAACATAAAACTTTATATAATAAAACTCTACATTCACATCATTTCATTGCTTTTTCAATAATATTACACTTAAAAATATATTGAAATCTTGATATTCTTACCTTGTTCTATTGATTTCAATCTCTAACTTGATTTTCTCTCTCATCCAACTTCTATTTCTTGAATCTAACTTGATATTCTAGCTCCCCATAGTCTCCTTGTCATCTTTCTCTCTTGATGGCTATGAAAATTCTTTTAATTTCTAAGTGAAAATGGTGGATTTTTTGTGAAATGACCAAATTGTAAAGAAAAGAAAGTTTCTTTCTTTCTTTTCTCTTCATACGTTGGGTGCATGGGAAAAAGATGATGGCTCTTCATCCTTCTTTCCTTATATATACTAAATAAAATAATACTAAAATAATAAAAAATAATTTAAAAATCAAATTAAAATATTAATAAACTAATATTTATTTATTTAATTAATCTAAAATATCTTTAACATTATCATTACCTTCTAGATTTTTCTCTCCTTCTAATTGACCATTTTACCCTTTATGATCTTTTAAAATTCCATCATTGAGCCATCATTTAAATTTGGTAAAATTGTAATTTAATCCATCATAATTCTTTACCTATTCAATTTGGTCCCAATTCATCCATTTTCCTTAGTTTCTAGATCATTCCACCCTTAAAATATTTACACAATTAGTCCTTTAAATTTTTCATATTTACACTTTAACCCTTCAAATTTTGAGTATTTACTCTTGTGCAACAAAACTTTTCTCACTTTTACAATTTAGTCCTTTCTTGAATTAATATATCATAATATACTCCCTAATGTTGACATAACTCAAAATTTCCCTTTTTTTCACTTTATTTCCTTATTTTACTATATCAAGGATAATATCTTACTGTAAAAATTTTCGGGGTATTACATTGGGCAAGATTCTTTTAACCTGAGCCTGGTGTTGGGGATCAACCCGTTTAAACAATGAGAAAGAAGTAATAGAGAAAATTGTGCACACAAATTTACGTAGAAAAACTCCTCCAATCAAGAGAATAAAAAGTCACAAGCAAATAAGACTTCACTAATGAGCAAACAAACGAATAGTACAAGATGGAGAAATTTAAAACAAACCCTAACCCCAAATACAAAGCTCTCTCTGGCTAAAAACACAAAATTCCCTTAAAGGTCTCTGGTATGACTATAATATTAGAGTTCTAATATGACTATAATATCTCTAGTATAATCAAAGTTTAACTAGGAAAACTATAACACCCTACATCCGACCCATTCACCAGATTTAGGTATGGAGCATTACAATTTAAAACAAATCAGACTGAAGAATCAATTTGAAATTCTAACACCTTAATTTCGATGAATCACCCCACAAACTATAACATAAACTCGAAACATAAAATGTAACACCCCTAACCCGTATCCGTCACCGGATTAGGGTCATGATGCATTACTAAACAAAAGCACAATTCCGAACATTCACATATTCACACAAGTCATACTCATATATATGAACGAATGTCCAATTAAATATTAATCATGAATTTATTAATTCATAATATATAAATACAAATCATATATTCAACATTTTAATGATATTCGAATATCTAATAAACATCAAACATTTTAAGTCATATTTCTATACATGTACATATCATATCAAATAAAACATAACACATGGCATTTTAATCATTAGCATATACGGTACTAATAACTTCACCAAATGATCAAATATGTTTTATTAAAAAATAAAACCTTATACACATTTAACCATATCAAACTTGAACTATTATCGAACATCTATAATAGTACATATCAAGTTTGATTCACATACTAAAAATTTTACTCAAATCATCTATATATAGTTAACCTTTTTATAGCACAAGTAACGACTTGAAATGCACTCATTTCATATGCCAATTATCATGCCTAAAATGCATATACACAACTAATCTATTTATCACCAATTTGGACATTTAAACATCACATAAAATGCATATAATCTTCTTGATTTACTAATGCACAAATCACTGTTCATTTGGTCATTTATTTCATTGCATTAACTGATTATACATGCATATCATTATCAATTCCAAGCAAAACTTACAAGACAAATTATAAATTAAATTATTATATTTAATCCAAAATATGATACATTATCAACTCAATATAAATCTATAACTCAATATTTGATCTTTTATTACCATAATTTAACAAAAGCATAATAACCGAAACGATCATATAACATACTCAATATTTGTATTCATCAACTGTACGTAATTTATCAACCAAGCACAATATATGCACATACACTTTCATTACAAACCGAATCAAAAAGGCTAATATATACATATATAAATTATATCTAAATCATCATCATTATGTTCTATTACTAAGCCCAAATTACTAAACCATTCACGAGATAATACATATCATACCAATTCATCATATGCATAAATATTTATAAGAGCAAGTGCCAAATCACAAAGTTGGTTATAACCATCTCACATATTTTCATCATATAGCCGACTTTACAAGTACATTATTAAAATAGCTTTCAAACCAATTCATGTTACAAATTACACTTCACAAAAATAAGTCATTAACCAAATATAGACATATATCCATAACACAAATCTTACATACCATGTAATAAACGTATCAAAACAAACTCTTATCATGTTCGGGTATAACCAAACAACCTTTAATACCAAATCACATATAATACCTTAACCTAACACAATAACCAAATTCACATATACTTTTATCTATGCATATCCATAACCGAATTAACCATAATCCATATAAAAATATATAAGGCCGAATCACCAAAATCACAACCAAGCATAATCATCATCAAAACAAAGCATTAAATACGAGCATAACAAATTATTAAGCCATTTTTGCATGGCTAATATATACAAGTTTCAAAACCAACCAAAGCAAATACTAGCCTATACATGCCATATATTCAAAGTTTAAACTTTTAAAATACCGAAGTAAAGGTCGATAATGTAATGAACTTCCTTGACGATCCCCGAGCTCGTAACCAACTTCCAAAATCTATAAAACAGAGATATACAGGAACATACACAGTAAGCTATTTAAGCTTAGTAATTTATAAGGAAATTAATAACTCAGTGTTAACATCAAGTCAATTTAACCAAACTAATTTATGCTATTAGGTTCACATTTATTTTCAAGATCATAATTTCATGTATAACATATGCTTCCATATACAATTTCACATTGGCCGAATATACATAATCTTATATACACATATTCATGAATCATTTCAAAAATATGCACATTATATAATAGAAAGGCCGAATATACTTTCCATGTTCACATACATTCTTCATTTGCATCATACATGATTTGTAACAAACATTAAGTAACTTAATTACCTTATTTCAAGTAGGTAATAAGCTAACTCCTACATGGTCATCTTAGCTCATTTTACACATTCAATCACACCTTATCGTTACCCGACGAACCATTTGGAATTGGATAGGACACTCGGATAATCACATATATCGTACAATACCAACGTCCCCGACGTGGTCTTACATATAATCACATATCGATGCCACTGTCCTAGGCAGGGTCTTACTCGCACACATATATCGGAGACACATATCGATGCCAACGTATAAAACGTGGTCTTACTTACACACATATATCGGAGTCACATATCGATGCCAACGTATAAAACGTGGTCTTACTCGCACATATATATCGATGCCATGGTCTTACTTGCACATCACATAACAGAATCCCATGTCATGACATATGTATCCTAGCTATTCCTAAGGTTCATACGGGGCTTCCGGACGTCATAACTCAGTCGAAACGGATTTATAAACATAGCTGCCAAGCTTGTACACATTCGGCTAAATCATATATATTTTCACATATTTCATTTCAACATATATAACTCAAATTTAATTAAAATTAACTACGTCTATTTGCTTATAAACTTACCTCGGACGATGAAAAACTATAACGGGACGACTAGTCGACAACTTTAGTTTTCCCCCGATCCAAATTCGATTTTTTTGGTTCTTGATCTAAACATATTCAAATTAAACTCATTCAAATATATTTTCACTCAATTTAGTCCAAAAACACATAAATGATAAAATTACACTTCTGCCCCTAACATTTCACATTTTTACAATTTAGTCCCTATTGCACAAAACACAAAATATGCAAAATTTGCACACACCATGCTTAGGCCAAATGTTCCTAGTGTTCATATAAGTCTGTATATTTCATTTATTTCACATTTTAGTCTCTCAATTTATTATTTTTGCAATTTAGTTCTAATTACTCAAAATCATCAAAAATTCCAATACAAAACATGTTAATTCATCACATATCTTTTATTTTTTACTATCAAACAACAAAAATCACAAGCTTTCAACAATGGCATAACTCAAAATATTCACCAAAATCAAAAATTCAAGCATGGGCTTTGTAGATAACATAGCAACGATCTCAAAAACGTAAAAATTATCAAAAACTGAGCTAGTTACGTACCTTAATCAAACTCAACAATGGTTGAATGCCCTAGCTCTCTTTTCTTTTCTTTTTGTTATGTTATTCGGTCATGAGAAGAAATAATGAACATGGTTTTTAATTATGATATATTATATCATATATATGTTATTAATTATTTTACAAATTTAACCTTTTAAATTTAATTAGAAAACCATATATAACATGCCCAAAACCATCCACTTATAAATTCAATGGCCTAATTACATTTGAAATGCTTCATATTAATAAGACAAGTTCAATTCGGCCCTTTTTAAAAATAAGCACTAAATTTTCATTTTACGCGATTAAGTCCTTTTTATTTAATCGGGCACTCAAATGACAAAATTAAATCACAAAAATTTCACACACACAAATTCACACATAATAAACATAGAAAATAATTTTTAAATATTTTTTCTGACTCGGATTCGTGGTCCCAAAACCACCGTTCCGATTAGAGTCTAAATCGGGTTGTTGCATAAAATATGCTAACATTCATATAGAAGTTCAAAATCCCTTCATAACTTATTATCGTAGCATAAGTTAAATAGGAACATAGGCATTGTTCCTGAACTGCGAACAGAGTGCGCCATACTTGTTTGAAGTCTAGTTCACAAACACTTACAATCAGATAGGTTAGTAAAAACTTATGATTTTAGAAACACAATCTTATTCACTTGTTTGTTCCTGTTGGATAAGTGGGTCTCCTTATAATGCCTCAGAATGACTCAATGAGTCCTTAACATGTTCCATGAGTGTAGCACAAGGCTAAACACTTTCCAACAGACCAACTTCTCCCATTAAATAGAGCTTAGCTCGACATTCCATTATCTTTCCAACTTGTCCTAAGGCCTCAATGCCCAAAACATAAAGCACAAGAGTGAGTACTCACAATCCTGTGACATGCCATTACATCTAACAGATTCAGAATGTAACACCTCTAACCCACATTCGTCGCCAGAACGGGGTTACAGGATGTTACCAGAGTTTACAGAATAATTACACATAATTCCACTATTTGCTCATATTTCAGTCAAGCTATCTTCTCAAGTCATAGTTACTAAATTATTTATATCTAGAGCTAAGGAACTCCAAATTAAGATCCGCTAATTTTCCCTAAAACTAGACTCACATATTTTATTACCATAAAATTTACAGAATTTTTGGATTAGCTAATAAGTACAATTTATTCTTCAAAGTTACCCCTGTTCTGCTATTTGACAGCTTCGACCTTTCTTTACTAAAAATTAATTATCTCCTCATACGAAATTCAGATGATATTCCTGTTTGTTTCTTTTGAAAATAGACTCATTAGGATTTTAAGAATATAAATTATAACCCATAATTATTTTTATATCATTTTTAATGATTTTCCCAAATCAAAATAGGGGATTTCGAAATCATTCTGACTCTGTCTCACAAAAATTCAAATATCTCATAAAATAAGATTTTTTTTTTGCTTACACCGTTTCTTCTATGTAAAGCTAGACTTAATAGGCTTTAATCTAATTTTATATTCAACCTCTAAGTCGATTTCCACAATTTTTGGTGATTTTTCAAATTTGGACTACTGCTTGTAACACCCCTTACCCGTATCCAAGGCCGGAACAGAGTACGAGGCATTACCAGACTTAACAATACACATAGACAAAAACCGGGCCATAAAATTTCATTTAATTCAAAACTTTTCGAACACATGCATAACAAACAAAGCTAACTATATTATCACATCAAAACATAGGACATATCACAATTAATTAAACTTATAAACCATAATGGATAAGGACCACATCTCATGATTTTATACGATAACTCAATGCAGACTGATACGTATGGTCAAAATTATAATAAAAATTACATATCACAAACCAACTTCCTATACATGCCACTCACTTGATATTTCTAATATTTGAATTAATTTTCCCAAAAATGATAGTTTGATAGTGTGATTTTGCCTCCGACGATCTCCAACCCCGAGCCGACCTACCAATACTAAAGAAATGGAGAGGATGGGTAAGCTTTACGCTTAGTAAGTTCATATGAAAATAATAAGCAATTACTACCATGCTTTTCAAGATAAAACACTATAATTGTACAATTACACATATTCAGGACAGGCTATTTTCTGGAGTCCCGGTGTTAAAAAAAATCATATCTCAAGTTACAAAACTCGAAATCCAATTCCGAAAATTTTCTATGAAACTAGACTCATATGTCTACTTACTAATTTTTTTCTAGAATTTTTGGTTGGGCCATTTAGTACAGTTTATTAGTTAAAGTCTCCCCTGTTTCAGGGTATGACTACTCTGACCCCTGTGCACTACGAACCGAATTTCTCCCTGTACAGAATTCCAACGACCATGAAGTTTGTTTCCCTTAAAATTAGATTCAATAAGGAATCCATGAATGTAAATTATGACTCTCGATAATTTTTTTACAATTTATGGTGAATTTCTAAAGTCAAAACAGGGGATCTCGAATTAATTCAGACCCTATTTCACAAGAATTCAAATATCACACAATATAGAATTCTTTTGCTTCCCCTGTTTCTTTCATGTGAAAATAGACTCATTAAGCTTTATTTTCAAATATCATTTGCATTTTTTATTAAACTTCCACAATTTTTAGTGAATTTTCAAAGTCATGCAACTGCTGCTATCCAACACTATTTTACCACTAAAATTCATTCTTACATAATTCCACTTAATCCATTTTGTCTTATCGAAATTCACCCAATTATCGAGCACATTGCTCATAATTTTTTTATAAACATATACCTACACTTATTCATCATATAATCATGTTCAATTGTATTTTTACTTAATCGATTTTCCCGTTGAACTCTTGAATAATAAGCGATACTCAATTGCTGCACATATTTTCACACTTGTAGCCAAAGCTATCTGCACGCATAGTAGCCCTCGCATAGTACTACACATGCGACCAATTATCCGGTACACGTAGTAGCCTGCACTTAGTACTACACACGTGACCAATTATCCGGTACACATAGTAGCCTGCACTTAGTACTACACACGTGACCTAACCATCTGATACACATAGTAGCCTGCACTTAGTACTACACACATGATCATAATTTTAGGGTACGCATAGTAGCCTGCACTTAGTACTACACATGCGACCTCACAATAGATCATTCGTATCGTTTTTATTCCGAAGGTTCAATCGGGAAATTCCTCACTTTTCAACATTTTACTAAATTGTCCGTAATCAATTTAAATTCATAATTTACATCAAATAACCATTTGATAGGCAGCCACATTTCATATGATATCAAAATATAATAACATAAAAAGAATCGATAGATTATTTATGTACGAATTTACTCGAAGTGTCGAACTCACTATCCATAGTACCAATTGTCCATTCATAGTATAATAAAACACAACTCAAATATCAAATCAGCTTTTGAGAATTTACATAACATATATCACATATTTTATATATCACTTGTCATGTATCTTTATTTTCTTGCATTTCATGTAACATTCTTTCATGTCATATTTCCACATCATAAACACCATTCCATCAACTTTTCCAATATATTAAATCATAAAATATATGCAATAATAGTAAGAAATATAATTCAAACATAACATTGCATTATTATTATCATACTGAACTTACCTCGATCCGAAAACAAAGAATTTACCATTTTAGTCCATAACCTTGTATTTTCCCGATTTAAGCCTGAATCTCTATTTCCTTCATCTATAATATCACATTTAGCCTAATAATTAGTCACACTATTCATACGGGTCCAAAAAACATATTTTTAAAAATTTTCATTTTGACCCCTAAACTTTTGCATATTTGCACTTTTGCCCCAAGGTTCGAAAATTAAATTTCATCCTATTTTCTTATGTTTTATGACATGCTGATCATTTTTCCCTTCTATGGCAACATCAAATTCTCACTCTAACATGTACTTATGACTATTAGGTATTTTTACCGATTAAGCCCTTTTGCTCGTTTTCACTTAAAACCGAGTAGCACAAGTTGTCTAACATAATTTAAAACCTCATATTTTATCATAAAACACCAAAATACACAAATTTCACATATGGGTATTTTTCCAAATATGAACCCTAGGTTGAATTATTGCTAGCATAAGCTAAATCAAGTTACCGGGACTCCAAAAACGTAAAAATCATTAAAAATGAGGCTAGAACGGACTTACAATCGAGCTTGGAAGCATGGAAACCCTAGCCATGGAGTCTCCCTTGGTATACGCGTCCATGGTGAAGAAGATGAGCAAAATTGGCTTTTAATTTTGTATTTTAATTCATTTTACCTCTAAATGATCAAAATGCCCTTACTACTAAACTTTTCAAAAATTCCATTCATGTCCAATATTTGTCCATAAACTTTGAAATTGGTCAAATTTCTATTTAAGACCTCCTAATTAATATTTCAAAGCAATTTCATACTAGAAACTTCTAGAATGCAAGTTTTGCAACTTATTCAATTTAGTCCCTAACTTCAAATTAAGAACTTTATGCATAGAATTTCTTCACGAAATTTTCACACAATCATGCAATCATATCATAGACCTCAAAATAATCATAAAATAATTATTTCTATCTCGGATTTGTGGTCACGAAACCACTATTCCGATTAGGCCCTAATTCGGGATATTACACTGCTGCTGTCCAAAAACTGTTTTAGCAAAAAATGTTGATAACTAAGTTTATAACACATTCACTTCCTTTCAATTAAACCCTATACATGCCATAAAAACCTTAAGATGCACAATAAAATTTACGGAAGTAATCTGGATAGTGTGCCCTGATGTGTTGATCCGATCCACTGATTTCACGTCAATCTACAAAGAACATTTAACATACAAGAGTAAGCTTATGGAAGCTTAGTAAGCTCATAGGCATAGAAAAATAAATCTTACCGAATTATTAGTTTTCCAAAATTCAAATCATATGGACATTTCAAGTAAGTTACTTTCATCCTGTAAGTTATAATATCATTTTTTAAAAAAAATTACTTAATTGAGCTCAATAATAATAATGATAACATTAGTTACATTTCTTTTTCCACACGTTACATTTACGACTTACCAATTTTTCCATTCAAGGAACGACTTACGGTTTGAGTACATCGTGATCTCAAGCTTAGAAGTCTAATTGAAGCACATAAGTGCTAAACGGAAGTCGAAGGCTAACTGAAGCACACAAGTGCTAAACGGAAGCCGAAGGCTAATTGAAGCACACAAGTGCTAAGCAAGCTTAGAAGGCTAACTAAAGCTCATCGAGTGAATCGAAACCCAAAAGGGTTAACTGAAACTCATATGAGTTAAAGGAAGCTCGTAAGAGCTAAACGGAAAGCAAACACGAGAATTCGCAACAAATGATAAATCTCAGTTTACTTGGGTAATTTACTGTCAATTCATCTTTTTCACTGAACGATCGTACTCATTTCCTGCGTTCCATTCCTCCGAAATACTCAGTTCAATTTCGTAACTTTTATACATAATTTACTTATTTTCAACAATTAACATACATAAATATTAATCACCATTCATAAAATAATATTGAAATTTAATAATTTAACCGTACGAACTTACCTGGGAAAATTCGCAAAAGTCATACAAGTTCAGGGACTAATCGATTATTTTCTCTTTTCCACAATTCACTTCGGGTTCTTGATCTATAATTGTAAAATCATTCATTTATTAGCATTCATTTCAATTTTACTCTAATTTACAGTTTATACCCTTTAATTCCCGAAATTATACTTTTGCCCCAAATTTTACAGTTTTTACAATTTAGTCCTTGCTCAATTAACCCATCAATTGAGCTAAATTTTCTCAATTAACACTTTATTTATTCATTCTAAGCTACTACACAACCTTTGAAAATCATAATTTCAGTATCAAATCTTAATTCACAACTTTTTCACAATTAGGTCCTAAAATCAATTTCTATCAAAATAACTTAATAAAATCATCATATAATAAAATAAGAACTTCAATTCCATAATAATTCACCATAATCATACAGCACTTTTTCATGGTAACTTTTAAAGTCACCCATAAAATCAAAAACTAATGAATTAGATAATTGGACCTAATTGTAAAAGTCACAAAAACATAAAAATTACTAAGAAAAAGTAAAAATTGAACTCACATATGTCAAAATATGAAAAACCAGAAACTTCAAGACCTCCCATGGCATTTTTTCTGAAGAAAAATGATGATATCTCTAGATTTTTCAATTTTGTCTTTATTTTATATGTTTAATTTGCAAAATTTCCAAATTTGCCCTTATTTCTTCTTGTCTTTTTGCTAATTTTCTTGCCCAAACCGTCCAGCCCATATAATTTGGGTCTAATTTCTTTTAAATCTCTTCTTATTAGTCACTTAAGCTATTTAATCACTTTACCAAATTTTGCACTATTTTTAATTTAGTCCTTTTTAATTAATTAACTAACCAAACGTTAAATTTTTCTAACAAAACTTTAATACTAACTCAATAACACTCTATAAATATTTATAAAAATATTTATGACTCGGTTTATGAATCTGAGGTCTCGATACCTCGTTTTTAACCCGATTTACCTAATTAATTCTTTTAAATCACAAAATTCACTAATTACAAAAAAAAAAATACTTCTATAATCACACTTGACTTATAGGTATTAATTTATTAAATTTTCAACTCACTCGTCGAATTTAGTGATCTTGAATCATTGTTTCTGACACCACTAAAAATTGGGCTGTTACACAGAAGGTAATCTTGTCAAAACATTTACTTAACACAAAGCTCGCAAATCACAAAGAGCTCGCAAAACATAAAATAATATAAAACTCGGATATCATTGTTTCATAAAAAACACTTATTTGAATACATTCATTAAACAAAGTTATTGAAAAGACTTACTCTCGGAGTCAAAACCCTAAGCTCCTAATTAACATTATGGTTCGCACATACAAGTGGCGATCCCTAAACACTCACCAATTTGTTGAATACTTAGACAAGCTTTGCTTTTCCTTGTTTCTGCTTGTAGACGGTTTTGTTGAGTTCGCAATAGACATACATAAGTTACAAACAACATATTCAACATACACACATAAACATAAGTTAACCTAAATTCGCATATGCTAGACTTTTAACGAACCTAGTTTCCTTTGTTGCGAACTTTTCCGAACATCAATAGAGAAACAAAATCTTACCTTGCTTTCTAAGAGCTAATTCATGGGTTCTTAAAACTTGGTGACAAAATAATCAATGAGGAATTTTAAAAGAATAACAGAATATGAATTTATAGTCTTAATTTATAGGCTCTTAATGTTTTAGTGTCGTTAGGATACTTTAGTTGTAATAGAAGTAAGAAGTAGTTACATGCATGAATGGTGTTGCAATATAAGTTTACTTCATAATTCTGATATAACCCTACTTGGCTACTCTTAATTTTGGCTCTTGACCTAAAATAGTGACTACAGCTCGCCAAGCCCATTAGTGAATACCAGCTTGCCTAGCCCTCTGACGAACACCACTTCGCCATGTCTCCTAGAGAAATCCTACTTGCCATGCCTACTAGTGAACTCCAATTCGCCAACCTTACTGGCGTATTTTAGTTCGCCAAACCCAAACTTCCAAGCCCTACTGTGGGATGTTACACAAATAATAACAATAAATTTTAATTTCATTTTTTATTTTTAATTAAAAATTAAACTTTTTATTGATTTTCATCATTAATTTTTGAAGAATATAATTTTTTTCTCATTTTTATTCTTAATTAATTCATATTAATTTTAGAGATTTTTAAAATGTTAGTAATTATAATTATCTTGTTTGGATAAATAATCTTATAAATTAAGTTATTAGATTTTTATGAATTAAAACTAATTATAAAAAGAATAATTATATTAAAATATATAATGTAAAAATATTCAATATGTATATCATTATATTTTTGAAATTTTATGAATATTTTTAATAAAATAAAATTTTAAAATATATATTAGAAATAAATAAAATAATTTTTAAAGTTTTAATATTTATTTTATAATGGGGTAATGTGTATCAAATAAAATAAAATTATAAATTAAAAAAAACACCTCAGAAATTAAAAAGGAAAATTGAGCCACTAAATCTCCTTTTCAAATTACCCGAACACACCCAAAAGTTTTGATTGTAAATTAAAATAAAAGTAATAAATATGTCAATATTTTAAAACAAGAATATTAGGTGACAATTGTTGAAAAAAAAACTGGATATTTAATATTCGAGTCTGTTGAATACTAAATATCTAATACAAATTTAGATTCGGATAATTCACATGCCAATTGAAATCTATAACTGAATTTTAATATTTTAAAATTTACAGATATTTGATTACTCTCTTTCCTATATCACCAAGAAACAAAAGATAATTTGCAACCTTAAAAATCATTAATTATGTCCATTTGCTTCTGCCCAAGACATCAACCAACAGTTTAAATGCAGTAGGTTGGGGCTGTTGAGGGTCTATATACGAAAGGTCGGATAGCGTGAAAATGACCCGACGGATGATTATAGGTGAACTTGATTCCTGTGCTGCCATCCCCAAGATGGTTGCAGTGATCATGGAAACTACTGATAGGTCGTCCCAAGCATGCATCCCACCGCTCACCCTCGGGCATTGTTTCGGCCACGGTGTATATCCCCTTGGAGTTTGTAAAAGCCTGATAGTTCACTACTTCCCCAGATTTTGTAATGCAAAGAACGGCAACCTCAGCACCTGCACCAAATGAAATCCGTGGTTTGTAAATATAAGACAAACAGATCAAGTTTCATTGATGATTTGGATATTTCTACTTGGTTCGAAATATTAGTTACAATTTGCCTAGAGAAAAACCCCGACTTTGTTGGGAAATTGCCTCAATGAACGAACCAAATTCTATCATTTAAAGCATCAATGGCATAATACAACTTTAGAGATAATGCAAATGGCATCAATGAAGCGTTGAAGTGAGGAATAGTTTTCTCCTGTTTAAGACAAATCGACTTGGGAGGAATGCTTAGTGTGATCGCTAAAGAAAGAATATTGAACATTTTCAGTTCTTCAAAATTGCAAAGTTTGCTCTTGTTTATTGGTACAAGAATTGAAGACTCGGTCTACCATCACTAGAATGTGACCTTAAAAGGTTAGGAACAGTTCTATCGATTCCGAACAGCTTTTTCTCAATTATGGAAATGAACAAGTACTTACTTATCAAATGCCAGACACATTTAACAATCTATTAGAAAGTTACAGCAACTGTCCATTCTTTGATTTATAATCTACTAACTTCACCAAGTATGCAAAATGAAAAACAGACCTTTGTCTTGATCAGGATGAATTGGTGTTGTTGTCGGATCTTTACAACATTTGTAACCCTAAATCTGTTGTTTGGAACTTGCACTAAATTAAATAACAAAGTAAAAGAAAAGCTAACAGGACAGTCATCACAGTGGTGGAAGAAAAAATATCGAAACCAAAGATCATGAACATATCACACAGTTTGACATTTTAAGCCTAACTCCTTAGACAGACTTGTGGGAGAATGCACCCTAAACAAAAAAGGCCTTAGAATATAGCAGTCAGCTCAAAGACCCCTTCTAACACTATTATTGCCATTTCCAACCCAATTAGCCACCATTTAATCTATTGAGCAAACACGAATTGTGTGACCAGGATGAATCGGTGACGTTGTTGTACCTTTACAACATTGGAACCCTAGACATGTTCTTCACAAATTGCAGTAAATTAAGCAGCAATGTAAGAAAAAAGCTAGCAGGACAGCCATCACAGTCACAGATGAAAGAAATGGAAACCAAAGATCATGAACATATCAAACGATTCCACATTTTAAGCCTATAAACAAAATTCCCTACACAAACAGGATCCAGACAACAACAGGAGGTCAGCTCAGAGATCCTTTCTAACACTATATTAGCCGTCTGCAAACGCAATTAGCCACGGAAAATCTATCAAACAAGCTCCTATTGTAGAAGCAATTTACACAAAAGCAAAACACAAAGAACTAAGCACACCATTGAAAGGTAAGTTTGTTTTATTTTCTTTGTTCAATCTTAGCATAAATTCAATCAATCCAATGCAGTTACAATAGATAAGGCCCGCCATCACCTAATTTCATCCAAATTCAACTAAATCATTCAAGTTCATAAGCATATAAGCAGTAATTAACCAACGAAGGAACAAACTTTAACTTTGCCCAGAAACTGAGATGCCACCGACACCTTAAGAATCATAATTCCGACACAAATACCACTTCAAATTTCAGATTAAAAAATAAATTTACCTATCAAACAACCACGATTATGATTACAGATGAGGAAAAAAAAAAGAGAAGTGAAGAGGAAAAGAGATGAAGGGAGGAACCTTCTAAAACATGATCTTCAGGACCAATGGAAGAATCAGCACAAACATCACAGACAACTCTACCATGAATCTCACCAGTCCATGATTTAACACCTGAGATTAAAAATACAGCTAAGACAACAAAACCCAGAACCAGATTATTGTTCTTTGATTCCATGGGATGTGTTTTGTCTTTGTCTGAGACGTTCAGTTGAGCAACCAATAAACCTGTAACAAAAGAAATGCATAAATCTACCATTTGTGATTTGGGAAAGCTAAAACCTTCCTTTTTTGGGCTCAAAACAGAGACCCAGCCCATTGCATCAAAATAGTAAAAGTTTTTTTTCGTAATTTTATTATCTTTGGAGGATAAATCAGACAATTTCTACTTGTCATCTCATTCTATAAATTAACTCAACCCTACGCTCTTTATTCCCAAATTGTAGCCCTTCCATTCCAGGTTCAATCACTCGAGATCTGTAATTTTTTTTTCAATTTTAAGTACGAATATCCAATTCCGATGGGTTTTTTTTATAATTATTTTGTCTTTTGCAATTTCTCTTTCCTGTTATGAGTAAATTCTCAGTTAAAATATTAATTTTCATCTCAATTATGTTGGATGCTTTTCATGTTAGTTAAAAGTAGCCTGATTTGTTGATGATAGATAATTCCATTTCTGATGGATGCTCATGATTGTTTTTTTCTGGGTTTTCGTTTATTTTATGAGGACCGATTAAAAAAAATCATGTTCAATTATTTAATGCTGAACAATTTCATAATCCCTATGATGATTTCTTATTTTATTCTAAAAAAGTTGATAGGCCTGATTTCTATTTGAAGAATATATCATTTTGAGGGATATAACAATTTAAATTTTTTTTATAGTGATATTTTGTAAGTTATTTGTGTTTTCTTGCTTAGATTAAATGCTTTTGGTATTGTTGTTTTTGTGTTTTCCTTAGAATGTTAACCCTACACTAACTTGCATCCCAATGATGATATGGATTGTTAAAAGTAGTGCCTGATCTATATATTATCATTTGATGATAAATACATACTGAGGGATGCATAGTTTTTTTTTCCCCCTCTATGTAGTTTAGCTTTTATTATTGTGCTATCAATTCAGTATCTAACTGGTTTTCTTACTATTTTGAATCTCAATGATGATGATATGCATTGTTAAAAGTAGTGACTGATCGATCGATGATCAGTTGATGATAAGTACATACATAGAGGGATGCAAAATTTTGCTTGAACTTGGTGGTGTTGTTCATTAATGAACACTTTTTTTGTTAGCAGTAATTAGAGATTTATGTATATTAATATTGTGGCATCAACTGATTTTGGAATGGCAAGGGGTCTGATTTCCTTGTTAGCACTGAGGATTGGCAGTGTTTTGGTGTTGCTGGCTGTTATCCTACACTAATTTGCATCCCGATGATGATGTATATCGATTGTTAAAAGTAGTGTCTGATATATTTACAATCGTTGGATGATAGATAAATACATACTGAGGGATGCATTCTTCTCTTTTTTACTTGTAATGAGTATTTGGTTATCAAGACTAGCATTATTAACGAAATTAATATCTAAGTTCAATCCCAAGGCAGTTTATTCCAAGTGATTTGGCAATCTCAAGGTCTCGAATGATACAACCAGGCCTTGCTGCTCCCGGATTCTAAATAAAATAAAATCATATATTCTATTCAATTATATATTAATATTCTAAATAAAATGACAAAACATTCAAAATACAAGTAAAACTAACTAAATATTAAATCTAAGTTAAAGGCATGTAAAAATATAAATTAATAGAAGCATATGAAATTCAATAATTAAGTTAAAGAAAGAAAGGGATTGGACTGAATTGTAATTGGATTTGGTGGATTGGATTGGATTTGAAATCAGTACCTAATAGTTACTAAAACCATTTTACTATTATAGTACAAGCTCTTTTATCTGATTTTTTGTGGATTTTCATTTAAATACCAATCATTAAAATTGTTGATGCATGGATCAAACAAGGCGAAACTTAAGTTACTCGCTTGATGTTAGAGGCAATATGAATACCTGGTAAAGCTTCTTTCTCTTACTTTAAATCTAACGGCTTAGATTAAAAGGGTCACATCACATGCGGATTGCATGGAAAAGATTGCACACCCTAAAAAGGAGACGTTATTACCAGAATACCCTTAAAAAATAACTGGCTTGCAGAACAACAGAAGAAGGCGTGATTTGGTTTATGATCATCGAACGCAGCATTCTCCTTCATTTTTTCTTGATGAGCAAGCAGAGAAAACAAGACTTGCTTGTCTACTGATAGTGATAATGATAGTGATACCATTTTTTTCTTTTCAAAAAAGTGAGTCGGTATCTAGTGTGAAGCATTGGATGCAATGGTGGAACCAACAGGTAATGAAATTGAAAATGAAACCATTATTGAAGAAAGGGAAGAACTTATGGTTTCACCTTTTGCTAATGGAAAACCATGTTTAAGAGCAGCCCATTTTCTTAAACCAACTTTATCTTCCATTCATGAACCAATCCCAGACCTTTTTCCACTTTCCCCTTCTTGTCTACACTACATTTTCTGCCCTGAACAGTGGCCTTTAAAGGTCAGCTTCACTGGTTGGAGCAACCCCAAAAAGGCTTGGGTTTTTTGGATTGATATCCTGCGTCCCGTGTACCAACCTATCTGGGAGAAGGCTGGTATCTTTGAAGCAATAATGAGCTCAACTTACTCGACCAAAAGATATTATAATTTGGTTATCGGTTTAGCAGAGAAATGGAACCCTGGAACCAACACTTTCATCTTCCCTTGGGGTGAAACAACAATCTCTTTAGAAGATGTGTTGATTTTGGGAGGCTACTCTGTTGTAGGCTTCCCTGTTACATTCTCTGGTGATAGCCAAGAACTCAGGGAAGCTCAAGATAAACTGGTTACAGAACACAAGAACATCAGAGGGGATACATGGAGAAAGATCTTTCTAACAGAGTGGATGGATTATTTTATAGGAAGCGGGAGAGATATTGAGCATGAAGCATTTCTTTCATGGTGGTTGACAAGGTTTGTTTTCCAAGATTCTGTTGGATTCATTTGTAAAAGAGTGTTTCCAATTGCTTGTCTTTTAGCTAGGGGCCAAGTTGTGGCACTAGGACCTGCGGTTTTGGCTAGCATTTACAGGGACTTGACTTTATTGAAAGAAACCATTGCTGATTCAACTAAATATAGGAGTACTGAATTTGATGATTGTGTGTCAAAAGTTACACTTTGTTCACCAATGAAGTTGGTTCAACTTTGGGCATGGGAAAGGTTCCCAGCATTGCAGCCAAATCCTAATGTGATCCAAGAGTTTGACCCCAGATCAGCTAGATGGAACAGTGTGAAATTTGTGAAAGTTGAAAATGTGAGGATGGTTTTGGATTCAGCAGGCGACACTTTTGGTTGGAGGCCTTATGCTAAAATTGTTAATAACAGGCAGTGTCTTGAATTTTACGAGAAAGAAGAGTGGGTATCAATTGATAGAAATTTGATTAAAGAATTAGTATCGTTTGCTCTATGTTTGAGGCCTTCGGAGTTGGTTGGATTAGGACCAGGATGCATACAACAGTACCTGCCGCATCGAGTAGCAATGCAGTTTGGAATTGATCAAGATGTACCATCTCATGTTGCTCGGTCCAATAAGTCTCCGGAAATCGCTTGGAACAATTACCTGAGGCCAATTAATGGTGGAAAATTGTATATCCCATCTCGTTTCTTCAGGTCTGACGTGACTGTCCGATACTTAGAATGGTGGAAGATGGTGTCAATGCTGGTTCAACAAGATGTGATAAAGGGTATAGTGCGGAGAAAAAGGAGTTCAAGGAAGAGGCCGAGACAAATTCCATGGGTGAAAGCTAAAAAGGGAGAGAATGAGGCCAGCATTCCTCCCGGTTTCCTTCCCAAATTAATCACTGTGAAACCTGAGCCTTTTATTGATGAACTTGAACCTGAAGCTTTTGAAGTGTCTAAACAGAAAGGCAATGTCATTACTAGACCAGTTGGTCATGATAATTGCTTTCTTGTTAAGGCTCAAGGTCACTCATCTTCAATGGCAGATACTGGAGGATCTGTAAAGATGGAGTTTTCCATGACGCCAGCTCAAACGGCTATAGATATCAAAGATCAAAGTGAAGAAACAGCAAGAGTGAGGAGAGAAGCAATTGAGAGCGAATTCGAGTGTTCAATGTATAGTAAAGATAACATCAGCAAGAATGGTGAAAGCAGTAGTACTTTTGAAGTCAACATGATAGCTTCCACACTTGAAGTTCGGGTTGCCAGGCTTGAAAGAATAGTTTCTGATCTAATGCAGCATAGAAGCTTGGAAGAAATCCAAGCAAAGAAGACAGCTAAAGAAAACCTGGCCATAGTCAACCTATACATTTGATTCAGTATATGTTTTGCATATGAGATTGGATATATAGACACGAGCCTACAACTATGTATTTAACTTTAACCCCGTTAATTTTGCATAGATGGTATAATGCTATCTCAGCTTCTATCATTATTTACATTGTTTAAAACTTTATTATCTCCCTTCATTCAGTTCCATATAAATCAAGCATGGCAGTGGTGTTACTAAAATGAAATACAATGTTGGATAGTTGTATTAGCAAGTCTCTGTGCACTGCTTCATGTTGCAGTGAGGTCTCTGAATTTCCTACAGAGCTTGATCTTGGTTGTATGAAACATATGAAAGACTGAAATTAATAGCTGTTAAAGCTTTTCTGCGATTTCCAGCACTGTCAAATAGACGTACATTTACATTTATATCAGAGGCCACTATCTTACATGATATACAAAAATGTATAAGTGGCCTCAACCATTGATGCTAGTTTTCTTTCACTTCAAATTTACATCATGTAAAATATATGCGCCGAACCAGAGTAACATAATCATGAAGTTTCCAAGAACAACACAGGATTCCAAAACCAAAACCAGCAGATTTACTTATCAAACTGTTGCAGCTCAATTTTCCAGGCAGATGCCAATTGTAATAGAAGTTGATCAGGTACTGCGCCTTCCCAATTCTCTGGTGGATCCATCGTGGAAGCTGCTTCATGTAAATTCAACAGAAGCTCTTTCTTCAACTCCATCGTTATACCCAATGCATCATGTCCGTTTTCTATCACCACTTTGACCAGCTGAATAATTACAGGAATTTTTTTTTTTTTTTAATAGTAAACTTATAAAAGAAAATGTCTAAATAGAGCAGCTTGAAGTAAATGGCTCAAAGATGAAGAACCCATACCTGTTGAATCCAGGATAGACAAATATCAAACAAATCTTGCTCCATAAGAAATTGCACAATAGCGTGCAAGGCTTCATTTGCTATCTCATTTGACAGTTGATCAACCATAGGGCCTGATCTATCCATCAGCTTTATAAGCAAGAGATCATCCCCTGTAGAGAGAACTTCTGCATAGGCAGAGTCCATATCACCTACTTGAAGGGCATGCATTGCATTGCTCCAAGAAGTCCAGACAGGATCTCGCTCCGGTCCAACATTATCATCGCCAACAGCTTCAGCAGTCAATTCAGGAACACGTCCTGATTGAGATGCTACACTATCCTCCCCAACTACACGAATTGCTTCCAAGGTAGCTTCATCTTTTGATGCTTGCCATACACTTCGAGCAGAAGGTCCTTCACCAAGCCTCGCAGGCCCAGGACATTTATCCCAACCTCTCCTGCCACCAAGCTGATCACTCTCATGTTCCGATTTGGGAGATCTACTATCCCGGCTACTGCTAGCTGGAGCTCTTCTTGATACAACTTGCCCATTTCTGGAAGCACCAAATGCAGGGAAATCCCAACCATCAGGCATTTCAGATCTCCAAGAAGGTCCCCTCCCCCTCACACCTGGAACAATTCCACCTGATTGGGCAAATCTTTCAACAAATGGAATTTGCCCATTGAAATTGGAACCGTAGTCAGAAAAACCATTATACTTCCCTAAATGTCTATTATAAGGTCCTTCAAATGCTGCCGTGAAGTTACCACCTCTCCTGCTTGATGATATTGATAAATCCCTAGCCATGTCTTCAACAATTCTTTCAAGTCCCCTAACTCTGTTCTCCAAAGTTACCATGCTATCATGAGAACCACCCATAAAATCCTGCAACATAACAAGGAATCTCATCAATCAAAAGAGCACTTTTGGAAGCGTTCATAAGTGCTTAACTGAGAAATACCTGCAACATGTTCATAAGATGAGCTTGTTGTCTCTCCAGCTGCACTAACTGCCTCTGGATAGCCACCCAACTTCCTTTGTTGCTAAGGAAGGACCCTTCAGACTGTCCATCCACTTTCGAGAAACCTAAACGATTTCCAGATGGCTCCCTTTGATTTACATCTATCCTGTCATCAGCATCAGTTGGCCTTTTTCTTAGGTCGTTTCCATTTATCTTCTCTTCAGGCCATTTGTCTCGCATACCAGCAGCTCCTCTCTCTATTTTACGGTTTTTGCTGCTGGAAGATGCATGAAAATCATCTGTCTGGTTGTTTCCCACACCACTCAATCTCATCCTCGTGTCTGAACCATTGGGATCAGACTCTTCTTCACTCTTCAAGTTAGAAGAATTAAGATATCTTCGAGGAACAACTACTTCAACTGGCAAATCATCAGAACCCCTTGTTTCGAGTTTCTGAAAGAATTCAGGATTCAACTCTCTGTCTGTTAATGCAGGTGATTTCTTCTTTAAAATTACAACTGCTTTGTCAATAATGCTTCCACCTTTGCCTTCAGAAACAGAATCTGAAGTCTGTGTTTTTTTATCACCCGCACTTGGATCTTTGGAGCCATTCTTTTCTGATGATTCAGCTGACTGAGCATTGTCACCATCTACAGCATTGAAACAAGTTTAATCCAATAAGATGAATGACCTATACATCAGAAGGACAACCCGTAACACTTAACTGACACACTTACCATGAGACAAGGCTTTCAGGTCATCTGCAGCTCCATCTTCCCCTTTTCCTGCAATCTTCTTCCATAATTGCAATGCTTCTGTCATGCTATCTCTCACAGGTTTCATCTGGTTGACCAATGATTAAACGTTACAATAGAATAAAATTTCCATGAGGCAGTGTTGAGTAATGTAAATCTGTCATATCTGCACCATTAGAAGAGATGATAGTGAAAGGACTTCAATCCTAACCTTGCTTAATCATAATGTGCTAGCTGAAAGTCCCTTGAAAACCAATTTAGAAAGCATGGATGCATACAGTCCAAACCCACATTTTCTATTAGTCTAAAATCTGTCACACAATTAACCCTAGGATTTCTAATTATATCAAGTTCCTACAAAAAAAAGGAAATCTATGTGGAGGATATACACGTTTTCCCGAAGCAAAGTGACCAGATCAACACATGTAATGAAGAAAAGAAAGTACATGGTCTGGCACCAGTCATGTCCAAAATATGTATCAAAATTTCACAATGAAATCATACACAAGGCATTGATGTAAAAGTAATATACATATATATAAGTATGTATGCATGCAAGAAAAATGACTCCAAAAAGCTACCCTATCAAAGCGACAACCCTCAAGTATGGTTATTGTCGAAGATGCTCTATCTGCAATCAAGTTGCTTGAATGCAGTGCCAATGCACTTAAAGAATCTGCAGCTGCCTTTCTCGTCGCCCAATCTGTGCTCCCAAGGCATTCGTGGATGCTTAGCTGCAATGCTTCCAAGCTCTGAGGTGCAATTGCTCCCACCTACATGGTCATCATAAATTTACAGAACTTCAATTTTCTTTTCCTATTTTTTGACCAAAAAAACAAATTGTTCCTATTTGTGGAATTTTCCATATCTATTCCCCACCTAGCTACCTAATTCACATGATCAAATAAAACAAGATCTACAATACCAGCCAAAAAAAACAAGCACAAAGTAAACAATAAAGAAACTACAAGATATTCATTTACGATGATACTTGACATCCACAAAACCAACAACATAAATCATCAATATCCTTATGAATCAAACACAAAACAACTGCAATACACAAACCTGTGACAAACTTGCCACTACTGGCAAAAGGGAAGCCTTGGCCATAAAATTCTGGTTATTCAACAGCTTGCAGATCCTTGGACACAGTTTCTGAAAAGCAGGCAAAGGAGGATCAGATGCACATTCCACCATCTTAGCCATACACGTCGATGCACCAGATTGTACCCCTTTGTTCTGCTCCCCCATTGCTTCAAACAACGGCTTTACAAACAATCCCACCATATTCCCCCCACTCTCCCCTTTCAAATACTGCCCTGAAAGCGCCCCTATTGAATCGCGGCAAGCATCTTTCACCCCAGAATCAGCATCTTTCAGCCTTTTAACAATGTGGGCAACGATTTTAGTCAAATGGGAAGCTGCCAATTCACCATGGCAATTACATAGCACTGAAAGTAACCTCAAAGATTCTTTCTTCACAGCTTGTTTTGGATCATTTGAAGAATCAAAAAGGCAATTGAGTAACATGGGAAATGATTCGGGAGACAGAGTTTGGATGGTCTTTTCAAGTTCTTCAACAGCAATTTGGTAAGTATCACGGTCAGAGAGCTTGGAAAGTGAGGTTAAAATCCTTTGCTTTAGCTCTACCATTGCAAGGTGAGATGACACTGAAGAAGGTTTAACAGGGTTTGAAGGAGGAGCTAAAGTTGAAACCTTTGAAGGTTTTGTTGATTTGGGTGCTTGAGAATTATTCATTTTCAAAACTGAGAAGGAAAAAAAACAAAAGGCTTTATAAGAAATGAGATTTCAAAGATTGAACATTGGGGAAAAAAGATGGGATTTTGAGGAAATGGGGTTATAAAGATTGGAACAAAGTGCAAAGATGGATTGGATTTTGAGGAAATGGGGAAGTTTCATATTAAGTGAAAAAAAAGGGTTTATTTTGTACATTGAAAGTTGATGGAGGAGGAAATTTTTAGAGTTGAATGAGAGAAAATATGGTAATCTCTAAACAGGAAATATAGATATTAGAAACTGAAATAAGGGGGGGAAATGGGATTTTTGAGGATGGTTCTATGAGTTGAAAGGGAAGAAAAAAGATGGGATTTTGCATAAATTGAAAGACAAGTTGATGGAGAAATGAGTTAAGGGATGGAAAAAGCTGAGATCTAAAGAGAGTGAAGAAAAAAAGAAATTATTTTTTTCCTGGATTCGAGATTTGGTGAAAAAGAGGATAAAAGGGATCATTCAAGATTTTAAATTTGATAGTTTTACTTGGTTTTTGGAGGGCAAGGAGGTGTTAGGGTTTGACCGTTGAGGTGGTGAAAAAATCATTACCGTTGATTTTGATTAGTCAATTTTTGTAATGTCATAGAAAAACTTATATATTTTTAACTCCATATACTGTCAACCTATTATTAGAGAATGTAATAATTATTTTATTTTTAATATTTTAAAAGCTATTTATTCATTAATTTATTAATGATTTGTTTTAAAATTTTAATATATTTTGTCACAAATTTATCAGCTTCTACTCTGCCATTGCATCGATAAAAAACCATAATTCCATTTATAATATTATCAATTTAAATTAATTTTAAATTAGATAAACAAGATGAGAATTCAAAGTAGAAAGAAATAAATTTCAAAAGTTATGATTTAGAAAATTTAGAGTTGAGATTTAGTAGGTTTGTTTCAAAATTTTCCTTTTTCTTTCTTAAATGGTTGAAACTTGCTCTTCTCTGGTGAATTACCCCTTAAGTTTGTGCAACTAACACGTTTTAGTCTTCAAAAAATTCTCTTTTTTTAAAAAAAAAATCAAACGTATAAAGCTTTTCTTAGATATAAGAGTGGATGGTCCTAATTAGTTTAAATTATTTACAAATTTTTATTTTTATATAGGTCTAATTGTGTCCCCATCCCTGCACTCTTTTGATTTTAACAATTTAATCATTCTACTAGTCTAATTTGACAATTAAAATCCAATTCAACACTATTAATTGACTTGTTAAATTTTATTGTCTCAGATTGTACTTTAATTTTTAAATCAAATATTTAAAAATTAAAATGTGAAATTCAAATTTAACAAAAATTCAGCAAAAGTGTTATAAATAGACCTTTAATTTTAAAATCAAAGAAAGAGTAAAATTAAACTTCAAAAATGCAAAGAATATGGACGAAAGAAATAATTAAACCTTTATATATATTAGGACGTATGTTAAGAAGTTGAAAACCTCAAGTTAACTACTATCATGACATGGAAGGTTAATGCAGCAAATTACCTCAAATTTAGGTAACTACCTTTTTATATATATAAAAACATAGTATCATTTTTAAGTTGTTGACATATTTAATAATTTATGATGTGACTAGACATACATACAAATTATCTAATCTAGTAAAAACAAGGTGAATATATATGTATCATATTAGGTAAAGGGAATACAACACGTAGCAGCATCGCCTACCCACCAACTTAATGCATGTAATGATACAAAGTAGAGATTTTGTGCACTGAAATACGGAAAAGATTATAGATAATAGCACATTAGCATTACATGGACCACTGCAAACCGTGATACAGCAAAATTGAAAATAGACCTCAGAACATGCTGACATCGCTCAGCATTGCACAAGCCAAAACCTGCAATTTGTAAAGACATTGAGGAACAGAAGCTTTAAAGGAAAACTGAAGAATCTTAACTGATAAAGCTTTATGTCCAGATTTTCAACTTTCTTTGTTCCAAAAAAGAGAAGCTCCGCCTGGTTTCTAATCTTTAACTTTAAAATTTGGGATAGAAACACTCTAGAGGTTTTCTTGACTCAATTGTTGAGATACCAGGGGATCCATACACAGCCTGTGAAATGCTCATTAACGGGAAGATGCGTTTATTGAGCAGCTGAAAACAACCTGTTATAGACTTAAAAGTTCCACCGGTCCAACTGCCGCTTGGCTTCTACCATATCTTTCTGTGCTTTCTTTCTCCGGTAAAATATTGGACAATCCCGACTGTAAACATGATAAAACATAGTTTATAATTAAAATAAAGGAAGGACGAAGCAATAAGATGCAGTCACACTTAATAGGCAGCCTGTCATTCCCTTTCTTTTCCAAAAAAAGGAAGCACATAATCTGCATGGTTCTATATTGGTTGAGCACTACTACACTAATGCATTGCAAGATCCTGGTTTTACCAAGGATTTTCCAGGAAAAAAGAATTGTCAAACTAAAACAGCATTAACATTATTCATCACAAGTCACAAAGAGAGAGGAGATGGTAAAACCTAGTGCAGAGCACATCCTGGTGAAGAGAGCCTTGACACTCTTGGCACTGTGTCCATAGCCTCCCAAAAAGCTCCTCTAGTTCTGACACTGCAATCATTTCATACAATCATAATGTCAAAAGACCTTTGGCTCCTCCAGTTCTAAAAAAATGTTATTTTAATTCAGAAAAACAGTAAAGGAAAAATATGCACACCTTGAGAAACTGTTTTATAATAAAGTTCTGCCTCTCTTCCCTTGCAGTGTGAACAGAGTGTTCGATCTGAATTGCTGAGGGAAAACCCAAATGGTATTTATACATGTAAGATATGCCATATATTTGCATGGTGTGCAGTAATCAATATGCAGGTGGACTCTATAAAGTTCTTGCAGATACTTCTAAGAACTTTTACACCTATACATCTCCCAATGCATATTTCGTATTTTGCAAGACCTCTCTAAAGGCCGTTCTAGGTTCGATCAATTTTCAAAGTTAAGAGTGTGTGTATCTTTGGGGGAGAGATCATTTTATGGAAAAATCAATTGAGGGGAAGTCTGTTGAAAGCATTTCGACATTGAAAATAGCATACAAAATCTGGCTTATGAAGCACAAAATCATAAGAATTGAGACACTGGTCATCTTCAGAATAGTAAAAAGCAAACATCATAAAACAAGGATCCTCAATTTCTTTACAGAAAATATTACTGATCCTTTAAATATAAAAAATAGAATGAAGTAGATTTATACCAAATTAGCGCTTTGCAGCCAATACAACTAAGTTGTTTCTTTGCAAATTTCATTATTCCACTGTTTGACGGAGTTGATATGGAAATGGATCTTGTGTGACTCCCATGGAGAAGTTCCTTGCTAGCATTCTTTAAAATGGGCTCAAAAATTCTTAAAAGCGGCTGTTACATTAATACAATTGTTAAAACAAGGGAAAAATTTGTCATAGACTAAACTGAAACAATTAAACCACTAAACTAACCTTGCTAATTTGATTTTCAAGGTAATATTGAGGATCTATGGGGATGTTATTTTCTAGCACATAGATTGGGTCCTCTGACCTCTCATAAGCCTGAATTCATAGACAGTATTGGATACCAGGATATATAAATAATACAATCATTTGCAATAGTTTTATTTTTTTATGAAAAAATCATCAACAAGATTACCTTGGCGCCTTTTGCGGCTTTAATAATGACATAAGGCACCCGATCCCCAACATTTGGAGCAGTCGCAGGATCTCGCTGTCAAGTATAGAGAAAAAGTTCATCCTAATGCTCTAAAATCAATCAGCATTTTATAGAAGATATCAAACAGGCGGCCTTAGAAGAAAGCAACTACAACTGAAATCTGGTAAAGGCAACAGCTCATTATCTCATTTAGAAATTGAAAAATAGTAGCAATCATTATTGCATCTAACAATTATCTAGAAATATATGATAACATGCAAACTCAGCATAAAACTTACAGTAAGCACATGCAATATTTGACTGTTTAACAAGTATCCAAAGAAATTAAACTTAAGTCATCTGAAGACAATGCTACCACCATATATATAAGTATTATAATTAGGTACCTCAAACATATATTATATATAACATGCTGAGATATACCAAGAAAAAGCATAATACAAACCTTGCGCATACGTTCAGCAAGTTCAACATGAGCAGCTTTTACCTCATAATCATCTCCAGTTTTTGTCAGACCCTGTACATAGGAGCAGGAACAAACAGCTAAAATAAAGACCAACAAAAATTTAGACCAAGCATTACAAAATCTTCACAGTGACTAAAGCATCATTAAACCAGGAATAAAGGATATTCTTGTCACCTTAGTAATAACCAAAAGTGACAAATCCATTCGATTCATGAGAAGATCTGAAATGGTATTCTTGACATATTGAACTGCACCAGGAATATCTCTATCAATCAGTATTTTGTGCAGGCATTCAGTTACAAGGTTTTTGACCAATAAACAATTGTCTCTTCGAACAGTTTCGATGCCTGTTCATGATGAAAGATGAATTAGCATTCAAGTTCAATAAAAATTTCAGAAGTCCACATGGTTGAGGTTTCTTGTTTACCTTTAGTGTCCATTTTGTCAAACTTTTGTGGATTTGTCCAAAATAAACCAGCATATCTTTTCTTGCTAATCAAAAGATAGGGATAATAAACCTTCTCGAACTCTAGCTTGATGGGCTAAAAACACCAAACCAATATAGAAAAAGGGGGAAAAAAAAAAGAACAGAAAATGAAGACAATATTAACAACAGATAAACCAGCAAGTAACCAGAAGTTGACAAAAAACACAAAAATTAACTTTTAAGTGATAATTTGCTATGAATGAGATTATTAACATCCATGGCCCTAGAGGTAGCCGCCACGTTCACATTATGATTCAAGATGAGAGCTGACCAGAATATTATAACCAAGTGTAACACATTAAGGCTCAGACAGTTGCAGAACACTTCCCCTTCCTATTTAAACACTGGGCAATTAGGGTTTCTTCAATTTTAAAAGATGTGGCACTATTTACTATAAAAGAAGTCTTACTTTTGTAAAAGTTCCACTGATGTGCTCTGCAGCTTCTCTCCCCAAGTTCATTGCTGCTTCTACATCAGACACACCAAATTGTACCATCACCGAATCTGTGTCCCCATATATAACCTGATTATAAAAAATTATTTAGTATGATTTCTGCCACAATATCCGTAAGAATAATGTGATGCAAGACTATCAAGCAACAATAAGTACACATATGCAGGCCCAAATACTGTATCACTCTAATCTCCTTGGCCAGACGAGAAAATTAAACTTCCAAGAACCAGGTAAGACAAAACAGCCTTAACTTGGGAAAGCTGAAATAGATAACATATGAAAGGAAAGATGATCCATGTTATGGATGCATTAGAAACTATTTTTTTTTAAATGATCCTTGAGATTCCAACTTTAAACCTTCAATCAAATGCTTAACCGAATCTCAGTTCATTTTGATTAGCATATTGCATCAAGTTCATGACATATATAACTAGAGCTTTTGGGATGACTTACCTCAGCATTGTGTTCATAGCCCCCGAGCACTGTAAATTTATCTTCAACAAGCTTCTTGGTGTGCTCAATCATTTGGCGACCTTTACAAGGTAAACAACATGTTAGATCAAACAAAACTAGAATAATGCATTTTAAATCATTTATAGGGATGGGAATTTTTTTAGCAATGCTGTTAAAAAGAACATTTTATTGTACCATAGCTTGTAACACTCGAAGAAATCTCTAAACATGGTAACTGACCAACAGTAGCTCCTGTAAATCCATATACAGAATTTGCACTTACCTGAAATAAATAATAAATCAGATCAAAGTAATGAAAAGCATACAAGGAAACATTTATTTCAACCCCAGAATGCAATAATTACCATTTGAAAACGGATGATAAGAAAAAAGTAATGATCCTACCTTCAGGGCCAGCTGTCGGCCATCTAGAACAGCTTTCTCAAGTGGATCCTTTGCTTCCTACATTCATATAAAGAATATGAGTAAAAAAATGGAGGCAAAGAAGAAGACTTAATATTTTGATGGCACAATATAGAACCAATAGCAATAGGAAGCAGAACTGTGCAATTAAAATAAAATTATTGTAATCACCTTCAAATCAGCTTTTGCTCGTTTACGAGCAGCTAATAGCTCTTCCAATATTTCTGGAAGTATCCCCTGAAGATTTTCATTCTTCTAATCAGTTAGATTTTCGGTATTCATCAACAAGAAAATAAAATAAAACCTCTAAAGTTTACTTATTTATAGAGGAAATAATCATCTATGACGAAATTGACATTTTAATAATATAACCTTCTGTAGCTCTGGTTTAACAAATGTTTCACCAGATGGAGTTCTGTTAACACATTCTGGGGGGAGGTTGAGTTTGCGAACATCTTCAGGAGTCACCTTCACAAAGACCATCCAAGATCAGAATTTGCCCAAAAGTCCCACCAATTATTGATCAGACAAAAAGGAACATAAATAAAAGAAACATAAAATAACAGCTGAACGAGATGGTAAAAGCAAGATAAATTTGAAGTATCACCAATGTGCAATAGCATAAATTATATGCCATCATAATTGATGGATACAAAGACGCAAAATCCAGTGTCGCAATTGGCTTTTCATAGAATCCTGCTTTTGCTTCCAACACCTGAAACAGAGTTCATCAACATGATATGTATGTCTGTTTAATCTTTTAGTGAGGTAGCTGTAGTTTTAGGTGGCAAAAAGTTACTAGCATAAGAAATTTGAGAACAAACTTACAGTTGCACCTTCAAACGTTCCCTGTTCAGATCCTGCTTGTTTGACATTTGGAATAACAAGGTTCTTCTGCTTAGACTTCCTAAGAAGTTGAGAAAGCACCTGAAAAAATCAACAAAGATTTTAAATTTGAACTATTAATCACTTGATTCATCCACGGAAACTTACAAATTGTACAAACCTTGATGCTTTGTCCTCTAGAAAGAAGAAAAGATATAGGCACACCTGTGACACGAGCCATCTCAACATAATTGTAAACATACATTAGTTTATCCAAAAGCCTTTGGGGAAGGTAAGCATCCTGCAACCATACAAGAAAGAGAATACTGATTCAGTCATAGATGATCAGAAACTTAAGCTCTTCAACTCAACCAATGCACTCTGAAGAGTAGAGTATAATGTCTGCTGATGTAATAGACATATAAGATCAAAAAATAAAGATCACTACGTAGGATTTTAGAATGGAAGCTACAGCTGATGCTGGTAACATCTTATATATCTTAGCTGTAAAGAAATTGGAATAACCATTAGCAAAAGGCTCATGTCTTGAACAACTCAAAATACTTGTAGAAATACAACTCTGGTAATATATTATGTATGTAAATTAAATGCAAAAGGAACTTGGGCTTTAGCACCAAATGTTTCACCCACCTCACTTAGGAGGTAGACTTCTACAAGGCTGGGGTTTGATGCCCATAGCAATATCCCTTCCCCTATTCCCTGGGCATTGCCTCCCTTGTATCAGAAAAGAAAGATGCAAAAACATGGCCCAAAAGACACCTAACAAGCTCTTAATAGAAAAACTAAACAATAGGGCATTTCTATGAAACCAACTAGATGGGAGCTACTATCACAAATGTCTCAAGAGGCTCAGGCATTTAATGAGCTGAATACACATGAAGATAAAGAGCAAATCAAACTAAATTCAATCACTAACAATAATCAATCAAAATGAAAGTCAAATAAACAATTCTATCCAACAATAAGGACATGGACTCAAGTTTCTTTTAGCCTCTAAATTCCTGATGAGACATAAAAAAAAGTCAAAAGAATCTACAACCATAATAGTTTGTGCACTCAAGTTTTGCAAGTTAGACTAAAACCAACTATGCACCTTCAAACAATAGACAGCAAGACGCCTCCTAGTCTCAGCATTTCCATTCTGAAGATCTGATATTATTGAATGGTGAACATCCTCTTTCTGCACAAAAGCAATGCAAGGGCAAAACTTGAGTTCAAATTTTGGAGAAGAGTGACAAACAAAAGGAAACAACAAATGTCGAAAGGTAAACAAATCTGCAAAAGAAACCTTAGGAATATATTAATCCTAGGAACCAATGGCAGAATCTAACAACATATTTTAACTATTAAAACATGATTACAGAAGTAGCCATAATCTTAGAAGAGAAATTCTAACCTGCTCAGATAGAAAGTGTGCTGAAACTGAATTCAATGAATAAGAACTTAGTTTGTAGTCCCTTTGCATAGCCTACAACAAAAAGAAACAAAGCTAACAAATTTGTAAATATGAATCATTTGAACTCAGATAAAAATTACAAACTCATAAAGTAGAAAAACTGCATGCATAAAACCTGGAGCAAATCAAATTGAACTCTCCCCTCCACAGTAACTTCTTTGCTCTCCCTAGTTCCATACTGTCTGTAAAACAAGCCAGCATCAATAACCAGAATATATACCAGGAAAGTAACTCTTAACTCAACCAGAAACTGGAAGAAAACTCACAATAGTTATTTATGCTAGGGCAGGAAGTATGATGAAACAAAGTAACAAACGCTCAGTTAAACGCTTTCAAATCAATAGTTGAAGTAAGTTACAGATAACATAACTTTCCTTTTTTATAACCTCACTCTGAAAATTAGTGACAAGTGAATTCAGTAAGGGTATAGATGGAAGCAGCTAAAGGAAAATGAATACAAGATTGATTCACACTAAGCTCCTCATATGACCCTTTGGGTTATAGCCTTGTATGAAACAGAGCCTTAGAAAGGCAAAACTTTTTAACACTTCTTTAGTAACAGAAGCAACTAACTTCACCATCGGAAATTATGCAGGAACAAGAAATTCTAATTTGATAGGAGTAAATTAATAGTTTCAAAAACATAAAAGGGAAGGCAATGAGGAGAAACAAATTAATTTATAAGGATGTGGAGATTATTAGTATTCTTTGCAATTGCAATGTGAGAAGCCAGTTTAAAATAAGGCTAACAACAGCAGCAATTATAAGAATAACACCCATAACAGATACTTTACCTTGAAGAAAATGTTGTATCTTTTACACGAACCCTACTATTCCTGATGCGGCCAAGTATTGGAAACTCTGCTATTCCAAGTGTTTGTGCTCTCTGTTAACCAGAAGATTAAATGTCAGATGGTTCAATCACACAACTCCTATACAAATAAAGGAAACCCTACATAATGAACCAAAAAGAAACCTTTGCTGCAGCAACATTCATGGAGAATAAAACAGAAGCTAATTTTTCATTTACCTCAATAAGATATGGCAAATCAAACTTGCAAATGTTATATCCAATTATAATATCAGGGTCCACTTCACGGATAAATTCCTGCAAGCAAAACCTTCTCATTAAAAAAGGTGCAGTGTAAGCAAAAGAAACACTTTCTTCTCATACGAGATTGATGTGAGATTGCCTATGTTCTTCAAGGAACCGGTTTTGTAAAATGGAAATTTATCATAATATCAGCTTAAAAGCCACTGACACTTAAAGAAGTAGGTTCCTAGACATATACTTAGGGTTACTGATAATATTTTGATGATTTCATTAGTGCTTAAGTGAATTGCAGTAATGAAAGCTTTATATTTGGCTTGAAAAAGCATTTGTTTTCCTGGTTCTTGCATTTCTGGCAGTTTTCTGATTCAATTTAAATGATTTATCGAATGAAATACAAGAAGACAAACATAAAGGTAGAACAGGGGTGAATCAGGAAGTTGGTTAATGAATCCCTTCAAACATATCAAACATGTCATGAACAATTAAGATTAAAAAAAAAGACTCACTCATGGTGTTCAGTAATATGAACAAATGGATAACTTCTTTTTTATGCCTAAGTATTGAAGTAAAACAGAGAAGGTTTTAAAGACAAAATCAGTACCCTCCAAGCAAGCAAGACTTCTTTTTCTGTATCAAAAGACATTACATCAACACCAACTATTGGGGAGCATGACTTAAGGGTCATGACATTACGAATGAATGGCTGATCTTCTCCTTGCAAAGTAACTAGATTTGCTACCTAGAAAGAAACAAAAAATTTCTTCAGAGCTGGTGAAAGAAAATGAAAGGTTAGCTTTCAATCAATCCTTCGTCAACGTGAACTAGGATCCCAATGAACAAACTTAATAACATTTTTCCAATTTTTCCCAAATCAAATGGGTGACTTGAACAGAGGAATAAGACCTGGATTACAGGATCATGAGAAGGCTCTGGAAAATGACCTTTGCGACCAGCACACTCTATATCAAAACTCAATATGCGAAATGGAGCCATCTTTGAGAATTCCCCCTCAGGGGCATGGCTAATCAAATCTGAATACCTAAGAACAATAAGGGAAGAGAATTAAACCAGGAGGATAAAGAAACAATGGAATAGTTGAAATGCTCTTAATAGACAAAAAAAGTGTTTACAAGCAATCAAACTCCAATTGGCAGTAGGACATATTCTTCGCTGTCTTCTTATATTTACCAGCCGGTATCTCAATCCAATTACCACCAACAATATTGCAATCAATCATGAAACGTAGTGCAAAAAGAACATTGCTTTCATATGTAATGAAGCTCTTCATACCAAGGCCGTCAATTTGTATGCCTCGATCAAGAATGCCTGCAAATTATTGGCAATTAAAAAGCCTCCAGATATAAAAAGAACTAGGCAGTTTTCTAGGTATTCAATTATGTACATGATTAAGATTTCATGACAGAGAAAAAAGTAAGTTAAAAATAGTTTCAACTACAATAAGGCATTTCATTTACTGAAGGAAACCCAAACAGAATAAATACCATACAAAAGAATCAGGAATGTTACCACGACAGGTAGCAACCATTGTTGGCAAGGCCACTACAATCTTGAGAAATGGTTGAGACTTTTGTTGCTGGTAATACATAATACTTCTTTTCTGAACCAATTCAATACGTCGAACAAACTTCGGTACCTTGCTGTTTCTGTTCATCTCCTTCATCCTGCCCTGAAACCATGTTGCTGAAACAATTAAGAAGCCACTCGCAAAAGGTAAATGCATAACCTGAGGAAGTGGTAAAACCAAATACCTCAAGCGTTTGATGAAAATGGGAGATATCATCAGGACCCATTCCTGGAGGGCAGCCAATGTAGAAATACGGCTCAAATCCATGAACAAGACAACAAACGCTATGTCCTACAAGTTGCCAATATAAGCAATTCATCAGATTGACATAAAATGTACAATTTAGGATTCTTTCAAATTAATAACAGGCACGGTCAGTAATATTATATGCTTTTTAGTACTCAGCAGCTAATATCACTTGAAAAATTCTCGAATAAATACCTTCTCCAGTAACCCCGAAAATTCGGATAATGGCAGCTTGACAAGAAGAATCAGGCAGCAAATTTTTATGACTCTCTCCAATCACATAATCAATCTCCAATTGTTGGAAAACTAAAACACCAGCAAGAGAAGAAGAAGGCAGAGCTCAAAATTTCCCCCAAAAAAACTTAAAAATCAAATATTTACAGCAAAATATTTGCTTCTTAAACTTACCAATGCTACGAGACTTGGAAATGTAGGCATCAGAGAGAGGAGGGCGAGCCCACTTGGAAAGACGAGAAGCGAGAGCTTGACGTTCCTCGAAGTCGCGTAGAATTAGGGATTCCACGTCTTCTTCCCCCATCAGGGTTTCGTCAAAGAAGACATCTTCATCGACGAAATCTTCTTCCGTCGACGGTGGGGGAGGCGTCGGAGTCGTCGCTTGGTGCTTCAAAGCCGGAGATGGCTGGTGTGAAGAAGGCGGTGGCGGCCTCTTCCGTGGGTTGCCGCCCTTGTTCATGATTTGGTGTCGTTTTGGAGTAAAGAAAGGGAGAGTGATGGGAAATGGAGGGGGTTTGGGAGTTGAGAAGAGTGATATTCCCGCCAGTTTTGGGGCTTTTATAAGGGAATATGATGTCACGTGTCATGCAGGTGATTAACACTATATTTTTGGGATTAGAGAGTAATTTGCCCTTTAAACTATATCTCCTCCTCCTTGTAACTATTTCTCAATGTATTTTATTTACCAAGCCCAAATTAAGGGTGCAATATTAGACCAATTAGAATTAGTGGTTAACAAGTGACATAAAAATAACATTATTAAAGGAATAGTTACAAATCAGTAAAAATGTGGAAAAAGGTCAAAAAGAATGTGAATAAAAGTGGGTGACGTGAAAATTTTAAAGTAAATAAAGGGGTAAATCTTTTTTAACAGATATTATGCTCCATTCTTGTGGTCAAGTGGTTGATAGGATAAAATCACAAAGCACCAAAACATTAGTAGTGGCAATTCGTTGAGATTTGGTGTCAATAATAGCAAGTCATTGGTTAGCACAAGTCACTAATTTTATTTGTAAATTTTGTTTCGTTTGAGTTCAAATTTAGTAATAAATAATTTGTGTTCAATCATTTCCTATTTTCTTTTGCTGAATTTCTAGCAATTGTGGCTGATATTTCTTTTTTTGATATTTTGATTGGATTTTAAAATTGGGTTTGTATGTTTTACCAACATGATTTTTTTTATAATTTAATTTTTTATTGTTGTTTTGAGAGGATAATGGGTGATACGTGATTGAATTATTTTATTGAGTACTAATGTTTTTTGAATTTGAATGATTTTCTTAAAGTTAATTCTAGTTTGGTATTTGTAATTTTATGTTTAATAAGTCATTTTTAGAATGATATTTGGTAATGGTTTTATATTGATTGAGAAATGTTTTTTTTTTTTCCCTTTTGAGAAGTATACTTTTGCCATGGATGACGATGTCATGGCTTCTTTCTTTTGAGATTGAATAAGTTTAGTTTTGAGGGCTTGTGTGAAAGCGCTATAGGGTTTAAAAGGATATTGAAATGTCAAGGGATTCGTATCAACATAAATTAAAATAAAGTCGATTCTAATTTAAAAATATGTTTGAATCATAGTTTTTTCTTCCTATATATGACTATTGGTAGAAGCTAGCTTATACAAAATTCAGGCAAATATATAATGAGCTGATCAACGATGGTGTTCTAATTTGCAAATCAAGATTTCTGTTGGAATCAGATTTGACAAATATGTTAATTTTGCAGGTAGTTAAGATCCCAGTTCCAATCTTATTTGATAAATATATTTCTAACTTGGTAGTATATTGGATACTTGATTTGTATTTAGTGGTGAATTATTTTTTTTGTTTCTTGAATTTTCAACATTTCTTTAACTCAAAATAATTTTTTAAAAACAGGTTTAAGAAAATTTATCAAATGTTGAGAAATATTATATGTAGAATCATTTAAACACCATAAAATCAATTTATTTTTTAAAATTTATTTTTCAAAACAGTTCTGTGAAACAAACAACCTTTAATGTTTTTGTCATATTGAAGCATGACTATACTTGTAGACTCACTCAAAAAATGAAAGAGTTTAGATAAAAGTATAAGCTTGAAAAATGGGTTTAGACAAAAAAATAAAATCTGTTGGCTAGGCCTCATATAATTTTTTTTTTTGCCCGAGCCCAAACTAAATATGCAAAAAAAAAAAAAACTATTGCTTTTCCTTGTTGTTTTTTACTCTCTTTTTTTTTTTGCTATTTTCTTGTTATTTCATTATTTTAATATCATTTCACTATTATTTTGTTTTTGTTTTATTGTTAATTTTGTTACTATTTTAGAGACATTTGTTTGTTAAATTACGCCTATTTTAGTGTTATTTAGGTAAACATATATTTTTGTTTTCAATTTATTGAGAAACATTTATTTTTATTTTTTGGATTTTGATATATTATATTTTTTAAAAATTATATAATAAATAATATAAAAAAAAATTAATACGGTTAGACTAGGTCCAAAATTTAATATTTTTACCTAAGCCGAGCTTAGGCAAAATATTAGGCCCATTTTCGGGTCCGGCCCATGGATACCTCTAAGTATGACCTAAACCCAACCTATCAACATTGTGAAAAATGTTTGAGGCTTGATTTAAAATATGAGCTTCAAATTTTATTCAACTTCATTCACATTTATAAATGGTTAACCAAAGACCATTCAGAGTTAACCATAATTTTGTATTTTAAAGATACAATTATTTTTATTTAACATTTATTAATAATATATACTTTTTACTACTATTGTATTTTTTTCCTTTTATTAAATCTAAAGATACACAACTTAACATATTTTTCTTTAAAAAGCATATTTTTAATACTAACATTTTAATATAGAATATTTGATTTTCATATTATATAAATTATATTAAATTAACATATCATAAATTTGAAAATGAGTTGGGCTGCACTAAGTTTGAGTTTTAAATTTAGAGATTGAGTTCGACTTATATTTTAAATAAGTTTAATTTTTTTTAAGTATTATATTTTATCTAAATATTGAGAAAACCTTCAAATTTAAGTGAATAGTCTTTCTACTGAACAAATCTAATTGTAAATAACAATTAATTAATTAAAAAGTATTACTAAAACAATTATTAATAAAATATTAATTAAACACAACTACACAAGTAAAATCAATGAAACAAATATGAATCTGTCTATATTTTTTTCTTCTAAAATATCAATAAAAAAGTTTCTAATCTTGTCATATATATACTAAAAGAATCGTTAAGAAATTTTTCAATAATTTTTGGTTGAATAAATTACACAGTCTTATCAATCTATTATCATTTTACATAAGACTATAAGCTAACCTCAGCATAAAGTTACAACTTAAATATGTTATATTTGTGTGTGTGTGTATATATATATAGTTCTATACTACCAAGAATGAACAATCTATAAAGTACTTAGATTCAACAAATGAATCAAAAATTATAAAGAAAAGCAAGGTAGGCGATAGATGATGGTTAGTGATGATGAACGGTGGGTTGCATGATGACTAGATTTTCTTCAATATAAGTAAACTAGTTTTTTTTCCCGTGTAGTGCCCAGGTTATTAATGTGTTTTATAAAATTGTTATTATTCAAATAACAATTTAAAAGTATTTTAGTGGGAAAAATAAAAAATGCGATCCATTTGTATCTGTTTTCTTTGTTCATTTTATAGAAAAATATTTCAAAGTTTTTAGACACGATAAATATAATAATTTGATTTTCAACGGTGTCGTAAAATTCAATTTTGGACTGAATTAATAGAGTAAAATTAGTAGATAATTTAAAATGGAATAAATACAAGTGAAATGCGGATTGGAAAAATCGAACTAATAAGTGTCATTGAATTAAATAGATTATAAAAATAGTACAATGACTAAATTATAAAAGATAACGATTATTAATATTTAAATTTTAAAAATGAAGAGGATCAAGTAGGAAATTAACCTAAGGTTATAAAAGCAATTTAACCATTTTTTTTAATGTTATGGCAATGGTTAATGGAAAGTTGAGTCATCACGTTCTAATTGAATTTTAAATAGTTAAGGTTTAGATTAATAGCTAATTAACTTAATTAGTTTGCTAATTATTATATATATAGTGGGAGAGAAAATTTCATTTCCATCATCTTCTTCTCTCCCACCAAAGAAAAACAAAACCATTCCTCCATTCCATCATTGTCGAAACTTTAATTGGGTAGATAAGTGAGTTATAACTTTAATTTTAATTGAATTATTAATTGACTGATACTAAATAATGTAAGCTCAAGTGATAATATTTAGAATTATTAAGTTTTGGTTTAGTTTCATTGTTGGAAAAATTTAACAACTCTTGATATTAATAGTTTAAATTCATGCATGTTAGTAGTAGTTAAGATCATAGTTATTTATGTTGAAACTTTGATGAAAAGTATTAAATTAGGTTAGAAACCAGCACAGATTTTATAATTAAATTATGTATAATTATGAACTTAATTGTAAGAAATGAAATTTTGAGGTTTGATAATAAATAATGGTTGTAGGAAGTCCCTATATTATATTAATTAAATCAAATTTAAATTTGATTGGGTAAATTGTGGGTTACATGTGTTCCAAATATTAGGATGTTTAGGGGCTTAATTGAATGAAACACATTCACAAATATAATGTGTTGAATTGTGTTTGAATTATATGATTAATGAATTTTCTACATCTGAATTTATTGTAAAGCCATCAACGAATAGCTAATCCGATTTTTGCTAATTCAAATATGTTAAATAAATGTGTATATATATTTGATTCGTTAAATGTTCAGAAATGATAATCTAACAATGTGAAATATTCAGAAGGTATTTATATATTTGACTGTTTGATTCGTGATTATGGGTTGGTTGAGTACTTGAGTATATGATTATTGATGAAATATGATAGTAATGATATTTACCCAACTAACGTTGTCAAATAGAGTTATGAGTATAGTTAACATGGCATAGGATCTGTTTTGATAGGTGGGAGATTCAATAATCATATACTCGTACGCTGAGTAATGATTACACAGATCAAAAGCCTTTTGATAGGTGGGAGATTCAATAATCATATACTCGTGATTATCTGTTTTGCACTATTGTGTAATCTGTTTCATTTTGTATGTATATATATATATATGTTTAAAGTCTATGACGTATACCTAGGTTGGATGGCTTGTAGCCTAAGTTAATTTTGGAATTTTTGGTAAGTAACATATAAGGTTATATAGGTTGAAGTTTATTTTTTGACTACTATGCTTGATTAAGTATGTTTGAACGTGCCAATTGGTTGATTTAGTAATGATATATTGAAAGTTATAATTTGATAATGTTTGAACATGTTTAGATAGGTTCATTAGATGACTAAGTTTTGTGATACATTTTAGGTATGTTTAGGTTCATTTGCTTAAGGCTTTGAATACTTAAAAGTGTAGGATTTTGACCATTTAATCACTGTGTCTCAAGACAAAAAGAACATGTCTTGAGAGTACTACTTGAACAAATTTCATTTAAATTTTTCATTCAAGATTCTGAGGTCCCGAGACATATTTGTATAGTCTCGAGACAATTGTTCCTAGGTCTCGAGACAGAAGTACATCAAAACTAAATAGATTTTGTCTTGTTCCAGGTCTTGAGACAGGAACCCCTTATCTCGATATATCAAGACATTCAAACATCGAAGCAAAAATAGGGAAAGATGTGAGGTTGGTCTCGAGACATAAAAGGCTTTGCCTTGATACACAACATGTAGTATCTCAAGACATTCTAACTTCGAAGCTAAAAAATTCAAAATAAATTATGACCTATCTCAATTAGAGGTGATCATGGGCCGGACTGGGCCGGGTTCGGGTCGGGCTCAACTAAAAATTTAGGCCAATTCATTGGGTACGGGTCGGGCCTAAAAATGGGCTTAAAATTTTGCCCAAGGCCCACCCAAATAAAAATACTAAAACCTGGGCCCGGCCCGGCCCGTATTTATTTTTATATTATTTTATATAATTTTTAAATATATATAATACATCAAAATACTAAATAAATCAAAATAAATATTTTCCAACAAATTGAAACTAAATTTTAAAAAATGTAGACTTAAATAACACTAAGATAGATGCAACTTAACAAGTGAATAACTCTAAAATAGTAATGAAATTAACAAATGCCTTTAAAATAATAACAAAATTAATAATAAAATAAGTTTTATACAATATCCAAATAATAACAACAAAATAGGAGCAACTAATAGTAATATGGTAGCAAAATAGGGAGAAAACAATAAGAAAATAACATTTAAAAAAATAGTAGATTTTTTTTGTCATTTAGTGTATTCGGGCCGGGCCCAGGCCAAAAATACATTACCCGAGACCCGACCCATTTTTTAAACGGGCCTCATTTTTTTGTCCAAGCCCATTTTTCGGGCCTATATTTTTGCCCAAGCCTTCTCACATTTCGGGCGGGCTTTCAGGCAGGGCCGGGTAGCCCGAGCATGAGCAGGTCTAATCTCAATAAATAAATTCGAAATTTGACATTTAAGTTTGAATTCAAGTACTAACTTTGAAATTAACATGTATAACCCTCGTAAATTGATGAAATGAAATCAATGAGTGTATAAATAGTTACATATGAATTATTTTGTTGAATTGAAAGTTATTTCGGCAACACAATATGATATTACTTACTCAGATCCAACAATCAAGTCAAGTATAAGGTGTTATAAAACTTCTAAAATTATCTACATATTTTGAAAAATATTAGGAATAATTTCTTAAAAAACCGTCAACAATTTCAAATAGTTAAAGTCAAGAATATTTATCTTTTATGTTCCAATTTTATTTATTTTAAATCATTCAAAACCAATTTATCACATGAAAATAAGAATTCAAATAAAACTTCTAAAATTATCCACCAAATTCATTTTAAAATTATAAAAATAATTTATTTAAAAATTCAAGAATACTTTTAATTTTATTTATTCTAAATCATTTAAAAATAATTTATTTTGATAATTTATCACATAAAAATTAGGAATTGGAATAAATATGGAGTTATCCACGTGCCATTAAATTAGGCTATCCAAATAAGTTTTAGTCTTAAACCTTGTAATATATAATATATACAAGTATGATACATAGATAGAGAAAAAAGGTTTTTTTATAAAATTAATCTAAAAAATTAATTAATTATATAAATGACTCATTTTTTTATAAAATACGAAAATGACCAAAAATCTACCGTGCAAGTTGGTGGAGCCAAATTGTTTGGTGCCACCAATATCTCACATCAGCAACCGGGATAAAAAAAATCAATTTTTTGGTAGAGCCTTGTAGAATGGCGCCACCTGTATAAATACTAGGGAAATAGTGCAATTTCTAAAAATATAAAGAGCTTTAAACAAAATTTCCTTTTTCTGGTGGAGCCAAATAATTTGGCGCCACTAGTTTCCAACATCTCTGCCACCTTTTTGTCAATTTTCTATTTTTCTTTAATTTTTTTATTATTTGTTTATAATATTTTAAATTTATATTTTTTTGGTAGAGCCATTGTAAATGTCGCCACCAGTACATTTAAACCCTTTTTTAATTTTTTATATTTAAAATATAAAAATATATATTTTTTATTTGGTGGAGCCATTCTCTTTGGCGTAACCAAGTTGGTATATATAAGCCTCAATAACACATCAATCTGAGTTGAAGGAAAAAAATTACTTATACTTTGTTAGATATGAAAGCGTTTTTTTATGTGTTTGTGTTTTTCTTTAATTTAAAGGTATGTTTTGTTTAACGATAATTGTAACAGCCCGTTTTTAGTGAAATCAGAACAGTGATTTCGGGACCACAAATTCGAGTCCGAAAGAAAAATAATTTTAATATTATTTCATAGTCTACATTATGATTGAAATATCGTATGAAAATTTCGTTAAGAAAATTTTACCGATTTCATGTTTAATTTGAGGGAAATGACCAAATTGCATAAAATGCAAAAGTTGAATTCTAGCAGCTAGAGGGATCAAATAGCTATGGAATTCAAAATTGGAGGTCCTTATATGGCAAATAAACCATTTAGAGGAGTTAATAGATAAGTATGCTTAGTCATCAATGGAAAATTAAATAAAGAAAATGACTAAATTAGAAAAATGAAATAATAAAAGATGATATTTCAATTAAATAAGAAATATCATCATTTTATATCATCTTTCTCAAATAAAAAAAACATTGAAACCCTAGTTAGAAGAGCTTGAAGATAGCAAACTTATTTGGCTTAATTAGATCTGGATAGATCAAATACAAAGTTTGAACGAGGAAAGAAAAAGTGTCGGATTAGTAGATTACAAATCCACGAACACTTATCGAGGTAAGTTCGTGTAACTAATTTGAGAATTTATATGTTTGAATTGAATGTTATGTATGTAAATTGTGTAATTGACATGTATGAAAATCAATCACATATCCGATAATGTCTGACAAATAATAAGTTCTGTATGAATAAATGAAATTCGATGGATACAGGGTTCCCGAATTGGTTGTGGTTCTGTATGTGTTGCGGACACACCACAGCTCGAAAGAGCGTCCTGTTATTAGCTCTCATGAGCATCTCGATATTTGGCTCTTATGAGTTTCCCGTTATATGGTTCTTGCGAGCTTCTCGTTAATAGCTCTTCGGAACATCCCGATTGGTTGTGATTAGAGGTGCGCATGGGCCAGGCCGGGCCAGGTTCGGGCTGGGCCCAGACAAAATTTTAGACCCGTTTTCTAGGCCAAGGCCCGGCCTGGCCCGAAATATGGGCATAAAAATTTGTCCAAGCCCCGCCTGAAATAAAATTGTTAAGCCTAAGCTCGACTACCGTGCCCATATTAATTTTTTAGCTTATTTCATTAAATAAAAAGTTTTAAAATATCATAAATCAAATACATTTAAAAACATAAAACAAATATTAAAACAAGAAACAAATAAAAAATAAGACTAAAACAATTCTTAAAACAATACACAAATTGAAAATATAATAAAAAGTGGTTATATTAAAATTGAAAATAAAATGTAAATATGATTAAAAATAAAAAAATATATATATTTAGTATATAATTCGGGTTGGGCAGGGCCCGGGCCAAAAAAGTTTTACTCGAGGCCCGGCCTATTTTTTAAACGGGCCTCTTTTTTTTCCCAAACCCATATATTGAGCCTATATTTTTACCCAGCCCATGCACACCTCTAATTGTGATCCTACATGTGTTGTGAACTCACCGCAGCTCTTATGAACATCCCGATATATGGCTCTTCGGAACTTCTCGATTAATGGCTCTTTCATGAGCTTCCCGATTAATTGGCTTTCTGGAGCTTCCCCATATTGGCTCACTTAAACCTTTCTGATATTTGTTCGCTTGAACCTTCCCAATATTAGCTCATATGAGCTTCCCGTTAATGGCTTTCTGGAGCTTCCCCTTTATGTGCTTGTATGAGCATTCCCGAATATGAATTGACGGATTTCAGATTTGTGTACTTCGTATGTACTACCCGTGTATCCATCAATATTTTAAATAATTTAACGGGCAAAATCCTAATATGAGAAAATAAGCGTTAGAAATTAATCATTACCCGTATATGCATGGCATACATGGAATTTGATATTTGATAAGCTCATACATGCTTCTTGGTGTTCATGTGAAATACATGACTAACATTTTTGATGGGGTTATATGTTTAGGTTATTAGCCAAGTTACTTTGGTTGTATTATGTATGCTTACCTTAAATGCAAATGTATGGTCAGTTCATTTCTCGTTATACGAACTTACTAAGTATTAAATGTTTACCCTGCTTTATTTTATTTGTCTTATAGTACTCTGAAGCTCGTAAAGGTTGGAAGCTGGTCAGAGCTACATCACACTATCCATCGTCCCATTTCGGTATATATATGGAAAACTAATTTTGGTTATAATGGCATGTATAAGGTTATTTAGTCAATGTTGGCTTAAAAATATTTTGATGTAAATAGCCATTGGAATGACTTGAGTTGGATATATTTTGATATGTATATGTATGTTTGGCTTAATATGTTTGTTGTGTTTAATGTGGTTTAATAGTGAATAATTGATAAGTATAATAATGTATGGTTTGAGATAATATATAATTAGAGAAATATGCATATATGATTGTATGATCAATTAAGTAAGATTGAATACTTGGACATATGGGGTGTTATGATATGTGTTAAACTTGGTTTTGGCTTGATTTAAATATTTTGTATTGGTTGGTGAAAGTGTTGAAGTGTTGATGTAGGTGGAAGACAAATTGGGTGAGAAAAGTGGCTTTGGAATTGGTCTATTTTCGTCCACACGGGCATGTGTCTCAGCCGTGTGTGACGCATGGCCTACACATGGGCGTGTGATTTGGCCGTGTGTCTTTACATCTTAAAATTTGAAAAATAGAATGCTCAAAATTATCCACATAGCCTAGCACACGGGCATGTGGCTTGGTCGTGAGACCCCTGCACCTATTTAATGCAAGTCAGTATGCTCACACAGCTTAGCACACGGGCGTGTGGCTTGGCCGTGTGACCTAAGCCAGTGAGTACCTTAAATTGGACACGGGCTGAGACACAGCCATGTCTCCATACTTCGAATGCTCACACAGTCTGGCCACATGGGCTTGCGTCCCTCGCACCTTGGAAGATTTTTGATATTTTGCGAAAATTTTTTTGAGTTTCCGATTTAGTCCCAACTTGTTTCTAATGTACATTTTGGGCTTCGAGGGCTCATATAAGGGATAATATGATTGAATAAGATTGACTTCTGATATGAATATTAAATTATATGAATTATCTATATTTGATCTGTAAATTTTAGTAATACTATGTAACCCTGTTTCGGCGACGGATATGGGTTAGGGGTGTTGCAATAATCCGATAGGGCTTTGACATCGATAAATTTAATGGTCATTTTAAGACGAATAGGTATGTTTGAAGGTTATGCAACCAATTTAGTTCAAATTAGTTATGCAACCAACGATTGGATTATTTGGGGTTCCCTAGGTCAATGGGATGTTTGAAGGTTATAAGGAATCCCAAATTGAACCGCAATGGTGAGATCATCAATATCGACAGCATTCAAGCTACAATTTAACAGCATTGAGAAAGTCATTTTTGTTGCGATTAAGCAAATTATTTTTTAATTTGTAAGATAAGATGATGTCGGTTTTGAACAAAATCATTTAATTATGTTTTGTTTGTAGGATACAATTTTGTCGGTCTTGAAAAAAATCGTTTTTTTTTAGTATTGAGAAAATTGTTCTGTTGCAAAATGATATATTATAAGTTAAGTGAAACTATTTAGAATGTTTGAAATGTAAAATTAATTTTGTAAAAATATATTATTTGAATAATATAAATTGATAGTTATTTTATGAAATGTAATTTTCATGTAAATAACTTATGTAATGTGAAATAAAAAATTAAAAGGATATTTTTAAAGAAAGAATTATAACAAACATTTTTAATAGAAATAAAAAATAGAGGACCAAAAATAAAGAAAATTTGGAAAAAAATGAGAAAAAGAAGATGAAAGTAAGGGTTGAATAGATTGGGAAAAAAGAGAGAATTTATTCGTAAAAAATAAATTATGGCTTTTAAAAAAAATAATAAAAGGGTTAAAAGTAAATATAATGATTGATCAAATCACAAGACATCATCGATGTGATTGGTTAACAGGTTAATTAATGTTAGTTTAAAGGAAAAAAGAAAGAAATAGGAGGGAAGAGAAAAGACCTTTAAAAAGGAAGGAATGTGGGGGTTTTGGTTCCCGTTCAGTTTTTTTGTAAAGAATAAGAGGAAGAAAAGAAGAAAAAAGAGAAAAAAATTGTATTTGTTTTAAAGTTGATAAATATAAGCAATGTATGTATAAATTTTTTTATGTGGAATGTATTATATTAATTAAAAGTAGTTATTTTAATATAATAACTAATTATATTTAATTTACGTAATTGTTTTTAAAATTATGCAAATATTAGAATGTCTTATCGAGTAAATACAGATCACACTTCATCGAATATCAACGAAACAGTAAAATTAAATATAAATTAAATAAAAAATATTTTGTTTTTATTTCTTGTTTTTCGTTGCTCAGCGCTACTTTGCTCTTTGTGTTTTAGTTGCATGATGTTGTTCTCTATTTGGTTGTTATTAGCCCTTTTTAACCCCAATAGTCGTACAATTACTGCATAGCCATTTGTTTCGCCCACCATGCTTTCCTGTACGACACTCTGTACTGGAATCGGGCTTGTATGCCTACAATCAATATTGACACAGGAATGGTTGGGCTATCTTTCACTAGTGGCATGATGCAGTTGCAGATACTTTTGGCATCCAATTTCTAGTGGTCTTGAGACATACGTGCAACAATGCATGTATGACGCCTTTCTAATTTTTGTATTTTCCATTGTTGAGTCCTCTGTATAAATGCAACTCGAACTCACCAGCCACACCCATTGGCAGCTCTCCAACATTCCCCAACATATAATGTTGGTGTAGACTTGGAAACCTGGTAATCAATCGACACCTTTATGTTGTACTATTTGATGGTAAACACACAGTCCACTTTGTTCTCAAACCGTTGCCCAACGAACAACTCTTCCAACTGCGAATTTGACGCCAATGTGTGAACAGATACTATATTGATGTACTTAGGGAACTTGGATGCATGACCTGCATCTGGATCTACGTTCAACATGTCACCCCCAAGTTCATTTCACAAAACAATGTCATGACTCGGGTTACTGAATGAAGGGTCGTGAGCATCTTAAACCTCCTTCAGGCCTTCATTGTCGATATCATCCTGAACCTTATCAAAATCGAGGTCACTAAAATCTGCAACGTCTTGATCAGAATCTTCACCATTATAATACACTAGGGTCAAGCCGAGCTCAGACCAAAAATTATGTCTAAAGCCCGATCCATATAAAAAATGAGTCTTAAATTTTACCTAATCTCATTTTTTAAGTCTCGTATTTTATTTAAATTCTTTCATTTTTCGAATAAGGCTTCGGTTTTGAATGGCTAACCCAACTAAAAAACGTTGTTGAAAGGTTAAAGTTTTTTTTTTCGTTGTTGAAAGGTTAAAGTTTTTTTTTTCTTTTTTGGATTTAATATTTATGAAGGGGAACATGAACCTAAGTTCCATAAGCTTGGTGGATTTAATAATTATAAAAATATATTTAAATTATTAATTTCATAAAATGTAGTTTGAAATTGATGCGACCTAGTGCTAGTTGATAAGTTAGCAAAGTAGGAATCTGTATCCAAAGAGTTTTTATTTATTTATTTATTGATGTTATAGTTAATATGATTGTATTGCGTACCAACACATAAACTTAAAATAAAAATTGAAATACAGACACCTGTAAATGGCTGATTGTTTTCATCCATCTACAATTTAATTCCTCAGATTTGTCATTTCTCTAACTATGATTTCTTGAATTGCCATTTCTTTTTTTGTAGATTTGTTACACAAAACAAACTACACATCACCAATTTTCCATGTACCTAAGTTTTGTGATTTTTTTTATAAAAATAATATTAAAAAATTAATAAATTATAAAAATGGGTTCAATAAAATTTATTTATAAAGATGGGGTGTTTGTTTCAACGATCGTTAGTGTCGTTTGACATATCGACATCATCGTTCTACTTTTTGGCCAATCATTTAAAAATTATTAGGTTTTAAAATATAGATATTTTTAGTGTCGTCACTTTGTTAGGCGACACTCGTATGTATATCTGAAAATTCTAGTGAAAATACGGGTATACACGGTGGAAAATTTTTTTATTATGTCGCCAGTGTGTCAGACAACATTAGCTATATTTTAAAAAAACCTGTAAAAAAACCGAAATAAAAAAATATTTTTATCGGCGCCATTGTTGTGTTAGGTGGCATCGAATTATTTAAAAATTTGTTGCCAGTGAAAAAAGCAGCAAAACTGGAAAAATAATTTTTTATTGGTGCTGTCGATGTGTTAGGCGCGACACTAGTTTGAAAATCCATGTCTCACAACGTTGTCAAGTAGCACCACCCATTATATAAACCCTCCCATCCCCTGTTGGAAAGAAAAAAAAATATTTTTTAGTAGAATGGTAGAAAAAATAACTAAAAAAAATCTGTTTAGCAATACGGGAGAGAAAAAAAATTGGTTGAACAATTCAGGAAAGAAAAAAAGAGCTATTAGAAATTAACAATTGAAGATCAACATATTTGTTTTTCATTGTAGACTACAAAAATCAAATTCGAGTTTATAAGGTTAGTCTGTAACTATTTGTATGTAATTATATTATATTATATTATATTATATAGTAATATAAGATGCAAGTTATTTTTTTGATAAAGTGTATTTTTATTGCTACATATTTTTAATAGAAACTAATATTTTTATTTTAAATTTATTTTATAGATTTAGTATCGAAGATGGATAATCGATTCTTTGTATATGTTCATTTCGAGGGTGTAATTTTACAAACACCAATAGGTTGTATATTTGAATCTCGTCAGTAAATAGGAATGGCGTTTAACAATAATGTAAAAGTCAATGAAATGAAACAAAAGATTAGTGCGAAAATTGTTTGACGTTGTGAGAGGAGGATGTATAGACTATTCTACAAATTTCTAGTTTCATTAAATCTGTGTAAATATACAGAGATGGAATTTGTAGATGATGAAGACTTGGAGACTATGATCGCACTTTATTGCTCGACTGGGAACATGAAGGTTGAACTTGTTGAGTTGTTCATTGAGTTAGCAAATGTTGAGCCTGTTTAAAATGTCACTCCATTAAATCAACAATATGGAGTTCAAAACCTGTATCTGGAGGTTTTGAGAGCGTCTGTCGATAGGCGATCGCCTGTAAATGAGTTTGACTTTGATATGAATGTTGGGTGGGCAGAATTATAAATTTGGTCTCTGTTTACAAATACATCTTTTGGTGATTGATACCGATGCAGATGGTGAAGAATGACCTAATAATGATGGTTGTTCTGATCATGAGGGTAAAGATTTTAATGACCCTAATATCGATGAGGTATTGGATGATATCGATGACGAAGGCATGGACGATGATGATAATGTATACACCCTTTTGCTCGGGAACCTGACTCATGCTATTGCCATGCGCAATGACCCTGAGGCTCGCATGTTGAGCATAGATCCCAATATGGCGCACGCATCCAAGTTCCTCAAGTACTCAGATATAATATATTCTCACATGTTGGTGGCAAATTTTGAATCAGAAGAGTTGTTCATAATTCAACAACTCGCAAACAAGGAGGAATACGTATTTGCCATTAAGCGGTATAACATGAAAATGTAGGTGGACTACAAAATCGTCATATATAAACTGACATTAAATATTGGAGAGTGTGGAGGTCTACAGAATGTTGTAATTGGCGAGTACGAGCAACATTGATCCAGAGGCCGTAACAGCCCGTTTTTAGTCAAATCGGAACAGTGGTTTTGGGACCACAAATCTGAAGTCAAAATATTTATTTTTTTATTATTTTAAGGTCTACAACATGAATATATGATTGTGTGAAAGTTTTGTTTAGAAATTTTATCGTTTGAATGTTCAATTCGGTAAAAAGGACTAAATCGCATAAAGCGTAAAACTTTGGTTCTAATAGCTAAAGGTGTCTAATAGCTATAGAACCTTAAAGTTAAGGTCCTTAAGTGGTAATTAGACCATTAACATGATAATGGATGATAGTGGCTTGGTAAATTTGAAATAATTAATGTTCATTAAGGTTATTTTTGTAATTTGGTTAATAAAGGTTAATAAAATAAAATAAAACCAAATTTATTCCATTATCATCTTCTCCAACTGATTTCTAGGGCAAGATAAGCTATTTTTCTCCATTTCATTCGGCTAAGGCAAATTGGTGCAATTAGGTATATGTTTTGTCCCATTTTTAATGATTTTTACGTTTTTAATATTGTTGCAGCTAGTGTCACGGACTTAGAGCTTTCCCAAGCAATCCGTGCGGCCTTAAGCATTTCTCCGCTCAAAAACGCCTAAGTCAGCCTATATCGCAACAATTGAGGATTCAACAGAACTCCTCTAAAGAACCCACGAAGAACAGCAGAAGAACGAAGTAAGAACAATCTCAAAAGATGAACAAAAGCCACAGAAAAATAAGAACACCTGAGAGAAAAGTTTGAGTGAATGCTCTCAAAATTCTATTAATCACTGAATGAATACAATAAGGGGGAAAGGCTTCTATTTATAGTTGAGCCTTCCCAATATCAACAGTACAGATCAGAATACATCAATGGCTAAGATCTAAAGCTATCAAGATATCAAATCTCTAAGATTACAGAATCGTATCTTCTAAAGATTACCTTAAAGTTTAGGATCACATATCTTTGACGATCCCCTTCCATATTTGCCAAGCATATCTTTGAAGATTATTTTCCATATTTTCCAAGCTCCGGAGATGGGCTTTCAATCTCTCCAAGCACTGGACCAGTCTGATTGGGCCAAATGACCTCCCTCAAAAGCGATAAATCGCACAAGTCTGTCATGGTTGCAAGTTTCCCTTCGCAACCCATGACACTAGTACTAGCTAGCCCAGGGGCTAATTTGCAAAACTGTTAAAGATTTTGAATGTTACCATTGATGAATATGTATGAGTTTTGGTGATTGATGATAGATTTTGAATGGTTGTTGATAGTTAAATAAGTTTTGTTAAGTGATTTTTAGTGAAAAAGAAAAATAGGGATTAAATTGAGAAATACGTAAATTTTGTGGTAGAAATGTGAAATAAATGAGAAATATGGACTAGTATGATTACTAGAGAAATTCGGCTAGCATGGGTTGTGGTTAAATTACATGAATTTTTTATTTTATGAAATAAGGACTAAATTGCAAAAGATATGAAACATTGGGGCAATTGTGTAAAAATGTCAAAAATTGTGTAAATCGAATTAGAGTTTGAATAAAATATGAAATTAAATATTGTTGAGTCTAGTTTCTCATAGAAGAAACAGTGTAAGCAATGGAATTTTAAATTAAAAGATATAATAAATTTTGTGAGATAAGGTCAAAATGATTTTGATTCCCTATTCTGACTTTGGAAAATCATTAAAATTGTATAAAAATATTTTTAGGTTGAAATTTATATTTTAAATTCTTAATGAGTTTATTTTCAAGAGAAACAAATGAGAACATCATTCAAACCCCGTACTAAAAGATAATTAATTTTTAGTAAAGAAAGGTTAAAACTGTCAAATAGTAGAACAGGGATAAATCTAAAGATTTTACTATACTTATTGGCTAAATTATAAATTCTGAAATTTTTATGGAAGAAATATATTTGAGTCTAGTTTCAAAAACATCAAGCGGATCTTAATTTGCAATTCTGTAGCTCAAGATATAAATAATTTAGTGACTATGACTCAAGTGGATAGCTTGACATGAACATATAAGTAAATAGTGGAATTATGTATATATTAAGGATGTGGAATGAAGAGGAGGAGGATGAAAATAAATATATAAATATTTAGCTAGTAAGGGTTTACATTAAAAATGGATAATTTACATGTTTTAAGCTCAATGATTAAATTGAATAAAAGTAAAACTTTAGGGGAAATTTTATAAAAATGTCAAAAATGACCAAATTGAAGGAAATGAATTGTTTTATTGTTTAAATTAATAATTTGAATGAAATTATTAATTTAAGATTGGGTGAAAATCGGGGAAAATAGAAAATTATCAAAATACCTCTGGATCTTGGTATTTCTACAATTTAGCCAGGTAAGTTCGTGTAACTAAATTTTGTATATTTTTATGCTTGTATTGGATGTGTACATATAAATTATATAAATACTATGAATATATTTGAAAGTATTCGCATATGTCCAACAAAGCCCAATAAATGATAATGCCCGATAAGTGACAAGTGCTAGTTGAATATTGAATATCGATGGATAAAGGTGATTTCCCATATGGAATGAGGTCCTGCATGTGTTGCTGATGGGATTTAGCTCAGACGAGTAATCCTTAACCTCATTACAAAAAGGATTTAGTCCGAAAGAGTAATCCTGATATAAGCTTTCTCGAGCATATATTAAAGACAGAATTTAGCCTGGACTGGTAATTCTGATCTTATGTTGAAATCAGGATTTAACTTGGACTGGTAATCTTGATTATATGTTGGATATGGGATTTAGCCTGGACTGGTAATCCTGATCTCACTGATTATATGTTGTAGACAGGATTTAGCCTAGGTTGGTAATCCTGCTACATAGTTCTTGCAAGCATCCTGATTGGTAGTGAATCTACATGTGTTGCACACTACTATAGCTCTTTGTGAGCATCCTATTACATGATTCAATCGGTTGTGATCCTGCATACGTTGTGGGCACAAATACAGCTCTTTGTGAGCATCCTGACATGGCTCGCTTGAAGTCTCCGAGACATGGCTATCCGGTGCTCCTGTTACATGGCTCTTTGTGAGCAATTATGAGTTTCCTGATTTAAAAGTTCTTTTGTGAACTTCCTGAGATTTAGCCCGAATGAGCATCCTGATATGTATTATGTGCCCTAAAGGGGTACCACTGGATACAAATTGACGGATTATAGACTGGTACACTTTAAGTGTACTGTATGAGTATCCATCGATATTTCAAATAAATTCAACGGGAAAAGTTCTGACAAGGTTAAACATGAACTAAAGATAAGTTGCCATGGAATGAAATATGAGATATGGAAATATGACATAAGTTAACAGAAATTGTTCCGAAAATTTTGGTAATACTTCGTAACCCTGTTCCAACGACTGATACGAGTTAGGGGTGTTACAATCTCAGCCGTGTATGACACACAGTTATGAACACGGCTGTGTGTCCCCTGGTAATGAAATTGAAATGAAGCCAGTATGCTCTACAGGGTCTCACACACGGGCGTGTGATCGACCGTGTGGTACAAGTCAGTATACTCCCTAATTTGCACACAGTCTATCACACAGGCGTGTGACTTGGTCATGTTGCATAAGTCAGTATACCCTATTGTTTTGGCACGGCCTAGCACATGGCCTGGCACACAGGGTGTGTGGCCATTTCGAATGGCACATGGACGTGTGGTTGGCCGTATGATCCAAGTTAGTAACCTCACTTGTTTGGACACGGGTTGGGACACGACCATGTGCTCTCATTCTGAATGTCCACACGGCCTATAACACGGGGTTTCTGGTGGCCGTGTGAGACACACAGCCTGATTACACGGGCGTGTGTCCCCTGTTTTAAGAAAAAATTTGTTAAGTCTCGAAAAATTTCCCGAGTTTCTGGTTTAGTCCCAAACCACTCTTAATGCATGTTTAAGGCCTTGTAGGTTTGTTTAAGGGACACTATGATTGATTGTGATTGAAATGTATTTAAATTTATAATTTGTAAATGAAAAGTATGTTTAAAAGTGTTGTAAGTCCAATAATGCTCCATAACCTTATTCCAGTGTTGAATAATGGTGAGGGGTGTTACAACAACTATGGGAGATTCGTAAATTTGTTTGACCTCATTCATGCATTACTGTACGGATGACACAAGACCATCAGAAACTTGATACGAAAACAATCTATAATTGCATTATGTCATTGCTGAAAGACATACCCAACATTTCTATATCGATCCTAATTGTCGATATGCAAACTCAGTTTTAGTACAAAGTATTATACAGAAAAGCATGATGGGCTAAACGGATGGCGATGGAACAGTTGTACGAAGATTAGGATGCATTGTACAGTGAACTTCAGGGGTGGTTAGCCGCAATGCAGGAGTACGTGTCAAGGCCTATAATTGATTTGCAAACGCTGCCTTCTTACGGCTTGGATAACGAACTACAATTAAGGAAAATAATTTTCCATCGCTTGTTTTGGACATTTGATCCATGCGTTAGTGTTTTTCCCACTGCAAGTCGCTTGTGCAGATTGATGAGACTAAACTATAAGGGAAATATATGCAAGTTCTCCTTATTGAGATTGCACAATATGGTAATCAAAACATACTACTGATAGCCTTTGCCATTGTGGAGTCCGAGAACATAAAATAGTGGCAATTTTTCTTGGTGAACTTGCGGAGGCATGTTGTTAGAAAAGATAACATTTGCATAATTTTGGATAGATCGAAGGGGCTAATTTTCGCGATTAGTCATTCCGATGTTCGGTGGAGATCCGTTTATTGCACCCGCGACATTGCGGTTAACTTTCATAAGGACTTCAAGAATGTAGATTGGTGTTAACAAGTCATGAACTTGGGCAATTCTTGGTTTGATATTTTTTTAATCATTTGAATACTTTTAGAAACTAAAATGAAAGATAACATGTATTATCGGAATACATATGCAGGGTACGAACTAGAACAACATTGTTTCAAATAGAAGCTAGTGAGGTTGTCAGATGACCAATAGCCTTCGCTGCTGAACCATCAATCTTTTGCTAGTTTTGCTGGGTCAAGTTTATGTCATTTTGGTCAGCCTAGATGCATCTCGGTTCTCCAAGTTTCGCCAAAAATATTAGTTACATAAATCTTATTTCCGTTTCTGACTCATAAATTATTCTAAAATAATAAAATAAATAAATCCTGTATGGAGATAATAGTCTACGATCTAATTACATACCGAAAATTAATAATAATTACATTCAAAACTCTAGTAATCATAATTTTGGCAAAATTATTTTATCATATAAATAATAAAATAATAACAAACATTCATTCACATACATATCCCTAAACATGTTGATAATTACAAGAATGCCACATCTATGAGAAAATACACATTATTTATTAAATTAATTTAAATAAAGTAATTTTTTTTCAACTGATTCTATTTCTGTTAAAATCATTACAACTTTACCGTAAAAAATCTATAAGAAAATATATTTAATTTCTACATTCAATGGATTCACAATAACCAATTAATTTCATTTTATTTTCGAACTTCAATTAATTAAATAATAATTCAAAAGCTTAAATTAATTCTCAGGTTATTTTCATACTTAGTGAGAAACTACATTCATTTCTGAATGTAACCCAATTCTCTAAATTTATCATTTTTATTCATTTTGTTCATTTGATTCAACATGCAATTCATTTTTTATTTCAACAAGTTAGAGGAGGGACCGATTGGACATATGTAATTAATGCTTAAATGATTTATAATTAAATTCGAATTTTTCATCTATTAATTTTAAACTCATTTAGTCACAAAGTCATTCTACTATAGTACCGTGACTAAATTCTCCCCAATTATATACCATTACGAAAGTTATTCGATCAGTACTTGTCCAATGATCGTATCATAAGTGTGTTCCCCTTATAGGATATCCTTAATCCCATTGGGATAAATCCGTTCTCCCAATATGATCTTATTTTATCTCATGATAATAATTACATCTTTTCTCATGAAAAGTCAATTACTATCATATAATAATTAAGTCATTTATCACAAAAGCAAACGACCCATGACCACCTTTACTTTTCATTTATCATGTAATGCCAATGAGAGGATATCAATTACCTATGTCTTGGGCTATGAATTCCATTATTGTGAATGATGCTACATACTAATACACTAACTTTTAGTTCCTTATCTATTTGAACTCAAGCTTTTATTTACATCAAAGTATATGAGTCATGCATACATAATCCATCATCCACTCAAGATTAAGGTATGTTGTACTATGAACATCACAAGTGGATAAATCCATAAACGGATTCAAGATCTATTCTTCTTGGGCCTTGTTCAATGTATTGTCAATTTAGCCAATCATATCTATGTTTATATCTTCTAAGAGTCATCTGCTCCAATGCCCAATACAAAATATCTCCGCAACTAGACTTGATAAACGACATATTAGTCTTTCAATCGGTTTGCTCCTTTTCAATTTAGACTAATGACATGTTTAGGTTCGTCTACTAATATAAGATATATTTCTGTATTATGATCCAACCATGTAATACCGCTTAGTATTAGTGAAACATTAGACAACCAGAAAGCTAATATTTGCTTCTATTCTCCTTTAAATGCAAAAGCCATGTGAGGATAATATATAAAGAGTATTAATGTAATTCATGAATAGTTTTATTAATCAATCTATTTGAAAAATTAGAAGTGTACATAGACGAAAATACTACACATAGAGCACTATATCTATTAGAGGGATATAAATTTACGTGCCAAATGCTTAAATGTATCTTAATCATATTCTAAACCCCTGTACATTAATTATTGCAGTTCTTTATCTTTTGTTCATTAAGAAAAAACGTCAATTCAGTTCATGGGTCAAAGTTGTACTCTAAAAAAACTATCAATTAAATAAAATAGTTATTTATCTTTGATACTGCTAACTTTAACGGTAAAATTAAACAAAAAAAAAATTTTAAATAAAAAACAGAAAAACTCAATATTAAAATATATAGACAAAAAATTAAATTTCAAGCATATTTAAACGGGTAAATTAGCTAAAAAGACTGGTTTTAAAAATTAATTAGGAAATTAGGCTGGTTTTTCTTAAATTTAGGGAAATAGGCCGATTTTGGAGAGAGAAACAAAAAAGGACGCAATTTCATCCGATAGTAACTTTTTCTGACGGTTAAATAATCCAACGGTATTTTTTTTAAACTACTAATTTTTTTTTCTAACAACTAGTTTATTTGCTATATATATCTAACTCATTTTCTTTCTTTTGCATTCAAATCATATTCTTTCAATTTTTCAACTATTTTATTATCAATTTTTCATTCAATTTCTCTAAAATTCTTGTTGTATTAATTTTATTTTTCATAATTTCTTTGATTTTATTTGATTTTTATAAGTTTAAAAATGTCAATGCCTCTTATTTGTTTGGATGACAAACACATTTTCGACATCCAATTGCAAATGATAAGAAAATATTATTAATTTTTAAATTTTAATTATTAACATTATTAATTTTATGAATCTTTTATGTTTATATAATCAACCTGAAGATCATATTATCGAGACGTGCATACACAATTTAAGTAAGGGCACCGCGTGTTATTGAACAACACTTGCAAGATGCGAGATTCTTACATGTGTCTCATATGCTCGGGGGGACTAAATTAGATCCTACAATTATCAACGCTTTGGTGGAAAGATAGAGACCCGAGCCATATACATTCCATCTTCTTTGCAGTGAGTGTGCAATTACACTTGAAGATGTAGCGTTGCAACTCGGTTTAATGATTAATGAGACAATCATTACGAGAGTAGTGGACGTTGGCGATTGGAGCACAATTTGCGACCAACTATTAGGCAAGGTGTCAGACAAGTTTAGTGGTAGTCGGATAGAGATAAAATGGTTAGAAGATAATTTCAATTTTATCGACAACTCTGCTAGTGCCATTGAAAGACAAAATAGGCGCGAGCATTCATTCTAAGGTTAATTGGGGTTTAACGATGCCAGATAAATCTTGAAATTTAGTACATTTAAGGTGACTCTTACAACTATTCGACTTAAAAGAAACAGGGTAACTCAGTTGATGATCAGCTATGTTGGCAACATTTATCGAGAGATGTCCCAGGCAACGGAACAAAAAATTAAAATCGATGGTTGTATACTCCTTCTTCAGTCATGGACCTGGTATCACTTACCATTTTTAGATTCCCAAGTAATCACCATTATGAATTTTCACTCATAATAAGGTAAAATTCATTTAATAATATAATTATCATTTTTTTTGTTGAGTGTTGAAATTTTGGGAGGGAAAGTTTGTTTGTGTTGGAATTTTAAGGAGAGATTATGATAGTTTTAAGGTATGTTTGAGTTCAGGGTGATGCAGTGGCACTTGGAGACCCATACATTTCATTTACTGTTTGGGGAATGTATCATCACCTTAGAAGATGTCGCATTACAATTCGGGCTCCTAGTTCATGGTGGTTATACAGTCACAGGTTGAAGTATAAGTAGGGCTCCGAATTGACGAAGGTTATGCGGTTACGAGTTCAAGTATAACTCAAGCCCCCAATTGATGGTGGTTATACGGTCATGAGTTTAAGTTTCATACCACCAAAAGATGATGCTTTATAAACCCTATACATAAGTTTGAAATTATAATCATAGGGGGGAAATGGGCTCACCAATATAATCAATTTATTATTTTTCTCTATCAAAATAATATCCTTAACCTCATTGTCCAAAATTTTTGACGGAGTTAGGGGCAAGAAAATTTGATGCGGTCGTTGAGAGCACCAAAAATATCCTATTCCCTGTAAAATAATGAAAAAGAAATAGTAAAAAGGAAGTAGGGTCGAATCCTCAGGGACCAGATTATACGAATGCTTGTCTCTCGAAATCCTGGGCAGAATCGTGCCCAAGAAAACCTACGTTCCTGGAAAAAAATAAAAAACAGAATTTAAGAATTGATTTTGGAAGCGAAAATAAAATAAAAACAAAATTTAAAGTTTACTGAAATTATGATTACAAAAATAATAAAAATAATAAAGAGAGTTTTAAGAGAAAAGAAATTCTTATAAGAAAGTTTCAGCCTCGGGTTGTCTCATTCCGCCTTGGGCTCAATCCTTGGCTTTTGGATGATCCTTCTCGACTCAAGTAAGCCAGTTATAGTGGAAGAGGACGCCTACGACCACCAGCTCCAAAGATTAGATTTACGATTTTTAGGGAACCTGACTCTAGCCAGTAATCTATGGCAGATCAACGCTTCTCAATGGCGAATCCCACGCCATTTTGTCTCTTTGGCTCGCCAACCTTTGACACAGTAAGTTAATGAACCGACTATGCAGTCTTTCCAAAACATACAAAGCGGCCGCCTTTGCATATGCTGAAAAGCTTACTTTTTAAGGGCCATGGACGGAAACGTCAGCCCGTAGTGCGGAGAAACGATGAATACTTGGCGAGAAGGCTAAGTACGGATTCTAGGCCTCAAGAACTCTTTTTGGGGAAATATTGACAACTTTTGGCTAGAAGGGTTTTTTAGTGGCTCATGATAATGGAGGGAAAGCAAATAAATAAAAATATGGAAAAAGAAATTTTATTGAAAAGAAATATGAAAGAACAAAAGACTTTTGGGGGAGAGTGTTTACAAAAAAAAGATGCCCCCAAATAGAGTCACTTCACCCCCTATTTATAGTGCTAGGGAGATAGTCTAATTGAACTTAAATTCTAAAAAGATAAATACATTTAATTAAAGATAAACAAAGATAATTAAAATAAAATCCTAAATTTGAATAATCCTAATAATTATCTTAATATTAATTATCCTAATAGAATAAAATAAAATAGAGTCTTCCAAAATAAAATCTCTTCTATTTGCTTTTAAGTCCTTGTGCCTTCCATGTTCGCACTTTTGACACCATATTTGTCCCACGTTGCATATTGGCCCATTTAATCTCCAAATTGACGCTTTTTCCCTTGAATTTACTTTTCGCCTCCAATTTTGTCCCTAAAAGATAAAAAAACATAAATAGCTCAAATTAGTAGGTTCAAGCTCAAAATAAACACATGATTAATATATAAAAACACGCCATTTTAGAGTATTATCAAATTCCCCCTACTTAGCCCATGCTTGCCCTCAAGTATGGTTCCTATTGACTGTGAAAGCTAGATTCTGCCATAAAAGAAATACCACTCCAAAGTTTCATAAAAATTAGTTAAAAACGCATATGAAAAATAAAGAGACCTCTAAGCTTGCTTTAAGTAAAACAGAAAAAGTATTCCAATTATTTCACACAAAAATTAAAATCGACTTGAGTTATGCCATTTAGGTAAATTACCAAACCTACTAAGACACCTTAATTATTTCCTCCTTTAGTCCCTGAAGTGCAACTTTATTAGTACTTATTTTTTTCTTCTTTTTTTTTTTCCTTTTTTGATTTTTTTTAAAATTTTATTATTATTTATTTACTTAGGAATATATTAAACCTTTTGACGCGAAGAGAGATGACAATCCAAGCACCCCACCCCGGTTACTCAGCCCAACATACTCCTAAAATTATTTATTTCCGGTTAGCGGAGTTTTACACAACACGTCACACAACCTTTTGACGCGAAGTAGAATGACAACCAAGCACCCTACCCTCATTACTCGGTCGACCACGATTTGAGCCATACTCATAACCTCGGCTAATGAGTTTTACTTGTCACGTCACACAACCTTTTGACGCCAAGTAGAATGACAACCCAAGCACCCTACCCGGTTACTCGATCACAACCACGACCTAAGTCAGTACTCATAACCATGGAAAACATTTATTAAAAATTAAACGATATTTAAAATTCTTGAAAACTCAGGAAAGAAAAAATTTAAGTGTAAAAAATAAGTTTCAATAATCACCTAATAGCCATGAACATTAATTAAGCATGCAATCATTTTAAGTGTTCACTTTATATTAAACTTGATTAATTTTACGAAAAGCAAGATAGAATTAACCTTATTAATCACAATTATTTTTAGCCTAATAAAAATAAAACAGTGGAGATGGCATCAATTATGGGAAAAATCATAACTTCCTTAGAAGGTAAGAATCATGCTTGTAGGTCAAACAATAGGCAATTCCTGGTAAAATCTTGGGCATGAAAAGTGGCAGGATATTCTTAAAATAAATGGGCAGAAACGAGCACAAAACAGCAGCAACAACAATATGACAGCAAAAATAGCAGATAATAATAACGAAGAATGCCTCCCCCCACTTAAAACACATAGTCCTCGATGTGAAGGTAAAAGGAAAACAAATAGGTGGAGAAAAAAAAAGTTTAGAAAAACTCCTCATGTAGTTACCGTCAGTAGGCGCACACGATGGAGAAAAAGATGGCGAAACGGCAAGAGGTGGAGACGGGGTGGGTGATGTGGCAACGGCGGTTCAGCTTCGGGTTCTCACCATGGTGGCTGAGAAATCGGCGGTGGGTGGTGGAGGAGAAAGGAGTTGGCGGTTATGGAGAAATTTGGGAAAAGAAAAAAAAATGAAAGGTTTGGGGGTTTTATTTGCTGAAAAGAGGTGTTTGGCTGCAGGTTTTGGGGATTCTAGGGCTGGAATAAGACTGTTTGGCAGTAGGGATATGGCATTTTGGTGCACACTTTCTGTCTTTTTTTTTCTTCGTATTTTCGCTCCATTTCACCTAGATGGAAGAAGAGAAATTTATTAATATTTAACTAAAATAAAATAAAATAAAATAATAAATAATAAAATAAAAGAAAGAAAAATAATAAATAAAAATAAAAATAAAAATAAAAATAAAAATAAAAATAAAAATAAAGATTGGGTTGCCTCCCTACAAGCGCTTGTTTAACGTCGCTAGCTTGACGCCTCAACTAGTATTAGGGCTGTTCCAGCTGAATTCTTTTGTTCTTATGAGCTTGGAAATTCTCATTTTTTAACACGCCCACCATATTTGGGTTTAATTGTCCTTGCGCATCTTTCTTTGGTTCCGTATTTTCCTTCAAGGGGCTGATCCCTTTTAAGTCGGCAATGGTCTCATCATTCTCCAAAAATGTGCATTTGAGATGTTCAGAAAGTGGATTTAATTTCAGATCTGGTGCCTGCACAACAGGAGGTAGAAGTTTAGTATTCATGGGAGCCAATAATTTATTAACAGATTCAAAATCATCAAACAACATTTTAGGTTTATCTCCATAAGATGACTCAAAAGTTTTTTCTATTGATGAGTCAATTATGTCGACACGGTTTACGTCCAAGACTTCACTTGGGTGACTAATAGTGCCATAAACATTAAACTTCACAATCTCCCCGTCAAACTCCATCGTGAGGGTTCCGCTTCGTACATCAATCTTAGTATTCGCAGTACCAAGGAAAGGTCACCCCAACAAGATGTCTGAAGACCCAGGAGTGTTATCCTCCTCCATTTTTATCACATAAAAATCTGCAGAGAAGATAAGCCCATTGACTTTGACTAATACGTCCTCGAGGACCCCTTCGAGATGCACAATAGACCTGTCTGCCAACTGAATGGTAACACCTGTCTTTGTCCAAAAACCCGCATTAAGTGATTCATAAATAGAATAAGGCATTACATTTATGGAGGCCCTTAGATCACACATAGCCTTCTTAATTCCCAAATGGCCAATTTTGCATGGAATAGCGAACATACCCCTATCTTTGCATTTAACTGGCATTTTCCGCTGTAGAACTGCGGAAACATTCTCACCAACACTTACCTTTTCATTACCTGTTAGTTTTCGTTTGTTGGTGCAAAGTTCTTTGAGGAACTTGGCATACCGCGAAATTTGTCTAATGGCATCTAACAGTGGTAAGTTGATCTCAACATTCCTGAATGTTTCGAGGATCTCCTTGTCTTCTTTACTTTTTCGACACTGATTTAATCGTCCTGGGAATGGAGGTTGGATTTTTGGCAGTGGGGGTTTCACTCGGATCTGTTCGTCGTTTTCTGGAGTTTCTTGGGACATTTCTTGACCAAGATTCTTGCCAGAAACTGGTTCCAGGATCTTTCCGATTCGTAACATTACTGCATTCGCATTCTGCCTCGGGTTTGGTTCTGTTTGTGATGGGAGTTTCCCTTGAGAGTTTAATTTCTCAATTGATGTGGTCAACTCCCTTATGGATACTTCAGTTTTCTGCTGAAAACCCTTCATTTCTCTTTGGAAATTGAGAGTTTGCTGTTGAAAATCAAGGACATTATTTGCTAATTTATTGACCAAAGTTTCTAAAGAATTACCTGAATCTTGCGACTGTTGTGGGGCTCGATTTTGGTATGGCTGGTTATATCATAGATTAGCCCCATAACTAAAATTAGGGTGGTCCCTCCATCCTGGGTTGTAGGTATTGGCGTAAGGGTCGTATCGTCTTTGTAGTGGCCTAGGAAAATTTCCCATAGCATCTAAATGGGCCATAGAATCGTCACACAGACTAGGGCACGCATCAGTCGTATGTTCAGGTGTAACACATATTCCACATACTCGGACTGGTTTCGATTTTTTTGTAACAAGGGAATTCACAATATTAGTAAGTCTATTAAGTCTATCTTCAATGGTAGAATTACTTAGCTGGTGAACCCTTCTAGGGGGTTCAGGATTGGCTCGAAATTGCTGGGAATTCGCAGCCATTGTAGAGATTAATTCTCTTACTTGTTGTGGAGTCATGTTGACTAACGCTCCTCCACTCGCGGCATCTACCATATTCATCTCCATGGGTTTCAAGCCTTCATAAAAGTACTGGAACAAAGACTGTTCCATTATATCGTGTTGTGGGCAACTTGCACACAACTTCTTAAATCGCTTCCAATAGTCGTATAAAGTCTCTGCGTCTTTTTGCCTTATGCCCACGATTTCTCTTCTTAACTTAGCCGTGATGCGGGAAAAACACATTAAGGAATAAACGAGATAGATCAGCCCAAGTTGTAATGGATCCAGAGGTAAATAAATAACCATTCCTAGTGAATCTGCTAGGAAAAAGGAAAGCGCGCAATTTAATTTGATCCTCAGTTACCCTCTGAGGTTTCATACTCAAACAAACCATATGGAATTCTTTTAAATGCTTGTGGAGGTTTTCATTTTGTAACCCACGGAAAGTTAGCAGTAGCTGAATCAAGCCTAACTTTAATTAAATCAGTATCCATAGTAGGATACGCGATGCATAGTGGCGGTTGTTCTGTCAGGGCTTCGGCCAGTTGCCGAATTGTCTGAGCCATAAGTTAAGGTGTTAAATTAGGGTTTTCGTCAACCCTAGTGTTCAACACTTCTTCAGGGGAATCGACTTCTTCTTCTTTACTTTCTAACGTTTGAGTAGGGTTTTCGTTAACCCTAGACTCTACTTCGTCGTCGATTCTAATTTCTGGCGGTGGATTGCTTTGAGTTCCAACCACCACTGACTGCTTTTTCCTTAGTTCTGTTTCCTTTCGATTAGTTTTCGCAGTCTTTTCGATTTTTGAGTCGAACGCAAGAGTACCTGGAGCAGATCTGGTCATAGAAAACAAAGAAAAACAAGATTAGTATGTTGCCGGTCCCCGACAACGACGCCAAAATTTGATGCGGTCGTTGAGAGCACCAAAAATATCCTATTCCCTGTAAAATAATAAAAAAGAAATAGTAAAGGGGAAGTAGGGTCGAATCCTCAGGGACCGGATTATACTGAATGCTTGTTTCTCAAATCTCGCGAAATTGTGCCCAAGAAAACCTGCGTTCTCGAAAAAAATAAAAAAGAATTTAAGAATTGATTTTGGAAGCGAAAATAAAATAAAAATAGAATTTAAAGTTTATGAAATTATGATTACGAAAATAATAAAAATAATAAAGAGAGTTTTAAGAGAAAAGAAATTCTTATGGGAAAGTTCCACCTCGGTTGTCTCATTCCGCCTTGGGCTCAATCCTTGGCTTTTGGATGATCCTTCTCGACTCAAGTAAGCCACTATAGTGGAAGAGGACGCCACGACCATCACTCCAAAGGTTAGATTTACGATTTTAGGAACCCGCCTCTAGCCAAGAATCTATGCTAGATCAACGCTTTCAATGGCGAATCCCACGCTATTTTGTCTCTTTGGTTCGCCAACCTCGACGCAGAAGTTAACGAACCGACTATGCATCCTTCCAAAACATACAAAGCGGCCGCCTTTGCATATATTTGAAAAGCTTACTTCTTAAGGGCCATGGACGGAAGTCGCCACTTAGTGTGAGAAACGATGAATACTTGGCGAGAAGGCTAAGTACGGATTCTAGGCCTCAAGAACTCTTTTTGGGGAAATATTGACAACTTTTGGCTAGAAGGGTTTTTTAGTGGCTCATGATAATGGAGGGAAAGCAAATAAATAAAAATATGGAAAAAGAAATTTTATTGAAAAGAAATATGAAAGAACAAAAGACTTTTGGGGGAGAGTGTTTACAAAAAAAGATGCCCCCAAATAGAGTCACTTCACCCCCTATTTATAGTGCTAGGGAGATAGTCTAATTGAACTTAAATTCTAAAAAGATAAATACATTTAATTAAAGATAAACAAAGATAATTAAAATAAAATCCTAAATTTGAATAATCCTAATAATTATCTTAATATTAATTATCCTAATAGAATAAAATAAAATAGAGTCTTCCAAAATAAAATCTCTTCTATTTGCTTTTAAGTCCTTGTGCCTTCCATGTTCGCACTTTTGGCACCATATTTGTCCCACGTTGCATATTGGCCCATTTAATCTCCAAATTGACGCTTTTTCCCTTGAATTTACTTTTCGCCTCCAATTTTGTCCCTAAAAGATAAAAAGACATAAATAGCTCAAATTAGTAGGCTCAAGCTCAAAATAAACACATGATTAATATATAAAAACACGTCATTTTAGAGTATTATCAATGGAGAAAAACTGAAACACAACTCGGGACAACAGCGATTGTTGTGATTAAAGAACTCATTAATAACTACAATTGTTGTCGCCCAAACTTGAGTTTTAGTTTTTTTCTCCACCGTCACAATCACTCCCCTGAAAGTCATCTTGCCCCCATCTCTGTCATAAGTTTCGGACAATGAAGTTAAGAATAATGCTTTGATGGAGAGAAAAATAAGTTGATAACATTGGTGAGCCTTTTTTTTTTCCTCTGTGATTATGATCTAAAACTTATGTATAGAGTTTATAAAGCATCCTCTTCTGGCGGCATGAAACTTGAACCCGTAACCGCATAACCACCATCAACTGGGGACTCGAGTTATACTTGAATCTGTGACTGCATAACCACTGTGAACTGGGAGCCCGAGTTGCAATATGACACATTTTAAAATGATGGTGCATTTCTCACATGACAAATGAAATATGTTGTTCTCCAAGCGCTATCATATCACCGTGAACTTAAACATATCTTAAAACTATCACAATTTTTCCATAAAACACAAACGCAAATAAATTTTTCTATCCAAATTTTCAATACCTAACACAAAAAAAAATTAGAAGGAAGAAAACATGTTCTGCTAGAAGCGTTTTTAACTGAGGTAACAGTAGGGAGGCTGAAAACGCGTTCTACAAGCTTTCAACCCCTTAACTGCCACCTTAGCAGATAATGCTTTTAGTAGGTTTCTCTGACTAAAATTGACTTATTTCTCTAAATTTGAGAGAAAAGGGTTGTAATTTGCTAATTATTTTTTAAAACGGGCATTCTATTTAAACTAACTAAAAATCGCAAGTATGTCGTAAATTTGAAAGAGGACGAAACGGACTAAAACTAAAACCATTGTAGAAAGATAACACGCAAAACAATGAAATTGGGCCAAGATCTGAGACTCTCATCATTACCAACGCAACCAAGGCTCCAATAAATTCTAATATAAATAAAAAGCACAAAAGAAAAACCGGTCAACCGTTACAAATACACACCTTCTCTGTTGGTTAAGCTAAAAGAAACACAAAATATTATGTTAAAACACGACCGACCTTCCAATTCCATGTCCGGAATTATTCATGAAAAATGACACTTCCTTCAATGAAAACTGTTCATCGTAATACTAAGTGGGGTATACTTGAAAGGCTATCGATTTTTCGAAGATTTTTTAGCTTCCTTTGGGATAAAATTCTTGTTTTTTCTATAGCAAGGCCTATTCAGTACAGAAGATTGACTCGCCCGGATTCATCATCATCATCTTCTTCTCCGGTGGAAGTTGTGGTGGTTGACGACAATAAGACCTTGCCGGAGGATCATCCTCCGATGGTATGCAATGGGAATGAAGCGGATTCGGATTTGGTTAGTCTGAAGATTAGTTTGTTAGGTGACTGTCAAATTGGAAAAACCAGCTTTCTTGTAAGCACATGATTTTTCTTTTCTGTTATTCATTAGTTCTTGAATGAAATTTCACTTAGAATAACTAGTTTTGAATGGTTTCTTTTTTCACATTTGAAGGTCAAATATGTCGGGGATGAACAAGAGAAAAGCTTACGGATGACTGGATTAAATTTGGTTAACAAAACATTATTTGTTCAAGGTGCCAGGGTTGCTTTCAGCATATGGGATGTAGGAGGTGATCTTTAATTTATAAATTTGTTTTTGAACTGTGGGCTTTGTTCTTCTGCTGTTAGGCTGAGTTCTGATTATTTGGTTGCAGGTGACAGTAACTCACTTGATCTTCTTCCAATTGCTTGTAAAAATGCCGTAGCAATTTTGTTTATGTTTGATCTAACTAGCCGATGCACTCTTAACGGGTTAGTTTTAAAACCAGTTTTTTAATTGGATAATAAAAAGGGCACTGAAATTTATAGTTTTATGATGCTTACAATACTTTTTCTTGGATTTTTCAGTGTTGTTGGATGGTATAGTCAAGCAAGAAAGTGGAATCAGGTACTAAAGCCAGTGTTTTCTGATAGAAATTTCATGTCTCCCTTCCCTGTCAGTGAGCAGTTAAGATTAGTTGTTTGGCCAAATTTTCCTACACCTGAGGGAAGTGGTATTGATTCTTGAAATTGAAATATTACTTATGTATAATTAGTCTGCAATTTTAAGCCTAACAATTGACTGTTAATACAGTAATTGACACTTTTGGGAAGAAACTATGCTTTTGTAAATGAATGTGGGGGAAATTGGCAGAATTCAATTAATAAGGAAAAGTCAGTAGATTGATGTCAAATTCTGGCTTTTCTGGCAAAAAATAAAGAGGATTGATGTGAAGTTCACTCATAAGGGCCATAAAGGGTTTTATGGATAATGGAGTGGAGCCCTTAACTTTCATGATGGCTTTTTCTGTTCTTAATATCAGTTTCCAAATTTTTAAGGTCCCCCCCCCCCCAAACAATAAGGATGCCTCTAGCAGTAAGAGAAGGGGTTATAGATTGGGTTTCAGGGCATCTCTCTTTCGCTGCCCTACGTGCTGGGATTTGGTCTCACCAGCTACGCTTACGTTTAAGTTATTGTCCTCTTTAAACGCCCATCGACCCTTTTAAGGCATTGTCATTTGAAAGCACATATCCTTTGATTTGAACCTGTATGTGGGGAGTAATGACCAAATCCAGATAAGGATGGTTACACGAACTAAATTACATTAAATCTTGGATTTGCATTTAAAGTGTTTTTACTTACTGTTTCCTTATCTTCATTTTGCAGACAGCAATTCCAATATTGGTAGGGACCAAATTTGATGATTTTGTTGGTCTTCCCCCAGATTTGCAATGGACTATAGTGACTCAGGTAGAAAACTTAAATTTGTTATTCTGCATGATTATTTGAGATCTGCTTCTGTCAATGTACTTTCTGATTTCATTGCTGTCAGTCGTAAGGCTCAAAAATATTGACCAAACACTCAATCATGTTCTCAACTAATCCGTGTTAAACACGTCTCGGGATGATGTGAAAAGCTTTGGATGAAAATAAACATTCCCGTCTTAAACACATATCTATCGGACACTCGTTTTTGAATCCAAGAAAACCATGCATGTAATTTTGCCTTGAAAAACGACAGATTTGTGTAAGAGGAATGTCCTGTGGAGTCTTCCTTAGTCTATTCTCAGCCATTTGACATTTGTGACAGAAGATCATTTCTTTTCCATTCACAATCAATGTTTAAAAATTGAAACACAAGGGGCCACCTTGTTGATTAAACTATACCAAATTGGAAGGTTGATTACTTTGGTCAAAGAAACTTCCTTTACATAGTAAAAAGCTATTTGATGTTTCTAAGCGTTTGTTTGTATCATCTTGTAGTTTTAACAGTAATCAAACTTGAATGTGAATATTTGATGAAACAGGCAAGAGCATATGCCAGAGCAATGAATGCAACCCTTTTCTTCTCAAGTGCTACACATAATATCAATGTGAACAAGATCTTCAAATTCATCATGGCTAAACTCTTTAACTTGCCATGGACAGTTGAGAGAAACTTGACCATTGGGGAGCCAATTATTGACTTCTAAAACCCATATCAGCTTATGGTGGATACGGGTATGCTCAATTTTTCTTTCAAGGTTATATCGCAACTAATACTCATGTTCAAAGACTGTGTTAAATTCAGAAATTGAATTTGAGTTGAAGGAACATGAAAAGTTGATCGAAATAGCTATTCTTTTCATGTAAATATAGCTGAAAGAGAAAGAATAAGAACAAGGAAAAAAGAAAGTTTGTTCAATCATAGCAGTAAATCGGCCCCACAATCAGTGCCATTGATTGTTAGATTCTTTTTCTTTTGAATGCTTTACTTTTCCTAGTTTTCTCATTGTAACAGTTTACACTGACTCCAAAGTTAGGTAATATGTGATGCTTCAGACTCACACTTATTCAAGTAACATGCTGCCTCTGTGGCTCTCTACTTCTTTTAAATATTTACTTTAGATGCATATTTAAGTATATGAAAACAGGTTGTTTTAAACATATATAAAAGCTTTTAAAAATAATATACGTACATATATATAGATAGATAAATGAGAGGGAATATTGGGGTGGGGGGGATGATGTTGCTGACTAGAGTAGGCATGATTTCACTTGGTTTCCAAGCAACTTAGAGAATATGAAAATGGGTTATTATTACAGGCTTTCTAAAAGTAATGTTATCTGGATTTTTATTTATTTATTATAAAGTATTTATATTTTTAATTACATTAGGATGGGATGGGTTTACAACCATATAAATTGAATTTTAGATCTCATGCTAATTAACTTAAAATTCATACAAATTTGTCACTAGCTCAGTGGCATGATTTGCATAAAATATTTATATTCCATATCATATTTTAAACATGTGAAAGCTTTTAAAATTTGAATATACTCATATTAAACACATCCGAATTAAAATAATGTAAATTAAAAGTGTGACCCAAAATTAAGCTGTTGTTAGTAATGAAATATTTTGTCAAGCATGGCTCAAAACAATGTTATTTAAACCAAACCGATTAGTCAAACTGGAAATCTTTTGGAATATCAGTCTAGAAAATGCTTTTGAATTGCATAGATAAAAATTCAATACAAACCAATTGAATTGATTAAAAAATCGATTAAGCCAACTAAAAATTAATTAAACCAACGATCGAATTAGTTGAATCGAGAGTTTATTTTTTGTTTTTTTAATTTTTAATTAGACTGATCTAGTTGAATTCATCACGCATCCCATTTAAAAAAACATAGAAAGGTTACTATTAAAAATAATGACCACTCTTTGCAAAAAGTAAAAGCACAAGTAATTATAAAACAAAACATTAGTTAGGAAAAGTCACCGTCCACGGATTAATCTACAGTTTATTCTGCGAATTATTTGCTTATTGGAAATCAAAAAACAATTGTTTTTTTTCCATAAAAAGTGAAATCATGCAGTGATTTAAACTTAAAACGGTTTTTTTTTTTTTGGATTAGAACAATCAAAGACTAAGCTCTTGGACACTTTTTGCAATGGCAAATGCTATGAAGCTTTCAATAATCTCTGTGCTATGGAGTATGGATACCAATAATCTTTAATTTCATTTTCAATAAAAGCCCTTGAGAAAAAAATTTAAGTACAAACAACACTGACTACTTTGAAGAGATCATTGACATACACAAGTTCGCACTAGATTAAACCCAGTCATCTAGTTCTACAAGGAACCTCTTCAATCTCAAATGTGGAAAAACTGAACACATTGACATCGGTCTTTGTATTTTGTGATAAGGATGTTGATAAATATATTCTTGCCTCTAGTGCAAGCTGATGAGATTGGTTTATATTGTAGCGGTGGCCTTCTGATTGTGTGCGTGCGCGTGTCTCACTGGGAAGAGTTCTCGTGCAGTAGAACATACTCTCGGCTGCGAAAACCAAAACAAATTATTTAAAAGGCTATCAATAGCAATACACAAGAAGAAAATGTTTCCCTACTAGACCAGGGGATTATGCGTTCAGCTAGTATCTAGCGACCAAATCAAGATGACAACTAAATTATTTCCATCTTAGACCACAAACAGATAAGAACTTATTTCTCCTGTGGATACGATGGGGTGATTGTTCAGCATAGACTTCACTAAAGAACAATGCAGTGGCTAAAGCAACAACATATGGAAGATGAAAACAATAATAACAGCAGCAGAATGTAGTGTGATGACTGCAGAATGACCAAAACAGGGAAGCCTTTATCAACCAATATCATAGTAACTTTGGGGTGTATGGCTACAAATAGCTCTCCAAAGCATGTAGGCATGCATGCATAATTTCTCGTGCATGTTGTTCTATATTACTTCATTCCTATTATGCAACTAGAAAGAACACATGGAATATTGTTAAGTGCCCTACCTACTGTTACCAAATTTAATGGTGTCTTTCTCAAAAAGTTCATAATAACGTTGAGGTTCAACTGGATTGTCCTGCAAATGCAAAAGGAAATTTAGATGAAATTATAGGAATCCAATCAAGTTTCTACGCAATTAATAAAGGTTTCGAGATGAATTGCTCACATTAATGAAAGTTTTATTAGTGCTTCCAAGGTCCATTATATAAGGCCTACGAGGCAAAGGCAAAATAGATTAAGACGAGAATTCATCATGATTATTCATAGCTAACACAAGTAAAATTTCAAATCGGTCTAGCCATACCTTACTTGCTTGGTTAATGTACCATCAGGTTGCTCTTTTTCTACTTGCCTGATAAAGAAGAAACATTTCATTAAATGATTTTCAAAAGAAATGCTGAGAAAATAACCGCTAAGTATAAATATACCGGAATTGAATGACAGCATGTTGCTTGCTGCAGGATGGATGGTCTGTCGGTACATCTGCCACTCGCCTTTCCCTCCCGAAAAGGTAACAGCTCTGGCGATGTATATAAAGGGGTTCTGCAAACAAGATGAATTAGAAAACAAGCCAAGAACCATGGGGACAAGTTCCTTGCTTTCTAAAACGGTCATTAACTTCTTACCAATATAATGAAAACAACAAGTTCTAATCCTCAGGTTCCAATGCAATAGTTAAGTATAAATCACAGATCACTTAACATTTAGAAGTTTTACTATTCTAGGGACATGTAATCAAGAATGGACAAAATTTAAAACCAAAAGGTCCAACTCTCAAGTACACCTCACCTCCATTGTATAGATGGAGTTAAACAAACAAATTATACTCATATTAGGTTTGGATCATGCTATATAGCTCTGAAGATTAGTAGACAAGAATATTTGTCAAAGGTAAAGGCATGAAAAACATTAAGTGCGATTAAAAAAAAAAGGGAAACTGTAGAATCATAGGAAGAGAATACAAGAAATTGGAAGGAAGCTATCTTGGACTAACCATTTAGTACTTCGCCAGCTTTGAAAACATAGAGTCGCCATCTTATATCGGGTTTTCGAGCATCAGGGGGTTCATTGAACAGCAGAGTCACACCTCTAACTCTGTTGGTTTCTGCTGCAAGCTTTCCAGATAACTCAAATGTAGGTTTTTGCTGCTAGTTACACAGACAATAACGAAAAATTAAACACCACACATAAAATTTATCAAACTAGTTAAGAAATGCATGGTGCAGCCATGCAGTATAAATACAATAGAACCACAGTGTAATTTTCCATAAATATCTTCAGAGTACCAAGAACAATTTAAATTATAAAACATGATTAAAAAAAAAAAAAGAGGAACAGGTAGCAGACAAGCTATTTGTTACTTTTTGTTTTGCTTCCAAGGCTTCCTCAGCTGCCTTCATCTTAGCAACAGAATCATCTTCATCATCCCTGCTTAAGAAGACAGAGAACCTATTGTTAAACAATTTAGAACTTGAAAAAGAAAAGAACCATGTTACTCGGACTTAGGTATGAGTGTTAGGTGTCAGTATAAAGACATGTCAGATATGGGTATGAAGGCATGTCTGAGATGAGTATGTTCAATTTTTTTTCCAAGTTTTCCCACATCCATGGGTTCCGGCCACTGGTACTTAAATCATAAAGAGTCGGAATAAAAAGCATAACCATAATAATAAAGTACGAACCTAAAAGAGCAAGTACATTCAACAACATATTTTTCTTGAAATCCCATAGAAGCAAGATAGCAAATCATGTGGCAACTCTTATCATATAAAAAATAGAGGAACTAATAGATCATAAACTATAAAGACAGCTAAGGGCAAAAGTGGACATTAGAACCAAAAACAACAAAATAAAGGCACTAATATAATAACTTAAACTTTTAGGTTCGATGTTTCTTAGACATCAACAAAATTAATAACACAAATTCTATATGTTAAGAAACATCCTGGCTGAAGGTTAAATGAAGAGGCTTAAACTTAAGAAGCAGCTTACCGATGTTCGGCACCTCTTGAATTATTTACCTGAAACGAAAAGCTTTTTTTCAATAAATCATGTACACATCAACTCAAGAGGAAGAAAAACAGAAAATATTAGTCCATCAATGTTATAACTGAAAACTGCATATCCTTGTAAAGCTTAATGTGCTTGTTAGCATGAGAATGTGAAAAAAAAAGCTCTTTATACTTGAAGGGACAATGGAAATTAGAACAGAATAAAACTAAACAGGCAAGAAATAAAACGGATATCAATGGACACCTCATCCCGAGATCTTGAATTTGAAGCAGGTGAGCGAGATCTATGCCTGCTCCTGTGGTGGCAATCCGATGGAGAAACAGACCGCTCCTGTCTTCCTCTACTAGACTTGCTATCAATATCATCTCGTCCCGACCGTCTATCCTTTCTGTCACCCCCCATCTCCCTCTCTGAAATCCTTTCCTTCCCTGAAGCTCTATCCTTATGTGTACTCTTCTCACTACCCCTGCTATGATTTCTCTCATACTCCCTCTCCACTTTCTCAACTTCCTTTTCAGCCTCTGGTCTCCTCAACCTCTTTGTCCTGGGAGAAGGAGAACGTGAACTAGCATGTTTTGGAGACTTCGTATGGCTAGAACGTTTCTCTCTTTCCAAAGAATGATCCCTGTGAGACCTCCTGTGCCGAGAAGGAGACTTTTCTCTTACAGGGGAGCTTCCTCTATGTGAACTCTTATGCCTTCCAGGTGATCTTTCTCTATTAGACGGACTCCTCCTTAGAGGAGACCCTCGCCTCCTAACTGGAGACTCAGAATGGTTGGACGAATTGCGTCCCATTCTGTTTTTGGTGAGAGTCCGTCAACACGTTTAGGCTGCAATAAGTAACATAGATTCAGCAATTGAGAAATTATAACCATTTTTCCTGATAAGATTCAGGAAAAAAATATTTATACGGCTTCTAATTTCCTTTTCCTTAACTAAGTCAACAGTTTTAAAAACTTGGATCATTTTCATTGGGGCACCTAAGGAAAAAGAACATGAGAAACCATAGCTTAGTTTTGAGTTAAGATTAAAGAATAGCATTACCTAAGAAGTGTTGCACAATTTGATCACAATTTCGAACCATTGCATACAACATAACATACTAAAAGAACTTCAACAACATTACAACATAAGCCTAAGACAAATTATAATTTAAGTGTCAGCTAACCTTGAGGTAGGCACAAATATGGTACTAAAGACAAAAATAACAACATAAATATATCAGAAAAAAGGCATAGAACATAAATAAAAGTTCAAACAAACAAAGCAAGAAACAGAACTGTCTAAGTTAGAACTCAGAAGGACCAATCGGAATAAATGAAACGACTAAAATAGGCAAAATAAAGAATACACAGAACGGGAAATATATAAAAATGTTTAGAGAAAAATAATTTATTCGAAAATAATAGCAATGAGAACTGATTCTAGACCCCCCAAACAAAAAAAAAAAAAAAAAAACTTCTACCCTTAGCTTCGACAAAGGTAAAAGGAAAACGGAAAAAGATTTAATTTTTAAAGAAGAAGAAAGAACCGACTTACCGGAAAAAAATGTTCGAAACTAAATCGTAGTAAGTTTCAGAAAGAAAGAAGGAAGAACAAAGGGAAGAAAACTGCAGATTCTGATTTGATAAGGGTTTAGGAGCGATAAAAGAGAGATACAGAAAGAAAGAGAGGGAAAGCCCATTAAGAAGTGAAAGACCCAAAAAGTACTCATCAATTTTGAAGAAGAAGCCCAATATTTGGCTTCTAACTGCCGAATGCTAAGCTGAAATTTAACCCACCAACCAAATCTATACTCTCTACATAACACCCGTCCAAATACACAAACAAACCCTCTTACTTTTCTTTTCTTTTCTTTTTTAATTATATATGAATTTTGGTCTCTATCCTTAAATTTTGAGGTTCTAAATTATATAATAAAATGTTCCAATTTTAGTTTTAGTTTCTATATTATGCTTAAAATTAAAGTTTAATCTCTATATTAGTTTTGACATAATTTAGTACCTTAATTTTTATAATGTCATAGTTAGTCTAAATATTTTATTTTGATTAAAATGTTGGTGTGCATGTGCCTAAATACACAACTTTTACTATTTGACATAATAATAAATTTAGCCCTTCATATTTATATCTTCTGTCAATTTGAATCTTATTTTTTAGTTAAATTTGGCCATTAACTTTTCAAAGAGAGTCAAAATCACTTTTCTTTTATGGAAACGTCAGATAAAACATTAAATTTTTAACGATATTGGTGTGACAACCTGCATGATATAGACTTTATACTGACACGATATTATTTGTCTTATGTCATATTAATAAATAATTTAAAATTTATAAAATATTCAAATTTATAAAACTTCAAAAAATAACATGAAGTATATAGGAGGATTGCCAAGCAAGCTAGAATGTTTAAAAAAATAACATTTTAATCAGTATTTCAGTTAAAAATATAATAATTTTACTCTATGTGAAAGGATGATGGTCAAATTTAACTTTTTTAAAAGGTTAAGGGCAATTTAGTAAAAATAATAGTTAAATTGACAAAAAATATAAACATTAAGAGCTAAATTTATTATGTCTTACTTTTTTTGAAATTATATGATAATGGTCAAATTCAATTTTGGTCCCTACACTTTGCTCAATTTTGAAATTTAATATCTATAATTATTTACATAATTTGGCACCTCAACTTTTTTAATGTTATTGGCTAGTATAAATACTTTATTCCGATTAAAATGTTGACATGAATTCTTAGGAATTGCTAACACTATTGAATTTCTTTGTTAAATTCAAATCATTACAACATTATTTTTTATTATATGGCTACCAAGTAAATATTTTTTATGTTACAATAAACGTTGATAATGACAATATAGAACGACCGCAAAATAACAAGGAAGAAAAATAAAACACAGATTTTATGTGAAAACCCTTTCGGAGAAAAAAACCATAAGCAAAGGAAGAGAAATTCACTAATGTTGAAAGACGAAGAATACAAGAGGAGTTTCGACTACATCTATTTAAAGGTTGAAAAACTTTATTTTAATCAATGTCAAATAGAAAAAGTGTAGTTCTATATGGATTCTACTTGTGCGGCATGGTCCGTTAATTGGAGTTTTAAGTTTTAAGTTTAGGGACTAAATTGATAAAATAATGAATTATAAAGTTTATTGTTTAAATCGGCCCTCGGCCTTAAGCCCTACACAAACCCCCTTGTTTTGTCATTGTATTTTATTTTTTTTAACAAGGATTCGGGTCACATAACTTTAACATTTTAATTTTACTATGTCACACTAGTGAATTTAATAAAAAAAATTAACAATATTAACAACTAGACCTACCTTTCAAAAAAAACTAGTTCAAAATTTTTAAATCTGAAAAATAAAAGAACTAAATTGCTGAAGATAAATTATATTAAGATTGATTTTCAAATATGCAAAGAGTATAGAGACTCAAAGCATATTTTGATCTTCAAATATGTACTATACAGTTTGATAGGAATGTTACTACTCAAATATAGAAATATAAATAATAATAATAATAATAATAATAATAATAATAATAATAATAAAAAGCATCTTAATCATTTTAGTTGTATCAATGAAGAGATTTCCAAGTTTGAGTTTGATGATTTGTTTTGAAAGAGGAGGAATAGATTATAGATGGAATCATGGGTTCATAACATGAAGAAAAGAAGATAATAGTGGTTGAACAAAAGACCTTTTATAAAGAAATACATGTTAGAACCTAGTAAAAAGAGATGTTTGTGTTTCAAGCATTTTGAATTTCTGACTTCTTAAACTTCAAAAATATGTCTTCTCCTTGTAGAATAAAATATTTCGCATCACCGATGAGTTCTTCGAGTTCTTACGTGGGTGGAGGTTGATGAAGATGAATTTTTTACTTTAAGAAAATATGCAAAATGAACCCTTGAGATTTGTTTTGGTCAAGTGTATTGTTTTTTTTTTTTCTTTAGTTAAAAGCAAATTAAATTGTCTTTAATTTTAAAATTGAATAAAGAATAAAACAAAAATGTATAATTTCTCGTAAAGACAAATATAAGTGGTCAAACAGTTAACAAAAGGGTAAGTGGAGCTTTTTAATTGGGTGATGCACCATGTCATCAAAAACTTGACATATCTTTTTTCCAAATCATATATATAGTTGACAAGGAGAGATCATGGATGATGTGGTAAGGAGTGTTCATAAAATAATTTTTCCGCCGTTAGGGTTAGGTGCCAAAAGGTTGGACGGAACAAAAATATAGGTGCTAAATCAAACAAATTGAAAGTAAAGGTCTCATATTGTCAAATCTGTTAAAATACAAGGATAAATGTTGCCATTATCCCAAACAATTAAGTCCATTGAAAATTAATATTTTCAATGATTTAATTTTACACATATTTGATATTTCAAAATAAAAACAATCCGAGATGGAAAATATTTTAATTAATTTTATTTTATTTTATATATTTTAGTATTATTATCCTATAAAAATTAACATTTAAAATTTGACTTTTGTTTAGAATAATATTAAATGTTTAAAGATTAAGAATAAATTGTAGAATATATATATATATTTTATAATTTGAAATCAATATTTATCAAACAACCTGATTATATTTCGTAATTAATTTTGAGTAATATATCAAACAAAATTTTTAACTTGTTTATCATATTACACTTTAGTTAGTATTGATTGAAAAATTCGGTTAAGAAAAAGGTTTTCAGTTACAACAAAAGTTTAATATTTTTGAAAATCAATCGGTTTGTGATATTTATTATAATAAACTTCTTCCGAAAGTTACCTACACCTTGTGTGAGATGAATTTAAATTGTTTTTGGCTTTCAACCAAATGACCTTTTTCACTATCCTCATACCCCAAATTGCACCAAGTGTGGGCTCGAACAACACAAACCAAACACAAAACAAGAAACAACTTAATTACTTTCAGTAGGAAAATAACTTCTCTCTTTATAAATTGAAAAGATTGTTATCCTGAAAAGTTTTGTTGTACAAGAGTAAATACTATAGTGTAAATATGAAAATTTAAGGGTGGAATGATATAGAAAATGGATGAAATGTTGAGATATTTTAGATAAATTAAATAAATAATAATAAAATAATAAAATATCATTTAAAATCAATTTAAAGTATTAATAAACTAATATTTATTTAATTTATCTAAAATATCTCCAACATCATCATTGTCTCTAGATTTCTCTCTCCTTCTAATTGACCATATTACCCTTGATGATCTTTTAAAGTTCCATTCTTGAGTCATCATTTAATTTGATAAAATTGTAATTTAGTCCCTCATAATTCTTCACTTATTCAATTTGGTCCTAATTCATCCATTTTCCTTAGTTTCTATCATTCCACCCTTAAAATGTTTGCACTATTGGTCCTTAACTTTTTCATATTTACACTTTAACCCCTCAAGTTTTGAGTTTTTACTCTTGTACAACAAAACTTTTCACACTTTTACAATTTAGTCCTTTTCTGAATCAAGATATCATAATTTACTTCCCAATGTTGTCATAACTCAAAACTTCCCTTTTTATCACTTATTTCTTTATTTTTCTATATCAAGGATAATATCTTACTATAGAAATTTTCGGGGTATTACATTTTGTAACACCCCATACCCGTACTCGAGACCGGTATAGGATATGAGGCATTACCGAAATTTTTAAAATAATTTCAATTAATTTATATCGTTTAACATTTATTTTCATGTTTTATGTAACATCCTTTTTATATTATAATTCTCGTGTCATATCAAATATTCTATCTGTTGAATCATTGGAGTTCTGATGGATTTTTCAATAGTACACTCAAAGTGTACATTTCCATATTCCATCAATTCATATTCAGAAATAACCCTTAGGACGTTTAATCATCAAGCACTCTCTCGAGTCACATCTCATGTAACTGTAGTGAATCAGGATTACCTTTTCAGGTCAAATCCTATCCACCTTAGGTTACCATAATGAATCATGTATCATGTAACTGTAGCGAATCAGGATTACCTTTTCAGGTCAAATCCTATCCGCTTTAAGTTCCTATAGTGAATCAGGAATAAATCCTATTCACTTTAAATTACCATAGTGAATCAGGAACAAATCCTATGCACTTTGAGGTATTATAGTGAATCCGGAACAAATCCTATCCACTTTATATTCTCGAGAAGGCTTTTGTCAGATTAACCGTCCGGGCTATCTATTTCTGCAACACATGCAGAAACGTTTTCATTTGGGAAATCACCTATATCCATCCGGAACCCAATATTCAAACAGATTTTATCCCTTTCAAGTAGTTTCAGAACATGTATTATTTCTTTCATTTCAACATCCATACATTTCATATATTCAATTCAAACATCATATAAAATATAATATAATATTTAAATTGACATATTTATATGCTCATTCAAGTTATACGAACCTACCTGATTAAGGGTGAGTTTGGATGGACGGTGCGTTTAGCTGCGGTTAGTGTAAAAACAGCGGTGGCGGTGAGATTAGATACTGTAGCGATACTGTGACGTGAGACAAAAAGTAAGCTAAACGCACCGTACTGCACCCAATCGCCCATCCAAACTAAGCCTAAATTGTAGAAATACTAAGATTTAAGGGCATTTTGGTAATTTATCATTTTCCCAATTCACCCGATCTTAAATTAATAATTTTATTCAATTTATTAATTTAGATAATAAAACAATTCATTCCCTTCAATTTGGTCATTTTGACATTTTTACAAAACTGTCCCCTAAAGTTTTACTTTTATTCAATTTAGTCCTTGAGCCTAAAACATGCAAATTAACCATACTAGCTGAATATTCATATATATTTTCCTCCCCCTCATCTCTATTCCACATCCTTAATGTATATAACACACTTGTAAGTAACATTATCTAAAATTTTTATTATTTACTTTTATGAATATTCAAGCTGTCCATCTGTGTCATAGTCACTAAATTATTTATATCTGGAGCTATAGAACTCCAAATTAAGATCCACTAATTTTCCCTAAAAATCTTACCATAAAATTTTCAGAATTTTTGGTTTAGCCAATAAGTACAGTTTATTCTTTAAAGTTACCCCTGTTCTGCTGTCTGATAGTTCTGACCCTTCTTCACTAAAAATTAATTATCTCCTTGTACAGAATTTGAATGATGTTCCCGTCTATTTCTCTTGAAAATATAATCATTCAAAATTATAAACATATAAATTTAATCCCATAATTATTTTTCTCCAATTTTTTATGATTTTTCAAAGTCAGAACAGGGGAACTCGAAATCATTCTGACCTTGTCTCACAAAATTTATTATATCTCATGATTTACAATTCCATTGCTTACATAATTTCTTCTATAAGAAACTAGACTCAATAATATTTAATTTTGCATTTTATTCACCCTATAATTCAATTTCTACAATTTTTGGTGATTTTTCAAAGTTAGACTACTACTGCTGTCCAAAACTGTTTTAGTGCAAGATATTAATTACCATGTTTATAACACCCTTATTTTCTTTTTCTACACTATTTCTCATCACTTTCTCTTATTTTCTCTTCACTGACATATCAAGAACATAGGAAAATATGTAAGGAAACTCTACATTAACATTAATCCCATGCTTTTTCAATAATATCAAACTTAAAAATATATTGAAATCATGATGTTCTTACCTTGTTCTATTGATTTCAATCTTCATCTTGATTTTCTCTCTTCTTCAGCTTTCATTTCTTGAATCCAACTTGATATTCTAACTTCCCATAGTCTCCTTAACATTTTTCTCTCTTGGTAGCTACGGAAATTCTTTTGATTTTTGGGTGAAAATGGTGAATTTTTGATAGAATGACCAAATTGTAAAGAAAGCAAAACTTTCTTTCTTTCTCTCTTTCTCTCACGTTAGTGCATGGGAAAAATGTCCATCCTCCTCTTTCTTTCCTTACATATATATATTAAATAAAATAATAATAAAATAATAAAATATCATTTAAAAATTAATTTAAAGTATTAATAAACTAATATTTATTTAATTTATCTAAAATATCTCCAACATCATCATTGTCTCTAGATTTCTCTCTCCTTCTAATTGACCATATTACCCTTGATGATATTTTAAAATTCCATCCTTGAGTCATCATTTAATTTGATAAAATTGTAATTTAGTCCCTCATAATTCTTCACTTATTCAATTTGGTTCTAATTCATCCATTTTCCTTAGTTTCTAGATTATTTCACCCTTAAAATATTTGCACTATTGTCCTTAAACTTTTTCATATTTACACTTTAACCCCTCAAGTTTTGAGTATTTACTCTTATACAACAAAACTTTTCACACTTTTACAATTTAGCCATTTCTTGAATCAAGGTATCATAATTTACTTCCCAATGTTGTCATAACTCAAAACTTCCCTTTTTATCACTTATTTCCTTATTGTTCTATATCAAGGATAATATCTTACTATAGAAATTTTCGGGGTATTACAAATAGAATTTATGCTTAGGAATAAATTTTCCCTATTTTTCAACATAATCTACTAGAGGTGTCTATTTATAGGGATAGATAGGAGAATTCTAGTTGAATAAGGATTACACAATAATATTATTTAAATAGAAAACATTTCTCCAGTCCAACTAGGATAGAGGGCCAGCACACCTTAGATAGTGACACTAGGTTGCCGCCCCTCACATGTAATTTGAGGGGATTTGGGAATCTCCTGTATTGAGTAAAATTATATGTGCTTCTTAGATTTTTGACTCAACACTTTATAATTTAATCCAACTTAATATTTATTTTCTATTTACCAAAATAAATATTAATTAATTAAATTAACTAAATTTGTTTCTCAATTAAATACTTTTTCAACCCAATTTTAGTTCCGTTAAGGTCATGACAACTTTACCGTAAAAGAATCTATAATAAAATATATTTAATTTTTTATTTAATGGATTCATAATGACTAATTAATTTAACTCCATTTTCTAACTTCAATTATTTAATTATAATTAATTAAATAATAATTTAAAAATTTTAAATTAATTCTCAAGTATTTCTATACTTAACGAGAAACCACATTCATTTGTGAATGTGACTCATTTCTCTAACTTCATCATTTCCATTCATTTCTGTTCTTTGGTTCTACATGCAATTCATTTTTAGTTTCAACGAGCTAGTGGAGGGACCAATGAGACATATATAATTAGGGCTCAAATAATTCATAATTAAGTTTCAGCTTTTCACCTATTAATTATAAGTTTATTTAGTCACGAAGTTATTCCACTATAGTATTGTGATTGAGCTCTCCCAAGTTACATACCATTATGAAAGCTACTTAATAAATGCCTGCCCAATTACCTTGTTATAAGTGTGCTACCCTCATAGGATATCTTTAATCTATTTGAGATAAATTCGTTTTCCTAATATGATCCTATTTTATCTCATGATAATTATTATATCTTCGTTTATTAAAGTCAATTACTATTAAATAGTAGTCAAGTCATTTATCATAAAGACAAACAACCCGTGGTCACGTTTACTTCTCATCTACCTTGTAATGCAAATGATAGGATATCATTTATCACTTAGTTGAACTATGAATTCCACTACTTGGAATGATGTACATACTACATAAGTAGTATACCCAATGCATTAGCTTTCAATTCCTTATCTATTTGATTTATGCTTTTACTTACATCAAATATATGAGTCACACATACATAGTCCATCATTCACTCAAAATTAATGTACCCCACACTATGAACGTCATAAATGAATAAACCATAAACAAATCTAAAATCTATTCTACTTGGGTCTTGTCTAATGTACTGCCAGTCCAGTTAGCCACATCTAGGTCTCTATCTTTTGGGCGTCATCCGCTCCAATGCTCAAGACAAAGCATCTCCTCAATTGGACTTGATAGATGACATATTAGTCTTTCAATCGGTTTGCTCATTTTCAATTAGACTAAGAATATGTTCAGGTTCATCTACTAATACAAGTTATTTTTCTGCATTACAATCCGATCACGTAATACCACTTAGTATTAGTTAAACGTTAGATAATTAGTAAGTCAATATTTACTTCTATTTTGCTTTGCATGCAAAAACATTAAGGACAATATACAAATGATATCAATATAATTAATGAATATTTTATCAAACCAATTTATTAAAAAAACAAGTATACTCAAACAAAATTACTAAACTAAGGGCACTAGATCCAATAGGTACCTCCGTTTAAATTTTCTAATAAATTTATTGATGTGGCATTTCAAAATTTTAAAGAAATATATGTTCACTTAGTAGTGATGTAACAAAAAAAATATTGAAAATGTTGAAGTATATTTTTCTAAAAACTTTCATTCGAACTCGTCATGATAAAATATTTTTTTAGAAATAGTATTCTTAAGAAAAAATGTTATCATCATTGTGGTTGAAATAGTTAACAATATCAGCAATTTGAATTAACTAATGACATTATAAAAGTAGAAAGGCCAACTTATGTAAATAGTTAAAGTATATGGAGTAAAAACAAAAATTTGATCATCATATTATAATGTAAAGGAAAAAGACGCAAACCCCCAAAATGAGTTACTCTTAGAGACTCTTAAAGGCATTTATATTATATACAACTATGTAACGCTTTGACCGAAAGGTTAACAGTATTAGCTATTTGCACCAACTCATAACATTGTAAAAAAAGGTTAAATTATGCTATTTGTCCTTGTAATTTGCAAAAGTTATAGATATACTCCTTATACTTTTCAAATTGGACAACTTTAGCCCTTGTACTTTTTTATTTTTGAAATTTTATTTATTTTTGAAATTTTAGTTTTGACCGAATAGTAACAATTAAATATGTTCGATTAAAATTTTCTATTGGTCATATACTGATACATCCACGGATGGGGTGAAATTAATTAAATTTCATTTACCGAAGCTGCCAATTTTCAAGTTTGAAAAATCATCAGACTTGCGACGACTTTTTGGATAAGATGCAGATATTTCTTGGTTAAGATTCTTCATAGTGTTTGGAGCTCTATTTCTTATCTTCGAAACGCATTTTGAATCACTCAATTTTGAGTTTAGGAGCTCAAGTTATGACTATTTTAGTGAAGACTATGCGAGCAAAATTTCTAGACAAGATTATGACGAGAATTACAAGTTTTGGGCTTTTAATTCGAGTTTAAATGTATAGGGTTTGAGTTTTAAGATTAATTTTTATTATATATGAGCTCAATATTGTATTTATTAGCTCTTATTATTTTATTATTCTGAATTTTAATAATTATTAAGTAGTTTAAGTTATTTAGGAGTTTTATGTCAATAAGAAAGTTTAGTTTAAAACTATTACTTGTTTAGATTAATTAGAGTTCTACTATACTTAAAAGCTTTATTTAGATTTATTTAGCTAGCCTATGTATATCCCTTTTCATTGTACACAAATCAGAAAATTTATTTTCATTAATAAAGTTTTCAACTCTGGGAGTTTGTTTCTTTGTGCAAGATTTCTTTCTTGTGATTTTTAGAAGTAGTTTTTTTTTTTTTGATTTTTTCAAGGAGTTGTGAGAATTTATTCTTTACTCTTAAATTTGCCAATAATTATTTCTTGGAGGGTTAATTAGAGCCATTAATTGAGTTTGTTGGGATTTATATCTCAAAGAGTTTAATTGGACATTTATCATTTTATCCATCATATCTATCGGTTTATCATTTCATCTTTCACTTTACTTTAATCTATTTTTCACTATTTAGTTATTATTTTGAATATTTATCCTTTATTTATTTTTCTTATTTCCTTTGTTTTTTCTAAATTTATTTAATTTCTTCCTTTCATGTCACATCCAAATCTTTTATTCTTGAGTCGAACAACTTGAATTCGATCATTCTTCCGCTTTGACCTCACTCGCGTATCATATACTATGTGTAATGTTGTAGATTTCGTCCATGTTCTTCAATTAGATCATTCTTAATTGTTATATTTTTTATTTGTCAAAATTTTAGTAATGCAAAGATAACTTATAAATTCATTAACTGGTTTTTTTAATAATATGTGGAAATAACAATTTGCCATAGCATCACACATGCAACAATATATTTGCCACGTCAAAATTTGAAAATGGAAGAACTTAACGTAATAAATTTAATAGTTATCATTTAGTCAAAATCAAAATTTTATATTTCAAAACTATATGAACTAAAAATGATCGAATTATAAAATACAGAGACTAAATTTATAAATTAAGCATAAAAGAGAATTAATAATAAAATTTAATTTTATAAAATATAGAGATATGAATTATATTACAAATTAAAGTATATCTATGTATTAAAATTTAAATTTAAGCATAATAAAAAAATTAAAACAAAAAATAAATATTTTGTAAAAAAAGGAGAATTATATATATGCCAAAAAAGGAAGGCATAAGTTTTCGGGGCTAGACTTTTAGCCTCATAATTCGTGTGGCCTTAGACGATTCTTTCAAATCAAATTGTGCCTAAGTTAGCCTAATTTCACAAAGTGAGGATTCTCGTAGAATTCCTCCATGACACCAATTTATACAACGAAAGCAAATCAAGCGAAAAGAATGCTCAAAAGAACAAAATAACCATAGAAAAATAATGCACGAGATGTGTTTGAGTGAATACTCTCATGGAATTCTATTCCTCTAAGAATTCAAGATACAATCGATGAATGAATGATTTACAATTAATGGGGAGGCTTTCTATTTATAGTTGAGCTCCCCAAAATCGAATGCTCTAGCTAAATTTACATTGACAGATGAGATGAAGCCTATCCCTACAATTAAGGGATTTATAAGATTTACACGATCAAATCAAATATAATCTTTTCAGACATTATTTCCCTCAATCTTCTAAGATTAGTTTCTCTATTTTCCAAGGTAGCCTAATTTTCCATATCTATTTCATTGGGCCATCTAAGCTTCAAATAGACAGACTTTTTCATTAGCTCTTTGAATCGGGCCAGTTCTCGAGTGTCAAATGATCCCCATCTAACTGATAGACCTCTATAAGATGCATTTTGTACAATGGTCACGGGCTTTAAACTGCAGCTCGTGACATTTTCCCCCACCCATTCTTGCAATTCCCTCGTTGTGCTTTTGGAATGACATTGACTTGATTCACTTCAGAACTTTCTCGACACCTTAGCTCCTTGTTGACTAGTCTTACTATCGGGTTGTCTTGCCCTTCGAAACTTTTACCTCGAATTTCATCACCTCTTAGCTCAATCTATTCCACTCGTTGGTACATCTTGATGGTAAGAAACCATCGCTCTCACTTGCCTCAATTCTGACTTACCTTGATCCGAATCCTCTTGATCCATACAACTAAGCTCTGACATGCCCACAGCTCGTCGATTTCCTCACTTCAGAACTTTGAAAGGGCCCCTATGTTCTTACGAAGCCAATGGTAAGTCAAAATGTAAAACACTACCATAGTGTTTGAGATTTACCTCGCTTGTCACATTTACTTGGTTCGACTGTCCAATTTGCATCCTTACTTTCTTTTCGAAGTTTGATGCACAACCCACCTTTCACTTGGGTGGTAGCTCCTCCGATAACTGAACATAAATTAGCTTCATTGATCTTAGCTTTGAAGTTTGCACCACTACTTTTTTCTCTAAGTCCTATGCACAACTCATCTCTTTTTTGAATGGAAGCCTCTCAGATGACTCGACAAGCTCTGCCACTTTTCTCGAATTGAGTTTCATTGATCCTAGCTTCAATGTTTGCATCACAATTTTTTCTCTTAAGTTCGATGCACAACTTACCTTTTATTAGGGTGGAAGCTCTCAGATGACTCAAAAAGCTTCATTGTTTACTTTCTCTTGACCACTACTAACTTGGATTGCTCTAAACAATTTCGCAACTCATATGAACCATAACACAAGAAGCATTTCACTCATTTCCTCTTGTTCCTCTTTACCCTCTTGGTTTTGACTCTTTTCGGAATCGAACCAAGTCTCATGGGCTTTCTGTCTGACCTATTATCCCCTTCAACGAAAAACTTCTTCTGCCAGTTTTGCAAACTATGCAGACCACCACATAAGAAATACTCCATTGACTTATTGTTTTCTTTGGCCTCATTAGCTTCGGCACCACTTGCGCTTGACCCAAGTCTCTCGGTCCCTCCTTTCGGCTTGTCATTTCTCAAAAGCATGGATCTCTTTTGCTATATTTTTAACACATGTGAACCGTCATAGAGGAAACATTTTATCTTGCCCCTTTTTTTCCAAGTTGTTGGGTTTTCTCTTCCCATTTTGTGGATTTTTGTCACCACATTTACCGCTTTCGTTGCCATTATCTTCATCATTGTTCCCCTTATATATACCCTTTTCTTCGAATTCGAAAAACTCAAGCTTGTCTTTCCCTAAGCCCAACTTAACTATAGACTCTACTACCATCATGGCTTTTGACAGCTCTTGAGCACCTCCACGTTTTGATTTCTGTTTGACCCATGACTTTAACCCATTCTTGAATGCAGGAAACGCTTCATTCTCATTCAAATCTAAAATACTCCCCAATTTTGCCTCATCGTGTAAGTCGTCACAACTTTTTCTGAGCTTCCTCTTTGGCATATCCCAGGTAAAACTGACATTTCAAGTCATGCTGGAACTCATCCCAAGTCCTAATCTCACTATACCTTTTATCTGTAGACCTGCTCTGACACCATAAAAGCTCAAAATTAGTAAGAAACATGGTAGCAGTATTTACTTTAATAACATTGTCCATAATGCCTTTGGCACAAAACTATTACTCCATTTTCCATAAAAAGTTGTTCACATTGCATGCAAACCTTATCCTCGCAAGCTTTTTGGCTTCGGGACATCTACCTCTCAATTGAATGATGTACTGGACACTATTTTATCTATGACTGCTCGACACAAGGCAAGCTCTCTCTCAAGCTCATCTATTCTTCTGCTCAAAGCCCTCGTCGTGGCCATTGTTTCCTCCTTCAAAGCGATTGTAGACACTCAATTTTGCCCGGGCCCAGAAATAAGTCCAAAAACAAAAATAATAAACCCCCAAAAAAATGAAGTCCAAGTTCAGTCCAGAATTACAAATATAATTTGGCCCGATCGGAATGGCCCATTACTTGAAAAGATTTAAGGTCCATCTACAAGTTTGACTCATATGGAAATATAATCTTCAATGATATGCAATCTTAGATGTGATATGCAATCTTAGATATGATACAATCTTAGATATGATTGCAATCTTAGATATGATACAATCTTAGATATGATTGCAATCTTAGATATGATATACAATCTTAGAAGATATGATTTTGTAATCTTGGAGATTTAATTTGTAGATATCCTTTAATCTTAACCGTTGATGTAATTGATCTGTACCGTTGAATTTGGGGAAGCTCAACTATAAATAGAGGCCTCTCCCCTCATTGTAAAACAACTTGACTACACTTGAGTTTTGGGAAGCAATAAGAATTCTTGAGAGCATTCACTCAAATTTCTCTCCCTCTTGCGTTCTTATTTTTTATGGTTTCTTCTTATTTATTCTTTGTTCATTTTCGTTTTCAACCTTTTTTATTTAATCCCTATCTCCTTTATTTTTTAATTCTCTTTTATATTTTATTAGTATTATATCAAATTATTATTTTTATTAAATTCTATATTATTCATTGTTTTAAAAAATATATTTCATTTAATTCAAAAAGTTTTTTTCTTAAATAAGGCAATGTTTGGTGTTTAGAAATTCGGAAAATAGTGCCTTAACATGCTAGGTTGCTATTTTTTCGTTTGACTAGATAACCAAATATCCTTTTAATAAATTTTCAAAATCATGAGATAGTTTTAGTTACGAGGATTTAAAACATCATGTCCTAACATGCTGGATGTGATGTTTGTATACTTTCGGAACAAAAGAATCTCAAGTTTCAACTTTAAATTGTTCAAGTTTTAAAATCTTTTTAAATTTTCGACATTAGGACAATAAATAATCAATTCGGTACCAATTTTGGGCGTTACAAGGGTGTTAATCCTTCCTTGTGCGTAACCGACTCCCAAACCTGTTTTCTTGAATTTTGTAGACCAAAATGTTTTATAAAGGTGATCCAATCACACCTAAAAAGGTTGGTGGCGACTCCCATTTTCATTTTTCAAAAAGTCGAACCCCGTTTTTCAAACCTCTTTAAAAAAAATGGTTTCGACAGCGATCACTATGGCTTCGACAGCATCGCTTCTCTCATAAGCTTATTCCTCATGGAATTGAGTGCCTTTTATACCTTTTCCATATTACTCTTGTGAGACTCCAACACAAACTTCTTGAGCTGATCCTCTATTGAATCAAACCCATCGGTACGTTCCACGACCACTTTAAGTGTCTCACTCATGTCCTCTAGAGAATCTTCAAGATTTGTCTTATCCCATGTTTTAAAAATATTTTCGGTTAAATTGAACATAATGAATAGTTTGGCCAAGTGGTTAAGAGCTTTGATTAAATCTTAAGGGTCCTAGTTCAAGTCTCATCACATTTTTTTTTATTATTATTTAATTTTTAGTCAACTTTGTCATGTTACACCCTCTTGTCGTCCATCACCTATTACCATGCTTAAAGGAGATTATTTCTTTTCTTTTCAAATCAACTTGCCATATTTACTCCATCATGATCCCCTTTTATTTCCTCTATATACCATTTTTCTCCATCTTTGTCATATGAAGTGTTTTATTGTACCTAGACAACTTAATTCACTATTGAACCAATTTTCTCATCACACTTCCCCTCTATTGTTGTCCCTCTTTCTAGTTCCTCATTTTCTCTCCATTTTTTTCTTTCTTTTGTTTTAGCCATCAACCACCTTTGTATTTTTCCTCCTCTACCCTACCACTACTTTGCCAAACAAATCACTGTCAGACTTCCACATTGCTACCGCACCTCTCATACATTTTTTCTCCTTCGCCGCTATAGCACCACTATTCACCACCTTTATACACCACCATCTAAAATAGCAACTTTTTCTTCTTCTTTTCATTATCTCCCTCTTTTCCTATTGCCGCATCACTCTTGCTCCCCTCCTCCTCTATCGAGTCCTCACTGAATCATTGCTGCCATTATCGCTGTCGTCGCACCTCTACCAACGATTAATAATTTTCCTATTTTTCATCCATTTCTGACTTCTTCAACTCTTTATAGTAATCGAAATCCTTTTATTTTATTTTCAAAAAGTTCTTTGAATTATTTTAATATTATCACACTTTTTGACTCACTATTTCTATTGATCAATTTTTATAGATTCGGTTTCTCCTCCAACACAGGATTCTGGTGATCCATCACATCCCTCTATTCAATTGAGTCAAGGTAAGTGATAGTGGATTGAAAACCCCTATTTTCTTCCCTACTTTTCCTCTTGGTCAAATGTCTTTAAGACATATAGTGTAATTTCCCTCGTGTACTAACATATCATATGTTATGTTTAATGAAGGGCCAATCGACACCATTTCGAAAAACTCCTACTTTTTGGAACGAAACCATCATACGAACTATTATCATAAGAGTAAGTTTAAATGGGTGATTTGATTTTAGTGTGTAATAAATGAGTGATTAAAAAGGTCAATTAATAATTGAAAGTCATTTGATAACAGGTCAATATTCCTTTAGTTAAGATTTACTATCAGGTGTGGGTCTCACTTATTACAAGTTAAATAAATATCATTAAAAATGCTTAAATCATATATTATTACTTGATCTATATTTTATGCGAATATCATAAGTATTCTAAAGTGGGAGATTAAATTTGTCAAAATGGACTACGCAAGTAAGTGATTCCATACTAACGATTTGTGAAAGCATGTTGTATGATTATATTTATTACTGATTTGAAAAGCATGTTGATATTATTCTCATGATATGTAATAAAGTGGCACATATTAATTATTCATGACTGTTAAAAAGTCATATATTGCAATATCGAGATTAAATGTGATTAGCATGTCAAAACATACCTATGTGATCCTAAAGTGTTAAATGATTCGATAAGCATAAATTACATGCCTAAAGTGTTATTTTGTAATAAGTGAAAATATGTTATTGCGGTCATATTACATGCATGGGGTGGGATATGTGTAAGGAGGAAGTATTAGCAGCCTTGTCTGCATTATTGGCAATTTGTCTGTACTATTGGTGGCTTGACCACATTATTGGCAGTTTACTTACAACACTGCTTGCATGTTTGAACTAATGGTAGTTTATCTACATTACTGGTGGCTTGACCACATTACTGGCAGCACTGTCTGCATTACTGGTAGCATTGTCCACAAATTGGAGTGTTTGGATATGCGAGTTCTGGGAAACTCGATTGAGGAGTGTAGCGGTGATGGGTAGGATGTTTTAAATAAATATGCATAACTGTTTTATAAAAATCGCATTGCCATGATCATATGCATATGAATTGTATAATTTGATTAATGATTATATGTTTATTGATATTTATTTGTTAAAAGACTCACACTAGGCTTAAAAAGCTTACTCCTTTAGTGTTATAACCTTTCAGGTAATATCGAACTTAGGGCTTCGATTTAGCATTCGATGGAGCCTCTCGGATGGATCTTAATAATGGATTCATAAAATATTTGGTTGTTGTTTGTGGACTTTAGAATTTGGACATTTTTTATTTGGGTTGTTGTTTTATTTTACAACTTTAAAGCGCCATGCATGTAAGTCATAAAATATTCATAAAGTATTTAAATTTATGTGTTTATATAAATTACTTATGATTTTACTTGGTTTCAAATAAGATTATAAATTTATGGATTTTCTAAGTCATTTTGAAAATCCGTTGCTAATGATTTTACTCAAAATCATTTTCTTTAATAAATAATTAAATTACAAATTGCTTGTTTTTACCATTTAAAATGATTTTACGACAAAATATTGAATTTCTCAAATATTCATGTTTTAAGTTTTTTTTTTAAAGAATCAAAATCACTCGGAACATTAAATTTTAAATTCTTCGTAAACACAACTAAAACCTAGTTAATCTCAACAAGTAAACGTTTTTTAACGATTTTAATGTAACTTCCGAGATTCGATTATAATGTCTAGGCAGGTTTGGGGCGTTACAAGATTGACTGCTCATTCCTCTAAATCCGATAGTAAGTCCCTCAAAAGGAATGTTTTTCTGGCCCCCCCTCATGTCTCTACTGACCCATTCTGATGGACAACTTTTTTCGACATCTAGAATAGTGCCTTCGCAACCTAAGCTCAGATACCAACTGTTATAAGGCTCAGTCTCACAATTCGTGTGGCCTTAGACGATTCTTTCGACTCAAATGCACCTAAGCCAACCTAACTCCACAAAGTGAGGATTCCTGCAGAATTCCTCCAATATACCAATTTGTATAGAGGAGGTAACTTAAGCCAAAAGAATGTTCAAAAGAACATAATAGCCATAGAAAAATAATGCACGAGAGGTGTTTGAGTAAATGCTTTCAAAAAATTCTATTACTCTAAGAATTCATGATACAATGGATGAATGAATGATTTACAACTGAAGGAGAGACTCTCTATTTATAGTTGATCTCCTCCAAATCCAACGATCTGGTTAAATTTACATTAATAGATGAGATGATGCCTTCCCTACAATTACAAGATTTACAAGATTTACACAATCAAATCAAATCAAATCTTTTCAGATATTATTTCCCTCAATCTTCTAAGATTAGTTTCTCTATTTACCAAGGTAGCCTAATTTTTCGTATCTACTTCACTGGGGCAAGCAGGCTTCGAATAGACAAACTTCTTCATCAGTTCTTTGAATCAGGCCAGTTCTCGTGGTTCAAATGATCTCTATCTAACCGATAGACCTCAATGGGATGTATTTTGTGCAATAATCACGGGCTTTGAATTGCGGCCTGTGACATAAGAACTTTCTTTTTATACAAAAACAAATTAAATTGTCTTTAATTTAAAATCAAATAAAGAATAAAACAAAAATGTATAATTTTTCATAAGGGCTGACTTAGGTGGTTAAAAGTCAACAAATGAACAAGTGGCATTTTTTAATTGGGTGATATTGTTTTATAATGTTGGTAGTAATAATATTTTATTATGTAAAAAAGTTTAATAAATTATAATTATTGGTCAAACAATTGTGTTGTAAATATATAGTTCTTTATACATAAAATTATCTTATAAAAATATAATTTTATATAAAGTTTTCTTATAAAACAACACAATCCTATGAAAGGTTATCTCATTAAAGGATATATCCCTATGAAAGGGTATCTCATGGAAAGATACACCTAATGGATATGTATATATTAAGGACTTTCCTATTAATCATTTTTAATATTCTACTTGGAGCATTAAAGGGCTTTGTTGTATAATGGAGGCATTTTAAAATATTAAGGAAAGTGTTTTACCCGTCTCAAAGTCATTATATTTAATTTTTGTAACACTATTCTTTAGTAAAAAGAACGTATATTTTTCACATGGTAGGATGTTGGTTTCTTGTGAATGAATTAAAGATACACTGTAGTGGCGTAAAATTTTGATATAATTTCACATTATGAATTTAGCTATTTTGTTAAAGAAAAACCATTTAATTGGTTCTTAATATTAAAGGATTAAAGTGATTGGTTTCTTTATTCATTTATCCTAACATCAAGTTGGATTGAAGTTATGAAAATATAATGGTTGAAATATATGATTATGAGAAAAAGAGTTATGGCAATAATCGATGCCCATAATTTCCTAGAAAAAGGAAGCAATGTCCAAAAATATGTTTTAAAATAGAAGTTTGGACATGTTAGGTAAGGAATTGATAATATTAGAGATTCAATCTCTAATTAAAGGTAATGAATGTGAGAGTAAATAATTTGGTTTATTTAGTAGTACTACAATTAGAATGAGTTTTGACTCTATTATTAGACACCGATAATGGGAATTTAACTTTTTTTTAGTAACCTCTAATTTTAAAGTTCAATGAGTAAAAATAAATTATCATTATGTGTCTGTGATGCACTAATAAAACTCATTCTAAAACAAGTTTAATGGAAACTAGTGCAATCCATTTCATATAGAGGATGAGTTTGAATACTCTTAATGAAGTTCATTGTTGATTTTTTAAACGTCTAAAGTAATTGAGACTCTACCTATATAAACACAAGAAGTGGTGCCGTTTCAACAAGTAGAGGTAATGCCTCTCTTGTAAATGTTTGTTATGAACAAGATAAGCACATGACTGTATTAGTGCTAAAAGTGAACAACCTTTGACACTAACAACTTCTAATTCTAGGAATTGTGGTTCAATCGTTAAACACCAACAACTTCATTAGAATTCTAAAATACATGTGCTAGTTGATGATTCAAATTGAGAGATATCAGTTTGTCTGCATAATATTTATTTATGTGAAAAACTATAAACTTACCAATGTTTTAAACTTAGGAGGATTGTTAGTAATTTATAATCCCGGTAGTAATAATTTTTTATGTAGAAAATTATAATAAATTATAATTATTGACCATATAATTGTGTTGTAAAGACATAACTTTTGAACATAAAATTATTTTATAAAGATATAATTTTATGTAAAGTTGTCTTATAAAATAACATAATTCAATGAGAGGATATCTCATTAAAAGATATATTCATATGAAAAGGTATATCATGGAAAGTTACACCTATTGAATATCTATATAAAAGTCTTTTCTATTAGTCATTTTTACTATTTTGCTTGGAGTGTTGAGGGTTTAAAGTCTTAAGGAAAGTGCTATACATACCTCAAAGTCGTTATATTTTTATAATATTATTTTATTATTCTTGTTTCAATTATCCTATTTAAATTTTCAAACAAGTGATGCACCATGTCATAAAAAAACTTGACACTATTAGGGTTAGGTACCACAAGGTTGGACAAGTTAAAAATATAGGTACCAAATTAGATAAATTGAAAGTAAAGGTACCATACTGGCAACTTTGTTAAAGTATAGGGATAAATCTTACCATTATCCCAAACAATTAAATCCATTGAAAAGGTAATTATTCTATCCATTGGCAGTGGAGTAAAAAAACTCTACAAGCATATTATGGATGATGCTAAGTGCCGTTTTTAATTATTTTATTACACTATAAAACAAGTGACATTACCTTAAACATGCTTGTGGAGCTTTTTTTTTTTTTTTTTTTATTCCACTCAAGTGTATAGGATAATAATCCTTGTTGAAAATGATTTAATTTTTACACATGTTTGATATTCCAAAATAAAAACAATTTGATATAATTTTTCTATAAAAAGTGTGAAAATGATAGATAAATAAGAGCTATCTAATTCAATTCAATTTTATTTTAATATTATATTATCATACAAAATTTACATTTAAAATTGACTTTTGTTTAGAATACGATTAAATGTTTAAAATTAAAGATAAAATGTAATATATATTTTTATAATTTAAAATCAATATATATCAAATAATTTAATTATATTTTGGAATTAATTTTGAGAAATATATCAAACAAATTTTATAACTTAAATTCAACATTTAAATCTTCATACTTTTTTTCCGCACATTTAATTTTTTTAATTTATCAAACTTCTTCTATTAAATTCATTAGTATAACCTTTCAAAATTTTAAAAATATATATTTACTTGATAGTGATGTAACAAAAAAAAGTTTGAAAATGCTGATGTAGATATTTTTTTGAAAACTTTCATTTAGAACTTATCGTATTGTTAGCATTGTGGTTGAAATAGTTAATAATAATAATCATTAAAATTAATTAATGACATTATAAAAGTAAAGAAATTAACTTATATAAAAAATTAAAACATATGTGGTAAAAAGTTTTAGTAATTCTTTAATTGTTTTTGAATAATTCTTGAGAATAACAAGTTGTCATAGCATCACATATGCGATAACGTATTTGTCATATTAAATTTTAAAAATAGAATAACTTGACTTAATAAATTTAATAGTTATAATTTAATCGAAGTAAAATTTTAAAATTTAAAAATTAATAGGTTAAAAATATCAAATTAAAGTATAAAAATTAGATTCATAAATTACGAAAGCTGATTAAATTATATTATAAAATAAAATTTAAATTTAAACATAAAAAAAAGCTAAAACTGAAATTAAATACGTGGTAAAGGAATAAATTAAATGCATATGTCAATAAAAAACCTTCCTTGTATTTATATATAGATATAGATGGAAGCCCAAATTTTTTCCTTATTTAAAACACTTTTTCCAATTTTTTTGCCCTTTTTTATCATAAAAAGAAGCCAATTTTTTTTCCCCATTTTTATCATAAAAAGAAGCCATGAAAAAATGACTTCCAATTGTAGGAAAATTTCCTAAGACAATAATTTGCCACGTCATCTCGTACCAAATCATTTTTTTGTCTTAACTGGGCCCAGCACTTTTTTAAATATTTTTGTCCCGTATCCTTCAGAAAGAAACAGTCCACCCAAATAAAGCCCTAAAATTGAAATGCCCTCGAATATGGCCGCCACCGCCACAAGCACCGCCACATTCCGTCTTGGCAATCCCCTTTCCTCTTCCTCTTTCTCTTCCTCATCCGTTTACTCCTCCAAGATATTGCCTGTCAATTTCAGCCAATTTGCGCTTCAGACGTCGCCTGTGAAAAGCTTTTCTGTTTCTTGTACGGTAACTAGAGAACCAGTCCCAGCTGCTCCGGTTTCCATGGATTCGGACCCGAACGGATGGAAACGACCCGACTCGTTTGGTCGGTTTGGCAAATTTGGCGGAAAATACGTTCCCGAGACCCTAATGTCTGCCCTCTCTGAGCTGGATACGGCTTTTCATTCCCTCTCCAAAGATGAAAAATTCCAGGTTGTTTTCGCAATGACTCCACTTCATATTTATACACATTTCTATTCGTATTTAATTCTGAATATTTATCTGGAATAGTTGAGTCAAGGTCTTTGTGTGTGTGTCTTACTAATAAGAATTTAGATTGGAATTTAAAAACTGTAGTTGTCCTTTTACAAAGAATTTGTTATCAACAAAAAAGAAGAAATTGAAAATTTTTCGACTTTGATTAAAAGAAGAAAATCTATTTATTTTTCTTTTGTTGTTGATTACACTTCTTGAATTTGAAAATGATTGTTCTTTTTCATTTTTATTTTAGATTTTGATTGTAATTTTTGATATCGACTTTCATTCTCATTGAAAAGGACAAAAATATCATTTTTGTTCTAAAGCTCAAAATTTCTTTTGATTAATTAGTTAAAAGAAATCCTCACATTTTTTTTTTGATGAAAAAAATGAGGCTCATGAAATAGCCTTCTTATACAACTCAACCAGTGGAGTTACCACACATATTCCTATCTGTACTAACAAGACTTACAACATCAGGAGAAGGTTCTTCAAGCAAATGAAGCTGGAGATTATCCTTAAATGCCGATTTTGCAATCATCACTTTTTTGAATGATTAAGAAAATTATTCATTATATGTGAAATTGACATTTCTTTAGCCTTGTTGGCTTATATTTAAGCAATTTGTAACCTTTTTCATAATTTATTTAAAAATAATCATTATATAAAAATTCGCTAATAAAAGTGGTAAGTAAAGAGAGGTTCTAAATAATTTTAGCCTTGAAATAATAATAAGAAAAATCCCTTTGAAAGAATTTTTATTTTTATGCTGAAAGTGGTGATTTTGAGGAATAATTTTTATGATTTGCAGGAAGAATTAGCTGGGATTTTGAAAGACTATGTTGGTAGGGAAAGTCCACTTTATTTTGCAGAGCGGCTGTCTGAACATTACAAGCGTCCCAATGGTGAAGGGCCAGATATATACCTTAAGAGGGAGGATCTTAACCATACTGGTGCTCATAAGATCAATAATGCTGTTGCTCAGGCATTGCTTGCTAAACGTTTGGGCAAGAAACGGATTATTGCTGAAACTGGAGCTGGTCAGCATGGAGTGGCAACAGCTACCGTGTGTGCACGGTTTGGTTTGCAGTGCATTATTTACATGGGTGCTCAAGATATGGAAAGACAGGCGCTTAATGTTTTCAGAATGCGGCTCCTTGGTGCAGAGGTAAATGGTTAACCAATGAGATATCATTTGTTATACATTGTTACTTGGAGTATAGCTCTGTATCACCTTCTCTCTGGATTGGCTGAAATGCTCTTTTTATTTTTCAAATTTGACATTGTATTAATTACCATATAGGTTAGAGCAGTTCACTCGGGTACTGCAACACTAAAAGATGCTACATCGGAAGCTATCCGGGATTGGGTGACTAACGTGGAGACAACGCATTACATTTTGGGATCTGTTGCTGGTCCACATCCATATCCTGTGATGGTGAGAGAGTTCCATGCAGTGATTGGTAAAGAAACAAGAAAACAAGCCCTGGAAAAATGGGGAGGGAAACCAGATGTATTGGTTGCATGTGTTGGCGGAGGTTCAAATGCTATGGGACTTTTCCATGAGTTTGTTAATGACAAGGATGTTAGGTTGATTGGTGTAGAGGCTGCTGGTTTTGGTTTGGACAGTGGCAAGCATGCTGCTACTTTGACCAAGGGAGAAGTGGGAGTTTTGCATGGAGCTATGTCCTACTTATTACAAGATGAAGATGGGCAAATAGTTGAACCCCATTCCATTAGTGCAGGGTGGAGAAATTATATTGAATTTGTTCATTTTTATGCGGCTTGCTTTATTTTGCTTTGAATAACTTGGAAACCTTTTTGTTATGTCTATACAGCTTGGATTATCCTGGGGTTGGACCAGAACACAGTTTTCTGAAAGATGTAGGGCGAGCTGAGTACCACAGTGTCACAGATGAAGAAGCATTGGAAGGTATGAAACTACCGTCCAGTTGTTTTTGATGATTCATCTTATTGTATCTGATTGTGACTACTACCTGTTGTTCGTTCTTGTAAAAGAAAATGATTATCTGTAGAGGCACTGCATTCTATTCGCCTTTTATGTATGTATATTTATTTGCCCAATGTTTGTGGCATCTTTAACCTTAAAAAGCTGCATGTCTCTCCATGTTAGAAGATTGGTTGTTGCTTTCTCTGGTTACTTGGAAATTTGAAGCTTTATCTGTAGGTCCTTGTAGACCGTAAAGTTTCATGAGGACTGGAACATATTCCGTAGGTTTACCTAATTTCACCTTGGTTCATTAATCATCCAATGCATCCTCCACCTCTTTTTCTAAACTGTTCATTTTTAGTTCTTCACCATGAGCTGTTGATTTATCACTTTCTCCTTCAAAATTGTTTTGACCGATGACTATATGCTTAAAATGTTCTCGAAGGTGGACATGTTTCTCTTGCATCTTTCTCTCATTTAATACAGACATACGCATTTAAGATATCGAGTGTAAAACCTGTCGCCTTTGAGTAATAGTCAAAATTTGCACGTTTACACACGAGCAACGCTGTTTTTTTTGGGGGGAGATGCTGGATATTGTCTACCTTATGGTTCCTTTAACTTATGCCTTCTCAAATATCTTTAGAAAAAGTCAATAATTCAATGGATCAGCTTCTTTGCACTCTTATATCGACATTTTTGGTCAGCTTTTATCACCTATATTACTATTTTTAACCGATTTCATCGAACTTTTATATCTCTTTGTTGCCATTTTCTTACTAAATAAATTGAAATAAGCAGCTTTCAAGAGATTGTCTCGACTGGAGGGTATAATCCCAGCTTTGGAGACATCTCATGCACTGGCTTATTTGGAGCAGATGTGTCCAACTCTACCGAATGATACCAAAGTTGTGGTTAACTGCAGCGGCAGAGGCGATAAAGATGTTCAGACAGTGATTAAGCATTTGCAGGTATGATTACGATGCTTTTCGTGGAAATAAATGGTTGCCCTTTCTTTCTACAACCATGCTGTCAGTCTTTTTCTCTGTTTCTTTATATGTACTACTACTTGCTTTGCAAAACATTTGTAATGGGGAATCCTTCTGCCAACATTTGTAATGGGGAATCATTCTGCCAACTTATGATAAAATAGTTTAGGGCCTTTAGGCCTGCTCTATGGTGCAGTTAATTAATTTTTTTTTTTGAGAATTATTTTCTTCAAAGAAAGTAATTTCCACATGCAGTTGAAAAGTTAATATATATATATATGTGAGAGAAAACAACTTTTAGATATAAATTAAGATGATAAATTGAAAAACAAGTACTAAAAACTGTGTTGAAAATTAAGTATACATTAATTATGTAGTTTGATAAATGCAATTTTAAAATTTTATAGGTAAACTATTCTAATGTTAAATGAAATAAAATAAAATAAAATAAAAATAATTGAAAAAGTTCTACGTTTAAGTAATAAATAGGTAATTTTTTCACTTTTATTCATTGAAGAATTTTACTATTTCTTCTTTTTATTATGGGATAATCAGAAGTGCTTAAAAAAATTAAATTATTAAAATATTAATTTTAATTGATTTATTTTTCAATGCATCCAACATGACCTGAATCTATTCTAAACAATATAAATTTAATTTAATTTTAATTCAAATACCTAATAAATATTTTAAAATTTATTTCTGATATGTTGATATTAAGATTAAGTGTATTAATTTATTTTAATTTATAAGAAATAGATAATATTATGTAAAAGTAAATATATTAAATTATGTTTTTTATTAATAATTAAATAGCTTTAGTTTTTTTATCAAGTTAACTTTTGTTGTAATAAATAGGCGAAATTCTAAGGATTTAGTTTGATTTTTATTAGTTGCTCTTTTCAATTATAATATCAATCTTTTGTCAATTATGTTAAATTATTTGATGTGATTTATTTTTATACATGATGTGATATATACATCTTGATTACTTGTTATAATTGCACAAATTTTTGTACATCTAAAATATAAACATATTAATCGAACTGTACAAAAATATCAAGGTGGGTGCATATACATGTTAAAAAAAAAAAAGAAAAAAATTAGAGTCCCATCAAATTATATAACACTATAGACTTCGGAATTGAAAATACATATTTAGAATAAATAAAAGAAATAAAGGATTAAACCCATAATACAGAAATGTACTAAAATGTATTAAATTCCATCGAGATGTTAATAGGTGAAGGAGAGAAGTTTGGAGGGGTAGGCAATGCCAATGGACGGTAATGAATGGGAGCTTTGTTTGAATCAATTATTTTGTCTGAAGATATTTTTATTCTTATGAACGGCCAATATCAAATTCCCCATCTTTAATAGAAAGATGAGAGCAACTCATTTTCAAAGTTTTTTTTTTCCCTCTTTGTCAAATCATTTTCGATTTGACGGACACCGTTGTGCGGTACTAATATGTAGCCCCTCCAATCTGTCTATCCCATGCTTCATGTTTTAACATGCATACCATCATTCTGTATGTGTAAATGAATTAAATTCGATTTCTCATTGTTTATCACACAAATAATATTTTTAAGATTTTTTATTACAACTTAATTTATGTTCATAAAATCAATCATCATTTAAGGATAATTTATTATTTGATTATTATATATTAATAAAATTATTAATTTATCACACAAATATATATTAATTTATATTCATGTTTGTTTGATGCTCACGAATATTTACATAATGTAGGCTTTTTTTTTTTTGGCTGGAGGGTGAAGTTAAAAGGTTTAGGGCTTTTAGAAATTTATTTCTGGTGAGAATATACAATTAAAATCGTTTTCCCTAACCTAGTACTCAGAAGTGTTTGGAACCCCATAGGGAGAAATGATGTAATGATGCAGGGAGCAAAGAGAAATTAGCCTTTGAAGCCATGAAGGGTCATATGAGAGTTTACATATTCTACCTAATTTTCTATTTCCAATGCTCTTAAAATCTTTCAATGAACGGTCATAAAGAAGACAACCTCACATGTCCTTCTATTTTAAGCTTTTCCATTACCATTTTATTTCCAATGTGAACCATAAGCTAAGCATCTTGGTCAACCCCTCTCTTACTTTCAAAAAAGTACTGCATGTGCCTCCAGCATGACCTAAGTCTTATTACCTTCTCATTTTCTTATGTTTCAGAAAATATCTTTCCGAAGAGTTAAATAATGTTTAATTTTTTCAGAAGATTTAAAATGTGTTCCAACACACAAATACAAATACTTGGAAAAAAAAATGAAAAAATAAAGAAATAGTTAAAAATAACACCATAATTTTTTATCAAGAAATACACTGTCCTTAGCTCTTGTTCATGTCTTGCTGACATAAAAAAAGGCTCACAACATTAAGCCCCTCTTTACTCAAAACGGATCCACAGCAACTATATAGATTAAAAAGAAACATGCCTAAATCCACTGTATGACATTATTTATAATCACCCCCCTTATTATAGATATCTACAATATGACAAGCTGGTAACACCAAAATCCAGCAATCATTGATCCCGAAAGCCAGTAACTAATCCGAGCTTCCACAGTTATCACGATGTTTCGAAATTTGAAAGCCCCCCCCCCCCCCCCAGTTTTCTCATGCCTTTGCCTGCAAAAGAGATCGCATGTGTTTAGAGGTAACGGCAATCAATCATTCTCGGTATAAGGAGAGGAAACCAAGCATATTCTCAAATTATTTAGAATGAAATATTGTATTCTGATCTAAAGCATCTTTGACTTAATGTACAAGGAATAAACCATCTCATGATCCCATTAGATGCCTTTGGTTAGGTAGACGCATGGTTCAACTGGGGTTTCACTAAAGCCACCTTACTACCTAAGATGTCACCTGTCATATTGGCAGCTAGTGCCGGCCCACCTCAGTGTCAACATCCATGGATTATAATCCATCTACCACCAAAATCTAGTAGGAGGCACCAAGTAGGTGTTAAACTGATGGTCCAACAAACCAATCAAGACACCAAACCGTACGATATTTAAGAATTAGGTCAGTCACATAGGCCAAAACAACAAATCTTTAAGGTTACACAATAAGCAGCTAATTAACACTAAATTTCAAAATTTCAATGAGCACATACCCTTTTTATCTCTTAGAAATGGTCAATTGCTAGAGCTCCAAAATATCCGATTTTGACATGTAGACGTCACATGATATGCTATAGACCTTATCACTATGGAAATATCATCCAAAAACAAACATGCAAGTCATATGTGAACAACCTAGAAAAATAGTGCTTGTTCATATATCTAGTTGGGTAATCTGTAACAGTCCGACAGGTCTGACAGTCAGAAATGCATAAAGTCTGTTCGTGAATTACAGGATCACTAACCTGAGAATACAAGAAGGTTCCAAGGATAGCAATAGCAGCTCCGACAGCATTGACAGGTTGGACAGGCGTGTGGAAGATGATGATGGATGAGACTATAACAGATATACGTTTCATGGTGTTGCCGATGCTAAATGTCAAGGGAGAGATCTGATCGAGGGACATGTACGAGACTTGATTGTAGAGATGATAGAAAATACTTTGGGCCGCCACCCACCTTTCAAATACGATAAAATTCGCAAAAACGATTGTTAGAAAACAGCAAGTAAAAATATCATAAAACAACACTGTTAGATTTCATGTCCATAAAGAGTATCTAACGATTCAAAATTTATATAAGAAAAGAAACGTGGTTTTGAAATTCCAACACAAACATTGTAGTACAAAAACCTGAATTGTGATAAGATGGGTAGTGTACAGTCTAACGTTCCTGTTAGAGGTGCATATATGATATCTTCACTGTAACTCTTAAGTGATTGCTACCAGGCGGTTCAAGGCTTCAAGCTATGTGCAGGTCTTGAGGCATGTTATATACTATCCAGTAAGCATTAACCCAATGGAACAAATAAGCTATGTTACTTTGTGAGTGTCAGATGTGGGTATGTATTACAAACGGTGTATTTAATTGCTTTCCATTATATGATACAGAGATTTCAATATTTCCAATATCTTCTTCAGCTGTCAAACAGGTGATAGGACTCCTATGTTATTCATTTTAGTATAAGCATAATGTGACAAGTTCCAATAAGTTCTTCAAATGCCTTCAAAGTGTTTACCTGGGTCATAAAGTAAATGCAGAAAACATTGAATGGAAAGAAACAGAACAAGAAATTGAGATTTAGTACTCTGTTAAGTTATTACCAGATGAACTGTGGTCCAATTTGGGATAAGGCCTTTTCCCATCCTGCTGCCCACATCTGCGGTCCTTCTACAGCAATCGCGAAAGGTGTGAGTATTACAAGAGACAACATAGATAGACAAGCATAGTAGTTCATCCCACTAACGGAGTTTCCTTTCATGCCCTTCTTGGAGAATATATTACGGAAGACAAATGCCAAGTTTGATATCATAGCTCCCATAAAACCTGAAATACACAGAGATCAACCGAGTCCATACTCCAATGATAAAGCCTTCAAAGCAAATTGATTATATGCACAACCTCAACCTCAGTCAGTCAGAATCCTAAAGCAACATATATGTCCGAAATACTAAATGCACATTACCAGCTGAAAACAAGACCATGGTTACTAAAACATGCTAGAAAAAAACACACATGAAGGGGAAATGATGGTGGCCACATGTTAAGCCTTTTCAGGTTTGGATGTTAAGAAAACTGGGGTAACACCAAAAGTTTGCCAAAAAAGAGTGGCTTAGTGAGCTCAATTTCAAATAATGGGGCATTGACGTCATAAAGCACCCAGTTAGAGAGGATTAAAACATAAAAGAAACAATTCAACAACAGCTTCAATGAGGATTAAAACATCAAAGTAAAAAATCAATATCCATATCAAAGAGATTATAGCTTTCAAATTACCGGTCATATTAAAGTTGAGTTCAGTTACGGCAGCAAGAGCGCAACCACCAATGATGGGAACAAGGGAGAGGTAAACCGCAGGAGGGAAGCTCTCTCCAAGCAAGAGACTAGAAACCAGGACACTGAATGCTGGCTCACCACTCTTGATTATGTGAGTGAATGAAACTGCAACCTTAGACATACTCACAGTTGCTGCTACATGCCCAATGGTATGTGCCACAGCAACCTAGGAAAAAAAAATCAACAAGAAAAAAAGTTGAAAATTTCAGTAAAACTTGTGATTCATAGTCTCAGGCTGTGAAGTCAAATTCTAATTTTTTTTTGAAAATTTATCAATATTTTCTTCTTCAAATTTAATATAAGACAAGATAAAACCAAATTTTAATTTCATTTTCTCTGCAATCAGACAAACTGTAGTTTTCTTAAAACTGAAACAAGAGACAAATCTGTGGTTCTTTTTAACTTTTTCCTCCTACCGTCCAAATATCATAAAAACACATGATCCTAGCAAAAAAATTCAGAAATATTAAAATCTTAGACAAGCAATGAACAAATTTCTAGTTTCTACTATTTTCTCCACTTTCTCACCAACCAAACACAATATCGGAAAAAGAAAACCCTTACCGGAAACAAAGTCTTCCAAAACTCAAAATCTGTTTTAGGCGCCTCAGCAATCCTTGTAGCCCATGAAATCAACATCATCAAAGATCCACAGGCAAGGGACAAAGTTGAAGTCAACCAAGGGTAAGGGTAAGCATTCAAAACCTTCTTGTTATAAATATTGAAAACAACATTTAAAGCCCACCAAGTTGCAAAATAAATCCCAATTTTCACCCTTTTTGCAGCTTCTGATTTCACTTCCTGAGCTGCAGCCTGAATAGGCTGGGACTTATCAGCTTCATAAGCCCTGCACTTGATCACGGGTTCTTTATCCTTCCCAATAATCTCAACAGCGGAAACATGCAAAGGCTTTGACAGTGAAAGATTTGTTCTTTTCGAATTGTTTTGGAAAACCAAAGGAGGTAAAATTGAAGATCTGCAAGGAAGTGATCTTCGCTGGAGAACTGAATTTGAAACATCACTGCATGCAGCTAAAGCGGATTGCTTTAGACTAAAACTCATGTTTCTGGTATTTGGTGAATCACGATCAAGATGAATACTTTGAGGAAAAAAATTCAAAACTACAAACAAAAAATCAAACAGAAAGAAAGGTATAGAGGCCAATAAAGACTATAAGCGGTAAAAAGTTGAAAAAAATACCCTCAAATCTCAGTCCACAACCCAACTTTACGCTAAAACAAACTTTGTGATTTAATTCATGTGAAATCACACCTCTCTTATTTATATATACATGACTTTATTTTATTTACACTTTAATATGTCAATAACTTTTATTTAATTTTATATGATTTTGATTGTATTATAATAATTAAATATTATTTTATATAAATTCTAAATATTTAAATTTTCTGATTATATTTATATAAATTTTAAAATTTAATTTAAGATATTATAGTTTTTAAATTTTTATTTTCAAATTCTTCATTTTCTAGGCAAATCAAAATTTCTTTATTTTTATAAAAGTATTGAGTGTTTTTTATTTTAATATTAATTAATTTTAACATGGTTAAATTTTTTAAAAAAATTATAACTTATTATTATATCAATAAAATATAATGATGATGATTTATAAGTGAAATATGTATTTGAATGCTAACATCCAAAAGCGTGTTTAATTTTAATTATTTTAGACTATATTTTTTATGTTGATGTTTGAAAGGGAGTGGTAATTTGTGTTAGATCCAATAACCTTGATTGCTTCAAAAGTGCCAACCAACTACCCACTCAAATCCAACAACTTTGATTTCTGTCAAAATTTGTTGCTTTTTTTTATAAAAAATCAATTTATCTTAATAATAAAAACATAAGAAATGTACATATATCTCATGCGTTCTGAAAAAAATCTATTTATTTTTTCAGTTTTATGAAAATACATTAAACTGATTAAAGGTATTTTACCTAAATAAAAAAATTTATAAAAACAAAATACATTGAATATGTTTTATATTGTGGAAAAGTGTTTGGCGGCATCACCTTAAAAATCTCACCATTTGACAATCATTCTAAGTGGAAAAATATTTTTAAATAGTATCGTCACTTTTAGGCCTCTTCCATATCGATCCAATTAAAAATGCTTCTTAAATTTTTAACTCAAGATTTTATAATTCAATCAAACCCTATATATATTTTTCTATTTCCCAAAATAAACATTTCAATATTTTTAATTAAATAATTTTCTAAACTCAATTTTAATTTCGTTAAAATCATGACGACTTTATCGTAAAAGAATTTATGAAAAATATATTTAACATTTCTACATTCAACGGGTTTATTATGACCAAATGATTTATTTATATTTTTGAACTTCATTTAATTCAAAAAACATAAATTCATTTACAGGTCATTTTCATTTTAGAAAAAACCACATTCATTTCCCAATGATTCCATTTCTCCATTTTTATTTTTATTTTGGAGAAAAACATAATCATTTCCAAATGTTTCCTATTTCTCTATTTTCTCCATTTCTATTCATTTGATTCAATATGCAATTCATTTCTGGTTTCAACGAGCTAGTGAAGGGACTGATTGGACATATGCGATTAGGGCTCAAATGATTTACAATTAAGTTCCAGCTTTTCACCTATTAATTATAAACTCATTTAGTCACGAAGTTAATCCATTATAGTATTGTGACTGAGCTCTCCCTAACGACATACCAGTATGAAAGCAACTTGATCATTTCTTATCCAATGACCTTGTCATAAGTGTGTTCCCATTATAGGATATTCTTAATCTCTTTGGGATAATATTCATTCTCCCAACATGATCCTATTTTATCTCATGGTAACCATTATATCTTCTTTCATAAAAAGTCAATTCCTATCCAATAGTAATAAAGTTATTCATTACAAATATGAATGACTCATGGCCACGTTTACTTTTCATCAACCATGTAATGCCAATGAGAAAATATCGTTTACCCATGTCTCAGGCTATAAATTCCATTGTTGTGAATGACATATATCCAATGCACTAGCTTCCGGTTCCTTATCTATTTAAACACAGGCTTTTACTTACATCAAAGTATACGAGTCATGCATACATAGTCTGTTATCCACTTAGGATTAAGGTATGTCACACTATGGACATCACAAGTGAATAAATCATAAACAAATTTAGGATCTATTCTTCTTGGGTCTAGTTCGATGTATTGTCAGTTCAGTCAGTCACATCTACCTCTCTATCTTCTGGGAGTCATTCGCTCCAATGTCTAAGATAAGGCATCTCCCTAATTGGACTTGATAGACGACATATTAGTCTTTCAACCAGTTTGATCATTTTCGATTAGACTAGACATGTTTAGCTTTGTCTATTATATAAGTTGTCTTTCTGTATTATGATCCAACCACGTAATACCGCTTAGTATTAGTTAAATATTAGACAACCAGTGAACTAATATCTGCTTCTATTTTGGTTTACATGTAAAAACCACGCGAGGACAATATACAAAGTATTACTGTAATTCATGAATAATTTTATTAACCAATCTGTTCGAAAAAAATACTAGTTTACTTAGATGAAAATAGTACACTTAGAGCATTAAATCCAACAGATAATGTATACGCCTCTCTACTCGGGAATTCGACTCATGGCATTGTTATATGGAATGATTCTTTAGCTCATATGCTAAACGTATATCCCAATGCTGCGCATGTATCTAAGTTTCTAGAATACCCAGATATACTACCTTCCCACAGGTTAGTGTTAGGTACCGAATTGGAAGAGTTGGTTATAGGTCAACAATTCCCAAATAAGGAGGGATGTGTAGCTGCCATAAAGAAGTACAGCATGAAAGTGCCGGTGAACTACAAAGTTATTATATCTAAATTGACTTTCTATATTTGGGAGTGTTGGGGGTTTGCAGAAGTTTATAACTAGCAGGTATGAGATACATTGATGCAAAGGTCACAACTGTGGAAGATTCGAAAATATGTAGGGCCTAATACATGCACTACTGTAAGGATGAAATTAGTTTGTAACTACATCATGTCACTAGTGAAACACATGCTCATCATTCCTGTACCGGTCTTGATTACTGACATGTAATCTCGATTTAATTACAAAGTGTCATATAAGAAAGCATAATGGGCTAAAAATGGTGATGAAATAATTGTATGGTGATTGAGATGTGTTGTAAATGAACTTCAGAGGTGGTTAGCCATGATACAAGAGTATGTGCCAAGGACTGTGGTTGATTTATAGATACTGCCTGCTTATGCACAGGATAACCAGCTAGATCTAGGGAAAAGAATTTTCAACCGTTTGTTCTGGACATTTGATCCACGCGTTAGGGTCTTTCCTCACTGTAAGCAGCTTATGCAAATTGATGAAACTTGACTATATGAGAAATATACAAAAATTCTTTTTACTGTGATTACATAAGATGGTAACCAGAACGTACTATCAATAATGTTAGTCATTGTGGAGAGTGAGAACATAAAATCGTGACAAATTTTCTTGACGAACTTATGAAGGCATGTTGTTAGGATAGATAGCATTACCAATACTTCCCATTGATCAAAAGGGCTAATTGCGACGATTAGGTGTTTCGAAGTTTCGTGAAGATCTGTGTACTACATTCGCCATATTGTGGTTAACTTTCATAGGGACTTTAGGAATGTAGATTGGTGTAAACAAGTCATGAATATGTGTCATTCAACAACCATATATATATTTTTTTATCTTTTGAATACATTTAAAATCTCAAAGAAATGATAAAATATCTTATGGAAATATGTACACAGGGTACAAGCTGGAAGAACACCATTTTAGATAGAGAATGATGAGGCTTTAGGTTGACATGAACCATGATATGTAGACTGGTTCAGTAGCATAAGGCCGTATTGATTGGTCAATGTTTCGATGATAGGTCTCGTTATGGACATAGGACTACCAACCTTGCAGAGTTTGTTAATGTCATTTTGAAGTGTACACGACATTTGTTCATTTTAGCTATTTTCCCAAATATGTTCTACATGCTAGCAACCTTGATGCCAAGAAGGGGGGAAATAAGCAAAGTAGATGGAGGTAGGACACATTCACTTCAATGAGCTTAGGAAGGCGATAGTGGTCAACACATAGAGAGAGAGGTCGATGTTCATAAAACTATATTCCTAGCAGTTGGAAATTTTTTAGGTGAAAAAGTTTGTTGGCCATTGAGCAGGTATCTCAGCCAGGTTCTACGGAGTTGATTTCCAAAATAGGCAGTACGACTACGAGAGGTTCTAGACTTTTTGGTACCCATTGTACACATAATTGTAGCATATCCATAGACCACAGTAAATTTTATGCAATATGTTGATGAGGTGTATAGATTGGAACACATATTACATATTTGGGGAAACAAGTTCCCACATTTAGGGATGTCTTGACTTGGGAAATGCCTCGGCCTACATTCAAGTTGCTCTCAAACCCGAGGCTAAGTAGAATACCCAAAGGTCGACCGTAGACCAAAAGGATTCAAAATGACATAGGCTTGAGGGAGAATGGTAAACCCAAACATTGCGATCTGATCGCTCCACAACGTATAAACGCTGAATAGGAGGACTAAGTTAAATAACATACAAAAATGCACAAATATCATTTCAATGAGATAAAGTGGTCGAATTAGGGATCTAAATTGCTTTAACTCCTAATTGGTCCAATTTTACCTTTCAGTTACCATTTTACCCAATTAGCCGATTTAGTCTGGTTTATCTCTCAACCTCACTAAACTAAATCAGGACAATTAAATTGGTTTGTAATAGGTTCTTCTCTCGATCTCACCTTTTTAAATGTTCACCTAGAGGCGTCAATTCTAGGTTTTGAAGTCTATTTAATTTAATCTAATTTTTATGATTTAGTCCTTGAACCAAAGATTAACCATAAAAAATTTTAATCAACCAACCACATAAGATTTAGTGTCTATTCATCATCAACATACAAATATCAGTCCATTTCATGCTTAGATGAGTCATAAAAAAATATAAAAAGGCAAAGATAAAAGGTTCTTAATGACTCTTTAAAGAGTCTTTGTTAAGGACGATAGCAATAAGAAAAGTGAAGCAAGAACAACTAAAGATGATATTTTTACACTCTTGAAAGTTCACAAAGAAGAAATATATTGAATACTTTAAAGAGAATTTAAAATAACAAAAGAAAGGTTTGTATCTAAGTGCAAGAAAACCAACACTATAGTAAAAGCGAAAAAACTAACAACTACTAAATAACTAAGCTAAGAAAAGAAAAACCGAGAAAACTAAAATGGTGAAAAGAACAAAATAGAGAACCAAAAAGATGATAACAAAAAGCCTCTTTTATGTTTGACATCTAGTAGCCTTTAATACTATATTACAACTTTAATATTTAACAAAAACACTTTTGGAGATAAGGAATTGACTTGAGTGGATGTTGGACACAAAATTTCTATTTCAGTATTTTCACCCTGTTAGTGTCATGACACTAAAGCTTGGGTGTTACGACATCTTCGATATTAGGAACAATCTTGGCTTAGGGGTTCTTGATATCGCTACATAGCCTAACTAGTGTCGCGATATTCGTGATAGTGGCTAAGGGCTCCTTCACTACAACCATCAGCTTGGAGTCATGACCTCGAAGGCTTGTAGTTGATACATTGGGGCTCGGTGTCGCCACAAGTGCACTTAATGTCGCAACACCTTCGACAGACTGCTCTAGATTGGTTTTGCATTGAAGTTTTGCTCCCCTGAGGTGATTAAGATTGAGTGTCACAATGTCCTAGATTCAGTGTCGCAATACCCATGATAGTTGATGTTTTCCTCAAGGTTTGGCCATAGACATTTTCCTACATAAACTCAAATTAACCATTAAACTCCTAATGACATAGTTTTGCCAATTTTGGTTTTAAAAGGAGTAAAGCATAAGAAAAGGTTATCATTAACACTAAAACTAAAAATCAACAAAAAACATTGAGAATAATTTTATATTTTCGGAGAACAAACTCATCAAGTGTTTGAGAACCTAATTTGACATATCAAATTGTAATGACCCAGTTTCTAATGGTGATGAAAAATGCAGTTCTAAGACCCATTTCTATAAATTGAGCTGGTAAATATTAAATAGGGATATTTATGAGATTAGTGTATAGATGAATTAAAATTTGGTTAAGTAATTTAACCGAAGTTATAGTTAATTAAGGCCTAGGGACTAAATTGTAAAATTCGAATCACTATAGATTTTTTAATCAGGAAATGGCTTGAGGACTTAAATAGTAGTTACCCAAAGAACTAAAATGGTTATTAAACCATTTTTCTCTTATGGCTAGTGGACAATAATAATGATTCCTTTAAACTTAATTAACATTATAATTAGTTAAGTAAAACTTGATTATATTTAATTAAAACAAATTATTTAATTTTAATAAACTATATAAATTAAATTTAGTGGAGAAAATAATATCATCTCCTTCATTTCATTCATCCACCGTCCAAAAAGAAAGAAAACAACCTAAAGAGAAGCTTTCAAAACTGTAGTGTTTGGCCATTTAATTGGTAAGTGCAATCAAGTCATTTTCTTGTAACTTTTATAGACTTGAGGTCATGTGAGCTTGATTTAGTTAGCCTATGTACCAATTTGTAAACTGTTAAAGTATTAAAAAGTTCTCATTGTTGATTTCTTGAAGAATTAGGTGTCGAATTGATAGAAATTAAGCTTAGATTATGAAAATGACTAAATTGTAAAGTTTAATTATTACTCTCACACATTAGGGACCAAATTGAATAAAATTTAAAAAAATTATGAAATTTCAATAGGAATGGAAAGTAGGGGGTCCCTAATGGATATATGTGAAATTAGATTTTAATTCGAAGCTTTAGATAAAAAATTACGTTTGTCCCAGTTTTAGAGACTAAATTGAATAAATTGAGAAATATGTATGAATTTGTATTTGAAAGTGATTTGATATTGTGTCATTTTAAAATTGTTACTCGTATCTAAAGACGACGCAAGACCGTCGAGAGGGAAAGGAAAAGTGAAAGCTAACAATGAGTGACACTAGCTTTCGACTTATATTTCTATGATTCAGTATCAATTTAATTGTTGTATATTAATGATATATTGGTGTGATAAGTTTATTTAACTTTGTTAATTGAAGTAATGTTTAGATAGTTCAATGATGTATTTGGTACTTTAGTGGCATATTTATATATGTACATATATGTTAATACATTAATTGAGATTTGGCATGTAATAGCCCGTTTTTGAGTCAAATCGAAATAGTGGTTTTGGGACCACAAATATGAGGTCAAAATATTTATTTTATTATTTTAATAAGGTTTACAGTATGATAGAATTATTGTGTGAAAGTTTCGTAAAGAAATTTTACTGTTTGAATGCTTAATTCAGTAAAAAGGACTAAATCGTATAAAGCGTAAAACTTGTGTTATATTAGCTAAAAGTGTCAAATAGCTATATAACATTAAAGTAATGGCCCTTAAGTGGTAAATAGGCCATTTATGGGTTAGTGGATGATGATAGCATGGCAAATGGTGTAAATTATAATAATTTTAAAGGTTAATTTAGTAAATTGGTAAATAATGTTAATAATAAAACATAAAAATTTTGATTAATTATAATCATATTCTTGCCGAAATTAGGGCTTGAGAAAGCCATTAAACAAGCTTGAACATTCGGCCATTTAGATCCTTGATTAAGGTACGATTTTTGCTCGGTTTTTAATGATTTCTATGTTTTTGTAATCGTTGCTTCGTATTCTAGCTAGCCCGTACCTTAGATTTCAAAATGGTTAAAGATTTAACATATTACCATTGTTGAATGCTTGAGTAATTTGATGGTTAATGATAGATTATGAAGATTTATTGATAGTTAAACTAGTTTTGTAAAGCGATTTTTGACAAAAATGTCAAAAAGGGATGAAATTAAGAAATTATAAAATTAGGTGGGTAAAAGTATGAATAATAAAAGATATGGGCTGCTAAGGACTCTATTAAAATTCGGCTAAGCTTGGGTTGTACTAAATTGCATGAATTTGCAATTTTATGTGATAAGGGCTAAATTGTAAAAAGGGTGAAAGTTTAGGGGCAAATGTGTAAATTTTCCAAAATATGAATTATGGGCTAAATTGAATAGATTGAATACTTAATTTACTGAATTTGATAATATATAGGTCAAGATAAGCTGAGATCGGGATTAGATCGGGGAAAAAGAAAGTGGACGAATAGCAGATATTTGCTATCCGAGCTATACGAGGTAAGTTCGTATAATTAAAATCGAACTTTTAAATACTTGAAATAATTGTAATGAAAATGTATAATTGAATAGTTGATATACTTGGAATGTGAATGCCTTATCAATATAGTTTAATTCTTTCTGAAGCCCCGTTTGAACTGCAAGAATTTGTAAGATACGAGTGACATGTCACTAGGGTTACCGTTTTGGTCGAGATCTTGCATGTGTTGCGGATGCACCACAGCTCGAATGAGCTTACCGACATATCAGCTCATAAGAGCTTACTGTTTTTAGCTGATTGGAGCTTACTGTTTCAGCTTATAAAAGCTTACTGTTTTCAGCTTATAAAAGCTTATTGTTTTCAGCTCGTCAAAACTTATGATTTTATCTCAATAGAGCTTACCGTCCATCGGCTCAGGAGGAGCTTACTGTTCATAGCTCTAAAGAGTAGAAAATAATAATGAATTGACGGATTACTAATTTATACATAATGTATATTACCCGAGTATCCCTCGATATTTTAATAGGTTTAAAGGGCATAAATACTGTTTATATGGATGAAAGACTGTTTATATGGATGAGCTATTGTTTGCAAATGGGTTATTGTTTATATGATGGAGAATGAAATGTTACTAATGTTGTACATGATATATGAATTTGGTCTAATGCAATGTATTGAGTATTGAATTGAAATAATGGATGGTTACATGTACTTATATGGCTAACTTGTTGATGAATGTTTGTGTTTAGGCATTTGGAAATTGAATTAAGTATACCTTATTTATTACCTTAATTCTATAAATGGTAAGTTTAATTCTGAATTATACGGGCTTACTAAGCTTTAAAGCTTACTCTATTTCTTTTTCCATGTTTTATAGAGGTTCGATAGCTCGCTTGTTTCGAATAAGTCAGAGTTACGCATCACATTATCCAGTTGCCGATTAGTACTTTTGAAATTGTGAATATATGTAAATATGGAATGTATAGGCTAGTATTAAAGATGATAAGTATGGTTACTTGAGATAATGAATTTTTAGTACATTTTATGGTATAAGTTTAAGCCATGTGATTTGGCTAAATTTGGTATAATGTTATGGTTGTATATAAGTGTTCAATTATGGCATGTTTGATAAGTAGTAGATGGAATGGAATTATGCAAATGTTATCTTGATATATGGTTAGCATATGATTGGAAAATGCATGATGTTAATTAGGTATTTGAATACTATGTTGTATCATATATGTATAAAATGTATTGGATCGACTGCCTATTGAGTTATGAATTGATGAAATTTTATGCTTGTGCATGTAAGTGAAAATATGGTGGCAAAATGGCTTCGCAAATTGCCTATTTTTGTCCACACGAGCAGAGATATGGGTGTGTGTCTCGGCCATGTGTGACACACGGTCATGTTACACGGTCGTGTGTCCCCTGGTCTTGAATTAAAATGAAGTCAGTATGCTCCACACGGTCTCACACACGGACGTGTGACTGGCCGTGCAGTACAAGTCAGTATACCCCCTAATTGGCACACAGCCTAGCACACGGGCGTGTGACTTGGCCGTGTTGCATAAGTTAGTATACCCTACAGTTTTCACATAGCCTGGCACATAGGCGTGTCTTCAGTCGTGTGATGCAAGTTAGTATGTATGCCCTGTTTCCACACGGTCTAAGACACGGGCGTGTCTACTAGCCGTGTGAGGCATACGGCTTGTTCACACGGGCGTGTGGTCCTTTTATGTTTGAAATTTTTCCTAAGTTTCTAAAATTTTCATATGATATCCGTTTAGTCCCAAACCACTTCTAAATCATGTTTAAGGTCTCGTAGGCTATTATATGGGACAAATTGATTGGAATTGAATGTTGATTGTATGATTTAATCGAGTGTATGAAAATAGTATAGTTATATGTGTTTCTAGTCTGGTAATGCTCCGTAACCCTATTTCGGCATTAAATACATGTGAGGGGTGTTACATGGCATGAATTTAATATATATTGGTTGACATTAAAATTTAGAGTAATTGTATGCAAATGATTGTAACTTACGTTATATTGACTTGAATCATGGAAATACCACTAAGCATTATCACTCAACGTATGGTTGTTTTTCTCGTGCGTAGGTATAGGTGCATCTTAAGATCTCAAGAAGTAATTCCAGCATCCGAGAAGTGATTCCAGTAAAGTTCTCTTTCATTTAGTTTACGACATGTACCTAAGCTTATTTTGTATAAGGTTTGAGAAATGGTCAAATTGGATTATAATGATATGAATATAATGAAATAGTTAATGATTGTCCATGGAGTAAGTGTTAATGGCTTAGAAAATTGTATATTGAACATGTCAATATGTAACCCCTGTCACCTAGTCCGGTTGCCAAACCCGAGCAATAGAGTGCTATGAACAAATACCACACAATTACAACCAATTTATAATCCAAATCACAATTAATTATTAAATAATCACATACGTGCATGCATAATTACTTTATTTAAACCCATTTTAGGTAAATATTGACTATATAGAAGCTGAAAAGAAACTAAAGATTGAACATGGTTTAATTTGAATTAAAAACAAAAAAATGAGAAAATTTTGAAACAAGAGACACACAGCTGTGTGGAAAAACTTGCACTAAAAATTAATAAGACATACGACCGCGTGAGGAAGCCATGTGTAGCACATGACTGTGTGATAGCCCGAGTTCCAGGCCATGTGCACCTAAAATGGCTTCTAAAACAAGACAAATATTCATACATTTCTTGAGTACCAAGCCATCCCAAGCCAAACCAAAATCAACCATATACAAACCTTAAAAAAAAAAAACTCATTCTAACAATTCAAATTCAAATATAGATTCATATTCAGCAAGTCCAATATGCCTTCCAAGGCACCTCAAAGCAATTAACCTAGTAACCTCCTTTGACCATTTCAAACACCATACTAAAACCATTCAACCTAGCAATTACATATCATTTTCTTACCAACTCATTTCATGCATATTACCTTATTAATTTATAAGCAAAACACCAACCAAATCCAACCAGATAACATTGCCATCATTTATATATATAAGCATAAAAACTGAGTTCTCAAAATGCCAACAAGATCAAGGTTAAGCATTGTTAAATCAATGAGTCTTTAGGTACATGCCATGGCCCAAATTAGACTATCACCAACTCTTGAGTCCGGGATTATCGTTGGATGCTGAGTCGATGATCGAGATGTAAAGTACCTAACCTGTACACGAAAAACAAAATCGTACACTGAGTATAATTTAGTGGTATTTCAATAATCCAAAGAACATAACATAAGACATTTTAGTAACATAAGTTAAAAATGCATGATGTTATGCAGTTTAATGTCATCTAACCATTTCTAATATTCTTGAATAAAAGCAAATATAATTTAGCAATATCTAAACATGATTATAACTTCACTTATAATTTGATATTTAAATTTATAAAATGACACCTTCTATTTCACTTTCCAATTACTAACCATTTGCCATATCAAGATCAATTTCGCATCTCTTGTAGCTCATTCAATCACTTGAACTTTAAGGACTCATCCAACATCAACATGTAATCAATTTCTTATTTATATAAATATACACGTACTTCACGTTTGTTCAATTAAACCCACATGAACATAAATCAATTCAAATCAATCCAGTACATCTCACGATCATAAAGTGTCTCACCTTATGTTCTTACCATGCATAAATAATTCAATATGCAACAATTACGAGTAGTTGTGGTTATAGAAACACAAACCATATACTCTGAACTATTCGTCGACAACTTTGTCTTTCCCTTACTTGCATCAAAATACACTATATTCCATTCTAAACTGTTTAGTTCTCCATCATGAGGATCAACATTTCACCAAAAAGTTAATTCCATCAATTAAACTATATATAGTTACTTCATACCATTAATCAATTGTTACCTAGTCAATATCTATTTCACATATAGATATCTCATATTTTTCAATTTGATCTTTATTTATTTATTTATGTCAAAACACTATATAATAACAATTCAATTATGAAACATAACATTATTACAAAAATATACCATCAATTAATAAAGTCTTATATGAACTTACTTGAAAAACAGTAACCACAAAGCATTAGGGACTAATATGTAATTTATCCTATTTCTTGATTAACTTCCAATTGATTCAATTCCAAATCTATAATAATTCATTAAAATTTATCAATTCCAACAAGCTTATAACACTTTATTATATGTATACGAAAACTTAATTTCATTTTAAACAATTTTCCTAAAGTTTTGCATTTTATTCAATTAAGTCCTTAAAACCAGAACTATTATATCTTTGAAAATCAAGCTTTGATTTTCAATTCAATTACAATTTTATCACTACACAGCCCTCTAAATACATAATTTTCAGAAATTTCATGAAAATTTTTACATTGTTGCAATTTAGTCCTTATAAACAAAACTAACAAAATGTATTTAACAAGTTAGTCCTATTTCATTTCTAAGTTTCAAAATATACCATAAACATTCAAAAACTTCAACTATTTAACAATGGCAGCATCTTCAATTCTGAACAATACCAAAAAAAATACTATATGAATTTACTAACTCGTCCTTCTCCATTTTCTTTTTCCTTCGAATTGTTCTCGCATGAAAAGAGAATGAAAATTTCTCTTTCATTCCACTGTATCATCTTTTAGTTTCTTTTAATTCAATTTTGTTTTATTTTATTAATTTAATTAAGTAATTAATGTTTTATAGAATATAAAAATACATATTTGTTTCATTTACCGTGCATAATAGTTTCTAGGGATATATTTACTTCTTTAATCCTTATTTTATTTCCAATTAACAAAAAATATATGGAAATTAAACTTTTACCACTTTTATAATTTAGTCCTTATACATAAATTAAACACTAATTTGATAAAATTACCGACCAAAATTAAATTCACTTCTAACATAACTTTGTAAATATTTTTATTAAATATTTATGAGTACGATTATGAAAATGAGGTCCCAATACCTCAATTTCCAAAACCAATGACTTTAATACATTTGTACCTTGTCTAACTTTCCAAATAATCAAAATTATTTGACAAAACTTCAATATAATCAGTAATACCTCGTAAATATTAATAAATAATATTTCTTGACTCTATCATTTGAAAACAATTTCCGAAATCACCATTTTCGACACCATTAACTTTTGGATTGTTACACTATATGTGTGAATGGTTGATTTGGTATCTTAAGGCCAACAATTATGTATATGTTAAGTATTTGGAAATGTTTAAATAGGTACCAAATTGGACATTGTTACAAAACAGAGATCATGTCGCAATGTCGACTGTTTAACGCCGTGATGAGACTAATTCAGAATGTTGCATCGCGACGAGGAACTCTCGAGGTCGGAACGTCAACTCGACATTTTGATTTATTTATAATTTGGTCCTTATTCTGTCTCGGGTTAGCAATAGAGCTTTCGTAAGCTCGTATAAGACCTAGAAATGTTTATGTATAATTTTAAACACTTTTTATACTTATATTTGAATGTTTATTAGTTCTAAATCGAATGTAATCTGATCATAGTTGCCTCGACAAAAAATGTAACACCATATAGCTCGGACCCTATGATTGGGTTGGGTAAAGGGGTGTTACACAAATCACAAAAAATCACGGTCTAAGCAAAACAATTGGCCACAGTCGAAACAAGTGCCCACAATGAAACTTTCATTCTAGATAATTGTCGCAGTTAAGGCTAACATAAATCAATGTAATTGAAAAATAAGGTTGAAGTTGGAAAATTGAAACGTTAATAAATTTTGATTAATATAAAACCAATCTTGTTATGTTTGATATAAAGGAAAAAATGAAATCTTGTTACAAATTCAAATAAAGTTTTTTAGAAAAAAAGGGTACAATTACTTCATAATTTACATTAATCAAAATTGATGGTTGGATGGAGTTGTTCATGGGGTGAAATGTTGTGATGCCCTTTTGTTGACTCTGGATTGTTAGTGATGGTCTACTAGGAGCTCAATATTTTCCTACCTTGAATCTGCATTCTTATCATCCATCGATGAACCTTGAGTGTATCAAATCAACTTGAAAAATCCTATGTTCCAAAGGTTTGCTTGGGAGGTGTGGAGTAATGGGGTACAGAACTAAACATATCATCCATCATCAATAATCTCGGTTGTTGATAATGAGAACTTGAACTGGGCATCTCTAGACGATAGGAGTAGCCTTGAAACTTCGATGTAAAACTATCGCTGCGCAACTCCGATGATAAGAACTAGCTTGAGATATTGATGGACCTAGAAAATCTTACACATGTTGCAATTGTGTTTGTATTCGAATTGGGTAATCATTATCCTCTACATTCTTTTCGGCAGCTACAAGTTCGAGCCCTGGAGCAGAAGGCAAATGTCTTTGACAAGGATGGGAGCTAGGGGTGTTCAAACGGTTAACCGATTAGTTAACCAAACCGAACTTTTTAATCCTTTAACCGTTAATCAAATTGAAATTTTTTCAAAAAAATTAACCGATCAAAATATTTTGATTAATTCGGTTGGTTAACCAAATTAACCGAAATTTATATGTTTTTTTTGTTAAAAATGTATAAAACAGATAAAAAAATTTGTAATTTTTATTTGACTGGATTAAACGAACTGGTAATAGCCTAATACATATAATATATAATATTATTTATTAAATTTGGTTAATTTGGTTAATTACTAGATTTTGAACCGAATTAACTATTAATCGAAATTCCAAAAAACTTTAACTGACCTCTGACCAAACTAGATCGGTTAATCAAATTAGATCAATTCGGTCAGCTAATTCTATTTTAATCGAAGTGATGACATCACGAACTAACTAAAATACGACAAAGGCAAGTGCACCTATCGAATGGTAGTATAACTATGTGAGTCGGGAATATAGCATCCACGAGGACTAAAAGTACTAGTAGTTTCTATCTTTTTATTATTTAGCTGAATAAATTGAAGGGATTTATTTTAACCTAATCTTAACTAACTTAATTACTAAGATGAAACAGAGAAAAACGTTGGAAAATATTTGAAGAAAACTAATGAAAGAGACAATACCCATGAAAGAATCCATCTAGACTTCATTTATTATTCTAAATTTGAATTAAACGATTTATTCACTTGTCTTGATCCGTAGATATCCCTAACTTATGTTAATATCTCTTTCGAGAATAAAAACAACTGACTCTAGGTTGATTAATTGAAATCTCTTTCTAATTAAAACCGTTATTGTCACATTAACTCGATTTATGGATTCCCCTATTAGGTTAACTCTAATCCGGTAGATTTATGTTGTCCGATTTCTAGGATTGCATGCAACTCCACTCAATTATGTAAGATCTACTCTTAAATAAGGACTTTTTCTCAACTGAATAAGCACATCAACCATGAATTAATATCTTGAAAACATTAAAACATGAAATACGAACACATAATTGAAATCAAGAACAAATATTTATCATGTAATTCAGAAAAACCAAATAATAAGATCCGTCTTAGGTTTCATCCTCCCTGGGTATCTAGGGAATTTAGTTCATACTTTGGAAGGAAAACATCTCAAAATTAGGAAAATAACAAAACATAAAGAAACTCAAAATCTTCGAGAGGAATTAAATGGAGATCTTCAGTTTTGAAAGAGATCTTGCTTCTGAGTTGAATCTGTTGGCGTTCTTCGAGTCTTTTCTTTGTTTAGCTCTGCGTGTCCCCTTAGGTCCTCTTCTAGTTTGTATTTATAGACTTTAGAATGCTCAGAAATCCTAAAAATTGGCTTTTTCTGCGTGTTTAGGAAATAGGGAGCGATATCAACACGGGCTGCCACATGGACGTGTGGCCAGCCCCTGTGGCTCACACGGGTGTGTGCTCAGCCTGTGTGGTAATGGTCTTGGCTGTGTAGATCCCTAAATCAGCCCGTTTTGTCTGTTTTTGGTTCAATTTTCGCTCATTTTGTTCCCCTATGCTTTCTTAAGTATAAAACATGAAATTAAAAGATTAGGAGTAGCAAATTCACTAAATTAAATAATAAATCATCCAAAAATACATCAAGAATGGGATTTAAATATGTTACTTTTATGGCTTATCACGAAGTTTAAACATCCCTAATGGGATCAACTCGATACACTTTGTTGATGTCTCTATCGGTGAATGTTTCTTGGGACTACCATCAAGTGGCCACCAAATAAATACGACAACTCGTTTTCCATATACCATCATTGGTAGTGGACTAAGGGCATGAAATCCCACATACAAGAGTCCATCCGAGGCCTCCTATCCATCTGGGCATTCCACATTAGTATCTACTATTTATGCTCTAATGTCCAATTTTTTGCATCATTTTCCCTTTTATTAATGTCATGGACATTGTTGTCATTATCTAGAATGTTAAAAACATATTGCTTACATCTAAATTGTCCTAGAGCCCGATCCCCATTGTACTACTCAACGGTTGAAAAATTCAGGATGGGTGCATTAATGTACTAAATGTATGAATGGTGGTACGCTGATTGGTAAATTACACCTGTAACATCTAACACAGCATATGACATTCACATGAACTACATAATTAATAACATTAATATCATGACTTGAGTAAAATAACACAACTAAAATAATTTCATGACATGAATATATTTTATTTTGAAAAAAGTCTACCTCCTCTCCTGCATATGCCTCAATCATTTGTCTCTAAACAAGGGTTTCTGACTTCCCAATCCCTGGACAAGTGCAGCATCTAAAAAGAAAGCAAAATTGATAGATAATATTTTCATAAAAAATAATTCTTAATTAATGTTTAATTTTTTTTTACTTATTTACAAGTAGGAAAACATACTGTTGGTGACTTAGTGATGCTAGAAATAGAATCTTGTAAAGTGTATAGGACTGCAGCAATAGTAGGCAACTGCCTATATCTTATGTATCATGCTTTGTCCCCTGATAAAGCTCATGGTACAACGTTGCTAATATTACTGAAGCCCAACTATACAAACAGACAACTTGAAAACCCGCCAACATAAAGACAAGTACATTGGGTAGATTTTATTATTACATGAGTTCATCGTAAGTACCCCTTATCAGCTTCATTATGTACGCCTGAGCAACGCATATCTTCTTCCATTTAGAGACATTACTCAACAAAGTTTTGAAATTTTGCTTGAGCCAATAAAATTTTAAACTGGTAAATTTAGCAGCACCATCATCTAGTGATCATCCAAGCAACTAATAGCAAAGCAATGCAGGTTCAATCATTTTACTTGATCTCATGATCGTAGCACCATCAGCTAGGAGCTCGAGTTGTAATGCAACATCTTCTAAGGTGATGGTGCACTCCCCACATGACAAATGAAATGTGTGGTTCTTCGGGCGCCACCTCTCAACCAAGACTGATATCAAGTCAACCCTAAGCTCTAACATCCTAAACAATGTTGTCCTTCCCAATCCCACAACATCCAAATACGGGAAAATACCTTCTTCGACTGATAGCTTGGACCATGGACATATGCTCTCAAGACGCAGTACTCACCCTGTCCATAACAAATTACCATATTAATTAAATATGCCAATTAAAAAAATAATGGCAAGCAAATTTATAAAATAATCGTGAATAGCAAGTAGCAATTTTTTTATCGACACATTAATCATCATGGCGGTGTGATAAGTTACTTTAATCAATGAACCCATTTTGATATTTGTACAAAAAAATTGAATAGATATATATAATTTTAAAACAATAACACTTCCACATAATAATATTTAGCACAACTAATTTTCATAAATAATTTTATTTTTGTTTTATTTAAATAAGATATCCACATAATAATATTAATCACCACTAAACAAAAATAAAATAAAATAAATTACCTTAGGTAACTCTTGTGGGTATCATACCGGTATCTATCGGTACAAATCAATTTAATCTTAAACTGGTATCTAATAGTTTATGTTCCTTTTTTTGATCAAAATTTTAGTGTTTTTTGGTCGTTTTTATGTTTTCTGATCTGTTGCAATTAATATCGACTTGTATAGGTGTATATCGGTCCGTATTGGTTGATGCAAAATTTTAATATTTTAAACCAACTTTTAAATTTTTATCTTAACTATTTTAATTTTCTATAATTACATTTAAAACTAATATTTATTAAATTAAATTAAATTATTGCATCTAATTGATAATTTTTAGAACTTATGAATAGTTTTAAAATTTATATGGATGTAATTGAGATATATATTTTGTTATTGGTGAAAGTAATTGAGATATATTTGAATGTATATATAATATATAATTTATTTTTTACCAAAATAACGTATGATTTGTTAAAATTAAAATTAGACTAAATATATATGTGGAAATATTTAAACGTACATATAATTTATCAAGAATCTAAAAATTGAACTATAGATGTGTGCAAAGAACATTTAAAAACATAAATAAACCTAAAGTGATGCACTGAAACATGCTAATACTTGTATGTACCAACAAAAATGATACGTTTACCGATATGGTACTGACTAGATTTGTTCATGGGTTAGGCTACCCGCCTAGGTCTGAAGGCCTGCTCAAAATTTGAGAGGGTTTCGGTAAAAATATTAAGCCCGTTTAAAATACGGGTCAGGCTCAGGCTTGAACATTCAAGGCTTGAGCCCGGCCCAATCCGATCTTTAAGTTTATAATACTTTATATTATGTTCTTTTTATATATTATGTAATTTAGAACACGTTAAAAAATAAACCTATACTAAATATATAATACTACTCTAATGTAAATATTAAAATAATGTTACAATGATTATATAAAATTTTCAATAAATAAAAATGTATAAAATGGTTAAATATTAAAAAAATATAACATAAATATTTAAAAAATTAAAAATAATATGGGCGAGCCTAAAATAGGCTTGGGTTTGTCTTTTGCAAATATGGGCGGGTTTGGGCAAAACTTTAAACCCATATTTTGAGTCGGGTAGGGCCGAGCTTGGGCAAACGTAAAGTATGTTAATATAACGCTTAGGCCCTGCCTAAACATGTCCCGATCCGGCCCATAAACATTGTAACAGCTTACCTGACGTAGACTATATCGATATACTGTTTGGCGTATAGTCGATTAAACCAAGAGTAGAAAAGGGATAGGCTGGTGATTCGTTCGTTAAATGTTTGGGTGACATATTGTGTGGATTTAATGATATGCTAAATGAGGAATGCCTCGCTAGAATTCATCATTTGGTGGACTCTAAAGTTTGATAGACTCTTCTGTGAGATAATCTGCCAACCCTAGATAGTTTGGGTGAACTTGTTAGTTCACGGATCGATAGACTTGTTTTTTGTGCCTTAGCGTGAAAATAATGACTCAGTGAGTATCATCAGATTTTAGTTGAAACTTAGTTGGAATTGAACTAGAATATTGTAGTTGACAGATTGATGTGTTGAGGTAGCTGAATGACTTGTTTAGTTAGTTTGTTTAAGTGTACAAGCAATGTTTTATCACTTACTAAGTTGATTAGTGGTAGTAGTTGCGTTTGGTAGAAAATATTTTCTATGTAAGTCATGTACTGCTTTGATGGGGAGAAAAACCCCAGTTTTTCTTTCATTCCTTGTTAGCATGTCAAAGAGCAAGCTCTTAAGTTTTCTATGCTTCGTTAGGGAAGACAAAGAAGGTTTCTAGTAGCTAGTCGAGATTCCATTATTAAGTGTCAGTTTACTGGTAATTTCTGGAAACCCTTAGCTTATTATCGAGGGGTATTTACGTTTTTGCATAAGCACATGTATAAATTTTTAAAACTAGTTCGAAAGGAAGGAGACTTCCTGATTATGGGTTAGATGCAATTGATTCATGCATGCGTGATTAAATTTTAATAGGTAAATCATCTAATGGTTATAATTATTTCCTATTTAGCTTAAAAAACTAGTGAAGGTTCGCGCAATTGAGGCAAAGGACCAATAGAGTAGATTCTATTATGGAGTTTACTAGTAAGTTCTTTCTTACTTCTTTGAGTTATGAAACTTCTATGATATGTGAGTGATGTACAGTAAATTGCCTCTACTATAAATGAGTTGATATGTTGTATCTGGATGTGTGTATGATAAACCAGTGTTGCATGTGTAAGTATGACTATTGTCAATGTAAAAACACTTTCCTTGTTGTATGAGTCTAGTACCAGCCAATTTGTGATATGTGAAAATGTGAAAAAGAGAATTGTTTGTGATCCCTCCGATAGGACAATTACAAACCGGACTGACAGATTACAGCCCGACCTTGTGGAAGAACACGTGTTCAACTTAACAAGGATATGAACATGAAAATGAACATGAGCATGGCTAATATGTGATTCAGATTTTTGAGACATGGGTCCGAAGTTGGCATAAGGATAGATCATTGGTAACTATGCATATTTGTAAGAGATGTGTATAAGTTGGCAGAATATGTCTGCTTGAGTACTGTACGTGTTATGTCTAAATTGACGAAGTCTTTTCGCTAGGGAACTGTGGATGGCAATTGGTGTATTATGTCAGTGTGACAGAGTGTCACGAAAAAGTTCGTTTTTCTTTTCTTAGGAGTACCGTGCTTGTTGATTATCAGAATTCTTGTAAAATTTATTGTGCCTATTTTTGGAACTCACTAAGTTCAATTGAACTTACTCCGTTACTTTTCATTCCTAGACATTTTGATAGTAGAAGAATGATCAGTTGAAGGAGATACATCAGAGCTGCAATTGTGAGTGAGCCATTTGTTTATTTTTGTATCATGGATGGATATTTGGCAGATGACATATACATATATTTTGAATTTAACTTACGTATTTAACTTTATCATTTGTACTGTCGTCGTTTCTATTTTAAAAAAAAATTACCCGTTGCCTTGAAAGTGTATGCCTAACTTTGGTGATTTGTTGATTATGAATTTTAACGTCTATATGTATGTGCCATAGTTGAATAGAAGATGGGTAATCGATTCTTCATTTATAATTCTTAACAATATTTTTCAAAATGTGTTACAAAAAGGAAAGGAAAATAATAGATTTTAATGTAAAGAGAACTCTTTAAAACTATTCTTCGAAAAAATTAATATAACATCCCATAGAAACAGTGGTTTTGAGACCACAAATTCGAGATAAAAAATAATTATTTTATGATTCTTATGAGATCTATGTTATGAATGCATGCTTGTGTGAAAGTTTCATGAAGAAATTCTATGCATAAAATATCTAATTGCATTTTAGGGACCAAATTGAATAAAGTAAAAAACTTGCATTCTAGAAGCTTTAAGCATGAAATTGCATTAGATACTGAATTAGAAGGTCCTAATTAGCAACCTATTTCTATAATTTTGAATAAAAATGGACATGCATAGGAAAAACTGTAAAAGAGAAACCCTAGGGGTATTTTGGTTATTTGGTAATTAAAAGAATAAAAAGGGAAAAATAAGTCAAAATTGGTGTCCATCTTCTTCCTTCATTTTCGAAACTTGCAAGACATCATAGCTAGGGTTTGTTCAACATTTTAAAGCTTGATTGTAAGTGCATCCTAGCCCCTTTTTAATGTTCTTTGCATTTTTGAAGTCTTTGAAGCATGATCTACCCATTTCTAGCTATATTTTAAGCTAGGGTTCATGTATAAAATTTGACCCATGTGTGACATGCATGTATTTTGATGATTAATAGAGGAATATGAATGTTTGGGGCATGATAAACATCTTTTACTAGGTGATTTTTAGTGAAAACACCTATACAAGGGACTTGTTTGTAAAAGTATAAAAGAGAATAGTAATAATGTGAAATAAAAGAAAATATAGGCTGAAACGAGCATAGTAAAGGTTCGTCTAGGCTTGGGTAACCAAGAAAATGCATGCATTTCATTTTACGAGCCTAGAGACTAAATCGTAAATATGTGAAAGTTTAGAGGTCAAAATGTAAATTTTCAAAAGTATGAATTATGGACCCATTTGAACAATGTGAATAATAAATAAGTTAAATTTGGCATTATAGATCAAGAAAAACGTGAACTAGGACTTGATTGAGGAAAGAATAGAGTACACGACGGTTAAGCTTAATTATCATCATTTTGTACCGAGGTAAGTACATATGCAAATAATGTGGTGTTGTTGTATGTTTTAATGTTTTAATATATATTGTAATGATGAACTATATGCTTGCTGATTGTTATGAAAGCATGAATGTTATTATGGTCGTTATCTAGGACATTAGAAGCAAGTGCAATGGAGATGCTATGTGTAATGAGAACAATCCCGTTTGAACCTTAGAAATAGTTTAGGATACAAGTGATCTGTCACTAAGAACTAAGAAGTCCGAACTCATTGAGTGGTCCGGGTTTGTGAGATATGTGGCAGCCGATCTCGTTGAGAGGTCCGAGTTTATTATGGATGCGAGCATTCGAGCTTGTTGAGAGGTCTGAGTTCATAATGAATACGATTCATGTATCATTCGAGCTCGTTGAGAGGTCCAAGTTCATTATGGATGTGTTACATGCTATGTGGTAGCTTTGGCTACATTGTATATGTGGCACTTATGTGCAAGGTTTCCAAGTATCTAATAGTATTTCGAGAGTTCAATGAGTAATGTAATGAATCTAGTAAGAGTCCTGAGGAGGACATATAAAAAAGGTATGGTTATGGATACTTTATGATGAGTACAAGTATGTATGCTAAACTAATAAGTAATACCTTAATAAAGATCGATTACGATGAACACATATATATATATATATATGTTCGTATGATGAGTATGTAAGAACGTTTGAATGATGAATAATCTTTATGTATATGTTGCTATGTTTCTGCATGTTGATTCCTTACCATCATTTCATATTATTTTTATGTGAACTTACTAAGCTTTAATGCTTACTCCCTTCTCTTTCCATTCTTTGTAGTTCTGCCAAGCTAGCTCAGTAATCGGAAGCTGTCGGAGTATTCGATCACACTATTAAAAGACTATTAGGTATAGTGAAATTATTATTTTGAGTATGACATGTATAGAAAACTTGGTCATTTTGTGGTATGTGTCATGTTATTTGGCCAAATTGTGAAGGCCTATGATAATGATGATTTCTTTTGTAATGGCCATGTGATATGGCTCATATTTGATCATTTGGGTTGTAATCTAATTATCCATGCATGCATGTGCTAGTATGTTGATGGTAGGATATGTTATTGCTTGGTGAGTGCATGATAATGATGTGATATGTTGTTGATTGATGAATGTATGGTAAAGTATGAATTGGGTGCTAAAGGATTAGGGATGACCTAATGGCTTAAATTGACTATAAGTATGAATGCACAATTTGAAGTCTTGTTAACAAGTTTAATAATGCATGAAATTAGTGTAAAATGCCTCTAAATAGTGTAACAAATGAATATGTAATAGGATGACTTTATGAAGATGTGAGAGTGCCATGGTGTGGAATATTTGAGTGCTTGAATATGTCATGTTGCATGTCATAAAGTATGTTTGAATGTATGAGTGATTGTGGGTGACTATTGGCTTGGAAAATAGTAAATGGTCCATACGGGTAAATACACGGGAGTGTGTTTAGACCCTGTGTGACACACGGTTTGCCCCATGGGTGTGTTGAATGGCTGTGTGTCCCCTGCACCTAAAATTCCTAAGCCAGTATGCATGGTAGTAAACACACGGGCAGAGACACAGCCGTGTAACAACCGTGTGGAGGAAATGGCCTAGCGCACGATCGTGTGCCCCTAAATGTGTGATGATGTCATAAATAGAATGTCCAGGTTTTTGGACATAGGCGTGTCTACGCTGTGTGAGAGACATGGGCCAAGGACACAGGTGTGTCTCGGCCGTGTGAGAACGCCTATAGGTTCGAAATGAAATATAAATTTTAGTAATTCCACATGGGTATAGGACACGGGCGTGTCCTAATGCACACGGGCGTGTGCAATGCCTCCACATGGGCGTGTGAGGCTTAAACTTAGAAATTTTCTTAAGTTCTCGGTTTAGTTCCAGATTTCTTTTAATGTATGTTTTGAACCTCGTAGGTCTATAATAAAGATAATATGATCTTATTTGATCAGTTTTAATTTGGAACGAAATTTTATGACCCGTATTTTCCGAAAATGCCCTGTTTATGTACGGTAATGCCTTGTACTTTATCCCGGTCTTGGGTAGAGGTAAGGGGTTTACAGTTAAGCTAAGTTGAAGGGTTTTTTTAAAGATAAATTTATTAATTTATTCAATGAATAAAACCATACAATTTATAGAAAAAAATAGCAAACACTTGTTGTAAATGGACAAGCTTTATCAACACAATAAAAGCTTTAATTTCAGCATCAATAGAATATTATGATACGTTGACAATTGACTTTGTCACAACTTAAGTATGACATATGTAGAGTAATTGCAAACACTTAATACAACATATTTGGTGTTGCGACACTAAATTTTTGACAGAGTAAAAATACTACAAAGGAAATTTTGTGTCCAACATCCACTCAAGTTAATTCCTTATCTCCAAGGGCTTTTTTGTTAAATGTTAAGGTTGTAAATTTGGCAGTATTAAAAGCTACTGGATGTCAAACTTAAAGGAGGCCCTTTTTTATCATCTTTTTGGTTCTCTTTTGTTCTTTACACCATTTTAGTTTTCTAGGTTTTTCCTTTCCTAACTTAGTTAGTTAGTAGCTAGTAGTTTTTTCTTTTTTTTATTGTAGCTAGTAGTTTTCTTGCACTTAGATATAAACTTTTCTCTTGTTATTTTGTCTAGTTGAATGGTATAAGCCATGTCCCGACGAGTTAGGGTGTTACAAACACCTCTGGTACTGATTATTTTGATAACACTTCATAATTCATATATATATATATATACATATAACAAGTTAATAGTATTTGTAATTTCGTTTAATTTTATGTAAATTTTCAAAAATATTTTTACATAAAATTTTCGATTAATTCATTTTTTACTGACAGACAAAATTCAATAGGGTATAGTCAATTTTATTCTAAGATTAGTTAAATTTCGGCTTTAAAAAAAAATGAATTAGATTTCAATATATTTCAACTATCTTAACCAACGTAAAATTAAATGAGGCAGATACAAGTAGAACAACACAAAACGAAAAAAAAAAACAGCAGCAACGCGCAACAAAACAGAATCAATTCCACATAGCAAGGATAAGCAGCTGTAGACAAAATGGAACATTAGAACAAAATCCGCAGCACACCCCCTGGAATTAGCAACTTATGACACTACAAGGCTAAAGCATATATCAAAAACAGCACCTGCGGTTGCAAGGGCATCAGCCATGCTGTTCTCAGCTCTCAAAATATTAACCAACATACACCACCCATCACTAGCCTTAAAAATTTTCCCACATATGCCAACATCTTAAAAATTTTATAGCCATAACCCTCAGTCAAAATGAGTATCCATAAAATTGAAAAACCCAGACAAAAAAAAAAATAATAATAAAAGAAGGCCAAGACCTTACCTTTATCATTCCTCAAGCCCCTACACATCCAATAGCTCCCGGCCTACTTAGCAACATCGTCAACATTGAATTTGGCCAAACCACGATCAAGGAGGCTGTTATTGAACAAGACCACTTTTCACCTTGGCAATTCTTGAGACAGAACACGGCAAGGGATCATCCCACCAAGATGCTATTTCCTCATGGGAAGCCTTAACCCATTGCATCAATCGCGATTTAGCAAGAAACAACATCTCATCAACTGAACCAATTCATTCCTTGCTAACCAAAGCCGCCAAATAGCAGAGGCACAACAAATTATAACCATTACAGCATCTAGATTCTCCACCATCTACCTACCTTGTAACACAACCATCTGAAATACTGAGGGACATGAAAACGCCTTATGTTAACTAGAGAGCATTATCTCACACTTATGTTAACTTGATTCAGTTACTAATACGAGTGTATAGCTAATATATAAGTTTACTTTTTAATTTTTTTTCATGTATATGGAGAACTTTCAGATCATATCTTGAATACTCATGTCCAGAGATGCATTTAAGATGCGTATTTCAATAAAATAAACCATAGTAAAAGATTGAACTTTAAAAAATTTAAACAGAACAATGTTAGAAACATATCTGTATTCCACATGTTAAGTAAAATATTTCCTTTGAAAATTTTGCTATTTTTCTTTGGAAAATTGATATAAAGTAGTAACTGTTAACTGAAACTATAAGAAACGTTGAAGTTTCTTAAAAGTTATCAGTAACATCAACAGTACTTTATTGATTATGAGCTGCCAATTCTTTGGTGCAATAAAACAAGATATCAAATTCCTTAAAAGCTTTAGCATGCCTTGAAAAAGAAAAGGAAAAAGAATAGAACTTTTGACCTTTTGCAGTTGTTTAATTGCCTTTCATTGATGCAGGATAACAAGCAATGGACACTTTACCTATTGTTTTTCATGGTTCTTCATTAGAAGCATAGACTACGATGTTTTCAAGCTGATTAGCCTAGAAAAAGAGATCAACAAAGCTAGCTAACGATGACATGGCATTTCTTTGGGACTCTTGGTAATGTAACCTAGGCTTTCGTTACCTCCTATCGCAGTCTGTTATATTCACTAACAAACACTGTCAAATTCTGTAGAATCTGAGCATTCATCAGAAAATACTCAACCAATTGCAGCTCTTCTTTTTTTCCATGGAACGTGCCTTGAGCTGAGACAACAAGCATGAGGGTGGTCTCTTTGGTAGGAAAAGTGTGTCAACTAGCCACGGAAATTCCCGACCAAAAGAATCACCAACATGATATAAAAATTAAATATCTTAAACCTATACAAAAGTAGTCTTACATTTTGGCCTAGGTAGCTTGAAGCAATTGAAATATATAGTCACATTGCATACATACCAGTTCAATGACAAGGGTTTCAAGACAGGGAGAACTGTCTAGTAATGCTTTCCCAGTTATATGAATAAGCTAGGGAACTTGGGAACTCTATGAAGTCCATAAGCCTTCAAAAATGAAAACAAGTCTTGTTAGTTGTATAGAATCCAGTTTGTTTCATGTATTGGATCAATGCAATAATAATGCATACCCTGTAAAAATTTGCAACAAAATGAAGTGACCGAGTGTTACTAATCCTTCTCAGAAGATCTGGTGCAGCAGTTTGATAAAAGAAGGCTACAGTAAATAATCCAACATCAATACGGGCTCCAACAAGGGAATGGAGGCTTAGTAATGAGTGGTGTGTTACAACGAAATCCGAATGCTCGAAATAGACAAGATTTGGTGCGTTAATCATAAGCTGTTCACAATCAGTAAAGCTTGTTAAAATGAGTCTCTTGAGTGTAGGACTACAAACCATGAATTTTCCAGGAGTTTTCTGGCTACAATGGCGTAAGCAATTCCTCAAGCATGTGGCACCCAGAAAAGAGCCTTTGAACTGATTCATCGTCTGAAAATACAATATGCCTAAGATGGAGGAACTTGAGATTGGGCAGACAAACTGTATGAGGAACACTGACGCCAAAAGAGTGTCCGAATTCCAACTTCAGTCTCACCAATGTCATGCAACAAAAAAGGGAAATAACACTACGAAGCGCATATAGAAGCAAACGCAATGTCTATATATGCATAACTCAACTCGTCAAGTTTGTAAGGATCTGGTTTGTTTGTTGTGAGTTTAAGACTGAATTGATCTATAGTCGGCCTACTACGGGAAAACAACACTTTGTTCACAGTATCACTCATGCCATCATAACTTAGAGGTAGATGACAAACAAAATATTGTGGCTTTTCTATGGAATCATCAATGGTGAGGGTAGCAGTCCTAGCGAAAAGATGCCTCCACCGTTTTGATAGAATGGAGGTCCTGGTTGTTTCTCGTAGTGGAAGATATGAAATGATGTGACAAATAAGCTCATCTGATTGTTTCCATTCTCATCGCTGCCTTTATGAGCCACTAAGGCCTAATATTTTCAGCCAACGCTCTATATCTTACCTGAATGTTTTCTTTTTAGGGTTTTGAAAAACAAGAGTCAATCCAACTGAATGAACACCAAAGAGAATTACTTGCATATCACGCTTAAATTGAGATTCCATTAATTTTGACTAAAGTTGCGCGCGGTATATTTTCCAAAAAATTATTTTATAATTTTATATAAATTTAATTTTATGATTGATATTATAAATAAAATTATAATTTTATTTATATATTTATAATTCAAATTTTTTTGATAAAATTATATTAAATTATTATATGTGTATGATATATACAACTTCTCCTAGATTAAACATATATAAAAATGCGTTTGTTATTTATGAAATCTATATATAATAAATGTTTTAAATCTTTTAAAAAGCTTTTTTTTATTTTGTATGTTAATCCAATAAATAATTCCTATTATAATAAAATTCAATTAGAATCCTTAACATAAAAATAGAGACTGAATTTTAACCTTATTTTAAATAAATATACTATTATAAAAGTGGAATTTTAAATTATGTTTATATTATTTTTAAATTTTAAACAGTTTTGTATTAGATTAAAATTTTATTATATTAACAAAAATTTTAAATTAATAAGTTTAAAGTATTTTATCATTTTCTTAAAAAATATTTTTTATATGTTTTTAAAATTTAAAATTATTTTTAATACATTTTATTTATTCTATTTTACATAATATGTTCAGTTAGTATTTTATTTATAAAAGAAAATTAATGTTTCATTAAAGTGATAAACGGTTACATGTTGCTAATTAGGTTAAAATATGTAAACTTTTAGATTTCAAAATTTAGATTTAATTGTTAATGCCACCTTAAATTTATTTCGTTAATTTTGTCGGAATGACATTTAAAAATTAAAATAAAATACTCCTATAAAAAAACATTTCAATGAATTAAATTTAGTAAAAAATAATGGTGTTAACAATTGAACTTTTAAATTTAAAAAGTAGAAGGACTAAATTTCTTAAAATAAAAGTAGAGAGACTATATAAGAGTATAGGGACTTAAATTTTAACTTACTCGTTAAATTCAATTTCAGATATTTATAGGGTTTTTATAAAAAATTAATTTATTTTTAAACATTTTAAATAAAATTTTTTATTTTGAACTTATCACATAAATTAAAAATTAAAAGTTATGTTTAAAATATTTATTTTGTAAATATAAATATTTTAAGTAAAATAAGGAATTATTGAAAGATTAACCTTATTACATTATCACTTATATGAAATAAAATTTTAATTAATAACAAAATTTTAAAATATTACTTAACTTAAAATATGAGTAATTCACGAGGAAAAAAAATGATTGTCAACTTCAACTAAAAACTTAAGAGCTTGTAATATATTTAATAACCGAGAAAAATGTAAATTAAGAAGCAGTGAAAAATCTAAAAGACTTAGTTTGACAATGCTTTTAAAAAGTGCTTTTGAAAAATGCTGTGGAAAAGTACTTTTGAGAAGTGCTTTTGAAAAGTTTAATTTAAAATTTGAGTGTTTGGTATTACTGTTAAAAAGTACTTTTGAGAAATGAAATGTCCATTTTAGACATGATATTATAAAGTAACAAATATGTATTTAAATAATGTTTAAATTAGTTAATATTATGATATTTTAGTAATAATATAAAAAAATAATTTATTATAACTTATTGTTAATATTTTAATATATAATATTAATTTTAAATAATTCTAATTAATTAATATTAATTATTTATTATAACTTTAGCGATCTTGTAGTCTCATTGGAAAGAAGAAAACATAAGGCTAAAAAAATCACATAATGCCAAAAGCACTTTTGGCTTAAAAAAAGTGACAAATTTGCTACTTATTCATCTGTAAAAAAGTGATTTTGTTAAGTTGAAAAATGGTCAAAGATGAAGGCTGTTCTTTAATGCTTTTAGAAAAAAAAGTGATTTTTGGGCAAAAACCCATCACAGAAGCAAGGCCAAACGGAGCCTAAGTCAAGAAATAAAAAGATAAAATAGTAGATATGTAACATAAGCAGTATGATGAAAATACTTGAGAGAGCAATCCCCTTTTCTATCTCTAGTTATAGCTGCAATCCTTGATCGCCTATATATTGTAACTATAAATGTGAATGCTTGAATTAGTTGTGTGATAAGTTAGTAGGTTGAATTATAAGCAAGGAAAAAACAAAAGAAAAATAATTATAAAATAAATGAGAAAATATCACCTTAGATAATCATAATAGAGGGTTGAATTGGAAAAGAATGTGGGGAGCACTGAATTTGTGACAAAAGTTAGAATAGGAGACTTAGATTCTCAATTAAAAGAATTGAAGTGATAGAAAAAAGAAGAAAATGAAAATACAACTTGAAAAGTTATTGATGATTGATGATGTTGGATTGATCTATAGAGAAGATGAAATTAACAGGAAAGAATATAAAGAAATTTGACTTTATCTGGTATGATATAGGTATAGGTGAGTAAAATTCGATTCGATTCGAAAAGAAAATTGAATTCCGAGTTAATCAAATCAAGTTATTTGATTTTTTTGAGTCAACTCGAATAAGTAGTTTGAGTTGAGTTGAATCTTACAATTCGAATAATTCGAATAATAGATTGGTATAAACACCCTTTCGGTCCCTATCAATTTTGAAAATGAATAAATTAGTCTCTCTCAACAAAATTTAAAAAAAACTCAAAATAATTTTAAAATTCCAAAATTTATATTTTTAAAAGATTATAACAAATTTTAAAAAATTTTAAAAGAAAGTTAAAAGTTAAAATTTAAAAACTTTCTAAAATAATAATTTAGGATTTAAATAAGTTAATTAATGATTCAAGTTTATTATACTAAAGAATTTTTTTATTTTGCTTTGAAATTTTTTCAAACATATATGGTTTCAAATTTATGTGCTCTAACATGGATTTAGTTATAGTGTAACAAGATTTTAATTTGACATGTTTAATTTTTAAATTTAACTAAAACAATTTTACTCGATTTGACTTCACACAACTTGATTCAATTAAATCAAGATAATAAAATAAAACTCGTCAACTCGATTAACTCAAAAAAATTTCTCTCGATTCGACTGAACGCTCACTACTAAATATAAAAAGTTGAAAGTTGTATTCTATTAGTTGAAGGTTACGTAGCTATAAAGTTATTTAAAAAAAAGGTAAAGTAATATATTGAAGAGAATATGTAAAATTGAAATCAAATCGGTACCATTTATTTGTATTCATACCAATGAGTTAGAAAATAATTAGTAATACATTTAGATTATGTTGTGGTTTGTGAATTGAGTCGTAAAAAAGGGAAATCCTTACATTTGAAATCACTTTTCCCCAAAATTTCCTTGTCGATTAAGTTTTTTTTTTTTTTTTTAATCCCTAAGTTTCCTTCTTTCAGTTTCCTCCTTTTTCATTATCTGAGTTTTGCTTCCTTTCTTCCTCGGGTAACTTCTCAAATTTTCCCAGGTAATTTTTTAATTTTCTCTCTTTCCTTCATTTCCCCAACAATGGTTAGAACCAAAGAAAATCATCATGAGGGTGGGAGGAATCACGACGGTCACAGTTGAAGGGGCTGTGTAGGTGGTGCTATAGTGGGTGATGGGGCTGGACCCAATACTTGAGAGGTAAGTGCTCTAGTAGAGAGTCCTTTCTTCCAATGCTCAACAACTTGAGACGAGTTGGTCAAACATCTGGGTGTTAAGAGGGATACAATTGCCCAATTTCGCCTATGACTTCAGCATAGTTCATGGCGAGTGCCGACTGAGTGACAGTACTAATGGTATCATTCTTCCCCTCTTATCTTTTCGAGGCTGGGTTTCACCTCCTGCTACACCCATTCTTCTGTACAGTGCTGAATGAATATGAAATTTCATCGAGACAACTTGTCGGTCTATCCTGGTGGACTTTGATTGCTTACTTCATTGATTGTAGTTTGAGGAATGAGCCACCCGTTCTTGGTGTATTCCAATGGATCTATCGATAGAAGGTTACCGCTCGTGGCACCACTGTTGGGATGGCACACTTCAGTACTCACTAACACTTAACAAATTAATCATGCAAGTGCCGAACCCCTAAGCACCAAAAATTGTTTTCTTCTTTCTCAATATTCGGCCAAATGCAAATGAAATGGACAAAATCCATTTTTGTTTTTATTTAATACATCATTTATTAACCATTTACCAAATATCATATTTAATCTTAATATTAAAACATTAAAACACATAATGGTTGTCCATCGTTGTGCTATATCATTCCTTTAATAATAGAATGCAACTTTTGTATTTTATGTGATTTAGTTCTTTTTGTCAAATTAAGCATTTAAACGGTAAAATTTATTTATGAAATTTTCACGTAATTAATCTATCATCCTGTAGACCTTATTAAAATAATAAAATAAATATTTTGATTTCGAATTGTGGTCCCAAAACCACTGTTTCGATTAACCCAAAAAACGGGCTGTTACACCCCAACTGTGGGAATAGCTCGTAATGTGGAGCTACAAATCAGTGAATGGAAAGGCAAGGAAGACTTTGAGGTAATCCAATTAGATAATTACGATTATGTGCTTGGCTTAAACTTCCTTGACAGGATTCAAGCAGTTCTGTTTCCATGGGCCAATGAAATTCATATTCTCACTGGTCCGTTATCGAAGATTGTTGTGCCAGTGCATTGGGATATGAAGGTTGGGACCAAGGTGTTGTCGTCAATCCAACTAGTCGAAAATGTTTCGTATGGGAGAAACATTAACTCGATAGAACGGAATGTTACGAAAGCCCCTTCGGAAAAGTTAGTGGAGTGTGAGTCTGATATGAGACCTGTGGAGTCGACTATGGAGACACCACATTTGGGGAAGGTGGATTGTGCATCAGACTTCGAGGGGAAAGAAGCGATGCAAAAACAGTCGAAATGAGTAAATGCCGCGAGTAAGGTACATTGCAAACACTCTGATAGTGTTTTGAATTTTGACTTGTTGGCTTGGCAAGGTCGTAGGGGCCCTTTCAAAGTTCATAAGCAAGAAGGCCGAGGAACTGTGGGGGAACGAAGCCAAGATGTGAGAATCGAAGGGATTCCAATGGGAACAGGTCTAAATTAAGGCAAGTTAGAGCGGAGACTTCTTGCCAATGAAATGTACCAACAAGTGCAACGGTCAAGTTAAGAGGCGACGGAAGCCGAGGCAAAGGTTTCTAAAAAATGGACAACTTGATTGCAAGACAAGTCGGTAAGAGGCCAAGGCAACGAAAAAGTTCCGAGACGAATCAAGCCAGTGTCATTCGGAAGTTGCAACGAGGGCATTGCGAGATTGGGTAGGGGAGAATGTCACGGGCCAAAGTTCCAAGCCCGTGACCATGTCACAAGATGCGCCCCATGGAGGTCGATCGATTAGATGGGGATCATTCAGCCTACGAGAACTGGCCCGATTCAAAGAATTGTTGGAGAAGCCTGTCAGATTAAAGCCTGGGTGGCTCGATAACGAAGATATGACAACTTAGGCTATTTTGGATAACTAATCCTAAAAGATAGAGGGAATCATATCTTGTAAAGATTAGATTAGATTTGATAAGGCATATCTTGTAAATCCCTTAAATCATGGGATATTGTTAATCTCGTCTGTCGATGTAAATGTACTTTAACCATCGGTTCTGGAGGAGCTCAACTATAAATTAATAGAGAGCCTCCCCTCATTTGTAAATCATCCATTGTATTTGTAAATTCTTAAAAATAATAGAATTCTGAGAGCATTTACTCAAACACTTTGCGAGCGCTCTTTCTGTTGTTCTTTGTAAGCTTCTTTTAACATAAGTTTGCTTCTGCTTTTCAGTTTGGTGCCTTGGAGGAGTTCTTAAGGAATCCTCATTCGAGTAAAGGCTGACTTAGGCGAGTTTGGACGAGTGAATCGCCTAAGGCCGCATGGATTGCGAGACGAAAGGTCTAGCCCCATGACACTAGTTGAACGTATCGACGATTATACAATTGTTTACTTCTACATTTTTCCTCATTTATTTTCCTTACAATATTCAATAATACTGATACATTTTATATTGTGAGCAAATTTAACATTACTTAATTTAAATGGTAATTAGAAGTAAAATCAAGTTTGAGTCTATGAGCTTACCTTAAAAAATAGTCGTAATGGTGAGACCACTAGCTACTTCGTTACTTTTATTTTTCCACGATTCACGTCTGGTTGATTCGTTCCTTAACTAAAGTGCATAATTTCATTATCAAACCCCAAAATCCTAAATTTAATAACATCATACTTTGCTAAATTATTTATAGCACTTAACTAATTTCTAGTTATTGCTAATCAATTTCATATCACAAAATAATCTATATATACTTAAATGAACTTAATAAGTCCCAAATTTTCCAGCATAGAATAGTTCACTAAAACAATCCCTATACTTCACCAAATTAACAATTTAAGCTAAGTTATTCAAATTTATAACCTTTTAGTCCTTAGGAAATATTATCAATAACACCACCACTCAATATGACCAATTTAACCTATAATATTTATACTCAAATCATTATACTAAAAACATTTATTATTCAACAAAATAGCATTAAACCTTTGAATTTCTCATCTATAGCAACTCTCCAAAATTTCCATTCACTCTCAAAATTACAACATGGGCAAACTAATACATAGCATTATATCTCCAAAAACATCAATTTCATGCAAAAATCATCAAATTTCACTCACAAATTTACTCATGCATTTGTCTCCATGGCCGAATGGCTCTCCCCCCATGCTTCTTCAATTTTTCAGCAGCCAAGAAAAAGAACAATGATTTTTACTCTCTCCCCTATCTCCTTTTACCTACTATATCTTTTATCTCTTCTTCTTATTATCATTTTCTTAACTTTATTTCTTTTCTAATATATTATAATCATATAATACTAATAAAGTAGATGGAAACCATCCACTATCTAATATATATATATCTAACATGGCTTATTTACTTAATAAGTCTCTTTTGTAAGTTCTATTTTAAAATCTAGTAGTAATTCCTACTTTTGTCTCTTATTTAATTTAGCCTCTTTTAATAATTAACAATTATTTCATTTTTAAAGTAATTCTCAAAAATATAATATTAATATTTTTGAGCCCAATTTGCTAAGGCGGGGTCCCGGAAATATAATTCCCGACATCCCTTACTTATGAGCGTTACATGTGACATACCTAACATTAGTATTTATAGTACAACCATTTACTAAATATGTGTTCGACTAAGTCATCACATACGACTCACAACGTTGGAACCATGATAATCATACCTATAATTATCACTATAAGAAATATCGTGACTATTACATAATAATTTAAGAAGCATTCTCATGGTGGGTCAATCCAATATATTGTTCTTTAACATATATTTCTGTGTTGACTTGATATCACATATCTATAACAACACTTGCCATCAATCAAACACATATTAGTCTCAATGCATTATTATTGATCAAGCCCATAATAATACTTGACAATGATATTTAAAAATGATAATATCTTCATTAGGAATTTATCATTATACAATTTATCTAGCACACAAATAAAGCCTAAAATAATAAAGATAATGTCTTGATCAATAAACTAGGTAAACAAGTATGTTAGTACAATTATCAATAAATTGGGTCGTCACTAGTAGTACATTTACTAGAAGCAAAATCTACATACAAAAAGAAAAGATGCAAAGTCTTGTGTCGAGTTGGATTCTAAGATTGTGAAAATGCTAAGTCTGATGTTAAGAACACCTTTTATACTTGCTTCGGAAGTTCAACAAACATTGCCTTTTAGATATACGTATCGCAATAATTGTCATTGACAGCTTACTGTAATTCCCTCCCCTATTGGTTAATATCCTTTCAAATTCCAAATATTTTCAAAATTAGAAAATTGAAAACTTTTTCAAAACACGAATCACCTCACATCCAAGGTTGAAGTTTAGAGCTGACGCAAACAGACTTATTAGTTACTAAATTCCTTGCATAAACAAACATTGCCACTCAGAGTAGCAAAGAACAGGTCGCTCATAAACACGTCTTAAGGAAAGGATAATAATTGTGGTTTGAGTTTATTTATTTATAAAAAATTTAGGTATTTCAACTTGTTTTTGGTAAAAAATTGATATTTAAACTATTTATTTTAATTTTATTTAAAAGTGTACAACATCCAATAAAAATATAACATGTGCTATATTTTTATTGAGTGATATTTTATTTTTAAGATAAAATGACATAAAATTGATGATTTAAATACTATTATTGACAAAAAAAAAAAATTTAAGTACTCAAACAGATAAAAATAATATGCCTTGAATGTCAAATTTGTAGTTAAGGCAAATTATCTTTGATGATTTTGTGAGCCCAATCTCTATTTTGTCCCTTTATACCTCAACAAAGAACTACAAGGCATAATAGTTCCATACGCAAACGAAAAACAAACAAATTACATGCTAAGAGTCTCTTAATCTAAACCGCCCTACATTTAAGTCCATGTTCCTAATTAGATTATGCAGAGGATGGCTTTCAACTTATTAGATTATGTGTTTTGAATCCTCCCTCTGTTGGTCTTTAACTTATATTTAGTGGTCGTATAATGACCACTGGTGTAGATGGATGCAATTTGCTGAGACAGGTTTTGAATGAAATCATGTGAAACTCGTAACTCTATTCCTGCCCAAGCAGACAGGTTTAATCTGCTAAAGTAGAACCGTTTCTATTCTCTGAATACTTCTCTTGATGTTTCAATAATTAAAAATCAACAAGAAATTATGCAAAAGTAATACTTGAAAAACTATCATAGAGCTATGCTTCTTGGTTGATCCTTAAATATCCTATCCGTCAATGCTAAAAGTTTGATTAGCTATAAGTGTAAACCATGCAAACATATAGCAACAAGATCATACTGGAATACATTAAATTTAATGTTGTATGGCCAATACATTGGCTAAAGCAGGTATTGATCGTCCAAATATGTTTTGGGCAAGGTGTTGTTTGACAAAAAATGATAATCATGGTGACCAAAAACTTATATAATAGTTACTTGACATTTCTTTGAGACTCTTGATAGTGCACGTACTTCTTTGCTGATCTTTGTCCGCAGTCTCTTTTTTCCACTTAGTCGTACTGTAAACCTCTCTAAAACCTTTGCATTCTTCAAAAGATACTCAACCACTTGCGATTCAAATGGCTTCCCTTGGAATGACAACAACTTAATTATCTTGACTTTATACATTAAACACCCAGGTACTTTCTCTGTTTCATCCCTACCGTTGTTATGACTTTCAAGTTCGCTTCCAGAAAACTGCGAAAAAACGTAAACCGGAGACACATTTAAGTACTTAAACATTCAAGCTCACTTCGTATGGCGATGCTGATATCAGAGACACATATAAGTATTTGAAGAAAAATAAAGAGTCAAAAGCTTATCATTTCATTCATTCATACCTCAAAATCAAGAACAAGGGTGTCGAGACATGGAGAATTAGCAAGTAATATTTTCCATTCAGGAAGGCAACCACCCATCTCCAAATTCAAATAAGTAAGGTTGGGAAATTGTGGAACCAGACCAGGTGTGAGTAGGATAGGCTACAAAGGGAAAAGGGAAATTATTATATACAGTTACTCAAACAGTTTTTGTTGATTAGAATAAAGAATCCATAAGAAGAAATTTTCATACCTTTGAGGAATATAAGGTTAAATAAAGTGACCGAGCTTGACTGACTCCATTCATCAGAGCAGTTGCAGTAGGAGCAAAATCAATGGTGGAAAAGAGATATGGTCCAATATAAATACGTGCTTCTGAAAGAGAGTTTAGGTTTATCAACGAGAACCCTTTGGTTCCCGTGTAGTAGTAGCTGAAGTGAACCAGATTTGGGGCAATGATCTCAATTTCATGATCCGTGCCCATGAAACCAGACAAGAACAACTTCTTAAGTGTAGCATTACAAACACGGAGCTTGTTCATGTTGCTCACTTCACAGTTCCGAAGGTGCAATTCTTCGAGCGAAATGCAGCCTGAGAACAGCCTATCAACAGATCCATCATCCGAGCATTTCATCAAACCAAGATGAAGAACCTTGAGATTTGGAAGACGAAAATATGTGGGAACACTAAGGATGGAGCCTTTATCCATGGACAATCTCAATATCACCAGTGTTTTACAAGTGAAAACCCCAAAGTTTAGCTCATTGAATCCTTTGATTCCAATGGTTAAATCAAGCTCTTTAACATGATACCCTAGTGCATACTGAATCCATCCATTGATCCTGAAAGGATCCACAATTTTCCCACATTTGAGACGAAATTTATTGATACCAACATCCCTCTTACGCGAGAACAGAAACCTTTCCACAATATTCATGTAACCATTACCTAAAGACTTCCTGATTACATTGTTATCATCAATATTGATATCGGATACCAAAGAGAAAAGATCCTTCCATCTTATTGCAAGAATGGATGTTCGAACTATTTCTTTTAACGGAAGTAATGATATGATCTGTAAAATAACTTTATCAGGCAATCCACTGAGTCTGTCTAAATCTTTATCTCTTGCAAAAAAAAAAAAAAACGAATAATCAAATCAGTTCAACTCCAAGTTCTTAGTTAATGAGTTCAACCTCAAGTTCTTTGTCTAAAGAAAAATATATATTCTTTATCTTTCTTGCCAATAAAATAAAATAAAATAAAATAAAATAAAAAACAAGAATCAAATTAGTTCAACTGCAAGTTCTTAGTCAAATCAGTTCAACCTCAAGTTCTTTGTCAAAAGAAAAGAATATATATATATATATATATATACATAAAACCAAGAAAAGACATACCTAGTTTGATTGGCAAAACGCCGTTTTCTTTGGTAGGCGGCCATTGGGAAGATTAACAATTAATTAAGAAGATGAAAAGAGATAGACCTTGAAGAGTTTTTGCAAGCAAATTGATTAAACTTATTGTAAGTTAGAATTTTTTGATATTCGATAATTACATTACATTATCCGCCTCAATTTCTTTTAAAAGATTTTGAGCGCTCTACTATTCCACTAATCAATATTGATGTGTTAAATATTGATTTAGGCTTAAAAATTAAATTAGGGTTTCATTTATTGAATTAATTAATGATAAAAGTTAATATTAATTAATTTTACCATAATGGTCTATTTGTATACTAAAGAATACATATACATTTAAGTAATAATTGCCTATTTTTTTAAAAACAATTGGATATCATTTAATGATTGTGGATTTTTATTTATTTATAAGAGATACAAATAATAAATTATTATAAAATAAAAAGATAGAAAGTAAAAACAAAGAAAATAAGAGAGCAAAAGAGAAAGTGTATTTTATTGATCAATGAAAAATTATTTAAATGCTCTATTCTTAATAACTATTAAAATTTAAAGTATATCAAAACATATTTAAATCTTGATAGATATCAACTTAATAAAATATTCATAACATAAATAAAAATATAGTAAATAATGCAATTAATATATCTTTTGGACCAAGATTTATTTCTCTCTACCCTATCTCAGTTGGTAGAGCGGAGGATGATATTGAATTGACTCAAAATATATCTTTTTGGGTTAATTGCTTAAATAGATTAACAGGTTTCTACTGATAATTCTAAATAATTAACGTGTGTTACTTGTAAACTATATTAGATTATGGCAAATCAAGATGTAGTTAAAAGTAATTATGTAATAAATTTATTAAAATTTAATATAAAAATGAAATTTGTTTTAGTTAAAAGTAATTATGTAATAAATTTTATTTTATATTTGTTATTTTGTAAAATAAATGGACTTGATTGATGGGTGATACCAACTCAGTCAAAAATACATTATAATAATAAGTATATATATATATATATATTTTACTTTGTCAAAATATGGGCTTTTGATAAATTTACAATTGAATTGGGATTCGATTGATGAGTTACACTAGCTCAATTAAATATATTATAATAATATAGATTATTTGAGAATAAGCTAAAATAGTTAATAATATAATGTTTAATATGTTTTCTAATTTTTAAATACAATATTTAAAAATGAAATAAATTTTTATTGGATAAGTCAGTAAGAGTCAATCAAACTATAATTTCGAGTTCGAATCGAGTTGAGTTTTCGAATTCGAATAACTCGAATAATCTGAATAATTCGAATATCAAACTATAATATTTTACATTTTTACCTCAAACTCCCAAATCTTTTTACTTTTCCCTCAAAACTTTTACTCCTTTCCACTTTTCCCCTAAAACTTTTACTCCCCTCCCATCCCAACCCCCAATCTATCCAAAATCCATTTCCCACCAAAATTTTACTCTCTTATTTACTTTTTTCTCAAAATTTTACTTCCAAAAACCCTCAAAACTTTTTATTCCCCCAAATTTTTACTCCTCCCATTTTCCCTTAAAACTTTTAATTCCTTCCCATCCCACCTCCCACCTCCTATCTACCCCAAACATAAATAGTGATAATTAAATTAAATTTTATTTATATCTACTATTTATATTATTAAATTAAATTTCACATTTTATATTATTTATATTATTGAATGGTTTAGGCATATTGAATATTTATATTAAAAAATATTCGTGTTAAAATTTTATATTGGTATCAATTTAGCATTTTATCTTTAAAATAACTTTTATTAAAAAATCACATTTTACATTTAATATATTTTTAATTCCATAAATATTTAGTGACAAGAATCAAGATAATTGAAACAACTAAGCAAGCAAAGAAACTAACCCGTATATAAAAAATTAATAAATAAATTATGAGGTGATGAAAATTAATAAAAAAATTGATTAAGGTGGACAAATTTTATTACGATGGGTGATAGTGGTTATAAGGACCCAAAATTATTTTTTAAAATTTAGCTCGAACAAATATATTCGATTCGATTCGATTCGAATTCCATCTCACTCTACTCGATTCAAGAAAATTTCAAATCAAATTAGGATAATAAAATATGATTCGTCAACTCGATTAACTCGAAAATTTCTCATTCGATTCGATTCAATTCGATTGACCCCTAGGCCTAATAGATGAGTTTAGACAAAAAAAAAAAACAGACCCGTTTAGACTCGGGTAAGACATAAACTTTCTTTTTTACTGTTATTTATCTGTTGTTTTGCTTCTTTTTTACTGTCATTTCACTATTATACTGCTACTATTTTATTGTTATTGTTTGGATATTATATAATTCTTGTTTTATTTTTAATTTTTCTACTATTTTATTATTATCTTACGCATAATTTTAGGTCAATTTTTCGAGCTAAATCCAACCTAAGCTTCAAATTTTGATTTGGACCAACCCAACCCATCTGAAACTCTAGAGAAAACTTGCCGCAAAAAGGAAAGCATCCTCAAAACTAAACCAAACTCCACGAGTTTGGAGAGTTTTAATCGAAATTAATCAATCACACTAGATTTCCTATGTTTGGCCAAAAGAAAAATTCCGTATGTCAAACTTATGATTCAATATTACACAAATTTAGATAGTAAAATATTACACTAGAAGATGGAAAACATTTAGATAATAATTATTTGGCATTTCCTTGAAACTCTTGGCAAAGCACATATTGTATTAGCCATTATTCTCTCCTCTTTCTTGGTTGCACGCGTGTCTATGGTCAAACACTCTAGAACTTTTGCCTTCTTCAAAATATACTCAACCAATTGTACCACCATTTGGAACTCAACACCCTTTCTTTCCCATACAAAAAGCTTGATTGCCTTTGTTAGGAATTCGACCCGATTAAGCAACGGAAAAGAAAATAGCGAAAAAAATTGAGAAATTGAACACACAAATTTAACGTCGAAAAACCCCTCCAAAGAGGATAAAAAATCACGGGCAAAGATAATTTTACTATAATGACAAAAGAACGAAGAGTACAAAAGATGGAGATAAAAACTAAACCTCGAAAACCCGAAAATAAAGAACCCACAAAACGTAAACACAAAATTCTCTAAATGTGTTATGAGTTCTAATCTCTAATGGGTATATTTTTCTAAGGTTGTAAAAGAGTCTATTTATAGGCTAAATTCATAGGTCAAATAATAATGAAATAATCTAAACTAATCAGTGTTTGATTGAAACAAGTAAACAAAGTTTAATTGAAAGATTAATTTTCAAATTTGACCGAAAATAAGAGTCATATTTAACGAATCTCCACCTTGACTCATATTTCCAAAACGCCATCTTTGCCAAAGCCCGCCACGAGCCTATCTTGAACTATGCAATGAATTAACTGAGTCAAATTTGTGCTTAGAAACTGGAAGACTTCTAGCCTTCGACTTGTCCACTATCAAATCAAAACTAACCAGGGTCTGATTTTCATGAACACAGTGCCCTAACTTTTCAAAACCTGCATCCAAAAGAGAACAACTCTTTAACAAAACGGTCATATCTTTTTCCCTCCTATGACCAAGTTGCCTCCGTTTCAAACGAGTTGACTTCAACTCCGTAACGGACGAGGGACTTCCGATTTCACCGGTCACTGTAGAACCTTCCAGAATATAAAGACTGTGGTTCTTTTACCTTTTAACAAAATGAGAGCTCCACGAGATACTTTAATGTCATTCGATTTGATGTTGATTCTGCATCCTTTCAAGTTTAAAATACTCAATGAGATGAGATTCTTTCGTAAATCAAGTACATACCTGACATCTGAGAGTGTCATAATTGTCCCATCGTGTATCCTAATTTTAACAGTACCAATACCAATTACCTTACTAGATGAATAGTTTCCCATGCGCACAACTCCACCTTCAATTGAACTGTATGTGGAGAACCATTCTTTACTGGGACACATGTGGAAAGAACATCCTTGTAACGCCCCAATTTTTGGGAATCCTGTGAATGTTGGCATAGGTTTAATTATGTTAGTGGGCCTCTAGAAAGCCTAAGCTTAAGATAGAACCCGACAATTTTAGTTAATTTTTGTTCCATAAGAAAAAAGGGGTGAAATTATGAAATAGGACCTACGTGAAAATGTTTGAAAATGCTATAGGCTAAATTGAAATGGCCAAATAAATAGGAGTGCAAAATAGGAGGATTTGCATGACAAACCTCCCATTTTACATGAAGTGGCTAACCATCATGTTGTTGTAGACAAAATGTACACTTGATATCCATAATTTATGGTACAAATTGATACAAATTGATAATAGGTTAGGTAAATGTTTCATGATAATAGGTTAGGTAAATGTTCCATGATAATAGGTTAGGTAAATGTTCCATGATAATGGGTTAGGTAAATGTTTCATGATAATGGGTTAGGTAAATGTTTCATGATAAGAATATCATGTCTTTTGTATTAAAGAATTAAATGGATGAAATATGAAGTTTTATTAAAAGAAAAAGGGGTGAAAAGAACAAAGTTTTGTCCATCTTTGTTCATCATAGCTGAAAGTTAGAGAAGAGAAAGGAGGGGAGAAAGCTCTTGAGTATTCGGTCATTAGGAGGAGGAAAATTAAAGGTAAGTTCTTGGTACCTTGCTTCTATTTTGAGGTTCATGAGTTCTTCTTGATTCTACCTTAACTCTTAAAGTATATTTTGATTTTTAGTTGTGTTGTGAGCATTTAGTCATGAATTAAAATGAAGGAAATGGTTGTTGTTTCATGTTCTTTTGATGAAAAATGGAAGATAGGTGAAGTTGAGCCAAACAAATGAACATGCATGTGCCTTAGATGCTAAAGGGAAAAATCGGCTAACATGTTGTGCTTTAAAATGATGAAATGGAGATTATGCTTAAGTAAAATCATAGATATGTGATGATTGATTGGTGATATACATGTTTAAATAACATGCATGCAAGATAGGTGTATGAAAGAGTGATTTGGTAATAAATCTGCTTGGGACAGCAGCAGTAACGTGACTTTGGAAAATCACCATAAATTGTGGGAGATGAATTAGAAGCTTAATAAATTATGAAATTAAAGCTTGTTGAGTCTAGTTTTAAATGAAATAAACGAGAACATATTTTGAATTCTGTACAATGAGAAATTTGATTCGTAATGAAGAGTGGTCAGATTAGTCAAACAGTGAAACATGGGAAACTTTGAGAAAAATCTGGTATTGATTGGCTAAACCAAAAATTCTGAAAATTTTATGGATAAAAGATATATGAGTCTATTTTCAGGGAAAATTAACGGCACTTGATTTGGAGTTTCGTAGCTCCAGTTATAAATGATTTAGTGACTGTTGCTCAAGAAGACAGTTTGCAGTGAAATTATGATTATGTGGTAAACATTGACAAAAAATTGTTAATGAGTTGCTTATTGATTTCTTATAAGCTTACTATGATATGTAAGTGTGGTTGACTGAATATTGTAAGGGGTTAATACGTAGTTCGTATTTGAATAGTTAGATTAACGTGTTAGTAATCCAATTGTAGGCAGTTCGTGTGTGGATCTCGTCAGCATATCGTCGGAAACAGGTGTGTAACTAACACCCTCTTTCTTAGTCTAGATCGGCAAAAGCGAAAAGCGAAATGCCGAAAAGCGGTATTTTGTAGATTTGCGAGTGTGCGAATGCTCGTGAGGTAAATCGATTAATGTTTTTGGTAAGCTGCAAAAATTTGGACTGCAAAGTGTATGATTTCTGTGCCCTCGATATTTTCGGGCTTAATGGGCCAAAATTGAAATGATGGGCTAACGGGCCCAATTCGGTAAGAACCCTCGGTACGTGATTCTGTTAGTACGTGAAAGGTAGGAATATACATGAAAAACCCTAAAATAGATAAATTATTGAAATACCTTTAAAAGTGGAAAATTTACAGTTTTACCCCTAGTAGATAAATTACCGAAATACCCCTAGGGTTAAATTGACCTAAATGCATGTTTGACTGTTGTTATTTACTGCATGCCATGTTCTTATTATTTGGTGCATGGGATGGGATATTGACGGAGGAAGCATTGAAAGTGGTTTGTCCACGTCTTGGAGGCTTTGCCTCAATTTATCTTTAAGCGAGCGGCAAAGGTCGCAAGCTGTGGAGTGTTAAATGGGTGGGTTGAGTTATTCCCACATGGAGTGTATGGCTGGTACGGGTGGAGTGTAGTGGTTGGTGGGTTGAGTAGTCTCCCCAAATGGGCTTGCATATGTTATTGATGTTGCATGTATTTTGAAATGGGCCTATGGGCCATACTGTTATCTAAATAAGGGGCTAAGGCCCAGTTTATTGTAATCTGAAAAGGGCTTTGGCCCAGTACCACTATTACCCAAATGGGCTTGCATATGTTTACTGATGTTGCATGTATTTTGAAATGGGCCTATGGGCCATACTGTTATCTGAATAAGGGGCTAAGGCCTAGTTTATTGTGATCTGAAAAGGGCTCTGGCCCAGTACCACTGTTACCTGAATGGGCTTAGGCCAATAGGCTTGAGCTGACTTGGGCTTTGAAGGGGTTTTCCTTACACACTGAGTTTCCCCAAACTCACCCTTTTATTTTCATCCACGCAGAAATCCCCAACCATAGTGGGCTTGAGTCGTGAGGGAATTCGGAGTGGCCATCCGCTCGAAAGTTTGATTTTCTTCGGTGAACTGGACATCCTTTTATTTACGTTTGAAGTTTTGGGCTTTTAAATGTAATAAGGCCACTTAATTATTTTTATGGTTTTAATATGTATTACTAAGATAGGTAATACTTATTTTAACTGTTGAAATTGGATAGCTTTAGGCGCTTTTCAAAAACAACAATTGATTTCAAAATAACACGACAACAAGCAAAGCTTCCGCAATAAAAGTATTTTCCAAAATTAATCATTTTTCCTAAAATGACTTAATCAAATCGGTTTCCTAGAAATATCCATGACGTTAAGGTGTGGCAATGGCGATGCATGTCTAGGATTGGATCCGAAGGAGCTTGGTACTTAGCGTCCGATGGACTCACCACCTCTTTTCCGGTTTCCTACCGGTGCCTGACTTCCATTCACTTTAACCCTTAATGAATTAATCTTTTGAACATTAAGTACGATTTTCGGACTTAGAATGGATTTTTTTTTTAACGTTTTTGATGTGGCATGCCGGATCCGGCCATAACTTCTGGGCCGGGTTTGGGGTGCTACAATCCTGAATCTAAGATCCACTCGGACTTGAGCTTGGTGTTATCGCTTGTTGACACTAACAAAAAATCATCACCATTTTCATCGGCCAAATTAGCACTAGCTACATCTTCCTCGTTACTCTCAGCACTATTTTATTTCGTAGTTTATAACAATCTGCTTTGACGTGACCTAACTTTTTACAATAGCGATACCTTTTGTCTTGTTTCTTTGATGCTACCAAAACGGAAGCTTGCCTATCTGTCTTGCTATCTAAACGAAGCTCATTGTTGAGTTTGTCTTTACTCAAAAAATGACCCTATTCAAACGAGAGTTTGTCTCTGCCATAAATCAGGGTCTCCCTGAAAGACTTGTATGAAGGAGGTAAAGAGCACAATAATAGCATAGCTTGATCTTCATCATCAATATGAACCTCAACATTCTTTAAATCATTTAAAAGAGTAATGAATTGGCTGATGTGATCTCTAAGAAGCTCATATTCGTTCATGCGAAACGTAAATAGACGTTGTTCCAACACTAAACGGTTAGCCAGAGACTTAGTCGCATAAAGAGTTTCTAACCTTTTCCACAAGGCAGATGAGTTCTTCTCCATCAATACCTCTTGCAATACCGTATTCGCGAGGCACAACTGGATTGCAGACAAAGCCTTTTCATCAAGCTCTCCCCATTCTGTTTTATTTAGATTCTCAGGCTTTTTCCCAGTAACAACCTTTTTCAAACCTAATTGAATTAGAATTGCCATCATCCGAACTTGCCACAGATTAAAATTTGTCTTAAAATCGAACTTCTCAATTGCAAATCTTATTGCTACCATCTCTGAATGGGCTGATCTATGAAAATTGAACTAGCTCTGATACCACTTGTTAGGAATTCAACCTGATTAAGCAACGGACAAGAAAATAGCGAAAAAAATTGAGAAATTGAACACACAAATTTAACGTGGAAAAACCCCTCCAAAGAGGATAAAAAATTACGGGCAAAGATAATTTTACTATAATGGCAAAAGAACGAAGAGTACAAAAGATGAAGATAAAAACTAAACCCCGAAAACTCGAAAACAAAGAACTCACAAAACATAAACACAAAATTCTCTAAATGTATTATGAGTTCTAATCTCTAATGGGTATATTTTTCTAAGGTTGTAAAAGAGTCTACTTATAGGCTAAATTCAGAGGTCAAATAATAATAAAATAATCTAAACTAATTAGTGTTTGATTGAAACAAGTAAACAGAGTTTAATTGAAAGATTATTTTTCAAATTTGACCGAAAATGGGAGTTATATTTAACAGCCTGGATATGATGCAGCAAACAAAAGGGAACTTTCTCCCTTCTGTGCCAATTTACCGGACCAATATTATCCTAAAAAAACCAACATATGTATATAGCTGCAATGAAACTAATTCCAAAGTGCTGTAGTATACATTAATTCATACCTCAGAATCAAAAGCAAAGGGTTTCAATGTATGGAAAAATAGCAAGTATGTTTTCCCATCCAACATAACAGTAGCCTATATTTAAATAAGTCAGGTTACGAAATTTCAGAATCAACCCGGGAATAAATACGATAGCCTGCACATAGGAATTTATGTATAGAGTTAGTTGCTTAGTAACTTCTTTTACAAGAAAATGAAATCCATAGGAAGGATTTTTGTACCCCTCTGTAACAACTGGTTAAATGTAGTGACTTAACATGAATGATTCCTCTCATCAAATCAATTGCAGGAGTAGTGTCTTTACAGTAGTTGGAAGAAACGTCGACTCCAATATGAATACGGGCTTCTGAAAGAGAGTTTAAGTTTTATCAAAATGGGCTTTGTTGCCGCAAAATACAAGTATTCAAAATAGACCAGATTAGGGGTGTTAATCTCCAGCTGCTAAGCATAACCACGGTTCATAATATCACTTATGGAACAAGCAATTCTTCTAGTGAATTGTAGCTTGAAAGTAGCCTTCGAATGGATTCTTTATCTGTGAATTTCAGTAAACTAAGATGGGGAACTTTGAGATTCGGCAGACACAGTTTGTGGGAACAGTGAGGTCGAAACTTACGAAAAAGGATAATCTCAATGCGATCAATGTTTTACAAGTAATAACCCTAAACTGTTAAAGCCATAAAACATTTCGTTTTTAATTTTTTTTTAATTCTCAAAAAATAAACACCGTTTTCGAGCGGAGCCAAAAGGTAGCTCAGTTTCCATTCCCAAAACTGTTAAGAAAGTCTTTTCTTTCAGTTCATGTCCGAGATGAATGCATGTTACTGATATTCCCTTATTGTAATATCATTTATATTATTATATCTTATTATTTATATATTATAATATCATAGTATTATTATATACTTTTTTTAAAGCCTCAACTTTAAACTTAGTAAAAGTGATTTCACTGAAATATAATTTAAAAAAATTACTTTTATTAAAAGCATTTTTAATAATTTGATATACATATGGAAAGAGATGATGGTTTTCCTTTTGTTTATGTTACTTTTAACTATTTAAAATTAGTAAAGTTGTAATTTTATTATTTTATTTAAATTAATAAATACTATATTTAGTATAAACTTATTATTAAACATAAAAGTTAATAACGTAATTTCCAATTAAGTTTACATAGTATTTTAAAATTCTTATTAAAGTAAATTATTGATAAAAATGTTATACAAGATAGCATTAAATCACAACCACCTAATATAATTTGTCTTCTTTACAATAGTCACCCACATAACAACATTTTGTTATAATAATTAAGTTTCTAGAAAATAAATTTTTATGTTTATTTTAACCCTTTATAACAAATTTTCACTTGTAACATCAATATTCCTAGTTATGAAGTACGCTATAAATTTATTCTCTATAACAACATATGGTCTAAAATTTTAAGTAAAATTATAACTATTTCATATAAGCAAGTTATTAATTATTATTTATTAAATGAAAATTATCTTAATTAAAATTAATCTTAAATGAGTGAATTTAAAGATATTAATTCAATAAACTATTAAATTCCTAATTAAATATTTTACTATGAATTTGAAACATCATAAACTTATAAATTGATTACTTGAATTAAGTAACTTATGATAAATTAATTAATTAAATTTAATAACTCAAATTGATTAATTAAACTTGTTAGACTTATGAACTTTATAATTAATCATGTGAAAATGTAAAATCAAATATGCATAAAAATGGTAATGTATGCACTTGTTATACGCTTTTAATTTTATTCTTTTTTGTACAATAATTTTGTTGATTTGATTCTCACTTTCTTTTCTTTTAAAACATAATTCTTACTTTCTTTATTTTATGAAAATTCACAATATGAATTTTATGGTAGATTTATAACAATTATCTCTTTAAAACAACATTTTGTTATAGTGCATAACAACTCTCTATAACAGCCAAAATTTGAACACACAAATAGGGTTGTTATATTGAGAGTTGACTATAGTTAATTTCACAATTATAATTATAATAGTTGTGTAAGCTATTAATAAAAATAAATAAATTTTGTAATAAATATCAAGTTTATTGTATAATTTTAGTTATACTTCTATGTTTTGAAATTATTTTCGTAATTTACAATTTAAATTTTGTGATAAATCTATAGTAATAATTATTATATTATTTTAATATAAAAGTACGAGTTTAGAAAAACTTTTGAATTGAAATATTTTTTCATCGTGTTACTAAATTGACATTTAAAAATATTTATAATATAATAAAAAGATGATAATTACACATTTAAAAATAATTATAATATAATAAAAGTTGTGATAATTATAATTATCATTTAATTTACCATTATTAGTTAAAAATAATTATAATTTAAAATTGAAATTATTACAAAAGTTGACTTTTATTTCTTTTAAAAGAGTTGTGCTAGTTTTATTTATGTAAAATAGAGCTAATAATTGAATAGAACTATAAACATCTTAATATCACTTAATTAGTATTAGAGTTATATACCAATTAAATTTAACTTTAGTTTTATAAATAGAATTCAATAGTTAGATAATAAGAATTAAAGTAATAGTTCTTCGATATTGTTAGCAATAATAAATTTGATTTATATAAAAAATGAAGCATTAAAGTAATAGTTCGTCGAAGAAGCGATCTTAATTCATATTCAGACAACAATGGCACTCGAGAGAGATAAATATTAATTTTTTTTGTGAAAAAACTTAACTAAAAAAATCTCTATGCCTACAAATTAGCTACCCTACCATTCCAATAATTTCCTAAAAAAGTCCTATGATCTGAGTTATTCCTCCTAAATGAATCTCAGCTATGTGCTATGCAATATTGTTCAGCCCAACTTATTGATATCTTAATGATTTCCAAAAAATTCCAAGCTAAGCCTTGGAAAACAGAAAGATTCCTGCTTTTCCATATACGCTAGACTAGAAACCTAAAAAGGTAGGCCGGAGGGCCCCATTACCCCTCATCCAACCCGTATCACTTAAGTTTGTTTTAATACAATCTAAGAGATTTTCGAAGAAAAACTGAGGTTAGCAATTTCATGGTACAAAAAACTTCCACATTCTCAATACCCGAAAAGTCCCTGATAACATGCAAAATATCTTCAACTCCATGGGAATAGACCAGGCACGATGGGTTTTGCGCGATTCCCCTTCTAACACATTTTTGATTGGTAAGCAATCTCTATTTGCAAACAAGCCATAAGAAAAAAACGAATTTGTTGTGGTCCTTGATTCTTCCAAACAATTGTCCACCGATCATCTCATTCATTTCATGTGTCTTTTCTAATCATATGATAAGTGCTTTTTACCGAAAATCCGTCGTTAGCTATATGAGTCCAAAAAATTTTGTCTGGACCTGGTGAAGGGTGTGGGGGAGGAATGCTCACAATTATTTTAACAACTTCTTTAGGTAGTCGCTCTCTAAAGGCCTATAAATTCCAAGCTCCATCATCTCTAACCATATCTGTTAGAAGACAATTCATGGTTGGACGGTCAATAAGAGAAGCCAACGTTTTTAATGGTCCTACTTTTGGAATCTAGAAATCTTCCCAACAACGGATTGAGGAACCTTCACCAACAGACCATCATCAATTCCCTCTTAGCATGGGCCAAACTTTTGCAATCCCTCTCCAGATAGCTGAGCTACTTCCTTTTTCAATGCTTTTAGGAATCCTTTCACTCATACTATATTTTGTGTGCATCACCCTAACCCATTAAGCTTTCTCCTTATTGACAAGATTAAATCCTAATTTTAGCAAAAAAAGAGGCATTCTTATATTCTAAATGGCGAATGCCTAGGCCACCAAACTTACAAGGCTGACACACATAATCCCAATTATCTAGTATCATATTTCGTTTACTTGCAGTACCTCCCTAGATGAATTGTCCAGCCAAGCGCTCAATCTCCTCGCATACCCCTTTTTGGTACCCGTATGGACTGCATAAAGTAATTTGGAATAGCGAGGAGGACTGATTGTGCTAAAGTGAATCTCCTTGCCATAGAGAGTTGTTTTGCATCCCAATTACACAACTTAACTTAGACCTTCTCAACTACAAAACCCAAGGTTGCGTTAGTGACTTTTTTATGAAAAAGAAGAATTCCTAAATACGTTATCAACTTTTGGACCTTTTGAAAGCCTAGTAATCCGCTTAATTGGTTGCTTAGATTTTCAACAAATCCTCGAGAGTAGAAAATATTGGTTTTTTGTGCATTGACTCGGTGGCCCGAGATGATACAAAAATGATCTAGAATGTTTTTTATTAGGGAGCCATGCTTTATATCTGCTCTGGAGAAAATTACTAAGTCATCAGCAAAGAAAAGGTGTGACAAAGTTGGTCCTATCCGTGCAAGCTTGATAGGAATCCATTCACCAGAACTCTCGGCTATTTTGATGCTATGGCTTAACCATTCCGTACATAAGAAAAAAAAGTAAGGTGACAGTGGGAATCCTTGATGTACTCCTTTTGCAGGTCAAAATTTTGATGTAGGCACTCCATTCCAAAAAACCTGCATAGTGGAAGTTGAAATGGTCGACATAATCGCTTTATGTAAAAAGTTTGATATCCTGGCTGCTTGCATAGATTTATTAATGAAATCCTACTGAATTCTATCATAAGCTTTCTCCAAATCATTTTTAATGGCCATCCATTTTTTACTTTTTCCTCACATAGAGTGAATAACTTCTTGAGCAATTAGAATATTATCAGAGATACTTTGGCCAGCGATGAACCCATCTTGTTCCTGTGCAATAATTTTAGAGAAAAGAGCTTTAAATCTGTTAGCTATTACTTTTATGACCTACTTATAAAGCACAAAGCACAAGCTAATAGGTCGAAATTGTGACATTTCTTCTGGTTAAGTAATCTTTGGAATAAGAACAATAAGTGTATTGTTTAATTCATGGTCAATGGGTTTTCCTTTAAACACTTTTTTCGCCCATTCGCAAATTGTCCCCCTGATGTTATCCCATTGATTTTGAAAAAAATAGTGCATAAAACCTATCACTTCCGGGGGCTTTAAGCGGGGCCATATCAAAGATAGCTTTTTTAATTTCTTCATTTGAGACATCCTTTCCTAGAAAGTCAATGTCACTTTGCTCCATTCGAAGGAAAGAACTAGGTGGTTATTCTTTCATTTCACACAACTGCTCTCCATATATTGTTGAAAATAAGATACTGCTTCCGATTGAATCTTGTCTAGTTCGTATAGCCAGTCGCCATTTCTATTACGTATGTCGTTAATACGATTGATTCTCCTTCTATGTAGTGTCCGGTTATGAAAAAATTTTGTGTTTCTGTCTCCGAACTTGAACCAATCACATCTTGACTTTTGTTTCTAAAGTAACTCTTCATGATAAGCACTTCTTCTAGCACTTTTCTAATACCCATTTCCCTTGTAGTTATTCTAGCTGAGTTTGACCTTCCATTTCACTTTGAACTCGATTTAGGGGTTGTAAAGTTTTTGCTTACGCTCCTCAATGTGACCATACACCTTTTTGTTCCACTCTTTAAGGCCTATGGTAAGTTTCCCCAAGGTGTCAGACATGCTTCCGCCATAATTCCACAGATCTTTTACGATAGTTGAAAAATTTGGATGTTGGGACCATGTGGTCAGAAAGCAAAAGGGGCGTCCTTTTTGTTACTAGCATTTCGAAAAAGCTTGGAGCCAAACAGTGTTCCCTATTACACGGTCCAATCTCTCAAAAGTCCCTCATATTTGCCAAGTAAATGGTGGCCCTCTGGATAAGAAAGAAATTAGGATGATTTTGAAGCGCTTATTCGAAAACTATGATGCAAGACTTGAAATTTTTACTCCAAGATTGAGTGGATTTTCATTCTTTTTTTTTTTGGTAGTGGTATCCATCTTTATTCTTTCCAAAAGAATAATTGGATGGTTGTGTGATGTTGTTTAACCTTGCTTGAGGTGGGGTTGTGTTAAAGTGGTGACGTGCCATCCAAGGAGTATAGACGGTGCTTACGTGGGTGGTCGTAAAATTTCTAGCCTGAATTAGGCCCTGCCAGATGGGAAAGGTCATCGATTCTTAAAAAAGGTTGTGTCACTTTTTTTTTTCATTTTTTTAATCTTTTCGCTTAATTTTTTTTATCGTCGAATGCATGTTTTTGTACGTCTTTCATGTAAAATCTTGTATGGCCATACATGATACAGCATTTATGGTAAATTTTTTCTTTGACTTTTTTACGTTAATAATAACTTATTTTTGACAAGTCTAGTTAGTTTTACATTAAGTGTTGAGTTTCGCACTTTGGTGTCTCTTGATTTTGGTCTTTTTAGGTTTTAGTTTTTTCTGTTGTTTATAGAAGTTAGGTTCCTTGAAAGTTAGTTGATATCTTATTTTCTATATCATTTTTTCGTTGTGGCGCCTGTGCTTCTTTCTCCTTGTTAGTGACTCGATCTTCCTTTGGAGTTTTCTTGGTGAGTTTTCAGGTTCATTAGATTTTCTTGGCTTCTGTGGTACTAGTTTCTTATTTTCTTCCTACTTTCCTATCGATTGGTTACTTTTATTTGGATCTCTGTGTGTTTTTCTGTGATTCTCTATAGTGCAGGTGTTGGAACGGTTGGCAGCCTCTCTTGGGGTTTGCTCAGGTTTCACCTGGTGGTCTTGTGAGAGTGTCTTGTGGTTTTATCGGTGTTTTTGATTCTTTCCAGTCAAAGTAATAGCGGAAGAATTGAAAGATCTTCTTAAAAAGCTGTCTGTCTCTAAAGAAGAATCAAAGTGTGTGTTTAGCTCTAGTAGATTCTCATCTACTTCAAAGGGTTACGAGGCTTAGGCGATTGGCAATGTTATGTCGAATGAAAAAATCAATAAAGAATTAATGTATAGGGTTTTACGGTCAGTGTGGTATACAAAAGAAGAGGTGAATTTTTTGGAACTAAAGGAAAAAGTCATTTTGGTAAAATTCGGGGAGGTGGATGATAGGCCAAGAATATTAAACCTTTCTCCATGGCTTTTCGATCAAAATCTATTTTCACTAACTCTGTATGTGAAGGACAAAGAGATAGAAGTGTATACTTTCAACCTTTCACCCTTCTGGGTGAGAATATACAACATTCTATTTGATCAAATGGATAGACAAACAACGCTAGAAGTAGGAGAAGCAATTGGTGAGGTGATGGAAGGTAAGAATAGATATACTAAAGCCCCTAAGAAAAGTGGTCTATTTTGTGGGAAAAGAAGATGATGAAATTGTTTGTGCCATAAAATATGAATGACTCCCGGCTTTTTACTGCAAATGTGGTATCATATGGCACAAAACACAAAAGTGTATGACAGAAGGAGGCCAAAAGGAGCTTGAAAAAGCTGAACTCCAGTATGGAAACTAGTTAAGGGTGCAAATGGGAAATACAACCCAAGGAAAATGAAATTGGAGGAATGGTGTAGAGTTCTTAGAAGGGGGGGAATGAAGTAATAGTGCGACGCAAGTAAATAAAAAAGAAAAAATAGAAGAAGCAAATGAAGTGATGAGAGGATTCGAAAAAGAAAAAAACTAAAGTGGGAGATGATGAATCTGAGTCGAGCTCTCATACTAAAAAAAGGCAAGTTCGGGAGATACGTGATGGGGGAGGAAAGAACCGAACGAAAAGAAAAAAAGCAAGAGGTGGAAATGGGAGCATCGTTGAAGATAGCCCAATTCGACTAGTGCGCAGAAAACTAATGGATGGTACCTGACCTCACCAGCCACCGCCAAGAGCAATGAAGCTCCTATTTTGAAATTATTATGGGATTGGAAACCCTGTGACAGTTCGAGAGTTGAAGCAACTTCTTGTTGCAAATGATCCCGATGTTATTTTTTTATGTGAAACAAAAGTGCAAAATAACAAGTTTTCTTGTATTTGAAATAAATGCAGGATGGATGGATGTATGGTTGTCAGTGCTAGAGGAAAAAGTGGCGGTCTTGCGATAATGTGGAAGGAGGGCACACATGTTGAACTAAAAAATTACTTTAAAAATCATATTGATTCTTTGATTCATATGGATAATGGCCATCCCGTTAGATTCACAGGGTTCTATGGGAATGTCGACTCTAACAATAGAAGAAGCTCATTAGACATGTTGAAAAGGGTGGGAAGCACAGTCAAGGAAACTTGGATTATCGAAAGAGACTTTAGTGTAATTCTTAACGACTCGAAAAAAGAGGGCGGTCCTAGGAAACCTAGAGCTTTGTTGGATGAGTTCCGTGATTTTGTTGATGAGCTCTCCTTATTTGACTTAAAGACGGATAAGGGTTGGCATACTTGGGTCAACAACCGTGAAATAAATGCCATGGTTAAAGAAAGACTCGATCGTTTTATGATATCGGTTACTGAGGTGGCAAATTTTCCTTTCATCGAAATAAAAGAAATCCGTCCGTCAAGCTCGGATCATGATGCAATTTGTCTTAACACCATTGGTCGTAAGCCGAAAGAGGGAGCTAGGGATCAAAGACATAGTTTTAGATATGATATTTGTTGTTCAAAGGAGAAAGATGCCAATGAGATTGTTAAGAAGGCGTGGAATGACAACACAATGAACATTTTGGACAAAATGGAGTTGGTCGGCTATAACCTTGGTCCTTGGCAGTACGATCAATTCTATAAGATGAAAACCAAATGGTGGTCCTAAAGTAAAAATTTAATAACAATATTGATGGTTCGAGTAGTAAGTACGATGGGAACAAATTAAAAGACATGAATGAGATCGAAGCTCGGGCATCTTTTGGACAAAGAGGAGAAGTATTGGGCGCAAAGATCAATGATCTAGTGGCTAAAAGAAGGTGATAGAAACACAAGGTTTTTTCATGTTAAGAAGGTGATAGAAACACAAGGTTTTTTCATGTTAGAGCAACTGGTAGAAAAAAAAAACAGTATTGATAGGCTCAAAGATATTCATGGATGCTGGAAGGAAAACACGAAGGACATTTGTGCAGCGGCCAGGGAGTATTTTCAAAATTTATTTGTTTCATCATTATCTTCTAATACCCAGCTGAATGTTGAATATATTGATAATTGTATATCAGGGGAAATGAACCAGAATTTGACCAAGGAGTTCACAGACAAGGAAATAGTGGAAGCTTTCAACCAAATGGACCCTAGAAAAGCTCTTGGAATTGATGGTCTTTCAAGAAGTCTTTTTAAAGATAACTGGGACGTGGTAGGAGCGGATGTTTTAAAATTATACCATGATGTCCTCCGTGGGAATAGAACTGTGAATTGTATAAATGAGACTATTATTTTCTTAATCCCTAAAATTAATAAACCTGCTGACATGACTCATTTTAGGCCTATTAGCCTTTGCAGGGTTTTGTATAAAATTATTGCCAAAGTTTTAGCTAATAGGTTAAAGGTTACCCTTTCGAAGTGCATTAGCAAAATCAAAGTGTGTTTGTACCCGGGAAAATGATTCACGAAAAATTCTGATTGTGCACGAGCTGGTTTACTACTTACAAAGTGCAAAGAATGATCCTAATAAGGGCTTCGTTATCAAGCTCGATATGAGCAAGGCGTACGACCCCGTCGAGTGGAACTTTATTGTGGAAGTTGTGTGAAGAATGGGTTATGCGGACATTTGGGTGAACAAAATCATGAATTGTGTTCGTTCTGTTCGTGATGTTGTACAGTACAATTCCACCCTTTTAGAGACTATTATTCCGGAAAAGGGCCTTAGGCAATGGATCCTCTCTCTCCTTATCTTTTTTTACTTGCATGGAAGCCTTATCAAAATTGTTAATTCAAGCTCAAAATAATAATGTGATTATAGGAATTCGGGATAGCATAAACGATCCTAGAATAAATCACCTCTTTTTGGCTGATGACGCTCTACTGTTTATTTGTAATAAGGAAAAAGATGTTGAGGAAATTGTGAAAATGTTGACAAATTTTTCAAAAGAGTCAGGCTAGAATATTAACAAAGATAAGCCTATGATTATGTTTAGTCCGAAAACCCCTTGGCAGAATAGGCACCTTTTTTGTAATACGCTTGGTATGCGTATGGTTGATAAGTTTGATAGTTATCTAGGGCTTTCTTTACCTATCAGAAAGAAAAAGTTAGATGTCTTTACTAATATTATATATCGTTGTTCTTGCAGGATAAATAGTTGGTCGAAATGGCTCCTCTCATATGGTGGAAAAGAGATTTTCATTAAAGCTATAATTCAATTTATCCCAACGTATGTGTTCTCGGTGTTCCTCACACATAAAGGTATCATCGATGATCTCCACTCGAAAATAAGTCATACTTGGTGGACTAGTAATGAGAAGATGCGGGGTTAGGCCATGATGAATTGGGAGAGAATGTGTTGCCCCAAGAGAATGAGGGGGGATGGGTTTTAGGGACATAAAGTTGTTTAACTTGGCTCTACTTGGTAGGCAAGTCTGGAGGTTGATGCTATTCAAGGATATGTTATGTTTTAGAGTCTTAAATGCTAAGTACTTTCTGGAGGGGGATATTTTGTGTTCTAAATCCTGTGATAAGCCTTTGTACACGTGGACTAGTATAGCCAAGGCAATTGAGTTTTTCAAAGAGGGGTTTGTATGGCTCGTGGAGGATAGCAATACAATTGATATTTGTAGGGATTAGTGGGGTTTTGAAGGCCTCATTGGAGATACTGTTTAGAGGGATAAATTGCATGTTAATGAGAGGAAAGTGAGGGACTTATGAGACCCTAATCGTAAGACTTAGAAAGAGGATAGGATTATCGAGTTATATGAAAGCATGTTGGGGATCAAATGTGTAATATTCCTATTCATCATACTAGCATTAAAGATGGTAGAATTTGGTTTTAAAATATGCATGGGGTTTACACGTCGAAGTCAGCTTACTCTTGGTCCTTACTTAAGAGGATTGGTTTTGGCCTTCATAGGATTTTCTGGAAAATAATTTGGAAATTAAACATGCTTCCAAAGATTAAAGTTTTTAGTTGGAGACTGGGCCACGACCACCTACTTGCTTATGACAACATTGCTCGTATCAGGCAAAATTTTTCCAATATCTGTCCCAAATGTAAAAACAGTGTAGAGACGATCATCCATGTAATGAAAGATTACCCTGTGTCTCGTGAGATCCTTACTCTTGGTGGCTTAAATAACAGATTGATGGAAGGGATTTATGATCGCTATATCGATTGGTTAGAAGATTTCCTTCGCGTGTTGGATGCCAAAGTCGCTGCTGACTTCTTCACCCTCCTTTGGAATATTTGGAACCATAGAAATAATTTGGTCTTCAATTGAAAGGGGGATGTTGCTAGAAAGGTTTGGGAAAAGGAAAAAACCTTCAGTGAAGACTTCAGATTTTACAACATTGCGGAGCCCCTGTTATCCCTCAAACTTTGGAAAATAAAAATTGGATGAAACCACCGATTGGCTACATAAAAATTAATTTTGATGCGGCTATCTCAAACGTTGGTATGGGGTATGGTGTTTTTGTCAGAGACTTGGATGGTTTTGTTATTGGGGGTTGTTATAGTTTTAAAGACAAATAGCTGGAAGCTAAGTGGGCTAAAATGGAAGCTTTTGTAGAGAGCATGTAGCTGGCAACAAACTTGAATATGCCAAACATCATCTTCGAATCGGATAATGCAAATTTGGTTAATAAAGTAAACAAGAGAAATAAAGATTTGACTATCCTCAGCCGGTACGCTAAAGAGGTGTGTATGGACTTAATAGATTTGAGTTTGTCCAAATGAAATGGGCTAATCGTAATTTGGCTATTGAAAAGATATGTAATTTGCTTTTTAAGATGGATTATCCTTTGGAAATCCATAACATTGTAATTCATGATGCTTTTAATTGAGTTTTTTTGGCCCTTTAGGTTGTTTTTATAAAAAAAAAAATTGGTGGCCCTCTAAACCCTAGATCATGTAAGTCATTTGTTTTAACAAATTTACCAAAATGAGGGCATCGTCTTCCTACAGAACTTCCTCTTTTTGTATCTTCTTCAAAAAGGATAGCATTGAAGTTCCCAATAGCCATCTAAGGTATCGAGGATATAAGGATAGTTTCTTTAAAAGCGTCTCACAGTAATTTTCGTATGGTTCTATTTGGGTTGCCATAGAAAAAAGTAATAAAAATAACCTGAGTAGGAAGCCTAATAGTGACCTGTGTTAGAATGAATTGAGGGTGATTTTGAACAATCTTGAGTTGAACTGAATATTTCCAACCTATCCAAATTCCACTAGAAAATCCCCTTGCCTTAACTTGATGTGAATATTGAATTCCCAATTTTGCAATTATCCTGTCTGTTTTCTCACCACTAACTTTTGTCTAAAAAAGACTAATGACATCGGGCTTATGACTTATATTGTGCTATCTGAAAACTCGAGGAAACTTTGTGTAAGCACACCCCTAACAGTTCCAAGAAAACACTGAAAATTTGAAATTTATTAGTAATATATATATTATTTTAAAAAACTACGAAACACCTCTGGGTTTACCATCGCGTATCTCGTTCTTCTGTAATTTCACTCCCTTATTCGGGGGTTTTAGTTAATAGTCATTGTTGAAATTGGGACTATAATAAATCTACAATGTTATTCATCGAGTCTGTCAAAGGGATTTTCTGGGAAGAGTTTTTGAAAGGGCTACCTTTTCCCTTAAAAGTTTTGTTCAATTTTTTATTCTTCCTAACCCCATGCTGCTTAATCCCTTTGATGTGAATTCCCCCTTGATCGGCGCAAAATTCGATGGTTTTGAGGTTGTCTCCAGCCATATTCCGCACGGTACCAGAGAGAAGTTTTTTTAAACATTGCTACGGTGTGTTTTCCTGGGTCTAGTATTCCCTCTGTTGGGATCCCTGACACAACTTGTAGACCTTTCGGTCCTGGACGCAAATCGGGCTAGGAAGTGCTGCTTGGTAGTGTTCCTTTGAAACCTTCTATGTTCTTTTCCTCGTCTTCTTATTTTTTAGTGATCTCTGATCTTCATGGAAGCTCCATCATGGTAGTGCCTTCTAATTCCTCTACCCTCGACTCTACCGGATCGGGAAAGGGTTGCACGTGCCTCGGGCTCTCGTTGTCATGCATTAGGTTTGAGACCCCCCTTTCCTTAACCCTAGTTGCTAACTCATTTGGGCTCTCGTACCCCAAGTTGGTTCTTCTCAACCTAGATCCACTTGCCACTTCCAGGCCAATTGCATCTTTGTCTATTTTAAATTTGGATGGGCTGTCCTTCCAAGGCCTTTATCTGTTCACAGCTTATTCCTTTATTCAAGCTTATAGGTTTCCGTTCCTTTATGAACTGTCATTCTTTACCTGGCCCAATTCCTTACTTGGGTGGCTCATCCCTTTCGTTTCAATGTATATTACTAGGCCTATTTTACCCGTATTGAGCCCTGGCTTGCTCTTTTATTTTTGGTCACCCTTAACCTCTACTAGGGTTTCTAATGCTTGGAAGCACGAGACCCCTGTTGTTCCTGGAACTTCGCCACCATTTCTTTACAATGGTCACATCGAACGTCTGCCCTTTCTTTCAACTAACATCCATGGGCCATAATTGCTAGCATTATTTACCGTTTCATCTAAATGTGCCGTTATGTTATTTGTTCGCTCATCTTTACCATTCGCAACCCTGGCCTCTATCGCTTTTTGTTCATCTATCTTATTAGGGCACAACTCTTTTATATGACCATAATGTCCACACAAAAAACACATCGTAGGTAGGTACTCGTACTCAACTCTCTGAATAACCTCATTGATCGAGACCTGAGAGATCAACACCTTCTCTAGATTCACATACACTGCCATTTGTGCAAATCTGCTCCTAGCCTAGTATCTGTATTAAGATCTAACTTTGCCACCTTCCCTACCATTCCCCCTATTTCCCATAGGATTTTCCTCTTATACATGTGCCCTGGAAAACTTGGGAGTCTAATCCAAGCAATGACCAAGCTCGGGTATGGCTGGGACGTGTTGAAATCAATGAAAAAGGTTGCACCGTAAGGTATTGCCTATACAAAATCCAGGGTCCTCGGTACAAAACCTTCTCAAATTCCTCTAAGATTTGAAATTTGGCTAAAAAGTATTCGTTTTCAATATCCATTAATCGGAACGATAGGGACAGTTTCCATAATGAGCAATCTTTTTTATATATCACAGGGTATCCAATGTTCTTCCCCAATAATTTGATTACCACTGTGTGAGCCATATCTTTAATAAGGATTTGGTTCACTCGTTCAGAGAAATTGATTGATGGAATACCATTAACCGTTAATTTTACGATATCGGCTTCCGATAACTCAAGGTCCTTTTCACCATAGAAATTATCTACACCTTACGCCAGAACACCCACCCTAAGATCAGTACTCATTAGACAGTCTTTCCATGATCGAGGCCTTGTTGTAGTCGGTGTAGAAGTCATCTCCACTTAGAGTCTTCATTGATCTCCCTAAATCAGACTTTCTTTGATGATCGATTAACGACTTCTCCCTCGTCATAGTTCTCACGTTCTCCTGTTTCCCTCATCATGATTTTTTCAATCTAATCTATTTAAAATTTGAGAATTATTTTAAGGGTAAATTACACCAACAGTAACCCAAATTTGAGGTAGCTAACAAAATAGTCACCTAGGTTTCATTTTAGTCACTCAACTTTTGAAAAGTTACAAAACAATCCATTTTGTCGTTTTTCGTCACAGACGTCGGCAGGTGACGACATCCTTGGTGTCAAAAAACTGTCCAGATAGGAAGTTACTCTCACTTTAACAGCCCTACCAACACCATTTTAGGGTTAGAGGAAAAGAAAAATAAGAAGAAGAAGAGGAAGAGGAGGCGAAGAAGAAGAAAGAGGAGAGGAATAATAGAGATGCCTGAAGTGATTCTGGTGTGCTATTGTGGAAACCCAACCAAATTAAACACGTCTTGGCCTAATGGAAACCCAGGTAGGAGGTTTTTTGGGTGTAAGAAATTTGGCAGTGGATTTCGAAAACCATGTCGGTTTTTCAGCTAGTTTGATCCACTATTGATGCTCCGTTCACGAATTGTGCTGTTGGGACTGCTGAAAAAAGTGAGGACATTGGAGGTTGCAAGGAGGAGGGAGAGAAGAACTTGGTTTTTGGTGCTTGTATTTGTAACTGTTTTCTTGTTTTTCAAACCTTAAAAATCAGCTTATGTTGTTATTGTTAGCATTGAAAACCAACTTATGTTTTGTAATATTGTTGCTGGTATGTTGTTGCTTATGTTGGTATACATGGTTGTTGGTATATTATTTCTTAACATATGTTATACATGGCTGCTGGTATACATGGCTAACTAACTCATGTTGTTGTTTACAAACACTTGAAACAATTGAAATATGATACTTTTGTTGATTACAAATTGTTTTTGTAATATTTTTGTTGCTTACAATAGTTAGAAAGAATGTTTAATCTTCATTTCATTTGTATTTCTAAATACTTATATATCGTAAAAAGATAACAGATAGAAAAAAAAACATATGTATTTCTCAATTCTCACACATTTGTTTTTTCAATACTCATATGTTAGAAGAGAAGAAATAACACAAATAGCATGGATCAATGCTCATATATTAAGGCCAAAACGCCAAACTATTTACAAAAGGAATGGGGGGCAAAATATTGCCAAATTTTCCTACAATTCAACACAACTGAACAGATATGAATTGTCGGGAAATTTATAAAAAAATTCAGTGATTATATGCCTAAGTTTATCAACAGTAGCAATCATAGGCAAATTTACAAAAAAATTATCGGCCTAAGTTAATAAATAAGTAGCAGGCAAATTTGCACATTTTCAAAAAGTTAACAAAAGAAGGTATGTTCACATCATCATCAATGGTCTATCATGGATGACTCTTGAGTAGGAGGCATCCGTCTAACAGTGGTTGGTTTTTTCTTGAATGGGACCTTTTCTCTTAGGGCAGCTTGTTGATGAGTTGGGGCAGTATGTAACTGAGTTGGGGTAGCCTGTTGAGTTGGGGTACCCTCTTGCTGATTTAGAGTAGCCTGTTGCTGAGTTGAGACACCAACTTTATGTCTTTTAACCTACAAGAACAAGAGACATCTGAAAAAAAAATTCATAAACAGAAGTATACTATAACTTAGCTTAAGGCAAATGACTTACTGGAATGTTTCGACCAACTTCTCCTTTTCAACTCCTCTTATTGTGGCCTATTCTTTTGCATTTATTGCACCTCATGTCTACCCCTCTCTTGCTCAATATTTCTGTTGTTTGTGGTTCATCAGGTTCTTTCCTTCTCACCTTAGTAGGTCTGCCAGGTAGCCATCTTAGTGTAGGAGGCAGAATTGGCAACATGTTTGACAAAGTGACCTATTATTTAGGACCCCTTACTAGACTTATAAAGTTGGAGTAAATTTGAAGCTGGGTTTGCTCGGAGTACTAGATTTGTACATAGGTCTCTGGGAACTCATCTTTTAGATGAATGACAACCAATGCATGCATACAAGGGATGCTAGTAAGATCCCAATTCTTGCAGGAGCAGGAATTCTCAACTAAGTCCACCACATGCTAGCTACCTAAACCACATTCAACCTGATACTTGTCCCTACTAGCATGTGATGGAACACACCTCAAAAATAGTCAGCATGCTTGGTTAAAACATAATCACTAAAACAACATTGTGAACAACCCCACTAACAATGATACATACAGATCCCTAAAAAAACAGTCACTACATGCATATTATAAAAAAATACTCACTGCATGCATATTAAAAGATAGGCAACACACCAATAATCAGTGCATGCATATTAAAAAACATTCACTAAAATAGCATGTGACCAGCAACATGAAGTCAAAATAAAGGCATCAGAAAGATTAAAAATGGTAACTTTACCTCAATGAATCTTTTATATTTACATCCATCTTTTTCTTGATCTTTGGACACAACATTCATTTCCATTTGTCAGCTTCTTCTTTCTTCTTGACAATAAGGAACATATTCTTGGTCCTTATGGTATCTATCATGGTTAGAATAGGTTTCCCTCTTGCTTCTAGTATCATCTGTCAATAAACAACATAAATGATTAGTAAATTGCTAATGATTAGTAAGAAACATAAAACATAGGGGTTTACCTTATTAAATGATTCAAAAATATTATTCACCAACATGTCAGAATGGCTCCTAATTGAGAAGTAAGACCTTGACTAGTGAGTAGGGTACTTTTCCTTCAACCAATCATAAGGATGCTGATTGTTTTTCTTTAGTTCATCCATGACATCCTCAAAATCCCTTGTAGTGCTTGCTCTGGTAGCTATCCAAAGCAAATCTTTCAATTCCTTTGATCGAAAACCAGCATTCTTGAAATTGGCATGTAGGTATCTAACACAGTGTCTTGTTTCTGCATTGGGAAAAAACATACTTATTGCTTTTAAAAGTTCTTGCAATTAGAAAAAAATAGTTTAATTCTTTGACAAACCCTAAATAGAAACAACATAAAAAAATAAATAAATGAAGTTTTATCTTTTGTTTGTCAGACATGAAACATATCTGGTATGAGCTCACAATTTCCAAGTCTATTGCAAGCAACTCCAAGAACTAAAGCTATGATGCTTGGTTTTCACTTTTGACAGCAGCATATGCAAGAGGATAGATGCCATTATTTGCATCTATCCCAACAGCTGTAAGCAAGTAGCCACTATAGTAGCCCTTCAACACACATCCATCTAAACCTACTATCTTTCTACAACCAGCCCTATAGCCATCTTTGCATGCTTGTGGACAGACATACATCCTTTGAAACAACCTGTTATCCTAACAACATATTTTTGTTGTTCCCTCATTTTGGGTCCTAACCTTCAACAAATACTCATAAATCTTCTCATATTGAGCCTTATGAGCTCCTTCAATTAATTCCAATGCCCTAAGTTTAGCCCTCATACATTTGGTTAGAGAGACTATGCAACACAAATATCTTTTAACATCTTATTGTAATGATTTAAGGAATAATCAGGATTAGCAATGAATTTTTCTTTATATTGTTCACCTATCCAAGCTGAGGTTACATTCTTATTTTTATATACTTTAGAACAATTATGTTAGGGTTTAGTCTAGAAGCCCATATAAACCAAGAACATTTTTCACTACAGTCTGTCTTTAACCTTTTTAAATCATTTTTGGGAAACTTAATAAAATAACTATTCAACCTACCATACTGCTTGGCAACTTCTTTTAGACTATCTTTAGACTTAAATAACATTCCAACCTTAAGTCTAGGGTTAATCATATCATTCTCTAGGTTGAACTCAAGCCAATTTTGGCCATCTAAGTTAGATTCGTGTGCACTATCTAACCTCCCAGAATCATCACTATTACACAGTTTATCTACTTCTATACCATCCATGTTTAAACCATTTAAATTAACTCCTATCCTATTAGACACATCACTTTCAGATGCATCACTACCAGACACATCAGTATTAGACATGTCTTCTTCATTCTCATTAAAATTGTTATCAATTAAACCTGCCAAACAAAGTACTCATCAATAAAAGTAGACAACATAGGCAAACACTTTAACCATTTCTATCAGGCAATAACCAATACAAAATACCCAATAATTTAATACAAAGACAACCATTTCGGTCATGCACATGGTAGATGTAACACCCCAATTTTCGCGAATTCTGTGAATGTTAGCGTAGGTTTAATTATGTTAGTGGGCCTCTAGAAGGCCCAAGCTTAAGATAGAACCCGGTAATTTTAGTTAATTTTTGTTCCATAAGAAAAAGGGAGTGAAATTATGAAATAGGACCTATGTGAAAATGTTTGAAAATGCTATCGGCTAATTTGTAGTGGCCAAATAAATAGTAGTGCAAAATAGGAGGATTTGCATGTCAAATTCCCCACTTTTAATGTAGTGGCCGACCAAGGTGATAGATAGTTGATAATGTATGCATTTTAGCATTTTAATAGTTAATGGATGATGGGCATTAGCATTTTAATAGTTAATGGATGATGGGCATGGTAAGCATTATGGGCATATTTTTATTGGAATTATGGCATGAGTATGGCACAAATATTAGTATATCATTTATGTGTCATAAAATGTTGAGTGATAAGAATAACAAAAGGAAGTAAAGGAAGGTTTTTGTTCATTCTTTGTTCTTCATAGCCGAATTTGAGAGAGAGCAAATAGGGGAGGAAACCCTTGAATATTCGGTCACTAGGAAGGGGAAAAATTGAAGGTAAGTTCTTGGTACTTTGCTTCTATCTTGATGTTCATGAGTTCTTCTTGATTCTATCCTAACTCATGAAGCATATTTTGGTTTTTGGTTGTTGTTTCATGTTCTTTTGATGAAAAATGGAAGATAGGTGAAGTTGAGCCAAACAAATGAGCATGCATGTGCCTTAGATGCTAAGGGGAAAAATTGGCTAACATGTTGTGCTTTAAAATGATGAAATGGAGATTATACTTAAGTAAAATCATAGATATGTGATGATTTATTGGTGATATACATGTTTAAATAACAAGCATGCAAGTTAGGTGTGAAAGAGTGATTTGGTAATAAATCTGCTTGGGACAACAGCAGTAATGTGACTTTCGAAAATCACCATAAATTGTGGGATATGAATTAGAAGCTGAATAAATTATGTAATTAAAGCTTAATGAGTCTAGTTTCAAATGAAATAAACGAGAACATATTTTGAATTCTGTACAACAAGAAATTTGATTCGTAATGAAGAGTGGTCAGATTAGTCAAGCAGTGAAATATGGGAAACTTTGAGAAAAATATGGTATTGATTGGCTAAACCAAAAATTCTGAAAATTTTATGGATAGAAGATATATAAGTCTATTTTCAGGGAAAATTAACGGCACTTGATTTGGAGTTTCTTAGCTCCAGTTATAAATGATTTAGTGACTATTGCTCAGGAAGACAGCTTGCAGTGAAATTATGATTATGTGGTAAACATTGACAAAAATTTGTTAATGAGTTGCTTATTGATTTCTTATAAGCTTACTATGACCTGTAGGTGTGGTAGGCCGAATATTGTAAGGGGTTAATACGTAGTTTGTATTTGAATAGTTAGATTAACGTATTAGTAATCCAATTGTAGGCGGTTTCGTGTGTGGATCTCGTCAGCATATCATCACAAACAGGTGTGTAACTAACGCCCTCTTTCTTAGTCTAGATCGGCAAAAGTCGAAAAGCCGAAATGCTGAAAACCGGTATTTTGTAGATTTGCGAGTGTGCGAATGCTCGTGAGGTAAATCAATTAATTTTTTGGTAAGCTGCAATGTTTGGACTGCAAAGTGCATGATTTACGTGCCCTCGATATTTTTGGACTTAATGGGCCAAAATTGGAATGATGGGCTAATCTGCCCAATTCGGTAAGAACCCTCAGTAGTGATTCGTTAGTACGTGAAAGGTAGGAATATGCATGAAAAACCCTAAAATAGATAAATTACTGAAATACCTTTAAAAGTGGAAAATTTATAGTTTTACCCCTAGGAGATAAATTACCAAATACCCCAGGGTTAAATTGACCTAAATGCATGTTTGACTATTGTTATTTATCGCATGCCATGTTGTTATTATCGATGCATGGACTGGGATATTGACGGAGGAAGTCTTGAAAGTGGCCTATCCACGTCTTGGAGGTTTTGCCTCAATTTATCGTTAATGAGCGCAAAGCAAGGTGCAAGAATGTGGAGTGTTGAATTTGGGTGGGTTGAGCTATTCCCACATGGAGTGTATGGTGGTACGGGTGGAGTGTAGTGGTTAGTGGGTTGAGTAGTCTCCCCAAATGGGCTTGCATATGTTTACTGATGTTGCATGTATTTTGAAATGGGCCTATGGGCCATCATTATCTGAATAAGGGCTAAGGCCCAATTTATTATAATCTGAAAAGGGCTCGCCCAAGACCACTGCATTACTGAATGGGCTTAGGCCCAATGGGCTTGAGCTGACTTGGGCTTTGAATGGGTTTTCCTTACACACTGAGTTTCCCCAAGCTTACCCCTTCTTTAACCTTGTAGGTGAGCCTTGATGTGGGTGACTTGGAGCCGGAGGGGATTCAGAGTGGCCATGGTGAATACTTTTGGGTTTGAAAAAAAAAGACTGGTTTTCTTAAGTTATTTTTAATTACTATTTAATTTTTGGGTTGTAATAAGGCCATTTTAACTTTATTTTCTTATTTGATTTTTCTGAGATTATATTATTAAAAACAACTTTATATTGATGGATACTAATTCAAATGGGCTAGACTTAGGGCGTGATTTCAAAACGATACTTGTTTTGTTTAAATAACACGACGTCACGAATATTCGATTTACCAAAGAAATTTCAACTTGTTATAACCAAGTGTGGCAATGGATGTGGACATGTTTAGGATTGGATCCAATCGGAGAGCTTGGTACTTAAGCAGCCTTCATGGCTCACCTCCTCTGTTATGGATACCTACCTGGTGCCCAGCTTCCATTCACTTTAATCTATAATGAAATTATCTTTTAAAACACTAAGTAAGTTTTTTCTGGATCAACAATATAAAATGTTTTGAACGCTTCGATGTGGCATGTCGGATCCGGTCATAACGTCTGGGCCGGGTTTGGGGTGCTACAGTAGACAACAACCAATACAAAAATAATTTAATACAAACACAACCATTTTTGTCATGCACATGGCCAGGGGCGTAGCCAGGGGGGCTGGCATGGGCCCCGGCCCCCCCTAAAATAGAAAATTACATTTTAGACCCTTAAAATTTTTAAAAAATTTTAAATTAGTAAAGGTAAAATTGTATTTTAGCCCCCCTAAAATTATAAAAATTCAATTTAATCCTTTAAAAATTATAAAAATATAAACTATAAAAAATTAAAATTTCATCCGGCCCCCCCCAAAAATTTTCTGGCGCTCCTGCACATGGCAGACAATAACAGATAATAACTAGTACAATAAAGAAGGTAAATAACAAATTTTCATTTTGCCACATACAATATAGCTGCTTGGATAAAAACAATGGCAGATATACACAATAAATATCAGTTTGATAATGCATCCATACAATGGCAGATACAAACAATAAACATCATGCACATGGCATACAATACACATTGTATGTCAAACAAATCGAAATAACCCTAAATCAAAATCCAAATTGAAATCAAAATCAAAATCAAAATTAAAATCTAAACTGAGATCGAAATTGAAATCAAAATCAAAATCAAAATCAATGAGTGTTTCAAAATTGAAATCAAAATCGAAATCAAAATTAAAATCAAAATCAAAATCAAAATCAAAATCAAAATTGAAATCGAAATAACCCTAAATAACCCTAAATCAAAATAACAACATTGAAATCTAAAAAATTTAAAACTAAATGCAACAACTTACCTGTTAAAGTGGATGTAACAATACTGGTAGCTTCTCTTCTATTGCCCATTGTTGTTAAGAATCAAAAACACTAAATGATTTCTGCTTTCGTCTTCTTTTCTCCCCAAAAAAATAGACCAATTGTACCCTAAACCCTTATACCCTGTTAATCGATTATTGAATCGATTTCTAACCCTAAACCCTTTTTAATCAATTTTTAAATCAGTTTCAACCCTAAAAAAACCCCAAATCACAATCAAAATTTCCCCAAATCGATTTTCCTTCCCCCCCCCCCCAAATCCCCTTAATCCTAATTTGTTTCTAACCCTAAAACGTTTAGTTCTTAACCCTTCAATTTTTCCCTAAACCCGCCCCAACCCAAAACCCATCAGCCGCTTCACCAACGTGGCAAGTTAACTTGCCACATCAGCAGGTTAACTTGCCATGTCAGTGGTCCCGTTAACACCCTAACTGTAACTATTAATTAGTTACTACTTTATCACTTTTTTATAATGTTAGTGACTGTTTTGTAACTTTTAAAAAGTTGAGTGACTGAAATGAAACATAGGTGACTTTTTTGTCAGCTACGCTAAAGTTGGGTGACTGTTGGTGTAATTTACCCTTATTTTAATTGATGATGGGGTAATATAATATAATGATGTTAATTTTTATTTTTTTGTAAGTTGCATATATTATGCAAAGCAAACAATCTCTTTTTTTGAAAAAAATATAGGATTGGGATTTAAAATATGAAAAAACATACACCAGAAACCAACAAGGGCCCAAAACAGTCATCAGCCCAAATAAAAAACATTTTGAAAAATTGTAAAACACAGATAAAGAAATAAAACCAATACTAAAGCCAACCCATTTCCTGGGGAATCCTACCCATCCCATCTTTTTTCATCATTGCAGGTATCGACGGTTTCATTTCCCATTCAACACTTTCTCTTCGCATCTCTTTCACATTAACATTTCCATAGAAAAACAATCTTAATTTTTTTTTGTTTATCCATTATTTATTTGGTAGAGGTGAAAAACGTTTTCTGGATTTAGTTTGAAAAGAAATTAAAATTAAAATAAATATTTTTAATCATTATAATTAGATGTGATCATTAATATAGTGTAATTTTTTTGTATTCACTTTTTAGTTTTATGTAATAGTTTAATTTTTAATTTCATAATTTTAAAACGTTATTTTATTCTCTTAATTATTTTTTCAAAACTAATTGATCTTTTAGTATAAATTAGAAAATATATTACATAATAAATTAAAATCATGACATTAGAAGTTAGTGTATATAAAAGCATGAGTTTAAAAAACTTTTGAACTAATGAGAATACCCTTGATTGTTAATTATATTACAAAATTGACATTACAATAGTAATTTATTAGTATTATTATGTGGTAAAAATAGAAATAATATTAATTAATATGATAGTATTTTAATGTAAAATTAATTAATTTGGTCATATTTTTCAAATTTCTACTTAAAAAATTAATATATTATTAATTAATAAAATAATAAATCTAAAAAATCATTTAATATAATTGGATAAATTAAATGTGGTGCCCCAAACCCCGTCGAGATGGTCCGACCCGAATTTCGAACGTCACATTAGCTACCAAAGTGACTCTTCATTAAAACCACCACAAAGCACTCAAAACACGCCTCACACAATTATTCATGGAATATTTCGTAACCTAACGTCATGCTTCTGTTGTGCTACTCTGATTATCAAGTCATCGGCATAATTCGTAAATTGAATTTTTAACAAGCAAATATTCTAAAAGCTTCAATTAAACATTTATACAGGTGATAGGTTATTTAAAAGGTTATATTTGAAAGGATTTTAGAAACCATTTTATTTTAAAAATGATTAAATCTAAATCGGAATATAGTAAAATTTTGGAAAACACCTTTTCATAAGGTTGAAAATAGTATACTAAAGTAGTATGTATAAATCTTGTTTAGGAATATTCATTAAAATATCATGCATCTCTTCATAAAATCATCATCATTTAATTAGTTCACAACCCACCTACTATTTACGTAATTTGTCCAATTTTTATATTTCATGCATACTAAACTCATGATTAATTTCCAAATTAGACATAAAACATATAAGACTTACCTTAATAACTAATGACTCTTCAACTCACACTTACAAGTTAGTCAAGCAATTACTCATACCATTCATCAAGCATTCATAATCTACCATTCAATCATCTATCTGAAGTAGAAATAAAAGTTCCAAATCAAACCAATTAAAGAGTCCACAATGTCCAATTACAAACCATTAACAGTTCAAAGTCTAAAACCCTCTAGATTAGTCCCATATTTCCTTCCTTATTAAGTTGGAAACACATCAAACATACTCAAGGTAAATTGCCTTACTTTGGATCACTTGGTAGATAACTTCTCCTCCTCGTTTCAACTATATCCTTGCATTGTTAAACATAAAAAAGTGTGGACTTTTTCAAGCTCAGTGAGTACTTAAAGATTGCCACAAGTAGCCATAATATCCAAAGTTAAAAGAAATCATATTATCACAATTAATCATGGTAAGCAATCAAGTATAACTCATAGAGTTCTCATTGATATGTTGGCACAATGTGATCGTGAAGCATATATACAAAATATATTATATTGGATAACTGAATTTCCAAATACGACCAATATAATGTGTAGCATAAAACTATCACCCACCAAACAAAACCAATCATAGCCTCCAGACACAACCAATTTACCCTCAAAAGTCAACCAAACATACCCTCAAAACATAACCAAATATACCCTCCAACACAACCAAATATACAACCAAATATACCCTCAAAGCACAACCAAATATAGCCTCCTAACAGAACGAAATATACCCTCTAAACACATCCACTTAAAAATGTATACTTACTATTTTATGCATATTTTCACATATCACACAACTCATGTTCATATCACATATTTTAATCTCATATAATGAACTTACAAGTGCTGTAACACCCCAAACCCGACCCAGACGTTATGGCCGAATCTGATGTGCCACATTGAAGTTAAAAATCCATGTTTCGTTTTAGTGCTTTAACAACCGACTTTTGTTAAGCTAATAAAGTGAATGGGAGTTGGGCACCAGGTAGGAATCCGTAACAGAGGAGGTGAGCCATGAAGGCTGTTTAAGTACCAAGCTCTTCTAATGGATCCAATCCTAGACATGCCCACAACCATTGCCACACTTGGTTAAATCGAGTTGTAATTTATTTAAGTTGAAATCTTTGATAAATTGGATAATCATGGCGTGGTGTTATTTTGAAAACAATTATCATTTTGAAAACACGTCCTAAGTCTAGCCCATTTATTAACAAACAGATTAAAGTTATTAAAAATTAAATAATCCCAGAAAGGAAAGAAAATCAAGTCAAAATGGCCTTATTACAACCCAAGAATAAATAATAAATAAAGCAAACTTTATGAAAACCAAACACTTATTCAAAAGCCCAAAGGCGATCACCGTGGCCACTCTGAATCCCCTCCGGCTCCAAGTCCCCAAATCAAGGCTCACCTGCAAGGTTAAGGAAAGGGGGTGAGTTTGGAAACTCAATGTGTAACAAGTCCCTTTCAGAGCCGAAAGCAATATCAGCCTGCTGGGCCTAAGCCAACTTCAATCTCAGCGTATATTGGGCCGAAGCCTTTTCATAATTCATATTACTGGGCCGAAGCCTTTACTGTAAGCGGTATGGCCCATAGGCCCATTTCGATATCACATGTAATATTAATGAATGTATGCAAGCCCATTTGGGGAGACTACTCAACCCACCATCCGCTACTCTCCACCCGTACCAACCAACACACCATGTGGGGAATAACTCAACCCACCCAACCAACACACCACTGGCAGCATAGCTGCTTTAACATATATATGGAGGCCTAGCCTCTTTAATAACTAGGGCAAAGCCCTTTTTGGTAAACTGGGGCAAAGACCTTTTCAATAAACTAGGGCATAAGCCCTTTTCGATAAATTGGGGCATAAGCCCTTTCCAATAAACTGGGGCATAAGCCCTTTTTCACTTCCTCCATCCATATAAAAACCCAACCCAATGCATTTATGAATTCATCATGTGCATTTCATACATATCATGTGCATATCATACATATCATGTGCATATCATAACAATCATGTATATCATATCCCACGTATCAAGTTTATAATTAAACCCTAGGGGTATAATGGTCATTTTTACCTAGGGGCAAAACAGTCATTTTCATATTATAAAGGTAATTTCATAATTTTACCAAATATTAGGGTTTTTCGTGTTCATTATTAGTTACTAACCATTCATATGTTTTAAACAGTGATTCTGGCTCATTTTTCGCGATACCGAGTTATTGGGCCAAAAACCCCTAATGGGCCCTACATAGCTGATTTAGTCATCTAGGCCCATTTAGTCCATTTTCCATAATGGTGTTACCAGTCTTAATGCGCAATTTAACAGGTGTTTATTTTCTACCAATTTTACCTAAATGGGCCTAGAAGCCCATTGGGCCCGATTTTTGGGCCCCTCGTGGCCCAACTTACCGTGAATGCCAAAAATCATGCCCTTACCTTTTCCAACGTTCCTGATCATCAACCTAGTGAATCTAACTAACCAATGAGCGTTCGCTTGCTCACAAGTCCTCGAAATGCCAAAATTTCGACATTTCGGCTTTTCGGCATTTATCGTTTCAAGATATGAAAAAGGGTTCGTTACACACCTGTTTTCCGATATTCCTTGACGAGATCTCCTACACGATTTCTTCTATAATCAACCGTTAATAGATCAGCTCACAATAATTGAACCAAATCAAGAACCATCTAATATCAACACTTACACATTCGGCTACCCTCCATAATGGCCTTAAAAACCTTACCTTTGCCGAAATTGATGACTAACTCTAGCCACTCCGATGATCCAAACTAATCCAAGTCGACCCTACGCCTTGCTTCTCCTCCGCTAAACAAACCATAAAAAGATTAAAAGAAAAACCCAATAGAGCCTATACCCACATTCGGCCATCTTCTAAACTATAGGGGTTTCGGCTTTTGTCAACAGTTATTATAGGAATCGTTTAGAGTTCAAGCACTTACCACAGTCTCTCTTCTTGAATCCGTTTATGCTTAAAAGATAAAGGGATTGGCCACCAAAAAGTGAAAAGAAAAAGAGGTTTGCTGGTCACAAGAAATCGGCACCACCTAGCTTCACAGATTTTGACTTTTGCGGTATTTCAGCAGTAGTGGTGGTAAGAAAAATAATAGGTGAACGAAGGGGAGTAGTGGGCTGGTTTTGGAAAAGAAAAAAAAGAAAAGATGAAAGGGAGGAAGGTAGATTCGGCTAGAAAAGAAAAGAGAGAAAAAGACTACACCGAAAGGAGAAAACGGCACACCCTAATTCCTATTGCCGAAAATCCCTAACTAAAACCCCTCTGCTGAAATCCCCTCTCTAATCCCCTCAATTCGGCTAAGCTCTATCCTCCTCTCAAATCCTTAAAATCTCTCCCCTTATCCCTCCTTAATTCATGCATTTGACTGATTCAAACTCTCCCACAGAGTTCCATCTAGCTTTAAACTCTAGCCTGCACAAGCATAAAAATAACATTACCTTTACCATCATAGGGAATCGAACCCAGGTCTTCCCTCAACACTTACACGCCACCTTTTTAGCACCCTAGTGGCGTCACTTAGCCACTCTACCAAAGGCTCTTTTATGTTACATTTTACCCACAAATTTTAATAAGACCACCTATCCAAGGCCCCTAACTTCTGAAGTCCCAAAATTCAAAAATTCCACCGGGTTTTGGCCAGCACATGGGCCTTCCATAAGCCCATTTACCTACTCAAATTATGAATTCCACAACCAAATAACAAATTTTAAAAACTTTACCAAAATATCAAGAATCGCGAAAAACCCAAAAATCAGGATGTTACAAGTGCTCACATTATGCTCAAATAGCCACAACATATAGATCTCAAATAGTGTACATTAAATCAACAATACTCCACAACATATAGATCTCAAATAGTGTACATAAAATCAACAATACTCATATCATATTCAGTCATAAACACATAACATTTTCATTGTCCTCTCAACATACATCACATAACATGTTATATTTAAGCATCACTTGCAAATCATCATTAGTTTAACTAGAAACACTTAATCATGGAACTTAGGATAGATGATTAGGCTACCTAAGTTTTCCTTTAACACTTTGATTTGTGCATAATTGTGACACACTAAACCACTCACCTTGCAACCTTGACTTTAATGGAAAAAGCTCAAACAAGCTTTTGTCCTTGCTTGTAGAACCTCCCAACGAGTTCGAAACTTTGGATTCACATTAAATACATTAAAAAAAATTATAAACAATCTCAAATACTTTTAAATCATATAAAAAATGCAGATCAAAACTCATCTATCTTATTAAAAACTAGCTAGTTTTGCCGAAAATGCGATTTCACCATTCAAATATAGTTTCTAAACCTTAATTTTGATTCCAAACATTCTAAATATCATCCAATTACATATATAAACAATTAAATTTACCCAATTACACCGATCTAATTTTTCTGAAAAAATCAAGCTTATGTCATCTTTAAAAAGGGGAAAACATTCAATTTGCTTAAGTTCATTAAGGATTTATTAAATTAAGATCAAATACCTTTTGATTAGATTAAAATGAGTTAGAAATGACTTTAAAACCAAATCTTAGCCAAGAAATATGAGATCTACCATTTTCAAGCCAAAAATAAACTTAAAATCAAAAGATTTATTGAGATCTTGATTAAAACATTTAATTCTCGAATTGGAATAACAAATCACTTAGTTTTATCATAAAAAGTCAGAATCTCACCTCAAATTTGCAAATTTGACAAGTTGTGGAGCTAATTCGAGCTAAAACGTGTGAAGATCTCTTTAGGATTTTAAGGATGAAAACATGAGTGTTCTTCAAAATTGAAAAAAGATTTTGTGTTTAAAGAGCTTAGGAATAAAAAATGATGAACTAATTTCGGAAGAAAAACTTTGATTTGGTGTTCGACAAATTTTTGAAGAAGATGAAGAATGGGAGGGAAGCAGAATACGTGGGGGTTGTTAAATAGACACCAAATTTTTAAAAATTTAGCCATTGCCCATTTAACCACCTTCAGTTTTCTCCCTTTTCCAAATTGGTCCTTGTTTTTCAATTAAAGCCAATTTGAAAATTATTTTCAAATCCAGTCTTATTTTTAAAAACCGTTTTAACCAAATTAATTCTCGGACACCTAATTTTAATTTCTTAACACTAAATTTTTTAGTTCTAATTATTTTAATTATCTAACCTAATTACGGTTTCTGATTCACTAACCCCTGATTTACTATCCCGATTTTTAGGAAGTGACATTAAAAGTAATAAAAATTTAGATTTTAATTAAATTAATACAATATAATATATTTGATTTTAAATATAATAATAATTAAGAATGTTAAAATCAATTTTATTTTCAAATCTAATCTCGTTTTAAAAATCATTTTAACCAAATCAATATATTGGTAATATAATCTATAATGTATAAATTTATTTATTAATAATATTTTCATTATCAATGTAACAACTTTGCTTTTCAAGTGGTGTCAGAAACAATGATGTCAAGACCAAAATTCTGATGTGTGAATCAATATTTACGAGGTCCTTATAGTGCATATTGAAATTCGGTTAGGAAATTTTCATGTTTAGTTAGTTAACTAAGAAAAACATTAAATCGTAAAAGACATAATTTTCATGTTTAGTTAGTTAACTAAGAAAAACATTAAATCGTAAAAGACGTAAAACTTAATCTCTATTGATTTCTATTAGCTTAATCTCTATTGATTTCTATCAGCTAAAATGCATGATTGATGTTTGTTTAGGGATCTAAATGGTAATTATACCCTTTTTAAGGTTGTTGGACGGTTAGTGGGGGAAATTGAATTAAAACCATGTGTTTTATAATGTTAATTTTAAATTAAAAAAAAGTTAATGTGGACTTATGCATAGTATTTTTCAGCTTTTCTTCTCTCAGTTAAATTTTGTTTTTAGTTTACCACTTAAATTCTAATTAGTGTAGGTTATTTTAATAATATTTGAATTACAAATTTAGCCTATAAATAGGCCCTTTTTCCACCTTAGAAAAATAACTCATTACGCATTTTGATATTAGCTTTTACAATCTTTCAGAAAATTTTGTATTTACATTTTGAGGGTTTTTATTTCGAATTTCGAGGTTAATTTTATCCTATCTTTTGTACTATTCATTATTTCCGTTTTAGTGAAATTATCTTTGGCCGTAGTTTTTTATCCTCTAGCTAACCAATTAGTGCTAAGACAACGGTTGTACACGTTCCGCATGAACGAAGGTGGGTACCTTAGAGATCACATTAGTTAATTTATTACTCTTTTGAATGATTTAAAGAATGTTAAGGTTCAGATTAATGATGAAGATCAGGCTATGCTATTATTGTGCTCTTTACCCTTTTCATCACTAATTAGAATATGAGTACCAAACTTGGTAAAAATATTCTTATGGAGAAATTTCAATACCGATTTAGCATCATTTGTTTGTAAAGCAACAACCTCAACCCACTTGGGGACATAATCAATAGCTAAAAGTATGTATGCATTGCCCCAAGAAGGTGGGTCCCTAAACGTTAAATAGTTCCATTTTAAAATAGTGTGTAAGGGCATCTCATACCTCCTCGATAGATTTGTAGTTCTTTGACAGTGATCAAAAGCTTGGAAAATTCATGAGCATCTTTAAACATGGTTGGCGAATAAAAACCAGATTGGAGAACTTTTTCCATAGTTCTCATGCCCTAAAATGCCCTCCAGATGGTGTTGAACGATGATGAAATAAAATACTTTGAATATCGTCATTTGGAACACACCTCAGGATTATCTAGTCTGCACAGTGTTTGAATAAAAATGGCTCATCCCAATAATACTACTTGGCATCGTGGATAAATTTTTTCCGTCTTTGATTTGTAAGGTTAGGTGGCAGCAGTCTATTAACCAAAAAATTTACAATATTAGTATACCATGGTAATTCCATGAAAACTAACAGTTTCTCATCTGGAAAATCATCTTAAATGCGTTGAATGTCACCATATTCATTTCTTGCTTCAATTTTAGACAAGTGATCAACCACTTAATTTTTTGTGCCTTTCCTATCTTTAATTTCTAGATCAAATTCCTACAATAACAATATCCATCAAATCAATCTGGGCTTGACATCTTTCTCTGTTACCAAGTATTTAATAGCGGAGTGGTCCATATAGAATGTCACTTTGGTGCCTACTAAATAAGCTTTTAATTTGTCGAAATCAAATACCATAAAAAATAGCTCATTCTCAGTAATGCTACAATTTAGCTGGGAATCAGTCAACGTATGACTTGCGTACTAGATAGCATGAAATACCTTGTTCTTTATTTGCCCAAGCACCGCCCCTACAGCAAAATCGCTTGCGTCACACACAAGTTCGAAAGGTAGATTCCAATCTGGTGCTATGGCTAGTGGTGTTGTGACTAACTATTTTTTCAACTCCTCAAATGCCTGTAAAAACTGATAATCAAAATTGAAAGGTTTGTTGTGTTCTAACAGTGTACACAGGGGTTTTGATATTTTCAAGAAATCCTTGATGAATCATCTGTAGAATCCTACATGGCCAAGAAAACTGCTAATACCTTTAATTGTGGAGGGTGGTGGCAATTTCTTAATAACTTCGATTTTTGCTTTGTCGATGGCAATTCCTTGCTATGAAATTTTATATCCCAGAACAATGCCTTCACAAACTATGAAGTGACATTTCTTCCAATTGAGTACAAGGTTGGTTTCTTTACACCAACAAAGAACTAATTCCATATTTTTTAAACAATCCTCAAAAGTATCGCCAAACACCAAGAAGTCATCCATAAAAGCTTCTAATAATTTCTCCACCATGTCCGAAAATATTGCAATCATTCAATGCTGAAATGTTGCAGGGGCATTGCATAATCCAAATGGCATTCGTCGAAGCTCAAAATTTGCATAAAGACATGTGAATTGGTCTTCTCTTGATCAGTAGGAGCTATGACAATCTGGTTATACCCCGAATAACCATCTAGAAAATAATAGAAAGCTTTCCTCGCTAATCAATCTAGCATTTGATCGATAAATAGCAGAGGAAAATTTTCATTCCTTGTTACTTTGTTGAGCTTCAGATAGTCTATACAAACCCTCCATCTCGTGACAGTATGAGTAGGAATGAGTTCGTTGTTATCATTGTTTACCACGGTGACACCCCTTTTTTTAGGTACACATTGAACATGGCACACCTAAGAACTATCTGAAATTTGTTATATGATTCCAACATCTAGCCATTTGATAATCTCTTTTTTAACAACTTCCCTCAAAATGGGATTCAGTTTTCTTTGATACTCAATAGATTTGCTCTGGCAATCCTCTAGTAATATTTTGTGCATGCAGATTGTTAGACTGATTCATTTGATATCCCCAATCACCAATCCCAATACTTTCTTAGATTTCTTTAAAACTCTTAATAATTGAGCTTCTTGATCTAATGTCAATGCCAGAAAAATAATTATTAGCAATATGTTGTTGTCTCCCTTATAAGCATACTTCAGATGTGCTGGAAAAGGCTTTAATTCCAACATAGGAGGATCTTCTATGGATCGCTGAGGAGTTTTAAAAGAACAGTTCGATAAATTTAATGACTCAAAACTTCTCCTCGCTCCATTCTCAAGTTGCTTAAAATCCATCAATTCGTCGAGCTCTTCAATCATTTCTGCTTTAATCAACTCAATTAGATCTGCATTATCATTACAATTATTGTGACAAAAGTTTGCAATTTCTTCCTGAACTATTGTGTCAACTATTTCTACAGCATGACATTCTTCATCTGTATATGCACACTTCATAGCATCAAAAACATTAAAATTTATCTGTTGATCATTAACTCTCATAGTTGATTCACCTTTTTGAATATTAATTAATGTTCAGTCAGTTTCTAGAATAGGTCTTCCAAGTATGATTTGTAACAACCCTTTTTCAGTGAAATCAGAACAGTGGTTTTGGGACCACAAATATGAGATAAAAAAATTATTTTATGATTATTTTATTGTCTACAGTATGATAATAATACTATATAAAAATTTCATTAAGAAATTTTACCGTTTATATGCTCAATTTGATAAAAAGGACTAAATCGCGTAAAGTGCGAAAGTTGAGATCTAATACCTAAATGTATTTAATAACTATAGAACATTAAATTGGAAGTCCTTATATGGTAATTAGACCATAAATAGTGATAGGGGATGTACATGGCTTGGCAATTGTGTAATTAATAAAGTTTTAAAGGTTATAATTATAATTATAATTAAAGATAAATTAAAGAAAATAAACCAAGTTATCATATTTTTTGTTTCATTCCCAACCAAAAATAAGCAGAGGCTTCAGCATTCAGCTAGACCGTTTATAAGTACATGGTATGTATTTCAGTCTTACTTTTTATGATTTCTATGTTTCCGGGATCGTTGTAGCTTAATCTAGCTAGCCCGGGGACTAATTTGTGAAATTGTTAAACTATTAGGGTTTCACCATTGATGAATATGCTTGATTTTTGAAGTTTGATGATAGGAAATGAGTGGTTTTTGTTAGATAAACAACTTTTGTAAAGAGATTTTTGGTGAAATTGTCAATTAGGGGTTAAATTGAAAAATGTAATAAATTCATGGTGAAATTTGTGAATTTGTGAAATATATGGGCTATTATAAGGATAAAAAAATTGGCTAGGCTTGGGTAGGGGTAAAATTACAAGAATTTCATTTTCCAAGCCTAGGGACTAAATTGCAAATAAATTAAAAGTATAGGGGCAAAATGATAATTTTTTCAAAATATGCGTTGGACTAAATTGAATGAATTATGTGTTAAATTGAGTTAAATTTATTTGTACAGAGTTAGATTGGGGCAAAGAGAAAGTCTCGAATGAAATCGCCTCCGTATCTATGAATACTCGTCGAGGTAAGTTCATGTAATTAATTTGAGTATTTATATGTTTTAATTGAATTATATGTATGTGATTTGTATAATTGCCATGTATAAATATTGATTGCATATCTGATGACGCACAATGATTATTGAGCCTCGTTTGAGCCTTAGGAATTCGCAGGATACAAATGACATGTCTTTAGGGTTACCAATTTGGTTAAGGTCCTGCATGTGTTGCGGACACACTACAGCTCGTATGAGCTTACCGATTTGTAGCTCATGAGAGCTTACCAATTCTCAGCTCGTATGAGCTTACCGATTTATAGCTCGTTAGAGCATACTGATTCATAGCTCGTATGAGCATACATGTACAGGAATTGACGAATTACAATTTAGCACACCATGTGTGAGCAATCCCGAGTATCCAACAATATTCTAAATGGTTCAATGGACAATGTTCTATTATGAGATGATAAGAGTTTGATACGAACTATTACTAGTATATACATGAAATACATAGAAATGATATTACATGATATTTTGAAACATGAAATGGATGATACATGTATATGAAACTTGCTTAGTGGTTATGTTCATCCATGTTTATTGGCTATTATATGTGTCTTATATGGCTAACATGTTGGTGAATATGTGCTTAGGCATTTGGTCAAATTGAGTTAGGATATGCTATGTTTACTTACCTAAATTGTGACTAAATTGTAAGTTAAATTCTATGTTATGAACTTACTAAGCTTAAATGCTTACTTGGTGTATTTTTCAGCATTTTTAGTGAATCGGAAGCTCATTCGGATTGAAAACTTGTCGGAGCTATATCACACTATCCATCGGCTCTTTTGATACTTTCGGTTGGTTTAATTTTAGTTATAATGGCATGTCTAGGTTATTTTGGCTAATGTTGGCCTATATGCTTTGTTGATAATTTGGCCATCTGTTTGGCTAGTGTTTTGGCACTTTGATGATTGTATAAGTCTAGTATATGGTATGTAAATATTTGCTCTCTAATGGTTGATGAATAACTTTGTATGGTTGAATTATGGAAGATGAAAACTGTGGTATGAATATACATATTGAATATGTGTTTTGTGATAGGATGTAATTTTTGTAAATTGGTGTTTTGGTGAAAATGATTTATATGGTCATTTGATGCTAGGTTTAGAATGGAGTTTTGGTACCAAATGGTATGTTTTGTTAAATGATCTACATCGTAAGTTTTGGTGTAAATATGCATATATGTTAGTTGAACAATTAGTTATATTGAACACATGACTAGCCATGTTTATAAGTTGTCATTTGAGGTGTCTAAGGGCATATTGGTTGTAAGTGATCATACCATTTGTATAACTCTTGATTATGCTTGTTTTGGATGCCTTATTATAGCTTGTGTATATGTGCATTTTTGGATGTAGGTTTTTACCAAATTAGGTGAGAAATATGGCTTGTAAAATGGCCTATTTTCATCTACACAGGCAAAGACACAGGCGTGTGTCTCAGTCGTGTATGACATACGACCAGGTGACACGACCGTGTGTCCCCTGTAGCTTTTAAAGGGTTGCAAGTTAAGCTATTACCCGGCCTAGCACATGGCCTGACACATGGACGTGTGATGTTACTTCATAGGGTACACGGCCTAGCACACAGGCTTGTCGCTTAGCCGTGTGACCAAGTCAGAGAGTTACACTGGCGCGGACATAGGCTGAGACATGGCCTTGTGTCCCTATTTCTAATGCTTACACAACCTAAGACACGTGTAAAAGCTAGATTTTAGCTAAATGGGAATAGTGGTTTCAAAACTACAAATCTGAGGTCGTAATATTATTTTAATATTATTTTTGGTGTCTATAGCCTGTGAATATATATGTGTAAAAATTTCGTGAGCTAATTTTATCGTTTAATAGCTCAATTTGATAAAAAAAGACTTAATCGCGTAACATGCAAAAGTTGCATTCTATATGATAAAGGTGTCTATTTGCTATGACTTGTTAAAAGTGAAGTCCTTATGTTGTAAATAGACCATTGATAGTGGGAATGTACATAAATGGTCTTATATTTGATGTTTTAAAATGGTTTTAATTAAGGTTAAATTGGTAATTTGGTTATTAATGTTATTGTTAATAAAAGAAAACCAAAATTTGGCTTCATTATCACCATATTCCATTGAAAATCAAAATAAAATAAAAGATTGAAGCTCATTTAGGGTTTGGCACTTGTGTGGCTTAATTGAATTATGTTTTGAGCTCGGTTTTTTATGATTTCTATGTTTTTGTGATCGTTGCTTCGTGTTCTAGCTAGCCTATGCCCTAATTTTTGAATTGGTTGATGAATTTGGAAGTTTCCATTGATGAATTCATGTGATTTATGATGTTTGATGATGAATTATGAAAGCTTGGTGCTTGATATACATGTTTTGTAAAGTGATTTTGAAAATTTTGAGTAAAAATGCATATTAGGAATTAAACTGAGAAAAGTGAAAATTGAGGGGTTAAATTGTGAAATAAATGAAAGTTTTGGGCTGCTAGGGGTCCCAAGGAAATTAGGCTAACATGTAATTGAATTTAATTGTGTGAATTTTGTGTATTTTTAAAATAGGGACTAAATAGTAAGAAATATGAAAGTTTAGGGCCAAAGTGAAAATTAGCTTAAATATATGTTTATGGATGAAATTGAAAGATTATGTGATTAAATGAGTTGAATTGTTATAATATAGATCAAGAAAAGAGGAACCCGAACTTAGATCGAGGCAAGAACAAAGTACTCGACTAATCGACTAGTTTCATCGTTTTTACGTCTGAGGTAAGGTCGTACGTGATAAACATTATTACAATTATGTTTTTAATGCTTTAATATTGTATAAATTGTATATATACGACTACGATTGCGTACGACGACAAATCGACTATGTTTGGCACTTAGTGTGCATTTCGAGATAGCTTCGGCTATATATAGCACTTAGTGTGCGAATTAGAATAGCTTTGGCTATACATGTAACGCCCCGAACCCGAGGTCGTCGCCAGAGTCGAGCACGAGGTGTTAACGGACTTAATTCATTAATTAAACAGCTCAAACAATTTATTTTAGAACTTCCAGACAAGCTGGTTAACTGCATCACAGTCGCTTAAAAATTCATATTTCAAGTTACGAGACTCGAAATCCAATTCCGTAAATTTTTTTTGAAACTAGACTCATATATCTATCAACTAAATTTTTTCTAATATTTTTGGTCGGGCCAACTAGTACAGTTTATTAGTTAAAGTCTCCCCTGTTTCAGGGTTCGACTACTCTAACCCCTGTGTATTACGAATTAAAACTAGACTCAATAAGGAATTTGTACATGTAAAGCATGACTTGTAACACCCCTTACCCGGCCCAGACGTTATGGCCGAATCCGACATGCCACATCGAAGCATTCAAAACATTTCCGATCCAGAAAGAAAACTTACTGAGTGTTTTAAAAGATGATTTCATTATAGGTTAAAGTGAATGGAAGTCATGCACCGGTAGGAAACCTAAAAGAGGAGGTGAGTCCATCGACCGCTATACCAAACTCCTTCGGATCGAATCCTAGACATGCAAACCGCCATTGCCATACCTTAACGTCATGTATATTTCTAGAAAACCGATTTGATTAAGTCCTTTTTAGGAAAAGTGATTAATTTTGGAAAATATCTTCATTGCGGAAGCTTTGCTTGTTTTCGTGTTATTTTGAAATCAATTACTGTTTTTGAAAATGCGCCCTAAAGCTATCCAATTTCAACAGTTAAATATAAATATTACCTATCTTAATAAAACATATAAAAACCATCAAAAATAAATAAGCGGCCTTATTACATTTAAAAGCCCAAAACCTCAAACGTAATTAAAAGGATGTCCAGTTCACCAGAAGAAAATCAAACTTTCAGAACGGGTGGCCACTCCGAATTCCCTCACAGCTCCAAGCCCACTATGGTTGGGGATTACCTGCGTGGATGAAAATAAAAGGGGTGAGTTTGGGGAAACTCAGTGTGTAAATTAACCCAACCATAGCCTATATCAGCTCAAACCACAGAAATAGAATAAGTTGGCCTTAGCCCAGAACAGAATTCAGAATAAAGCCCATAGACCCATAATAGAACAAACAAATATTACATGTTTATGCAGAAACCCAACCATATCCAACCGTTTACACCCCCGTACCAACCTTACACTGTGTGGCGAGACAACTCGACCCACCCAACCGCTCCACACCACAAAAATCGCAATGAGGCTGCCGGATATTGTGATGGAGTCACCAGATCTGAATATTGTGGCGAGCCACCGTATCAGATATATGTGGCGAGCCACCAGATCGAATAATTGTGGCATAGCCACCAGGATATATATGTGGCGAGCCACCAGATCGAATAATCGTGGCATAGCCACCGGACGCTTCCTCCATAATATAACCCATGTCCCCATGCAATGATATATAATCATGGCATACATCATACGAATCGATTGTCATGCTTTTGGTCAAAATTAACCCTAGGGTATAAAGAATTTTGCACCTAGGGTATAACAATAATTTTCCATACATAGGGGTATTATAGTAATTTAGCTGCTTTTAGGGTTTTCATGCATATCCTAACTATTTACGTACTATCGAACACTTATCGCAAGATACTTACGAATTGGGCCCGTTGGCCCATGAACCCGATCTTTGGCCCATTAAGCCCAAATTATAAAATGTACGAAATCGCGCATTGTAGTTTATTACTTTAGATTACCAAATATACAAAGCCAACTATCTTACGAGCATTCACTTTTCGTAAATTCCCAAAATACCGACTTTTCGGCATTTCGCTTTTCGCTTTTGCCAATCTAGTCTATGAGAGGTGTCGTTACACACATTTGCGTCGATATCGATTTGAGATCCACACACGAACCGCCTACAATTAGATTACTAACACGTTAATCTAACTATTCAAATACAAACTACGTATTAACCCCTTACAATATTCGGCCAACCACACCTACAGATCATAGTAAGCTTATAAGAAAACAATAAGCAACTCATTAACAAATTTTTGTCAATGTTTACCGCATAATCATAATTTCACTACAAGCTGTCTTCCTGAACAACAATCACTAAATTATTTATAACTGGAGCTACGAAACTTCGAATCAAGTGCCGTTAATTTTCCCTGAAAATAGACTCATATATCTTCTATCCATAAAATTTTCAGAATTTTTGGTATGGCCAATCAATACCAGATTTTTCTTAAAGTTTCCCATGTTTCACTGTTTGACTAATCTAACCACTCTTCATTACGAATCAAATTTCTCATTGTACAGAATTTAAAATATGTTATCATTTATTACATCTGAAACTAGACTCATTAAGCTTTAATTACATAATTTATGCAGCTTCTAACTCATCTCCCACAATTTATGGTGATTTTCCAAAGTCACATTACTGCTGCTATCCCAAGCAGATTTATTACCAAATCACTCTTTCACACCTAACTTGCATGCTTGTTATTTAAACATGTATATCATCAATCAATCATCACATATCTATGATTTTACTTAAGGATAATCTCCATTTCATCATTTTAAAGCACAACATGTTAGCCGATTTTTCCCCTTAGCATCTAAGGCACATGCATGCTCATTTGTTTGGCTCAACTTCACCTATCTTCCATTTTTCATCGAAAGAACATGAAACAACAACCATTTCCTTCATTTTAATTCATGACTAAATGCTCACAACACAACTAAAAACCAAAATATGCTTTAAGAGTTAAGGTAGAATCAAGAAGAACTCATGAACATCAAGATAGAAGCAAACTACCATGAACTTACCTTCAATTTTCTTCCCCAAGTGACCGAACATTCAAGAGCTTTCTCCTCTCCTTTCTCTTCTCTAACTTTCGGCTATGATGAACAAAGATGGACAAAACTTTGTTCTTTTCACCCCTTTTTCTTTTAATAAAATTTCATATTTCATCCATTTAATTCTTTAATACAAAAGACATGAAATGCCCATCATGGAACATTTACCTAAACCATTATCATGGAACATTTACCTAACCCATTATCATGGAATATTTACCTAATCCATTATCATGGAACATTTACCTAACCCATTATCAATTTGTACCATGAATTATGGATATCAAGTGCTTATATTGTCTACAACAACATGATGGCTGGCCACTTCATGTAAAATGGGAGTTTTGTCATGCAAATCCTCCTATTTTGCACTCCTATTTATTTGGCCACTTCAATTTAGCCTATAGCATTTTCAAACATTTTCATATAGGTTCTATTTCATAATTTCACCCCTTTTCTTATGGAACAAAAATTAACTAAAATTGCGGGTTCTATCTTAAGCTTGGGCCTTCTAGAGGCCCACTAACATAATTAAACCTATGCCAACATTCACGAATTCACGAAAATTGGGCGTTATAACTCTACCCTCCTTAAAGAAATTTCGTCCTCGAAATTTACACGATCCAACTAGTTGAGGGTATTGTTGACGATAGTCTCTTCGATTCCCAAGTAGCTTCTTCCCTTCCATGATTATGCTAAAGTACTTTCACTAACGGATGATTTCCTTCGAGAACCTTAACATCTCGAGCCAATATTTGCATGGCTCCTCCTCAAAGGTCAAATCACCGAAATTTAATTTCAGAATGGCGGGACATGGTGGTCAAGACGATAACGCCTTAACATGGTGACGTGAAAAACATCGTGAATCTTGCCTAACTCTGGAGGTAATTCCAACTGATAAGCCACTGGGCCTACTCGCTTCAAAACCCGATAAGGCCCAATGAACCGCGGACTGAACTTGCCATTCTTACCGAACCTTAATATCTTCTTCCAAGGAGAAACCTTTAAGAAGACCATATCACCTACTGAGTACTCAATCTCCTTATGCTTCAAATCTGTATACGACTTTTTCCTATCAGATGCTTCTTTTAATCGGTCCCTAATTATTCTGACCTTATCCTCAGTATCAGCTACCAACTCTGGTCCAAGAACTTGTCGCTCTCCTAGTTCGGTCCAACAACTAGGTGTACGAAACCTTCGTCCATACAGTGCTTCATACGGTGCCGTTCGAATACTCGCCTGGTAATTGTTATTGTACGCAAATTCTGCCAATGGCAAGTAATCCTTCCAACTACCTCGAAAGTCAATCACGCATCCCCTCAACATGTCTTCCAGAATCTGAATAACCCTTTCCGATTGACCACCAGTCTGAGGATGGAAAGCCGTACTAAAATTCAATCGCGTCCCCAACGCCTCATGCAACCTTTGCCAAAATCGAGATGTAAATCTGGGATCCCGATCAGAAATAATTGAAACTGGGACTCCATGAAGTCGCACAATCTCCGCCACATACAACTTGGCTAACTTTTGAAGTGAAAAGTCAGTACGAATAGGTATGAAATGGGCCGATTTGGTCAACCTATCCACAATCACCCACACCGAGTCTTTCTTTGATGGTGTCAAGGGCAGCCCACTCACAAAGTCCATGGTTACCCTCTCCCACTTCCAAAGTGGTATCTTCACTGACTGTAACAGTCCAGAGGGTAATTGATGCTCAGCTTTCACTTGCTAGCATGTCAGACATTTCCCTACAAACTCCGTTGCTTCTCGTTTAAGTTCAGGCCACCAGTACAATTCTTATAAGTCGTGATACAACTTGTTCCCTCTAGGGTGCATGGCACAAAGTCCTCCATGAGCTTCCTTCAATATTGTCTGCCTCAAATCAGAGTCCTTCGAAACACAAATTCTTCATCGGAAACACAGAACTCCTTCGCCATTTAACCCAAACTCAGAAGTTTCCCCTTCCTTAACTTGTTGAAAACGAGCGACCAAAGACTCATCGTTCAACTGCTTTTCCTTAATCTGATCCACCTAGGTTGGCCTCACTTGCAACTCAGCCAACAGACTTCTATCATCATACAGACTCAGACGAGCAAGCATTGCTCTCAGATCAGATACGGTTCTATGACTTAGAGCATCGGCTACCACATTAGCCTTGCCTGGTGATACTCGATCGAATAGTCATAATCCTTAAGCAACTCAATCCATCTCCTTTGCCTAAGGTTCAGCTCCTTCTGAGTCAACAAATACTTAAGACCCTTGTGGTCTGTGTATATAATACACCTCTCCCCGTACAAGTAATGTCTCCAAATCTTAAGTGCAAATATCACTGCTGCCAACTCCAAATCATGAGTAAGATAGTTCTCTTCGTGAGGTTTAAGCTGTCGTGATGCATATGCAACCACCTTACCCTCCTGCATTAACATGCAGCCCAAGCCTACATGTGATGCGCCATCGCATACAAGAAAATCCTTCCTGGACTGGTGAATTAACACAGTGCTTCAATGAACTTTCTTCAACTTCTTAAAAGCCTCCTGCTGGGTCTCAGTCCATACAACGGTACCCCTTTCCTTATGAGTTTTGTCAGAGGTGCTGCCATCACAGAAAAACCTTCCACAAACCTTCTGTAGTATCTTGCCAACCCTAGGAAACTTCGAATTTTCGACACCGTCCTAGGTGGCTTCCACTCCAAAATTGTTTCAATCTTTCGAGGGTCCACCTTAATCCCTTCGGCAGAGGCCACATGTCCTAAGAAGGTTACCTCCCTCAATCAAAATTCACACTTGCTGAACTTCACAAAGAGTTCCTTCTCCCTTAACACTCGCAGCACTATACGGAGATGCTCATCATGTTTCGCTTTAGTTTTAGAATATACCAGGATGTCATCAATAAAGACGACTACGAACTGATCTAAAAATGGTTGGAACACACGATTCATCAGATCTATAAACGTTGCAGGAGCATTCATCAGTCCAAATGGCATAACCAAAAACTCGTAATGACCATACCGAGTCCTGAATGCTGTCTTATGGATATCTACCTCCTTGACCCTTAACTGATGATATCCAGATCGAAGGTCAATTTTGGAAAATACAGAAGCTCCTCTAAGCTGGTCGAACAGATCATCAATCCTTGGCAGTGGATACTTATTCTTGATCGTTAGTTTGTTCAACTGGCGATAATCAATGCACATCCGCATCGTACCATCCTTCTTTTTCACGAATAGCACTGGTGCTCCCCATGGAGACACGCTTGGCCTAATGAAGCCCCTATCCAACAACTCTTGAATTTGTGCCTTTAGCTCCACCAACTTCTTCGGTGCCATTCTATACGGTGTGATAGACACTGGTGCCACTACAGGCAATAAGTCAATTCCAAACTCTACTTCTCGATTCGGAGGCAATCCTGGAAGCTCCTCTGGAAAAACATCTTGGAACTCCTTTACAGTCCTAACCTTATCCACTGTCAGTCCCTCCTCTTCCGATTGACTTACAAATGCCAAATAGGCCTCACAACATTTCCGAATCCACTTCTCGGCTCTTAATGCCGACACCACATTGGACAAATAATCCCTTCGCTCACCTATCACCATAACCTCCTCATCCTTTGTGGTCCTTAACACTATTTGTTTAGCAGCACAATCCAGGGTTGCCTTAGGCTTAACAAGTCAGTCCATTCCCAAAATGAGATCAAACTCTCTGAACGGTAACTCCATCAAATCTCCAGGGAAAATCCTACCTTGAGTTTCTAAGGGTACATCCCTATACAGTTTGTCTACCCTAACCGAGTGACCCAAAGGACTTAGTACAGATACCCCACTCACAATCTCCTCAGAGTAGTCCAAGTTGTCCATAATCCGTTCTGTGGCCTCCAATCAATGTTCTGCCACATTCGAGGCGATACCAGACACACCCTTAAAGATCTCCGCTCCGTTGGCCCGGAGTCATTCAGAAATCGATCCTCGAATTCCGTTGCCCGAACTTGTCCCTACAACCCTTTCCAAAACACGAAGCATTGCCTGCGACAGAGCGTCATCCCCGGTACCATGATTATGAGACTCCACTTCTATTACCGATGGTACCGGTGCATCCACCGCCGACATATGTCTCGAAGACGAAGATCTCACTCGAGCACTTCCTCAGCTCCATCCACGGGCTCTTGTACTCATATCGTATTATCTTGATTACGAATTTTTATGCATCAATTAATATTCCAGTGTTTATTACAGATGTTTTATGAATCAGACACTAGTTCAGAGTTTGTTTTCGCAGAATCGAAGTCTAGCTACAATTTCAGTCTCTTATCAGATTTTCCTATGGTTTCAGTATCATCTTATCTAGAGTATCCTAATAGGGTTTCAGTATAGACAGATAATTCAGGAAAATATTCAGAAAAATTCAAAATACTTACAGACTTGAGCCGGAGATTCGGAATGCCACCTTCTAAATATCTAAATTTTGAAAATCGAGTTTTTCGCATTCTTTATAAAATTTTCGCTTCGAAAATCTTTGTTTTGTAAACCCATTCCACGTAGAGTTGTTGCAACCTAGGCTCGATACCACTAAATGTAACACCCTTACCCTACCAGACGTTATGGCCGGATCCGACATGCCACATCGAAGCATTCAAAATATTTTCGATCCGTAAAGAAAACTTCTTGAGTGTTTTAAAAGATGATTTCATTATAGGTTAAATTGAATGGAAGTCATGCACCGGTAGGAAACCGGAAAAGAGGAGGTGAGTCCATCTGACCGCTATACCAAACTCCTTCGGATCGAATCCTACACATGCAAACCGCCATTGCCATACCTTAACGTCATGTATATTTCTAGGAAACCGATTTGATTAAGTCCTTTTAGGAAAAGTGATTAATTTTGAAAATATCTTCATTTGTAAAGTTTTGCTTGTTTTCGTGTTATTTTGAAATCAATTCTTGTTTTTGAAAATGCGCCCTAAAGCTATCCAATTTCAACAGTTAAATATAAATATTACCTATCTTAATAAAACATATAAAAACCATCAAAAATAAATAAGCGGCTTTATTACATTTAAAAGCCCAAAACCTCAAACGTAATTAAAAGGATGTCCAGTTCACCAAAAGAAAATCAAACTTTCAGAACGGGTGGCCACTCCGAATTCCCTCACAGCTCCAAGCCCACTATGGTTGGGGATTACCTGCGTGGATGAAAATAAAGGGGTGAGTTTGGGGAAACTCAGTGTGTAAATTAACCCAACCATAGCCTATATCAGCTCAAACCACAGAAATAGAATAAGTTAGCCTTAGCCTAGAACAGAATTCAGAATAAAGCCCATAGACCCATAATAGAACAAACAGATATTACATGTTTATGCAGAAACCCAACCATATCCAACCGTTTACACCCCCGTACCAACCTTACACCGTGTGGTGAGACAACTCGACCCACCCAACCGCTCCACACCACAGAAATCGCAGCGAGGCTGCCAGATATTGTGATGGAGTCACCAGATACAGATATTGTGGCAGAGCCACCAGAACAGATATATGTGGCAGAGCCACCAGATCAGATAATTGTGGCATAGCCACCAGATATATATATGTGGCGAGCCACCGGATCGAATAATTATGGCATAGCCACCGGACGCTTCCTCCATAATATAACCCATGTCCCCATGCAATGATATATAATCATGGCATACATCATACGTAATCGATTGTCATGCTTTTGGTCAAAATTAACCCTAGGGGTATAACGGTAATTTTGCACCTAGGGGTATAACAAGAATTTTCCATACATAGGGTATTATAGTAATTTAGCTGCTTTTAGGGTTTTCATGCATATCCTAACTATTTACGTACTATCGAACACTTACCAAGATACTTACGAATTGGGCCCGTTGGCCCATGAACCCGATCTTTGGCCCATTAAGCCCAAATTATAAAAATGTACGAAATCGCGCGTACTGTAGTTTATTACTTTAGATTGCCAAATATACAAAGCCAACTATCTTACGAGCATTCGCACACGTAAATTCCCAAAATACCGACTTTTCGGCATTTCGGCATTTCGGCTTTTGCCAATCTAGTCTATGAGAGGGTGTCAGTTACACACCTGTTTGTGACGATATGCTGACGAGATCCACACACGAACCGCCTACAATTGGATTACTAACACGTTAATCTAACTATTCAAATACAAACTACGTATTAACCCCTTACAATATTCGGCCAACCACACCTACAGATCATAGTAAGCTTATAAGAAAACAATAAGCAACTCATTAACAAATTTTTGTCAATGTTTACCGCATAATCATAATTTCACTACAAGCTGTCTTCCTAAACAACAATCACTAAATTATTTATAACTGGAGATACGAAACTCCAAATCAAGTGCCGTTAATTTTCCCTGAAAATAGACTCATATATCTTCTATCCATAAAATTTTCAGAATTTTTGGTGTAGCCAATCAATACCAGATTTTTCTTAAAGTTTCCCATGTTTCACTGTTTGACTAATCTAACCATTCTTCATTACGAATCAAATTTCTCATTGTACAGAATTTAAAATATGTTATCGTTTATTACATTTGAAACTAGACTCATTAAGCTTTAATTACATAATTTATGCAGCTTCTAACTCATCTCCCACAATTTATGGTGATTTTCCAAAGTCACGTTACTGCTGCTGTCCCAAGCAGATTTATTACCAAATCACTCTTTCACACCTAACTTGCATGCTTGTTATTTAAACATGTATATCACCAATCAATCATCACATATCTATGATTTTACTTAAGTATAATCTCCATTTCATCATTTTAAAGCACAACATGTTAGCTGATTTTTCCCCTTAGCATCTAAGGCACATGCATGCTCATTTGTTTGGCTCAACTTCACCTATCTTCCATTTTTCATCCAAAAAATATGAAACAACAACCATTTCCTTCATTTTAATTCATGACTAAATGCTCACAACACAACTAAAAACCAAAATATGCTTCAAGAGTTAAGGTAGAATCAAGAAGAACTCATGAACATCAAGATAGAAGCAAACTACCATGAACTTACCTTCAATTTTCTTCCCCATGTGACCGAACATTCAAGAGCTTTCTCCTCTCCTTTCTCTTCTTTAACTTTCGGCTATGATGAACAAAGATGGACAAAACTTTGTTCTTTTCACCCCTTTTTCTTTTAATAAAATTTCATATTTCATCCATTTAATTCTTTAATACAAAAGACATGAAATGCCCATCATGGAACATTTACGTAAACCATTATCATGGAACATTTATTAACTCATTATCATGGAATATATACCTAATCCATTATCATGGAACATTTACCTAACCCATTATCAATTTGTAGCATGAATTATGGATATCAAGTGCTTATATTGTCTACAACAACATGATGGCTGGCCACTTCATGTAAAATGGGAGGTTTGTCATGCAAATCCTCCTATTTTGCACTCTTATTTATTTGGCCACTTCAATTTAGCCTATAGCATTTTCAAACATTTTCATATAGGTTCTATTTCATAATTTCACCCATTTTTCTTATGGAACAAAAATTAACTAAAATTGCCGGGTTCTATCTTAAGCTTGGGCCTTCTAGAGGCCCACTAACATAATTAAACCTATGCCAACATTCACAGAATTCCCGAAACTCGGGGCGTTACATGACTTCTAATTATCTTTGTACAATTTTTGGTGAATTTCCAAAGTCAGAACAGGGGATCCAGAAATAGCTCTGGCCCTGTTTCACAAAAATTTAAATATCTCATAAAATATAACTTATATACCTGTTTTGTTCCATCCATATGAAAATAGACTCATCAAGCTTTATTATATATCTCATTCACTATCTAAATCCATTTCGACTATTTTTAGTGATTTTCCAAATTCACGTCATTATTGCTGTCCGATACTGTTTTAAAGCTAATTTCACCTTTTTCACGATTTCCATGGAATAACTAGCATTTAGGCATACATAACACCAAACATGTCCTTGATTAGCCATTCCAACAGCTAATCATTATCAAGCATTTACATACCATTCATCATTCATATCATAAGATTATACACACAAAATGGCTAAGATGCTATACGTGCCATACTCAAAATGAAACGTCTAGCTATACCAAAATAATCCTCGTGATAGTGTGCCCAGACTTCCGACGTACTTTGCGATCCCTGAGTTAGCTTGACAAAACTATAAAAAGAAGGAAAATAAAGGGGGTAAGCATTAAGCTTAGTAAGTTTGCATGCAAATAAATAACAACATTCATAAGAATTATCTTTACTACTTGGCATGATACTACTTAATGCAACTTCATTAATTGTCATAGACATATTTTAAACTTCTTCACTTACTCACTTACTTAAATACTTACTTACTTTATCAAATTTCTTAATACATTTTACTTACCTTTTTCCTTATCAAGCATACATGAACATTATATACTTACCTTTGCTTTTCTAGCATGAACTTGTCTTACCTTTTTAGCATAACTCATTTTACCTTACCTTACCTTGATATTCTCTTTAAATTTTCCCGTTGAACCACTTGGAATACTAAGGATACACGGGTACCTTACCATTGCCATGACTTGTCATGGTCTTACGTGGTATCCTTTTGAAACTTACCATTGCCATGTCTTGACATGGTCTTACATCGTATCCTTGCCTTATGAACTCATCAATGCCATGCCTTGGCATGGTCTTACATGGGACCTTTGCCTTATAGTAACTTATCAATGCCATGTCTTGACATGGTCTTACATGATATCCTTGCCTTAAAAACCTTACCAATTGCCATGCATTGGCATGGTCTTACATGGTATCCTTGAACCCTAATGTCATGACATTTGTATCCCACACATTCCTAAGGTTCAACCGGGACTCTCTGAAATTACTTCTCCGTCAATTCATGCTTGAGTCTTCTTTGAATAATTTCATAATAAATATACACATGCTGGAAATTAAGAAAATTTTCATAAAATAATAGAATATTGCATTTATTTACCGCAAACTTACCTCGAAACAAAATACGATCAACTATATCGATTTAGTCCACTATCTGTTTCTCTCCCCGGTCTAACTTCGGATTTAGTACACTTTTTCCCCAATGCTCAAAAATTAAACTTCATCCTATTTTATTATGTTTTATGACATGCTGTTCATTTTTCCCTTCTATAACAACATCAAATTCTCACTCTAACATGTACTTATGACTATTAGGTATTTTTACCGATTAAGCCTTTTTACTCGTTTTCACTTAAAACCGAGTAGCACAAGTTGTCTAACATAATTTAAAACCTCATATTCTATCATAAAACACCAAAATACACAAATTTCAACTATGGGTATTTTTCCAAATATGAACCCTAGGTTGAATTTGTAACACCCCAAACCCGGCCTAGACATTATGGTCGGATCCGACATGCCATATCGAAGTATTCAAAACATTTTATATTATTGGTCCAGAAAAACTTATTTAGTGTTTTAAAATATAATTTCATTATAGGTTAAAGTGAATGGAAGCTGTGCACCAAGTAGGAAACCGGAAAAGAGGTGGTGAGTCCATCGGACTGCTTAAGTACCAAGCTCCCTTCGGATCCAATCCTAGACATGCATACCGCCATTGCCACACCTTAACGTCATGGATATTTCTAGGAAACCGATTTGATTAAGTTATTTTTAGGAAAAGTGATTAATTTTGGAAAATACTTTCATTGCGGAAGCTTTATTTATTGTCGTGTTATTTTGAAATCAATTGTTGTTTTTGAAAACGCGCCCTAAAGCTATCCAATTTCAACAGTTAAAATAAGTAATACCTATCTTAGTAATACATATTAAAACCATCAAAAATAATTAAGCGGTCTTATTACATTTAAAACCCAAAACTTCAAACGTAAATAAAAGGATGTCCAGTTCACGGAAGAAAATCAAACTTTGAGCGGTGGCCACTTCAATTCCCTCACGACTCCAAGCCCACTATGGTTGGGGATTTCTGCGTGGATGAAAATAAAAGGGTGAGTTTGGGAAACTCGGTGTGTAAGGAGAACCCATTCAAAGCCCAAGTCAGCTCAAGCCCATTGGGCCTAAGCCCATTCAGTAATAGTGATCTTGGGCGAGCCCTTTTCAGATTACAATAACCGGGCCTTAGCCCCTTATTCAGATAATAAATATGGCTCAGAGGCCCATTTCAAAATACATGCAACATCAAGTAAACATATGCAAGCCCATTTGGGGAGACTGCTCAACCCACCAACCACTACACTCCACCGTACCAGCCATACACTCCATGTGGGGAATAGATCAACCCACCCAATTTAACACTCCACGATTCTGACCTTCTTTGCTCAGTTATCGATAGAATTGAGGCAAAGCCTCCAAGACGTGGACAAGCCACTTTCAGTACTTCCTCCGTCAATATCCCGGTCCATGCATCGATAATAACAACATGGCATGCGATAAATAACAAAAGTCAAACATGTATTTAGGTCAATTTAACCCTAGGGGTATTTTGGTAATTTATCTCCTAGGGGTAAAACTGTAAATTTTCCACTTTTAAAGGTGTTTCAGTAATTTATCTATTTTAGGGTTTTTCATGTATATTCCTACCTTTCACGTACTAACAGAATCACGTACCGAGGGTTCTTACCGAATTGGGCCCATTGGCCTATCATTCCAATTTTGGCCCATTAAGCCCAAAAATATCGAGGGCACAGAAATCATGCACTTTGCAGTCCAAACATTGCAACTTACCTAAAACATTAATCGATTTACCTCACGAGCATTCGCACACTTGCAAATCTACAAAATACCGGTTTTGACATTTCGCTTTTCGACTTTTGCCGATCTAGACTAAGAAAGAGGTGTTAGTTACACACTGCTTTGCGACGATATCTTGTGAGATCCACACACGAACCGCCTACAATTGGATTACTAATACGTTAATCTAACTATTCAAATACAAACTACGTATTAGCCCCTTACAATATTCGGCCAACCACACCTACAGGTCATAGTACGCTTATAAGAAATCAATAAGCAACTCATTAACAAATTTTTGTCAATGTTTACCACATAATCATAATTTCACTGCAAGCTGTCTTCCTGAGCAATAGTCACTAAATAATTTATAACTGGAGCTAAGAAACTCCAAATCAAGTGCCGTTAATTTTCCCTGAAAATAGACTTATATATCTTCTATCCATAAAATTTTCAGAATTTTTGGTTTAGCCAATCAATACCAGATTTTTCTTAAAGTTTCCCATGTTTCACTGCTTGACTAATCTGACCACTCTTCATTACGTATCAAATTTCTCACTGTACAGAATTCAAAATATGTTCTCGTTTATTTCATTTGAAACTAGACTCATTAAGCTTTAATTACATAATTTATTCAGCTTCTAATTCATCTCCCACAATTTATGGTGATTTTCCAAAGTCACGTTACTGCTGCTGTCCCAAGCAAATTTATTACCAAATTCACTTTTCACACCTAACTTGCATGCTTGTTATTTAAACATGTATATCACCAATCAATCATCACATATCTATTATTTTACTGAAGTATAATCTCCATTTCATCATTTTAAAGCACAACATGTTAGCCAATTTTTCCCCTTAGCATCTAAGGCACATGCATGCTCATTTGTTTGGCTCAACTTCACCTGTCTTCCATTTTTCATCAAAAGAACATGAAACAACAACCATTTCCTTCATTTTATTTCATGACTAAATGCTCACAACACAACTAAAAATCAAAATATGCTTCAAGAGTTAAGGTAGAATCAAGAAGAACTCATGAACCTTAAAATAAAAGCAAACTACCATGAACTTACCTTCAATTTTTCTTCCCCAAGTGACTGAACATTCAAGAGCTTTCTACTCTCCTTTCTCTTCTCTAACTTTAGGCTATGATGAATAAAGATGAACAAAACTTTGTTCTTTTCACCCCTTTTTCTTTTAATAAAATTTCATATTTCATCCATTTAATTCTTTAATACAAAAGACATGAAATTCCAATCATGGAACATTTACCTAACCTATTATCATGGAACATTTACCTAACTCATTATCATGAAACATTTACCTAACCCATTATCATGGAACATTTACCTAACCTATTATCAATTTGTATCAATTTGTACCATAAATTATGGATATCAAGTGCACATTTTGTCTACAACAACATGATGGCTGGCCACTTCATGTAAAATGGGAGGTTTGTCATGCAAATCCTCCTATTTTGCACTCCTATTTATTTGGCCACTTCAATTTAGCCTATAGCATTTTCAAACATTTTCACATAGGTCCTATTTCATAATTTCACTCACAAATGACAAAATTAAAGCATGAAATTTTGCCAACATTCACAGAATTCCCGAAAATTGGGGTGTTACAGAATTATTTCTAGAATATGCTTAATCAATTACCGGGACTCAAAAAACGTAAAGAACATTAAAAACGGGGCTTGGAATCACTTACTATGGAGCTTGGAAGCTTGGAACAAACCCTAGCTATGGAGAAACCTTGAAATTTCGGCCTAATGAAGAAGATGGACAAAAATTGGCTTTTAATTTTGTTTTTAATTCATTTTAATAACTAAATGACCAAAATGCCCTTAATTAAAAACTATGGTGTTTTATTTTCCTTTAGGTATTTTTGTCCAAACTAGTATAATGGTCTAATTACTATCCAAGGACCTCCATTTTAAAAACCCATTACTCACAAGTACTTAATACCTTTGTGAACTAGAACACACATTTTACAACTTTTGCAATATAGTCCTAAATATCAAATTGGACCCTCTATCGATAAAATTTCTAATCGAAATTTTCACACAATCATGCAATCATGCCATAGACCTTAAAATGACAATAAAATAAATATTTCTACCTCGGATTTGTGGTTTCACAACCACTATTCCGTTTAGGCCCTATTTTGGGATGTTACAATATATGTGGCACTAAGTGTGCGATACTGAGATAGCTTCAGTTTAATGTGATGGCACTAAGTGTGTGATATCTTTATAGCTTTGGGTAATCATTTTTGCACTAAGTGTGCAAGTTCTTTGGGTATTGAAAGATTTCCAAGTGGTTTAATATATGAAACAAAGAGGTGAAAATGCAATAAATAAATACGGGAAAGAACAGGGACGTATGATATCTATGTGGTAGTTGATACTATGTGTATAAAGCTTGATGGATTTGTATATATATGATAAATAGTCATGGATTAGAATTGAATGATGAGATGAGACTTACTAAATGTTTATTAATTGATGATTTGTATATTATGAACTGTTGAGTAAATATTTAGTACGAACTTACTAAGCTATGAAACTTATTGTGTGTTATTTTTCTTTTTCTTATAGAGTATCAAAGCTAGCTCGGACATCAGGGATCATCGGGAACCATCATCACAATATCGACTACTTGTTGGTATTTTTGGATGCTTGTAAATATGGTATATAGCATGTATAGGCTGTTTGAGATTTGATATATCCATGAGAATTGGCTAACCTTTGTTGAAAATGTTGGTATGTATTTGGTCATTTAAGTTGGTCTAAGTGATGTATTTGAAAGGTGATTTATGTGATGTGTATAATGCCTTAGATATTGGCTTGTTTTGCATTTGTTTGATTAGTTGTAGTTATAGCTAAATGGTATGTTTTTAATTAGGGAATTGAGTAATTGAAATGGTTGAGAATAAATGGCATGATATGTGTGTGAATTGGCATGTTTTGGCTGCCTATATATGCTATGAAATGATACCATTTTGATGGCTAGGTGAGCATGAGAAAAGGGTGGCAAATTGGCTTTGCAAATGACCTATTTTTTTCCACACGGGCAGAGACACGGGCGTGTGTCTCAGCAGTGTGTGACACACGGTCATGATACACGGTCGTGTGTCCCCTGAGGTACCCTTTCAAATTAAGGTAGTATACCCTACAGTTTTAACACGGCCTAGACACACGGGCGTGTCTACTGGCCGTGTGAGACACACGGGCTAGTACATGGACGTGTGGCCGGCCGTGTGACCCAAGTCAGTAACCTCCTTAATTTCCCCACGGCCATGGCAGACGGACATGTCTTCGGCCTTGTGGTAAAAGTCAGTATGTATGCCCTGTTTTCACACAGTCTATGACACGAGCGTGTCTAGTAACTGTGTGAGGCACACGGCCTTTTCACACGGGCATATGACCTTTAAAAGTTTGAAAATTTTCTAAGTTTCTTAAAGTCTGCAAATGTTATCGGTTTAGTTCCGAACCACTTCTAAGCATGTTTTAAGGTCTCGTAGGACCTTATAAGGGACAAAGTGATTGAGATGAATGTTTTTTTTAATGATGATTGCACAAATATATGATTATGTTGTGATTGATCGGTAATACCTCGTAACCCTATTCCGACAATGGATACGGGTTAGGGGTGTTACAACACCGGCGTGTCTCTTGTTCGTGTGACCCCTGCAGCTATGAAAATTTTCAATGTTGTCTAAAAAATTCTCTGAGTTTTCGATTTAGTCCTGGCTTATTTCTAATGTTTTTTTAAGGCCGCGATGTCTCGTATAAGGGACAATATATATGATTTTGATTGGTTTTGATGTGATTACTATTATGTTATGAAATGTTTGAAATTTCTGTCCATTTTATTTGTAATCTTTGATAATGTTCCGTAACCCTGTTCCAGTGAAGGATTCAAGTTAGGGGTGTTACATGATTGGTACCTCTTTATCAGCCTCACACTCCAGAATAATAAAATCTGCTGGAAAAATAATTTTTTCAACTCTTACCAACACATCTTCTATTTTATCTTCTGGATATGCATATAAACGATGAACTAGTTGCAAAGTGATAGTTGTAGGTCTTGCCTTCCTTATTCCCATCTTCCTGAAAATATACATAGGCATTAGATATATACTTGCACCTAAATCATATTGTGCTTTACCTACATAATGGTTTCCAATAGAGCAAGGTACAGTAAAACTCCCTGGATCCTTCAGTTTTGGTGGTAATTTGTTCCTCAGCATTACGTGCATCCTTCAATGAGAGTAATAGTTTTGAATTCTCCTAACATTATCTTCTTTGATAAGATATATTTCATGAACTTCACATAGTTGGGAATTTGTTCCAATGCTTACACCAACAGTATATTGATATGTAATTGCTTCAAGACATCCAAGAATTTCTTGAATTGGAAACGTTGAGGAAAATGTGGTGATGGCTTTCCTTCCATTTGTTGAGGTTGTTTTGCCGTAGCATTTTTATTGGCAATGCAAGGTGAATCTACTTCAACATTTTTCTGGTTACTCTTTTCCTTTGTAGCCTATTCCACTACTGGTTTTAAATTCTTCTCATTTATGGAATCTGAACTACTTTCTTCAATAGTGGTATCATTAACAACTCCTTATAGTTGCATACCACTTCTGGATGTAATAACTTTACACTGTTCATTTCCTTGAGATCGTCAATTTTTGGTATCACTCGATAGTACTCCTTGTGGTCTTGAGCTTAATGTATTCCCCATTTAATTCTCTAAAGCTCTTAAATAAGCAACTTGACTTTGGATGATAGCATCATTCTCGGCCATGTATTCCTTCAACAGATCTTCCATTGATGAGGAGCTCGAAGTTGAATTTTGTTGAACATTTTATCGTGGCATGAGTTGATTGTATCTAGGTGGTACACCCATAACATTTGTCAAATAGCATTGCTAGAATTTCCCCCTGGATTACTCCAACTGATGTTAGGATGTTGCTTCCACCCGGGATTTTATGTGTTAGAAAATGGGTTATTGTTGTTGTGATTGAAATTTCCTATATAATAAACTGAGGCTGGATTTGATGGGCATTCATCAAAAACATGATCTTCTCTGCAGTAAACACATGCTAACTAGGATACTTTCATTTCCTGCACTAGGCATTCATCAAAAACATGATCTTCTTCGCAGTAAACACATGCTAACTAGGATACTTTTATTTCCTGCACTGCAGTTGGTAGTGTTTTAATCATATTCGTTAAAGATGATACCTGAGCTATTAGGGAAGTGATCTCATCAAGTTTCATTACTCTAGAAACTCTTCTGGCAGTCCCTACTCTGGTAGTAGGGTATTGATAATCATTTTTTGCTATTCTCTCCAGAATTTTATGTGCTTCGTTATATGATTTATCGAGCAAAATCTCATTGGTAGATGCATCGACCACCATCCTTTTATTCGCATTCAATCCATTGTAAAACATTTCCATTTATATCCAATGTTGAAAACCATGCATCAGCCATTTTTTGATTAACTTGTTGAATCGCTCCCATACTTTATATAATGTTTCGTCCTCAGATTGCTAAAAGACGTAATATCATTCCTCAGTTTGGCATTCATGTTCAGAGGATTATATCTCAGAAGGAAACTCTGAAAAAGTTCATTCCAAGATGCCACAGTACTTGATGACAATTCATTTAACCATGCTCTGGCACGATCTCGATATGAATAAGGGTATAACTTCAGTTTCAAGTCATCTTTAGGAGCACCCTACTGCCTAAATGAATCACGAACTTTCAAAAAGAGATCTTAAGTGCAACCTTGGATCCTCAGTAGGCAATCCACTAAACTGCCCCACTATTTGTAACATTTGAAATATGACCAGCTTTAACTTGAAATACTGAGCCTGAATATGCTGCCTGACAATTCCTAGATTCAGTTCATCTAAAATCAGCACTACTTTTTCTCTGATGGGTTTGTCTCTGTCATCTATTATTCGAGGAATATCAACATCGCTTTCTTCCTAATGTAATTTCTCTTCTCTAACCTAATATATTTTTAATTCTTTCTATTTCTTTCAATTTTTTTCTCCTTCTTCTCAAGGTTTTCTTAGTTTCTTGATCAAAAGCATACTTTTCAATTGCTAGAATGTCACTACTCATGCACCAACCAAAAATCATAAAAAAAATAAAAAATCAAAACACTAATTGAGCTAAACTAATAAATTTTAAAAGATAATAGCACAACAAATATTTTATCAAAATTGTTGATCCCTGGCAACTGTGCCAAAAACTTGTTGTGTGTGAATGTGTAATGCAAATATGCATGTATACACGTTGAATCAAGTAATAAAGTAATGAGTGAGTATCGTCTCCACAGGGGTCAGGATTGACTGAAATAATTGGTTATGCTATTACTATGAAACTAAATAATAAAACTAAGCAAAAGGAATAAGTGATTAATTGATAAAGAAATGTCATGAATGATTAAGAAAATTAATTATGACTAAAAATATGCTAGGACAATTAAAATGCTGTGGTAATTTTCAAAGAATAAGTGGGAAAGAGTTTGTATTGTTGAATGATAAAGGTTGGAATTACTTAGGTTTATTTCTATAACATAATAATGCCATGGCAAAATCTTAACCATTCTACTGCTCAGGGAATCACTACTGCAGTCTTCTTCTTTCGAAAGCTAGACTTTGAGCTATCATTCCGAGTTTTTGTATGTCTATAGAACTCAAAAATGATATACGGATTTTTCTCCCTTTCCTTGTACAGATTGTAACTTCTATGTCTAGAGTGCTACAAATATCCTTTCGAATACTTGCCTGTATCAACTGATTAGAGTCCAATCCAATTAATCTTTTTAGAGTTAAATCAGATCTAATAACATGCCACATATTCATCCATGTCTAGAGCTTGCATGCATGCATTAAAAATAATCACAAATCAAATAAAACAGTATCCTACTCAAAATCAAACCATGGTAATTACAAATAGCAAAAATTCACCAAAAATAATTCTAACCCAAAGAAAATTAGTTCATGGGTTGAACATTTGAATCCATAATAAAACCATTCAACATCATTGTTTAAAGTCAAGAATCACAAGTTCAAAACAGAAAATAAAGGTAAAACTGTAGGAAGCTTTCGCTACTCCAGTTTTCACTCTGATAATGAGATCTAATGCAAAACCCATGGCAGTTTTCTCTTTCCCTTCCTTGCGTCTATAATTCTTCTGCTATGTAAGTCATTACCCTATCCATTCTTCCTTTAAGAAATTATGAGAGTTTGATGCAGAGGGATAGAAATCGTTTTGTTTTCTCCCTCCCTGATCCCTCTTTCTTTCTCTTTTTTATTCTCTTCTTTATAGGGTAGGTCCCTCCCTCTCAGTACACACTTTTTACTTCCTCTTTTTCAAGGTGGTTTATTTGGTGCAAGTACAATGGCTAAGAGTGACATAGACTGAGTGCTGCGTCAACCTTCTGGAATTGCCATGGCATTCGTGTTGGCAATCTAACCAATATTTTATCATGGCAATATTTCACTTCCTTCATTTTCATATCCTTTTTCTCTTCTTCATCCTGCACTCGCTGCTAACCACAAACAACACCTTTCTTCCCCAATAATAGAAGTAATAAATAATCACATGTATAGCACAATCCAAGCTTTGTTATGTAATGTTCTAAAAATATTTACAAATGCAAACATATGTACTTAATTACAAACAATTTATTCAATCTAGAAGCTTGAACTATACATCTTTTCAAGAGTTATCAATAGCCCATTTTGCCACCCTAGAAAAATGACCCATTACACATTTAGGTATTAGCTTTTACAAGCTTTTAGAGAATTTTGTGTTTATGTTTTGAAGATTTTTATTTTGGGTTTCGGGGTTTAGTTTTATGTCCATCTTTTGTACTCTTCATTTTTTTCGTTTTAGTGAAATTATCTTTGCCTATGGTTTTTTATCCTCTTCGATGGAGTTTTTTCACGCAAAATATTTGTGTTTGACCTTTTCAATTTTTTATTATTTTACTTGTTTGTTGCTTTATCGAGTTTATCCCCAATAACTAAAATAGTAAAACAATGTCTTCATCTTCTTTATTGGTTCTTCCGCCAAAAAACCAAACATAAAAACACCATCGATAAAGCTTAAGGTTTGACCAAGTTAAGATGCATGCATGTAAGTGAATTTCTAACTCATTTTTCGTAAATTTTATGTTCTTGAGATCGTTGTAGCTTAATCTAGCTATCCCAGGGATTATTTTGAAATATTGTTGAAGTTTTGAAAAGCTACCATTGATGTTCTTGAAGCTTTTTAGATGTTAATGCTTGAGTTTGAAGCTTGATGATGAAATTGGGTTATTTTGTAAAGTGATTTTGAATAGTTTTGAGTTTAAGGACTAAAATCATAAAATGTTGAAATTGGCTTGAAATTCTTGTGAATTTTAAAGGGATGAAATTGATTTCGAAACTATGGCGAATTCGAAACTACGGCTTAGGGCTTAATTGTGAAAAATAAGCTTGTTTTGGTTTTATGGACGGAACTGAATGAAATGCAAAACTTTGAGAAATTATGAAAAATATTAATAGAAAGTTATATGCATCAAATTGATTGTTAAAAAGAAATTGGAGTTGATAAATTAAAATAAATTAATCTATAGATTAAGAACCGATAGATAATTGAGGAAAAGAAAATTGTAGATTAGACCTCGATATTGATATCTTTGCTCTGTGGCCCTGTAAGTTCATACAATATTGTCTTGTATATTTAGGTAATGTATTTATTGAATTATGTATTTTTTGGATACTCAATGTAAACTTAAATGTTACGATTGGTACGGTGAGAAAATGGATTGGAATAGAAATTATAATATTGTTATATGTATCAAGCCCGGATGAACAAGGATAGGATACAGTTAGGATGCCATTATGTCATTTTGCGTGTTGTGCGGAATTGATATGTGATGAGATGATGATATATGACATGTTATTATACAATGAATATACTGTTGGAAAATATGGACATCACATATATAATAAGGGTAATTACATGTTATTATTTACTATCATGATAGGTTAGCCCAAATTAAAAGTGATCTAATTTGGTTAAAATTTTATTGGGCTTTAATTATTAAATAAAGTATGAATCAACTTAAAGATCACACTATCCATCCACATTTTGGTAGACTTTGAAATTATTATATTTCGGTTTTGTGGCATGTAATAAAAGTATATATATTTTGTGTTTGTACGAATTATATATGTTTGATAGCCAAATTGTAAGGTTGTTCATGCCTTATTATGGAAATCTTGAATGTGGATTGTGTATGGTATATTATAGAATGAGAAGAAATGTTGATAAGTTGTGATTTGTTATGGAAAGAATGATTGGGTGATAGCTTGGATGGATGTTGTGGTAATATGGTTATATACTAGATTTGGATGCCATGAAATTATATGTGTGTTGGTTTTTTTGATGGTAAATGCATTAGTGAATGTGATTTGGTAAATGTTTGTTAGTTAGTGAAGAAATTATAGTATTTTGACACTTTACATGACATTTTTTAGTTAAACTTGGATTTTATATACAATTAAGTTGAATTTTAGGTTTGAATGTTGTTTGGGGTGGTGCTGACCGCCTCCCGATGTACTAATGTTAAGAGTATGAATACTGCTACTAAAAATATGAAATTGACACGGTGTTCGCAAGTATACGAGTCAAGTTGTAATGTAGTTTTACAACGAAGTAGGTGAGTACTAAATTAATATTAACCTAAACGTAAATAGGTCTAATTATTAATTTAAATAAATTATAGTATGATGATCATAAAGTGAAAAATATTTGATTTTGTAAGAACAAATATAAACTTACATAAAATAATAAAACTTGAGAAGTAATATGTGACTCAATCAAATCTAAGCATGGGAGACTAACTCGCTTCGATGGTCAAAACTAATTCCTATTTTGGGTTACTGAATCAACTAGTCGCTAACCTAGTAGGTTCTCTCGATCTTCCACTAAACCATTGAGTCGAAAAGAACTACTTTTCTCTCGACCTCACAATCCAGACCGAATTGGGGTAAGGGGTTCACAGATAGGCAATACCAATTTTGCATTAATTCCCACCTAGTGACTTCCTAGGATCGTCAAGCCTAGGGTTTAAGTTCTTTGTAACATCCTGATTTTCGGGTTTTTCGTGATTCCTGATATTTTAAGTAATTTTCAAAAATTTGGTATGTGATTATGGAATTCATAATTTGGGTGTGTAAATGGGCTTATGGAAGGCTTATGAGTTAGCCAAAACCCGGTTGAATTTTTAAATTTTGGACTTAGGAGTTAGGGGTTCTGGCTAGGTGCCCTTATATTAAGTTGTGGGTAAAGTGTATCACAAAAAGAGCTTTGGTAGAGTGGCAAGGGTGACACCACTAAGCTCCTAAAAAGGTGGCTGTGGAGCATAAGGAAGACACGTGATCGATTCCTGTGTTGGCAAATAAGAGTATTTATTTTATGTGCGGGAAGGGTAAGTGTTGGAACCTAAGTGGATTCGTAAAAGGAGAGTTGGATCAAGTCAAACGCATGGATTAAGGAGGGATAAGGGAGAGATTTTAGGATTTGAGAGAAGGATAGAGCTTAGCCGTTTGGAAGGGGTTAGAGGGAATTCAAGAAGGGTATTAGGTTAGTAATTTCGGCATTAGGGTCTTAGCTGTGACGTTTTCTCCTTTGTTTTTAGTTTTTCTCTTCTTTTTCTTCCCTAGCCGAATCTACCATCCTTCCTCTCATCTTTTCTCCCTTTTCTTTTTCAAAATCTAGCCTATTACTTTCCTCTACTCATTTATTATTTCTTTCTTTAATCTCTACTTCTGCCGAAATACCGCAAAAAGCCGAAATCAGTGAAGATAGGTGGGTGCCAATTCTTTGTGACCAGAAACCTTTTCTTTCCTTTTCAATAGTTGGTATTCAATTCCTTTACCTTTTAGGCATCCGGATTCAAAAGGAGGAAGACTGTGGTAAGTGTTCAAACTCTAAACAATTCCTAGTGTAACTATGGCCAAAAGTCAAACCCTCTAGTTTAGGGAGGTGGCGAATGTGGGTGTAGGCCTTATGGGGTCTTCTTTTAATATTTTTAGTTTATTTATTGAAGGAGTAGCAAGGTGTAGTGTCGACTTGGAGTAGCTTGGATCACCGGAGTGGCTAGACCTAGTCATCAATCGCGACAAAGGTAAGATTCCTAAGGCCATTATGGATGGTGGCCGAATGTGTAAGTATTAGTATTAGATGATTTGAGGTTTGGTTCAATTATGGGAAGCTGATTATTAACGATGGATTATAGGAGAAATCGTGTAGGAGATCTCGTCGAGGAATATCGCCAAACAGGTGTGTAACAAACCCTTTTCATAGCTTAAAGCGATAAATGCCGAAATGCCGAAATTCTGGCATTTCGAGGACTTATGAGCAAGCGAACACTCACTAGTTAGTTAGAATCGATGAGATGATGATTGGGAATAATGGAAAGCAGTAAGGACGTGTTTTTGGCGTTCACGGTAAGTTGGGCCTCGAGGGTCAATTAGGGCCCAATAGGCTTTCGGGCCCATTTGGGTAAATTTGGTAGGAAATGGAAATCTATTAAATTGCATGTTAGAACTGTTAATACCATTATGGATATAGGCTAAATGGGCCTAGATGACAGAATCGGCTAAGTAGGGCCCATTAGGGTTTTTGGCCCAATAACTCGTTTTGCTAAAATGGGCCGTAATCACTGCTTGCACCCATGAATTGTTTGTAACAGTTAATGAACATGGAAACCCTAATTTTGGTAAAATTACAAGATTACCCTTATAATATGAAAATGACCGTTTTGCCCCTAGGTAAAAATGACCATTATACCCCTAGGGTTTATATATGAACTTAATGCATGGGATTTTGATAAACATGATATGTATGATATGCACATGACATGTATGATATGCACATGATATGTATGATATGCACACGAGATGTTCATAAATGCATTGGGTTGGGTTTTTATATGGATGGAGGAAGTGCAAAAGAGCTATGCCCCAGTTATTAAAAGGGCTTATGCCCCAGTTATTAAAAGGGCTTATGCCCCAATTATTAAAGGGCTTATGCCCCAGTTATTAAAAAAGGGCTTTGCCCCAGTTATTAAAAGAGGCTAGGCCTCCAGTTATATGATAAAGCAGCTATGCTGCCAGTGGAGAGTTATAGGGGGGTGGGTCGAGTTAATCCCCACATGGTGTGTTGGTTGGTACGGGTGGAAAGTAGCGGATGGTGGGTTGAGTAGCCTCCCCAAATGGGTTGCATTCTTTTATTGACATTACATGTAACATAAAAATGGGCCTTTGGGCCGTACCGTTTACAGTAAAGGCTTCGGCCCAATAATATGAAATATGAAAAGGCTTCGGCCCAGTGTTATGAATTATGAAATATGAAAAGGGCTATGGCCCAGTACATGTTTGAGATTGGTTTTGGGCTTAGACCCAACAGGCTGTTATTGTTTTGGGCTCTGAAAGGGGCTTGTTGCACACTGAGTTTCCAAACTCACCCCCTTTCCTTAACCTTGCAGGTGAGCCTTAACGTGGGGACTTGGGCCGGAGGGGATTCAGAGTAGCCACGGTGATTGTCTTTGGACTTTTAAATAAGCGTTGGTTTTCATTAGTTTCCCTTTAATTACTATTTATTTTTGGGTTGTAATAAGGCCATTTTAACTTTCCTTTTATTTCTTTTCGGGATTATTTTAATTTTAATAACTTCAAACCTGGTTGATAATTATTCCAATGGGCTAGACTTAGGACGTGTTTTCAAAACGATACTTGTTTTCAAAAGAGTTCAACACCACGATTAATCGATTTATCAAAGTCGTTCACTTAAACAAATTTAAACTCGATATAACAAAGTGTGGCTATGGTTGTGGGCATGTCTAGGATTGGATCCAATCAAAGAGCTTGGTACTTAAGCGACCTTCATGGCTCACCTCCTCTATCTCGGATACCTACCGGTGCCCGACTTCCATACACCTTGTTAACTCAACAAAATATATGGTTTTAAAACACTAAAACGGAACGTGGGTTTTCAACTCCAATGTGGCACGTCAGATTCGGCCATAACGTCTGGGCTGGGTTTGGGGTGTTACATTTAGTGGTATCAGAGCTAAGTTGCAACAACTCGGCTGTGGATCGGGTCCAAAAATGTTCTCTGAAACTTAGGCCTAAAAAGGGTATTTTTGAAAATGGTTTTTTTTGAGATGTTTTGTGGGGAATATATGTTAAAAAGGTACAAGTTTTTTCTGTTTTAAATCAAGAGTTCAAAATAAAGGGAGTTTTCAAATCAAATTTTTTTAAATTTCTATTTTTGGTGATTAAAAACATGGTTTTTCAAGTTCTGGATTGAAGAAAGAAGTGGCGCACTGAATCCCCGGCACCATGTCTGTAAGTATATTATCTTTATGATATATGATATGATATTATGAATAGTATTGAGAACCTACTATGATACTTTAGCTAGGGTAGAGCTGTAAACGGTAGGATTGAGACTGTAGCTAGGCTATGATGATACGAAAACAATCCTTGAACTGCTATATCTCCATAAGACATTTTCTTAATAAACAATGGAACGTTATACTAATTTCATAAAACTAGTAAACAGAAAATTCGATATGAGTACAAGAGGAGCTCGTGGACGAGGCCGCGGACGTGGTTGCAGAAACGGTGCAAGCTGAATATTCATCCTCAGGGCATAGGCTAGCTGAGAAGCCATCTGTGCCACAAGCAACGGAGACTGGGTCTTATGATCGGGTTGCAGGGGATGACGCTTTATCCCAAGCCATGTTAAGGGTTTTAGAAAGAGTGGCTGGCGCTAGTCTTGGGACGGTGAATAGGGGTCTATATCGAGCGACTCCGCCAACGAGCGTAAGTATTTAGGGTGTATCCGAGTAGCCCCAAATGTGGCGAATATTGGCTAGAGGCAATGAACGGATCATGGACGATCTAGATCGCTCGGTGGAGCAAAAGCTGAAAGGAGCGTGTCGCCGCTACGTGACAAGGCATATCGATGGTGGATCACCGTAAGGGAGAGTACCCCAATTGAGCAAGTAACCTGGGAATTGTTCAAAACGGCTTTTAAAGGGAGGTATGTTGGAGCAAGCTATGTGGATGCTCGTCGGAAGGAATTCTTGAATCGACTCAAGGTGATAAGATCAGTAGCAGAGTATAGGCGAATTTTGAGGTCGAGTCGATATGCTAGTGGCTTAGTGGCAGCGAATATATGAGCAAAGGTCCGATTTGAGGATGGTCTCCGCGACGAGCTTAGGATATTAATAGCTCCACAGAGGGAGCGTGGTTTTGCTGCATTGGTAGAAAAGGCAAAAATAGCCAAGGAGGTGAAGTTGACTGAGCGACAAAATCGTGAGAAGGATCGACCCAGATTCAAGAGGGATTTTAGACCATCAAGTGCCGCGAATCGAAATGTTAAAAGAGCAAGGATGGAGGAACCAGTTCGAGCAGTTCCAGTAAATACTTATAGACAGTAGGCTTGTAGGGACTGTGGTAAGGTGCATATGGGGGAGTGCTGGAAACGAACTGGAGCATGTTTTTGATGTGGGTCTAAGGAGCATAAGTTCAGAGAGTGTCCTCGGAGGACAGCTCAGGAGCTAGCGGCAGAGCAAAGGGATGTCCAACCACGGCGAGGAGGACCACCACCATGGAGGGGTCGTGGGCAAGGTAGAGGTGGAAATGGTAATGGACAAGGACGTGGGGCACCTGGAAAAGGTGCTGGACACGCTGAAGCTCGACAACTGGCGTTGGTTTATGCTGCACGACGTCATGAGGAGGGAGACGCTCCTGATGTTATAACGGGTACGTTCTTCATCCATAGTATGCCTTACACTGCTTTGATTGATGTGGGTTCCACTCACTCGTATATTGCTTGTGATGTATCTGGGGCTTTGGATGTGCTTCCTGAGGAGACTGTGAGTGGGGTATCGGTGATAAGTCCATTGGGACATTCGGTTAAGGTAGATAAAATTTTTAGGCGAGACTAGTTAGTGACACAAGATAAAATCTTTGAAGGAGATTTGATGGAGCTGCCATTTTGGGATTTTGATCTTATCTTGGGAATGGACTGGTTAACTAAGCACAAGGTGACGTTGGATTGTGCTGCAAAAAGGATGGTACTAAGAACTGCCGAAGATGAGGAGATAATGGTCATAGGGGAACGAAGGGACTATTTGTCCAATGTTGTTTCGGCTTTAAGAGCCGAGAAGTTGATTCGAAAAGGTTGTGAGGCGTACTTGGCCCTTATAAGTCAAATGGGACTTGAGGAGATAACGGTAGAGTCGGTTAGGACTATTAAGGAATTTCAGGATGTATTCCCAGATGAACTTCATGGATTACCCCCGAGCAGAGAAGTCGAGTTTGGAATCGACTTACTACCTGGAACAGCTCCTGTGTCCATTGCACCTTATAGGATGGCACCAAAGGAGTTGGTAGAATTGAAAGCTCAGATTCAAGAGCTGTTGGATAGAGGGTTTATAAGACCAAGTGTTTCCCCTTGGGGAGCACCGGTACTGTTCGTAAAGAAGAAAGATGGGACTATGCGAATGTGTATTGACTATCGGCAGTTGAATAAACTGACTATCAAGAACAAGTATCCATTACCAAGAATCAATAATTTGTTCGACCAATTAAAAGGAGCCTCGGTGTTTTCTAAGATTGACCTTCGGCCGGGATATCATCAATTAAGAGTTAAAGAGGGGATATTTATAAGACGGCGTTCAGGACTCGATATGGTCATTACGAGTTTCGGTAATGCCTTTTGGGTTGACTAATGTACCGCAAAGATTCATGGATTTGATGAATCGGGTATTCCACCATACTTGGATCGGTTCGTAGTCGTTTTATTGATGATATCTTGGTGTATTCGGAAGCGGAAGAGAAGCATGATGAGCATCTTCGTAGTCTTGCAAGTGTTAAGGGAGAAGCAACTTTATGCAAAGTTTAGTAAGTGCGAGTTTTGGTGAAGGAAGTTACCTTCTTGGGGCATGTTGTGTGCCGAGGGATCAAGGTGGACCTCGAAAGATTGAAGCAATTTTGGAATGGAAGCCACCAAGTCAGAAGAATGAGATTCAAGTTTTCGGGGTTGGCGGTTATTATCGGAGATTCGTGGAAGGATTTTCGTGTTGGCAGACCGCTAATCTAAACTTATAAGGAAGGAGCACCTTTTGTTTGGACAAATAAGCAAGAAGAGGCTTTTGAGAAGTTGAAGAAGGTTTTGACTAAGCGCCGCTTTTGATTCACCGGACTCGGTAAGGATTTTTGTGTACAATGATGCGTCACATGTAGGTTTGGGCGTGTGTTGATGCAAGAGGGTAAAGTGGTCGCTATGCTTCACGACGGCTTAAGCCGCATGAGGTGAACTACCCCACGCATGACTTGGAATTGGCGTGTAATCTTTGCACTTAAGATATGGAGGCATTACCGTATAGAGAGAAATGCATCATCTATACGGATCACAAGAGTCTTAAGTACTTGCTGACTCAAAAGGAGCTGAATCTTAGGCAGCGAAGGTGGATAGAGTTGTTAAAGGACTATGACTGTTCGATCGAGTATCATCCGGGTAAGGCGATATCGTTCTGACCCAACTCATATTGTGCCAGTTGCAGAAGTTGAGGTACGGTCGGATTTGACCTTTGAAGAGGAACCTGTACAAATACTTGATCGTGATGTCAAGGTGTTGAGAAGGAGGACAGTCCCGTTGGTGAAGGTACTTTGGAGGAACCATGGCAAGGAAGAAGCTACTTGGGAGACCGAAGAGGCAATGCGTCAGCAGTACCCTCAACTGTTTGGATTAGGTAAATTTCGAGGCTGAAATTTCTTTAAGGAGGGTAGAGTTGTAACATCTTGATTTTCGGGTTTTTCGTGATTCTTGATATTTTAAGTAATTTTCAAAAATTTGGTATGTGATTATGGAATTCATAATTTGGGTGTGTAAATGGGCTTATGGAAGGCTTATGAGTTAGCCAAAACCCGGTTGAATTTTTAAATTTTGGACTTAGGAGTTAGGGGTTCTGGCTAGGTGCCCTTATATTAAGTTGTGGGTAAAGTGTATCACAAAAAGAGCTTTGGTAGAGTGGCAAGGGTGACGCCACTAAGCTCCTAAAAAGGTGGCGTGTGGAGCATAAGGGAAGACCTGGGATCGATTCCCTTTGTTGGCAAATAAGAGTATTTATTTTTATGTGCAGGAAGGGTAAGTGTTGGAACCTAAGTGGATTCTGTAAAAGGAGAGTTGGATCAAGTCAAACGCATGGATTAATGAGGGATAAGGGGAGAGATTTTAGGGATTTAAGAGAAGGATAGAGCTTAGCTGTTTGGAAGGGGTTAGAGAGAGGAATTCGGCAGAAGGGTATTAGGTTAGTAATTTTGGCATTAGGGTCTTAGTTGTGCCGTTTTCTCCTTTGTTTTTAGTTTTTCTCTTCTTTTTCTTCCCTAGCCGAATCTACCATCCTTCCTCTCATCTTTTCTCCCTTTTCTTTTTCAAAATCTAGCCTATTACTTTCCTCTACTCATTTATTATTTCTTTCTTTAATCTCTACTTCTGCCGAAATACCGCAAAAAGCCGAAATCAATGAAGATAGGTGGGTGCCGATTCTTTGTGACCAGCAACCTTTTCTTTCCTTTTCAATAGTTGGCGTTCAATTCCTTTACCTTTTAGGCATCCGGATTCAAGAGGAGGAAGACTGTGGTAAGTATTCAAACTCTAAACAATTCCTAGTGTAACTATGGCCAAAAGTCGAAACCCCTCTAGTTTAGGGAGGTGGCCGAATGTGGGTGTAGGCCTTATAGGGTCTTCTTTTAATATTTTTGGTTTATTTATTGAAGGAGCAGCAAGGTGTAGTGTCGACTTGGAGTAGCTTGGATCACCGGAGTGGCTAGACCTAGTCATCAATCGCGACAAAGGTAAGATTCCTAAGGCCATTATGGATGGTGGCCGAATGTGTAAGTATTAGTATTAGATGATTTGAGGTTTGGTTCAATTATGGGAAGCTGATTATTAATGATGGGTTATAGGAGAAATTGTGTAGGAGATCTCGTCGAGGAATATCGCCAAACAGGTGTGTAATGAACCCTTTTCATACCTTAAAGCGATAAATGCCGAAATGCCGAAATTCTGGTATTTCGAGGACTTGTGAGCAAGCGAACGCTCACTAGTTAGTTAGAATCGATGAGATGATGATCGGGAATAATGGAAACGGTAAGGACGTGTTTTTGGCGTTCACGGTAAGTTGGGCCTCGAGGGGCTGAATTAGGGCCCAATAGGCTTTCGGACCTATTTGGGTAAATTTGGTAGGAAATGGAAATCTGTTAAATTGCATGTTAAAACTGTTAATACCGTTATGGATATAGGCTAAATGGGCCTAGATAACAGAATCGGCTAAGTAGGGCCCATTAGGGGTTTTTGGCCCAATAACTCGTTTTCGCTAAAAATGGGCCAGAATCACTGTTTGCACCCATGAATTGTTTGTAACCGTTAATGAACATGGAAACCCTAATTTTTGGTAAAATTACAAGATTACCCTTATAATATGAAAATGACCGTTTTGCCCCTAGGTAAAAATGACCATTATACCCCTAGGGTTTATATATGAACTTAATGCATGGGATTTTGATAAACATGATATGTATGATATGCACATGACATGTATGATATGCACATGATATGTATGATATGCACACGAGATGTTCATAAATGCATTGGGTTGGGTTTTTATATGGATGGAGGAAGTGCAAAAGGGCTATGCCCCAGTTATTAAAAGGGCTTATGCCCCAGTTATTAAAAGGGCTTATGCCCCAATTATTAAAGGGCTTATGCCCTAGTTATTAAAAAAGGGCTTTGCCCCAGTTATTAAAAGAGGCTAGGCCTCCAGTTATATGATAAAGCAGCTATGCTGCCAGTGGAGAGTTATGGGGGGGTGGGTCGACTTAATCCCCACATGGTGTGTTGGTTGGTACGGGTGGAGAGTAGCGGATGGTGGGTTGAGTAGCCTCCCCAAATGGGTTGCATTCTTTCATTGACATTACATGTAACATAAAATGGGCCTTTAGGCCGCACTGCTTCTGAGAAAGGCTTCGCCCAAGAATATGAAATATGAAAAGGCTTCGCCCAAGTGTTATGAATTATGAAATATGAAAAGGGCTATGGTCCAAGACATGTTTGAGATTGGTTTTGGGCTTAGACCCAACAGTGTTATTGTTTTGGGCTCGAAAGGGCTTGTTGCACATGAGTTTCCAAACTCACCCCTTTCCTTAACCTTGCGGTGAGCCTTAACGTGGGGACTTGGGCGGAGGGATTCAGAGTAGCCACGGTGATTGTTTTGGACTTTTAAATAAGCGTTGGTTTTCATTAGTTTCCTTTAATTACTATTTATTTTGGGTTGTAATAAGGCCATTTTAACTTTCCTTTTATTTCTTTTCGGATTATTTTAATTTTAATAACTTCAAACCTGGTTGATAATTATTCAAATGGGCTAGACTTAGGACGTGTTTTCAAAACGATACTTGTTTTCAAAAGAGTTCAACACCACGATTAATCAGTTTATCAAAGTCATTCACTTAAACAAATTTAAACTCGATATAACAAAGTTTGGCTATGGTTGTGGGCATGTCTAGGATTGGATCCAATCAAAGAGCTTGGTACTTAAGCAGCCTTCATGGCTCACCTCTTCTATCTCGGATACCTACCTGGTGCCCAGCTTCCATACACCTTGTTAACTCAACAAAATATATGGTTTTTAAAACACTAAAATGGAACGTGGGTTTTCAACTCCAATGTGGCACGTCAGATTCGGCAATAACGTCTGGGCTGGGTTTGGGGTGTTACATTCTTCCTATCCCAAACAACTGATCTGCTAAAAAATCTTGCATAGAAATTAATTATTCCCATGTCCACTTGCTAATCCCATAAACAATATAAACTTGATGAGTAAAGTAAACATGAGAAATAGATCAAGACTAAAAGTAAAAAGAAATGATTGAAGTGCAAAAGTCCTCAAATAGTTTGCTAAATCCACAAGTCAAATTCTCCAAAGAACAATAACGAAAATAACCGAAAAGAAATCATATGTATTAAAGAAACTAAAAACCAAACTAAAGGAAAATTATAAGATACAGAAAAGATGATCTCTCCAGTGTTTAATAAGCCTATTTATAGTCTTAGGGTTGATCATCATCCTTAGGCCTAATTCAGATGACGTTTCTATGTTAATTTTCGTTGTGCAAACCAAAATTCCTTTAGCTTGTAAATGTTTCACATACAGGGCCAGTGTTACGACATCTATTTCCTATGTCGCTACACTTAAGATAATTTGCTTGGCTTAGGCTTAGCTTCAAGGGTGTGTCACAGGCTCTTCTATCTATGTCGCGACACCAAAGACAGACTTGGTATTTTGGGTTCCTACTCATGATGTTGCGACGTAAAACCTCTGTGTTACAATATAGTGACCAATTTTGAGTTCTCATGCCTCTGAATAGTGTCCTACACACTTACTAAAAACGTTAGCCTTCCCTTAGGCCTACTTCGACCCCTAAGGCCATATAGACGACTCAAATCACACTTTTATTAATTGAAAAATTAAATTAAAAAACTAAATAAAACATAATAAAATTGCTTATATTCAAGCTCCTTAAGGACGAAAACTAGTTTAATTTGCTAAAAACAATTGCGGAAGATCAGGTGCCATATGGCATATTGGTTTGAACTAGGAAAATTGTAAAAACCCAATTTAGTGGTACCAGAAACGATAGTTTCGGAACTCCATTTTCTGATGATCAAGTCAGTAAACAATATTTATTAATTTTATAAGGTCATTACGATATTATATTGAATTTTGGTTTAATAAATTTGGTTATTTGGAAAGTTAGTCAATGTACAAGTGTATCGATTCAAAAGTCAGTGGTTTTAGAAAGTGAGGTATCGGGACCTAATTTTTATAAATCGAGCTCATAAATATTATTATTAAATATTTACGGAGCTATTACATGGGTAAATTGAAATTTGGTCTAGTAATTTCGATGTTTGGATAGTTAATTAAAGAAAAATGACTAAATTGTAAAAGTTACAAAATTTAATTGCTATTAGTATATAAGTGTTAAAATTATAAAATTATAATTAGAAGGCTTTATGAGGGAATTATCCCATCTTAAGGATAGTGGACGGATTAAGAAATGAAATAAAGAAATTATATGTTAGTTTTATATTAAAAATGTTAAAAACATAATATTAATAAAAGAAAACAAGACATTTTGGGTCATCTTCTTCTTTCTTCAAGTTTTCTACTCGGAGCCACTATTAACAAAGAAACAAAGCTTTGACCAAGATAAATACTATTGCATAGTAAGCATATTTAATCCTTTTTAGTAGTTTCGGTATTTTTGAGATCGTTGTAATTTAATCTGGCTAACCCAAGGACTAATTCGTAAAGCCTGTAACTATTTTGAAACTTGACACTGATGGTTTTCAGGTTTTTATGACGTTGAATGAAAGATTTATAAGTTTGGTTGTTAAATAACACTATTTTGTAAAGGAATTTTGGTTAGTTTTAAGTTTAGGGACTAAAATGATAAAATAATAAATCTAGCATGAAATTATTGTAATATTTTAGTAATAATGGGCTTTATATGTATAAGGGTAAATTTTACAAAAGTGCTTTTGGCTTGATTGTGATAAATGTGAAAGTTTCAGTTTTAGGGACTAAGTTGAAAAAAGGTAAAAGTTTAGGGTAATAATGTAAAATGTTATTAAAGGGTCAAATTCATGAATTTAGGCATTTTAAGGTATTTAAATCATTTAATTGAATTAAATTATTATATAGATCAAATAACGAATCAACCGATCGATAACCGTGGAAAAGGGAAAATCGTCGAGTAGTCCTAGGTACTAGCCTATTGCTACTTTGTTAGGAAAGTTCGTATTAGGTTTCCTTTGTTTATTAGTTGTTTGAATTGAATTACGAATGTGTATAAATGTATAAATGTTGATATGGTTCATTGAGATAAATATTTATGTGGAAGTGAAGGTTTGAAATGTAAAGTATAAAATTATATGTATTTGAAATGAATGATGCTATTATAAGGTATCCAATGATAATGTGGAATGTGTTATTGTGTATAAAGATGGAAAGATTGTAGAAAACCAGTCAAGGCCCATGTGAACTTAGTGAATGATTAGGATACAAATGACATGTCAATAAGGTGTTCCAAGCACTAGGTGCCAATGATTATAGTTTCCAGGCACTTTATGCCGGTGATATATTTTCAGGTACTATGTACTGGTGTTACAATTTTCAAGCACTTTGTGCCGATGATATATTTTTGGGTACCATGTACCGATGATGGATACCATATTTATGCTTGGAATTTAGCATTTGTTCTAGATTCTTGTCAACTTGTGTGAGTAGTATCGTGTAATGGTTAATATCTCGATCGTTAACTTGTGTGAACATTATTTCCCTACGTATCTAAAGTTAATTTACTATATTTCTCTGGGAAAAATAATTAATGGAATTATTAGAAATGGAATCTATGACATGAATAATTATGTTTTTATTGGTTATAAATTGGCATGTGAATTGTGTTATCTTGAGATCTTGGTAATGTTATATATACTTTGTTTAACCCTTTGGTATGATAGGAAATGTGAAACAAGGCAAGGAATTCTAGTTATAGGTTAAATTCAAATTGTGTGCTTTAAATGGCAAGTATGTGGTGTTTAATTTTACGAACTTACTAAGCTTTAAATAAGCTTACCATGTTTTGTTTTCTTCCTTATAGATTGTCAGATTCGAGCAGTCAATTGAATCATTTTTGGAGATCACTCGAACGACAGAAATGTGCAAGTGTACACAATCGCAACAAGTAATAAAGTGACAAGTAAATGTCGAGTTATCGTACCCACAGGGACTGTAAAAAGAATTATTTATGAAATTAATTGTAAAACACTTTGATGAGGTAAAAATAATTTGGTTTTAAAAGATGGTCAAAAACTGTTTAAAAAAACCTAAGTAAATAATTAAAAATAAAACAAAGGAGTTCTAATTCACGATTTCAAATAAGATTTAATCAAGGTAACATACTTGTGTTGGATTAATTATATTTCTTGAACTCAGAAATATTAAAATCATGTTTACACTGTTATGAATAAATTCACAGTAACCCGGTAATTTGCTAACTTATGAACAAACTTACATACAAAAATCCATTCATCTCTTAACATATCCCTATGTCAATTCAACCGACTAAACATATTCTAGTAAGCGAACATGTTATTGCACATACATACTCATTAAACTGAACTAATCTCTTGCATATCCCTATGTCAATTCAAATGATTAATTAAATCTAATAAGCATATAAAAGACTATGTGAAGTAACAAGGCATCCCTACCTTGAAACAGTTTAATCACAATAATCTTGCAAGTTATGCAAGGCAATAATATCGCTAGATACATTGCTAATTTAACCTTCAGCTACCTTAGAGGAATAAACATGCACTGATTAAGTACTGTGTCAATTAATTACAATTACAATCCATTTAAATAATTAATTCATTAGCTACCTCACAGTCGTAACGCAAGAATAACTTAGGCATGATTTTATTTAATCAAGCATCTTACTGAGGCCTATAACAACATAAACACGATTTTAACAATTCAAGCAGGCAGAATATAATCAACCCAACACAAACTTAAGTTTAAGCCAAATTGATTAGAATAACCATTTCAATAGCATAAATATTCATAAACATGTTCGTCAAAACAACAACAAAAATTAAAGAGATAGGGAACAAGAAGCAAATCTGGTGTTTCTCCTTGGCTTGACTAGTTGCTCTGTTCTTCGTTCTTCGTTTCCCTCGGCTATCAAGGTGGCTTATGAACACCTAATTGAAGCACCAAAATGGCTGATGAGAGCCTCTTTCCCAAGAGAAGAAATTTGTACTTGAACAAGAGGGAAATGGGATGGAAAAATGAGAGAAAAGTGAGAGAGGGAATGGAATAACAAAATGTTGTGGAATGAGGGATGAATCAGGGATGGCTTGAATGATCAGCAAGGGGTGGCTCTTATAGCTGAGTATGGAAGCTAAAAATAGCAAAAAGAATCAGCCTAAGAGACCTCCCTTGGCCGGCCACACACATGGCAAAGGTGAGAGTTTCAACTTTGCTATTTTAAGCTTGGGGCAATTTCATAAAGCCACAATTAAAGGAGGGGTTTGAATGCATTTTGATAGTTCTTCAAGGGCCTTTTTGCAAGCATATTTAATCAGATAAAATGCTGATTTGGGTCAGCATATGAACGATTCTGGGCTGCCCAATTAGTGGCTGGTTCGGTTCACTCAATATGGTTCACCAAGGCGGTTCAATCGACCTTTCTCCATAATTAATTAAAATAATTTATTTAACCCAAATTAAATGGGGAATAAATTAAAATTAATTAAGTTATGAATTAATACACATTTCTGGACCGTCTTAGGCTGGAAATTAATGTGCCTCGAAACTTCAAATTGCTTCTCAGTTTTGTGCTTTCAGTAGTGTCAACCGAGCCAATTTTCGCCCTTTGCGCGAATCTGTTGAAAATAGTCAAAATTAATCAAAATTAAGTATAAAATTAACTAAATTCACCTTGTTTATATTTTTAACACATTTTACTTATTTTATAATATTAATTATTTTTCAACAAGAATTTACCCGGATTTGCATGAATTTAAGTAAAGTTAGGTATGAAAAAGTATATAAATTTTTGTGTTTCCACACCCCAAACTTAATTCATTGCTCGTCCCGAGTAATGCACAAATTTTGAAAAGAATTTCTCAGAAACACCTTTGAAAAATTCCTTCAGAACAACATTTTCCCCAAAATTATGAATTTAAAATACTTATGATCAAAGACAAGAAATCTAATAGTTATGCTACTTAAGTATACATATTGTTCAAATTAAATTCAACAACTTATTATAATAGCAAAATTTAGACTAAACACTTTTGTAACAAAGACATGTTAACCCTTACCAATTTGATTTTTATTCCTTTATTCAAGACTAAGCTGCAATCATTAAGCTTAACTTATGTCTTCATATGTTGATCGTAGCAATTTCTCTCCACTAATGTAGGTAGCATGATGACTTTGAATCAATAAGTCTTTATCAAGGTTGTTAACATGGCTAGGCTAGGGGTAAGTGAAAGATGGATAAATTTTGGTTTAAAAACCCCAGACTCAGCGTCAATCAAACCTTCGAAGTTTTTACATTCGATACACCAACTTGACTTTCATATGCTCTTTTGTACATCTCTTTCAAATACATGTGCTCTTTTTTTTTCCTTTTTAAGCTAACACGAGCACTTACTTTGTGTACTGCAATTCTTAAGCAATTTTTCAACTCCCCAAAACCTATTTTCGAAGTACATTTTGAATATTACTGAGTCTAGTGTTTGGGACAATTTTATGATCATTAAGCGAAAAGTAATGGATTAATTATTTCAAGGGTCGAAAAATTAGGCTATATAGTCTCAAAGTTGGGTTTCAAAGGATAAAATTTTACGATGGTGGGCTTGAAAGGCTTAAACGATCCAAACAATAGTTGCCTAAATCATTTCCCATGCTCCCTAGGATTTCGCCTCAAGAAACTACGAAGTCAATTCTAAAGACTTAAACTTTCATGCATACCTAACTTTCCTAAAGAACTAAAAACTTTATGGTACGAATTTGCATGCTTTATTAAAAATACATTCATGTCATTATTAAGCTAACATAATAATTTATTGAAATAATAGAACTTTATTCATACTCAAATTGAGCATACTTAACAAAATTCAAATTTTTGAGCAAAATATATCCTAATCATAATTAAAAGAAAAATTTTATTCTGAGTGGAAATAATCCAAATTTTTGGTCCCCCCAACTTAAAATGAACAATGTCCTTATTGTTTAAAGTGAACAGATACTATGCACTAGGTAGGATTTTAGAAAAGAGGAGGTGAGTAATTTGACTGCTTAAATACCAAGCTCTTTCTAAATCCAATCCTAGACATGTATATATCTATTGCCACACTTTATACTTTGTGTCTTGCTCACATTTCATTAGTGATTTTCCTCTCTTGTTTTATTATGCAAAAAATAAAAGATTCCTAATTAAACTTAATCCTAAAAATAGTCTAAGAACAAAAAAAAAGTAAAGTTAAGATCCCCTCTTTATTTATTTGCAGACCCTTCCGAATTTCACTCATCTTTTGCTCCATCATTATCGCATTTGCATGAATCGCTTCGCTCCTTTTTTTGATAATGGACTCCATGGTTCAAATACGAAATCTGGAAACTCAGGCACAAAAATAAACGGGTCATTGTATATTTTCTTAAAAGCACTTCTCATCGAGTCATTCCTTATTTTTGAGTATCTCCAGTAGGCTTGTTGCTGTCATTGCATATGTTGCATTAAGTCCATCAATTTTGATAGCTCATCTCGAAGGTCTGGGCTAGATGGTTGAGTTTTAAACATTGAAGTTTCAATATCAGGTTCAGCTTCTGGCTCCACTGATTCTACTTTATCAGGGACTTCAAATGATTGCATTGTGGGATCTTCTTCTTCATCAGGGTCCTCTGGTTCCTCACTTACTTCAACTCATTTCTGTAGAACTGAGTCTCCAGCCACTCGGTAAAGGTCCCAATCCGTGATTGTGCCTTGGCTATACCCCGTCTTCCTTACATTGGCAAGAATTTCAGCTTTCAAGCATAAAATTTTTATTGTAAAGGGGAAGTGAACAGGGCCAGAGTGCTTAACAGCACAATTTTGTATTTCCCTCAATATGATCTTCCCCACATTAATGGTCTTTCCAGTTAGGATCAAGTACAATAAGACCATTCACTCTAATGAGATTGTAGTCCCATGTGAGCTAGGGATAAGGCTGAATCGGATGAAGTAAAACCATACCTTCGCGAAGGGCGTCAAATATTCTCTTCGACAAGTATGGATTCCTTGTTTTAACACAGTCCATCTAGAACCCTGAACTGTCAGTTCCTTGAGAATTTCTTGTAAATTTTCAGGCTTGATATTACTTATCAATGTGAAATATTCGTCATTTTCGATATCTGGTAATTCAAAGAACTCATTAATAGCATTTGAATTTATCGGTACCTTGATTCCGCGAACTGGGATTTTTGTCATCTCGCTTGAAGTTAAATTTGCATAGAACTCATGAACTAGCTCCTCATCCACACTAGGTCTCTTTTCACAAAACAACTCCCAATTGAGGGTTTCAGCAACTTGACGAATAGTTGCCATAAAGTCTCTATAGTTGCTTTCCTTTAATGTAAAGCCTTTTTCTGGATACATCTGTTGATTTTTGAAGATACTTTCGTATCTCACTCTGGCTTCTTCATAGTAGAATTTGTTTTGTGTTTAATCAATTTGAGCGGAAGCACGAGTTCTCTTGCGAGGCATGTTTAACCACTTTTTTTTTGTAAAAATATAAGAACTCTAGAAAATAATAATAAAAATGAAAGAAAAGGTGGGAATTTATAAAGAAGGTTGGAGGGTTTTTGGCTTAAGATGGATGAAAAGGAGGTGTTGTTCGGGTGTTCAAGGCAGCAGCGCACAGTAGGGAATGGGAGCAGGCAACAAAGTGCGCAGGCTAGGTTGGAGCAGTACGAATGGCTCGCGGCTCCTCGTAGAGCAGATCTATCTTGGGTGCGCGCAGGAGCTGGCCTTAGGTGCAGGATGAAAGTCTAGGCAGTTGGACAGAAGCAACATGAGGCAATGAACAGGGCCAGGCACGCAAGGCAGCACGCGATGGGCAAGTGTGCGCCTAAGAGCAGTTGCTAGAGCATGGACGTGCGGCGTGCAATGAGGCTGGGTATGCTGGCCGACTGCTGGGTGTTGTTGTGGCTAGGGGCTTTGACACTTGGGTGTTTTAGTTCTTTAGGTTTTGCATGATAGATGAATGGGAAGATAGGTGGAATTTATAGAGGGAGAAATAGGAATTAGAGTAGAATTCTTAAAACAATTTAATTAATAAAAATTCTAAGTTCTAATCCTATACAAAGATAACAACAATTAATAATTAGATATATGCATATTAAATTATTAATTGCTATTTAATTTATTTAAACAAAGATAAGATATGAAAAAATTAATCCTAATTCTATGCTAATTGATAAAGATTAATATATAAATTATAATAGATATAATTATATATTAAAGATTATCTTTTATTATCATTAAAACTTATCAAAATCCTAAAATTGATATTAATTAATATAGATTATAATGGATATAATTATATATTAATAATTATCATTTTTTAACTAAAACATTTATTCTAGAAGCCTTTTGAAAATATTTACAAAAGAGGCATCTAGTTTTATTATTTACAAAAAGAGCAACCAAATTTTAAAAATGGTTCAATTAAGTCCTAGACTTAATGAAAATTTGAAATTGAGTTGCAATTTAAGACTTGGATCAAAATTGACCCTTTTATTTGAAAAATTAAAGATTAAAATTTCTATTTAGAGAATAATTTTTCGAAAAATTATGTTAAAATCAATTCCTAGGAAAGATTGGAGGGGTCACAAGCGGTCTCGCTTAATTTCCAATCTCCTAGTCAAAATTTATTTAAACATGCTAATCCCAAAAATATACCCTAAATCATTTATTAAAAAGGAAAATAAGAAAAGTTTAAACATCCGATAAAATGAACGAAATTTCATTCCGCTCAATCTTATCTCCCTAATAGTGTTTCAAGCGCTGAGCGTTAACCTGAAAATTACCTCCCTTACCTTGGAGCTCGACAACTCTGTATGGATAGACGTGATGAATCGTAAATGGAACGGACCAATGTGATTTTAGCTTACCTAGAAAGATCTTTAGTTTGGAATTAAATAACAAAACTCGCTGACCTGCTTCAAATTCTCGAACTCGAATGTGCTTGTCATGCCATTTCTTAAGTCTCTCCTTGAGTAATTTCGCATTTTCGTAGGAGAATAGCTGGAGTTCCTCTAGCTCCAGTAAGAGTCCGGCTTGCATAGTAGATGGGATGGAAAACTTTGTTCCTTCGCTGGCCCATGACAGCTCCTATCGCAAAGTCGCTTGCGTCACACATTAATTCAAATAGCAAATCCCAGTCTACTGTGACGATTATGGGTGCTGTAACTAATCGACTCTTCAAATACTTGAAAGCTTTTAAGCATTCATCATCAAACTTGAACATTGTGTCCTTTTCCAATAGTTTGCATAAGGGTTTAGCAATTTTGGAGAAGTCCTTGATAAATCTTCGATAGAAACCGGCGTGGCCCAAAAAGCTCCTAACACCCTTTACAGATCTTGGAGGTGGGAGCTTCTCAATAACATTTACCTTTGCTTTGTCTACCTCGATTCCAGTTCTTGTTATCCAATGCCCTAGAACAATTCCTTCTCGTACCATGAAATGGCATTTCTCCCAGTTAAGTACGAGGTTCGTTTCTTCGTATCGCCTTAGTACCTCAGCTAGATTGGCTAAGTAATCATCATAAGTATCTTCGAATACTGAAAAGTCATCCATAAAAACTTCCAATTACTTCTCAACCATGTCAGTAAAAATAGATATCATACATCTTCGAAATGTAGCAGGTGCATTACATAAACCAAATGGCATGTGTCTAAATGCAAATGTACTGTACGGGCAGGTGAACGTTGTCTTGTGTTGATCGTCCGGTGCTATTGTAATCTGATTATACCCTGAGTATACATCGAGAAAACAGTATTAGTCTCGCCCCGCGAGTCTATCTAGCATATGGTCCAAGAACGGCAAAGGAACGTGATCTTTCCTAGTCGCATTGTTCAGCTTCCGGTAATTGATGCAAATCCTCCATCCCGTAACTGTTCTAGTTGGTATCAACTCGTTATTCTTGTTCTCTACGACTATAATACCTCTTTTCTTTGGCATGCATTGGACCAGACTTACCCACGAACTGTCTGAGATAGGATAAATGATACTCGCATTTAACCACTTGATAATCTCCTTTTTCACCATGTCCTTCATGATGGGGTTCAGTCTTCGTTGTCCATCAATCGTCCATTTTTCGACATCTTCCAGGATAATCTTGTACATGCATACAGATGGACTAATACTACGGATATCGACTATGGTCCATCCGATAGCCTTCTTGAATTGTTTCAACACTGAGATGAGTTTCTCTTCTTGCTAAGTAGTTAATTCTACTGAAACAATCACAGGCAGAGTAGAAGCGTTACCTAAATAAACGTATTTTAAATGTGAAGGTAATACCTTGAGTTCTAATTGAAGTGGTTCCTCGATTGACACTTTTGGTTGGCCATACTCCCTCTTCTCTAACTCCAAAGATTCAAAACAGGATTGCGGATTAAATCCCCTTTGATTAGCTTCTAACAAAGCTATGTATTCATCCTCCTCTTCATAATTTGGAGAATCTGATGTCAAAATTTGTTCTAATGGATCCTCAACATAGTTGAGCTCCTTTTCCGCTATTAAATCCTCTAAATTAGATACTGCAGAACAATCGTCAATTGTGTCAGGAAATCGCATAGACTTAAAAACATTAAATGTTACCTGATCATCCTAAACACGCATCGTAAGCTCACCCTTCTGCACATCAATAAGGGTCCTTCCAGTTGCTAAGAACGGTCTTTCTAGGATAATCGGCACTTCTTTGTCTGCTTCAAAGTCTAGGATGAAAAAATCAGTAGGGAAGATAAATTTATCTACTCGTACTAATACATCCTTGATTTTTCCTTCTGGATGTGCTACTGATCGATCTACTAGTTGAAGTGTAATCGTAGTAGGTCTAACTTCACATATCCTCAACTTTCTAAATATTGACATAAGCATCAAGTTTATACTTGCACCCAAGTCACATAATGCCTTACCACAATATGTTGCTCCAATGTTGCAAGGTATGGTAAAACATCCAAGATCCTTCAACTTTGGAGGTAGTTTGTCTTGAAGATATGTGCTGCATTCCTTCGTCAGAGCTACCATCTCAAATTCTCCAAGTCTTCGTTTTTTGGACAGGATATCCTTCATGAACTTGACGTAGTTCAGTATTTGTTCAAGTGTTTCAACCAACGAGATGTTGATGTAAAGTTCCCCGAGTACGTATAGGAATTTCATGAGTTGAATTTCCTGTTTCTACTTCTGAAGTCTTTGAGGGTAGGGTGGTGGTGGTTTCTTTACTAGAACTAGTTGATTCATTTTCTGCGGTAATTCTGCATCTAACAGAGTTGTTAGTTGATCAGAATTAGCTGGTTCTAGAATTACCTTGTCGGGTTTTACAGATTTTGGTTCTTGTGAAACTGGAATTTCAACACTCGCTTCAACACATCGAAGCATTCAAAACATTTTATATTATTGGTCCAGAAAAAACTTATTTAGTGTTTTAAAAGATAATTTCATTATAGGTTAAAGTGAATGGAAGTCATGCACCGTGTAGGAAATTGAAAAGAGGTGGTGAGTCCATCTGACCGCTATACCAAGCTCCTTCGGATCCAATCCTAGACATGCATACCGCCATTGCCACACCTTAACGTCATGGATATTTCTAGGAAACCGATTTGATTAAGTCATTTTAGGAAAAGTGATTAATTTTGGAAAATACTTTCATTATGGAAGCTTTGTTTGTTGTCGTGTTATTTTGAAATCAATTGTTGTTTTTGAAAACGCTACCTAAAGCTATCCAATTTCAACAGCTTAAAATAAGTAATACCTATCTTAGTAATACATATTAAAACCATTAAAAATAATTAAGCTGCCTTATTACATTTAAAACCCAAAACTTCAAACGTAAATAAAAAGATGTCCAGTTCACCGTAAGAAAATCAAACTTTCAAAATGGGTGGCCACTCGAATTCCCTCACGCTCCAAGCCCACTATGGTTGGGGATTTCTGCGTGGATGAAAATAAAAGGGTGAGTTTGGGAAACTCAGTGTGTAAGGAAAACCCATTCAAAGCCCAAGTCACCAAGCCCATTGGGCCTAAGCCCATTCAGTAATAATGGTCTCGGGCCGAGCCCTTTTCAGACATAATAAACGGGCCTTAGCCCTTATTCAGTAACAAGATGGCCCATAGGCCCATTTCAAAATACATGCAACATCAAGAACATATGCAAGCCCATTTGGGGAAACTACTCAACCCACCAACCACTACACTCCACCCGCACCAGCCATACACTCCATGTGGGGAATAGCTCAACCCACCCAAATTAACACTCCACAGATTGCTTGCCTTCTTTGCTCGTCAGCTATCAAGAATTGAGGCAAAGCCTCCAAGACATGGACAAGCCACTTTCAGTACTTCCTCCTTCAATATCCCAATCCCATGCATCGATAATAACAACATGGCATGCATAAATAACAACAATCAAACATGCATTTAGGTCAATTTTACCCTGGGGTATTTCAAGAATTTATCTACTAGGGTAAAACGTAAATTTTCCACTTTTAAATGTATTTCAATAATTTATCTATTTTAGGGTTTTTCATGCATATTCCTACCTTTCACGTACTAATGTAATCACGCATCGAGGGTTCTTACCGAATTGGACCCATTGGCCCATCATTCCAATTTTGGCCCATTAAGCCCAAAAATATCGAGGCACGTAAATCATGCACTTTGCACTCCAAACATTGCAGCTACTAAAAACATTAATCGATTTACCTCATGAGCATTCGCACACTCGCAAATCTACAAAATACCAATTTTTGGCATTTCGACTTTTGCCGATCTAGACTAAGAAAGAGGGTGTTAGTTACACACTGCTTATGCGATTTATATGTTGACGAGATCCACACACACGAACGCCTACAATTGGATTACTAACACGTTAATCTAACTATTCAAACACGAACTACATATTAACCCCATACCATATTCGGCCAACCACACCTACAGATCATAGTAAGCTTATAAGAAATCAATAAGCAACTCATTAACAAATTTTTGTCAATGTTTACCACATAATCATAATTTCACTGCAAGTTGTCTTCCTGAGCAACAGTCACTAAATCATTTATAACTAGAGCTAAGAAACTCCAAATCAAGTGCCGTTAATTTTTCATGAAAATAGACTCATATATCTTCTATCCATAAAATTTTCAGAATTTTTGGTTTAGCCAATCAATACCAGATTTTTCTTAAATTTTCCTATGTTTCACTGTTTGACTAATTTGACCACTCTTCATTACAAATCAAATTTCTCATTGTACAGAATTCAAAATATGTTCTTGTTTATTTCATTTGAAACTAGACTTAATAAGCTTTAATTACATAATTTATTCAGCTTCTAATTCATCTCCCACAATTTATGGTGATTTTCCAAAGTCACGTTACTGCTGCTGTCCCAAGCAGATTTATTACCAAATCACTCTTTCACACATACCTTGCATGCATGTTATTTAAACATGTATATCACCAATCAATCATCACATATCTATGATTTTACTCCATTTCATCATTTTAAAGCACAACATGTTAGCTGATTTTTCCCTTTAACATCTAAGGCACATGCATGCTCATTTGTTTGGCTCAACTTCACCTATCTTCCATTTTTCATCAAAAGAACATGAAACAACAACCATTTCCTTCATTTTAATTCATGACTAAATGCTCACAACAACTAAAAATCAAAATATACTTCAAGAGTTAAGGTAGAATCAAGAAGAACTCATGAACCTCAAAATAGAAGCAAGGTACCAAGAACTTACCTTCAATTTTCCTCCTCCTAATGACCGAATACTCAAGAGCTTTCTCCTCTCCTTTCTCTTCTCTAACTTTCAGCTATGATGAACAAAGATGGACAAAACTTTGTTCTTTTCACCCTTTTCTTTTAATAAAACTTCATATTTCATCCATTTAATTCTTTAATACAAAAGACATGAAATTCTTATCATGAAACATTTACCTAACCCATTATCATGAAACATTTACCTAACCCATTATCATGGAACATTTACCTAACCTATTATCATGGAACATTTACCTAACCTATTATCAATTTGTATCAATTTGTACCATAAATTATGGATATCAAGTTCACATTTTGTCTACAACAACATGATGGCTGGCCACTTCATGTAAAATGGGAGGTTTGTCATGCAAATCCTCCTATTTTGCACTCCTATTTATTTGGCCACTTCAATTTAGCCTATAGCATTTTCAAACATTTTCACATAGGTTCTATTTCATAATTTCACCCCCTTTTTCTTATGGAACAAAAATTAATTAAAATTGTCGGATTCTATCTTAAGTTTAGGCTTTCTAGAGGCCCACTAACATAATTAAACCTATGCCAACATTCACAGGATTCCTGAAAATTGGGGCGTTACAATATAAGTTATAATACAATAATTTACGATGTGATGAATGACTTACAGATACAAGTACACAAGTAATCCAACCAAAACACGCCAAACGCTTATAAAAGCTAATCCATCTGATAACATGCCAAATGCTCATAAAAGCTAATCCAGATGATAACATGCTAAGTGCTCATAAGAGCTATTCCAACTGATAACACGCTAAATGCTCAAAAAGATAATCCAATCGATAACATGCCAAATGCTTATAAAAGTTATACATCCTCCCCCATAACATGCTAGGATAAGATAGTGTAACATGAGAGTTCACAAAAAATGCTGAACCTCGGCATACTTAGGATGAAATATATAAATATAACCACATCAATCACATAACATGCCATTATTCAATTGTACTCTGTCTCGCGTTCATCCAATCCAAATATCGAAATTCAATAACATTTTTCAAACAACTTTACTTCATTAATAAAACAAGTGACATCCATTATATCATATTATATCATCAAACAGTACATATAGATATTAAATTATAAAACGTACGGACTTACCTAGACTAAGTTGTAATAGTTGTAGAAGTTTAGGGACTATTATGTAATTTTCCCTTTTTCACGTAAATCAACAGGGTCTTGATCTAAAATATAAAATTTCAAATTAATTAGCTTGCATTTTATATTCCTATTTACTTTACATTTTATACCCTTTTACTTTTTAAAATTATATAATTGCCTCTAACTTTTACAACTTTTGCAATTTAATCCCTTAAATAAAAAATCATCGAATTTACCGTTTTCACTAGTTAAAATTTACAGCTGAATATTGAAGGCTTCTAAACAGTTCGCAAAACACCTCTTATTCACCATTTAAACCTTGAAAATTTGACATTTTAACAATTTAATCCTTAAATCAAAATCTATCAAAAATCACTTCACAAAATAACCAAATACCACAATCAAAGCTTCAAACACATAGTTATCATCAAAAACATTCAAGACTCATCAATAGAAACTTCCAAAAAATTTAACATATTCAAAAACGGAATACGGGCTAGCTGGACCTAGTTGCAATGATCTCAAAAACATAAAAATTACAAGAAACGAGTAGAAAAATCACTCACATGCAAGGAACTGAACTTGGTCAATTCTCTAAGCATAAAAAACCATGGACATTCAATTTTTGCATGAAGAATTTAGGAAGAAGATGATAATTTCATGTTTTATTTTTTGTTTAATTAATATTTATTTACCTTTTGAACCTTTAAAAACAATACAAATTACTTTAAATGCCACACTAGACTATCCAATAAATTAAATAAGGTCTAATTGCATTATTGGCCATCTCACATTTAATAATTAAGCCATTTGATCATCTATTTGCAATAATTAACAAATTTTGTACCTTTTTCAATTTAGTCATTTTTCATTAATTAACCATTTAAATGTTAAAATTTCTTAACCAAATTTTAATACAACTCTAAGACTTTGTAAATATTTTCTAAATAATATTTACGAGTCGACACAACGAAAATTTGTGGTCTCGAAACCACTTTTCTATTACCACTAAAAAATAGGCTGTTACAAATGAAATTTTGATGATGATCAGGGAGGACAAATGTTCGAAATCCTTGCAGTAAATTTAAGGGTAGATCAAGATATTCAAATAGAGGTAAAATATGTAACTTTTGTAAGAAGAAATGACACATGAAATTTGAGTGCTATAAGTTGCAGAACAAGATCAAAAGGGAGGATGCGAATCAAAAGGGAAAACAACTAGAAAAATTTGGAGAAGCTGATGCTGTAGAAGACTACAGCGATGGTGAACTCCTAGTTGCTTCTAATAACAATTCTAAAGTGAGTAAAGGGTGGATCCTTGATTATGGCTACACCTTCCATATGAGTCCCAATCAGGATTGGTTTACAATTTATGAAACAATGTGTAAAGGTATTGTTTTGATGGGAAATACTTCTTTATGTAAAAGCGCACGTATTGGCACAATCAAAATCAAGATGTTCAATGGAGTTGTTAGAACACTTAGTGGCGTACGAAATTTACCAGAATTGAAGAGGAATTTGATTTTTTTGAGTAATCTTGATTCAAAAGGACATAATACACAATTGAAAGTAGGGTTCTAAAGATTTTCAAAGGTTCCCTCATTGTGATGAAAAGGGCAGAGGAAAACTGCCAAGTTATATGTTCTGTAGGGTTCTACTGTTATTGGTGATGCAACCATTGCTTCATTTTTTTTTTGTCAGAAGATGATATTACTAGACTTTGGCATATGCATCTAGGGGATATGAGTGAGAATGGCATGGCAGAATTGAAAAAAAGGGGACTTCTTGATAGGTAAGGGATTTGCAAATTGAAGTTCTGTGAGAACTGTGTTTTTGGGAAGTAAAAGAGAGTTTGACTCTGTAACAGCCCGTTTTTCAATTGTAACGGAACGATGGTTTAGGGACCACAAATTTTTATCGTTTCGGCCTATAAATGTTATTTATAGAATATTTATGGAGTCATTAGAGTTGTATTAAAATTTGGTTAAGAAATTTTGTAACGCTCCGAATTTTGGGCCCAGAAGTATTGGGTCTTGAGCATAGGAACAGTTAGGAGGCTGCACATAAATATTTAGTTGAGCAAGAAAGTGACATACAACTGTCTGTCTGCTTTAGTGGTTAAGTGTTCTGGGAAGTGTCTAAGAAGTCTTAGGTTCAAGCCTTGGCTTATGCAAAAGTTTTATTTTTAAAAGAATAAACCCTATCTCTAGTTAGTAGGCTTATAAATAAATATGGGTATTTCATGATATAAAATACCTACTGGTCTAGGGGTAAATGGCGTGTGGAGTGTTCCAGGAGGTCTGAAGTTCTAATCCTACAATGTACAAGGGAGTGTTTTATTTTACTGTGAGTACATAGGAGTGCCCTAGGTTGACCGAAACTCTAAGGAGTTTGAAGGGAGTTCAAACTAGTAGGTTGGAGAGATTTGAGGAGGGGGTCAAGGGATTGGTGGATGGTTTGAGTAATTTGAGGAGGAAAATTTAGGATTTGGAGAGGAGTGGGAGAGTTGTGCTGATTTTGGACTCCCAACACTCAAAGAATTCGGCGCTAGTTTGTATTATTCTCTCCATTTCAATTTCTGTCTTTTGTTTTGGGATCTTTTCACTTCTTTGTTGAGACCGAACATATCCTTGACCATTCGGGTTTTCTGCATGTTGCGATCGTGTTTTTCCTTTCGATCATTCTTTTGTTAAGCCGACTCCCTTTCTTACTCTACTTTTCCATATTGCGTGTTCTCCCTTACCATCTTTGGCCGAATACCCTACTTTAGTGTTGCCTGAATATTTCTTTTCTTCTTCTTTTCTCTTCTCTCTCTCAATCCTTTTCTCGTATCACCCTTTATTCTGGATATTTAAGCCGATTATTTCATATCTCTTCCTCTCCATTTTGTTTTCGGTTTTGACAATTGATAATCGATCAATCGGTGAGTGCACTCGGTTCTTCTCTATTTTCTCTCCCTCTCCCTACCGTAATAATTTGTCCTTCTAATAATTTCCATGTTGTCGTTTATTGCTAGGGGTGTGATGTTACTAGCCTTGCTTCTGGAGTATCGTGTGACTGGTTGGGGGTACACTGATTACTTCCTTTCCCTTACGCTTGGGGTGCATTTCGGTAAGTGATTACTCGTTTGGTTCAATTTGATCATGGGAATATATGTTATCGGTGTCGGTTGGAATACAGGTTATCATTATGGAGCAAGTCATTGGTCTCTTGCAATGGGTTAGGTGTGCAAACCCCAATCGATTGAGTTTAGGCAAGTGATAAGATATCGTTTTTTTAAGTGATATAGATTGGGATTGCTAATCTTGTTGTTAAAGAGATTAATGATGTTTTGTGTTTGAATATAGGTTGGTGTACTCGGGAACTATTCACACTTTTTTTAAAACACTTGTGTAAAGCACTGCCCAAACTATAATCAGCAAAAAGCCAGAAAATGTAATCTTTGATACCACATTGGCGTGCGCTTGCTCGTGTGATAATCCGAACACATAAAACGTGGTCATTTGATCGTAAAGGCCACCATGAGCAATTTCATGGGCTTAGGCTATTCTGGGCAACGTTGGGCAGGAACGGACCTCGTGGGCCCCACACGGATGGATGTGTGGAGATTATTGAGCCAGGCTGTGTAGCTCAAACGGCCAAGGCCATTTTTGGGCTTTGTGGGCCACATGGGCGTTGATAAACCGTAATTTATACATATTTTTATCCTATGCTTAGCACATTTATGGATGGTTTCTCCTTAGATTTGGTGAATTCGATGCTCCTAATTCTTTAATTTCATGTTTTATACTTAAGTGAGCACATGAGAGTAAAAAGAGCGAGAAATGGGCTGAAAACGGAGAAAATGGACACACATGGAAAATCAACACGGCCTGGACTTCCTCATACGGGTAAGCCACACGGCCGTGTCTATTTAGCAGGATCGAAGCACGACTTACAGGAGTAGACTACACGCCCGTGCCTATTTAACAGCCTTGACCATAGGCTGAAGCAATCGCACATGAGCATGTCACATGGACGTGTTCCTTTCTAGCCCAAGTATAGTCCTATTCGAAAAAGGCCACTTTTTAGGGCTCTTAGGCATTCCAAAATCTTATTTAAACACCTGATGAGGCATTTAGAAGAGAGACATGGGAGGAGGAGGCAAGGAGTTACTCAAGGGAAGCCGATTGATCCATCTCAGAAGCCGGATTCATCGTCAAGACTAAAGATCTCCCTTCAATTTCCATGTAGGGGTTTTGGGTTTTCTTTATGTTTTGTATTCATTATTCTTTTAGGATGTTTTCTTTTATAATTATGAACTAAACCCCCTAAATACCTAAGGGAAATGAAACCTAAGACGGGTCTTGTTATTATTATCTGAATTGTATGATAAATATTTGACTTGTTCTTAATTATGTGTTCTTAATTCTTGTCTTAATATTCCAGGATATTGATTCAAGTTAATGCACTTATTCATAGGAGAAAAAGTCCCTGTCTAAGAGTAAATTTGCCATAATTAAGCAGAGTTGATTGCACGCCTAGAGATAGGGTGATAAGATTTTGTCGGATTAGGGTGAAACCTAATAAGGTGATCCATAGATCGAGTTAATGCAATACTAGGGCGTTAATTAGAAAGAGATTTCAATTAATCAACATAGGGTTAGACGTTATTAGTCTCGAGAGAGATAATAATATAACTTAGGGATTTTTACGGATCAAGTCAAATAAATAAATCATCTGATTCAGAGTCAAATAACAAGTGAATTCTAAGTGGATTTTTCCTTAGGTATTGTCTCAATCAATCGAGTTTTCCCAAAAGCTTTTTCCCAATTTTCTCTCTGTGCACTCTTAGTTTAGTTAATTAGTTTAGATAAACAAATCCCTTAATTTTTAGGCTAGATAATAGAAAGAAAGTAATTACTAGTACTCTTGGTTCCTTTGGGTTCGACAATCCGGTCTTGCTAAAGCTATACTACTGTACGATAGTTACACTTGCCTTCATCGTGATAATAGTTAGTTTCAAGAACGATTAATTATAAATTTTTAAAACCTGTCGCAAATATCACGTATCAAGTTTTTGGCGCCGTTGCTGGGGAACTAAGATATTAGGAACACTCGATTTTTATTACTTTAGCCATTTTACTTTATTTTCAATTTAAATTTTTATTTTCTTTTCTAGTTTTTATTTTATTCGCTCATGGCAGGTTTTTATAGTGTATGACTAGAAGAAACCCGTCAGGACCATTACTGTTTGATAGTGAAATCGATCGTACAGTTCACAGAAACTGAAAAGAAATAAAGGAAAGCTTAAGATGCACAGAGGAAGAGCAAGAGGATGATATTCACACCACAACCGAGGAGATGGCTGAAAACCAGAAAAATCCGCTACCTCCTGTGATTGCTGCTAATCAGAATCCTGCTCCGCATACTATGTATGATTATGCTAAAACTTCTTTAACAGGAACTGAATCGAGCATAGTTAGGCCTACTGCTGCTGCAAATAATTTTGAACTGAAACCTAACACCATTCAAATGATCCAACAGTTTGTTTAGTTTGATGGTTTGCAGGATGAGGACCCAAATGCTCATTTGGCGAATTTCTTAGAGTTTTGCGACACTTTTAAAATCAATGGCATTTCTGAAGATGCCATTCGCCTTCGATTATTCCCTTTTTCATTGAGGAACAAAGCTAAACAGTGTTTGAACTCGTTACCATGAGGGTCAATCACTACTTGGGAACAAATGACCGAAAAATTTTTATTAAAATATTTTCTGCCGACTAAAACAACCAAATTATGTAATGATATCTTCTCTTTTGTGCAGATGGATTTAGAAACACTCTATGATGCATGGGAGAGAGACAAAGAAATTTTGCGAAGGTGCCCTCACCATGGGTTGCCACTCTGGCTACAGGTTCAAACGTTTCACAATGGCCTGAATCCTTCGACTAGACAGATGATTGATGCAGCTGCTGGAGGAAATATCAATAATAAGACACCTGAGGATGCTTATGAATTTATAGAAGAGATGTCACTGAATAATTATTAGTGGCAAGTTATGAGAACAAAACCAACGAAAATAGCTGGCATTTTTAACGTCGATTCGGTTACCATGCTCTCTAATCAGGTAGAACTTTTGAATAGAAAAATTGACGATTTTCTTGGTCTTCACAGGTTCACCCAATAATGCAGTGCGAAGCAAGTGGAGGTGGATCAAACAATTCAGAATACCCACCCTATGGCCACAACATAGAGAACGAGCAGTTAAATTACATGGGTAATAATCCTCGATCTCAAAATAATCCTTATAGTAACACTTACAATGCAGGTTGGAGGAACCACCCAAATTTTTCATGGGGAGGCCAAGGAAATTAGAGACCACCACCACCTTCAGGCTTCCAACAACCACTCTACCAACAAGAGAAAAAACCGAACCTTAAAGAGATGCTAACAAAATTCATCTCGGTGTCAGAAACTCATTTTCAGAATACCGAGACAACACTTAAGAATCAACAAGTGTCAACCCAAGGGCTCGAAACTTAGATAGGCCAGCTCGCTAAATTGATTTTTAAAAGACCACCAGGAAGTCTACCTAGTAACACTGAACCCAACCCAAAAGAGCACGTGAAAGCAGTTGCACTAAGGAGTGGAAAAGTGTTAGCTGAATATGAAAAGAAGCCACCACAAGAAGCTGACAAAAAAAAGGTCGAACCCGAAAACATTGACAATCTAATGCCAAAAGAATATAAACCACCAATCCCATACCCAACAAAGTTGAAGAAAGGCCACATAGATCCATAATTTGGTAAATTTTTTGAACTTTTTAAACAACTGCATATTAACTTACCTTTTGTTGAAGCTATATCGCAGATGCCTACATATGTAAAATTTTTAAAGGAGCTTTTAAAAAACAAAAGGAAGTTTGAAAACTTATCTACACTAGAACTTAATGAGGAGTGCTCAGGCATACTCCAAAATAAACTGCCAACCAAAACTGAAAGATCCAGGAAGTTTTACTATTCACTGCTTAATTGGTAGTTTGAATGTTGATAAAGTACTAGTTGATTTAGGGGCCAGCATTAATTTGATGCCATATAAAATGTTTAAACAACTTGGTCTTGGGGAACCTAAACCCATTAGGATGGGTATTCAATTAGCTGATAGATCTGTTAAATATCCTAGGAGAATTATAGAGGATGTACTTGTAAAAGTAGATAAATTTATATTCCCTATTGATTTCGTTGTGCTTGACATGGATGAAGATGTTGAGGTGCCTTTAATCTTAGGTCGGCCATTTTTAGCAACTGTTAGAGCTGTAATTGATGTGGGTGATGGTAAATTGGTACTTAGAGTAGGTGACGAAGAGATTATTTTTAAAATTTATGATGCTATAAGATTTTCTAGGGTACAGGATGACTCATGTTATTTTATTGACTCTAGTGATCATGCTACTCAAGATTCTTTTCAGGAAATCATACACAAGGACACGATGGAACTGTGTCTTGCCCAAGGAGAGGGGGTGGATGATGATTCTAAGATAGGAACCAAACTAACCTCCAATGAAACCTCCCCAAAGCTAGCAGAATATGAGGGAATTAAGGTAAAAGATGAACTTAAGCAAAAACCCTCTATTGAAGAACCTCCTAAACTGGAACTTAAACAATTGCTGAATTACTTGGAATTTGCATTCTTTGGAAATAATTCTACATTACCTGTAATTATTGCATGCAACTCGCAACCCAAGGAGAAAGATGAATTACTCCAAGTATTAAGCGAGCATAAAAGGGCCATAGCTTGGAAAATTTCTGACATTAAAGGGATCAGCCCTTCTTTTTGTACCCACAAAATTTTAATGGAAGATGAATATAAACCATGCGTGCAAGCCCAAAGACGACTGAATCCTAACATGAAGGAAGTTTTTAAAGCTGAGGTAATTAAACTCCTAGATGCTAGAATTATTTATCCTATTTTTTACAGTTCTTGTGTGAGTCTAGTGCAGGTTGTTCCTAAGAAAGGAGGCATGACTGTTATAGCCAATGAGAAGACTGAATTAATCCCAACAAGGACAGTTACAGGTTAGAGAGTGTGCATTGATTGTAGGAAGCTAAATGATGCCACGAGAAAAGATCATTTCCCCCTTCCATTTATGGAACAAATGTTGGAAAGATTGTCAGGGCACATGTACTACTATTTTTTAGACGGACTCTCTGGCTATTTCCAAATCCCAATAGCTCCTAAAGATCAAGAAAAGACGACATTTACATGTCCATACGGTACGTTTCCTTATCGTAGAATGCCTTTAGGATTATGTAATGCTCCTGCTACTTTTCAACGCTGGATGATGGCCATTTTTTATGAACTCGTAGAAGACGTCATGGAGGTATTTATGGATGATCTCTCTATTTTCGATAACTCTTTCCATATTTGCTTCAAAAACTTAAAACGAGTGTTAATAAGATGTGAGGAAACAAACCTTGTGCTTAACTGGGAAAAATGTCACTTTATGGTTCAAGAAGGTATTGTGTTAGGACATAAAATTTCTAGTAGAGGGATTGAGGTTGATAAATCTAAAATTGAAACCATTGAAAAACTACCTCCCCCTAATTCGATTAAGATCTAAAATTGAAACCATTGAAAAACTACCTCCCCCTAATTCGATTAAGGCTATTAGAAGTTTTTTAGGATATGCTGGGTTTTATAGAAGATTTATTAAAGACTTTTCTAAAATAGCTAAGCTTTTGACTAAACTACTAGAAAAAGATATGCCTTTTAATTTTGATCAGGAGTGTTTAGAAGCATTTAATACTTTAAAGGATAAACTGATTAAAGCTCTATTTATAATTGCACCTGATTGGAATTCACCTTTTGAACTAATGTGTGATGCGAGTGATTTTGCAGTAGGTGCAGTTTTGAGATAGCGAAGAGATAAACATTTTCAACCTATCTATTATGCTAGTAGAACTTTGACAGCCGCACAAGAAAACTACACGACCACGGAGAAAGAGATGCTAGCTGTGGTTTTTGCATTCAATAAATTTAGGCCATATTTAATATTGTCGAAAGTTGTCATTTATACTCACAATTCCACTCTTCGCCACCTTTTGACTAAAACTGATGCAAAACCTCAACTTATTCGATGGATCTTATTATTGCAGGAATTTGACTTGGAGATTAAGGATAAGAAAGGAGCTGAAAATCTCGCGGCTGACCAACTTTCCAGGCTTGAAAACTCAAATACCAAAGAGCCAGATGACATTGAAATAAACGATTCATTCCCTGAAGAATAATTTTTTACTATATCTGATTCTGAGGTACCTTGGTTTGCAGATATTGCAAATTTTTTAGCCACTAACATTATTCCAAAAAGGTTGACACATCAGTATAAGAAGCGATTCTACACTGATGTGAAAAACTACTTCTAGGAAGACCATTTTCTTTTCTATAAATGTGCAGATCAAATCATTAGGAGATGCGTGACAAGGACAGAAGCATTGAAAAGCTTGGAACATTGCCACTCAGGACCGACTGGAGGACATTATGGTGGAAATAGGACTGCACATAAAGTCCTTGAATCAGGTTTTTATTGGCCCACTCTATTCAAAGACGTCAACAGGTATGTTACTGTTGTGACAAATGTCAAAGGACAGGTAATATATCCAAACGTAATGAAATGCCTCAGACATATATGATCTCATGTAAAATATTTGATGTTTGGGGTATCGACTTCATGGGTCCATTCCCTAGTTCATTCGGGAATAAATACATCTTAGTAGCTGTTGATTATATGTCCAAATGGGTTGAAGCCCAAGCTTTACCTACTAATGATGCTAGAGTAGTAGTACGATTCCTTAAGAAACTTTTCTCTCGATTTGGTACACCTAGAGCAATTATCAGTGATAGGGGTACTCTTTTTTGTAATGCCTAATTTTACAAGACCCTTAAGAAATACGGAGTTCATCACAGAACAGCTACCCCTTATCCCTCAAACTAGTGGCCAAGTCGAAGTAGCGAACCGAGAGCTTAAACGTATCCTAAAAATGACAGTAGAATTAAATAGGAAAGATTGGGCAATGAAAGTAGATGATGTTTTATGGGCTTATAGAACTACTTTTAAGACTCCCATAGGAACATCACCTTACAGACTTGTTTATGGGAAAAGTTTTCATCTACCGTTTGAGTTAGAACACAATGCATTCTAGGCTATAAAATTTCTAAACCTTGACCCCAAACTTGTAGGAGAAAATAGGATGATGCAGTTGAACGAGTTAGATGAGTGGCGAGCCAATGCATATGAAAATTTGCACCTATACAAGGAAGCGACGAAGCGCAGCCACGACGCCCGTTTGAAGCAACGAAGGCAATTTGAAGTTGGAGATCTTGTCCTGTTATATTACTCGAGGCTCAAATTGTTTCTTGGAAAGCTTAAATCACGATGGTCAGGTGCTTTCATAGTTCAAACTGTGTTTCCATATGGCATGGTAGAGGTAAGTCATCCATCACAAAGCACTTTGAAGGTAAATGGACACCGTCTCAAAATTTATAATAGTGAGAATTTAAAAGACGACAAAGAGGAGCTACAGCTCCACGAAGTTACCTAAATATACCTACAAGGTAGATTCGAGCTTAGACTATAAATAAGTGCTTCTCGAGAGGCAACTCGAGCACTAACGGTGTTCACTTCTTTAAATTTTAGTCTTTAACATTTAATTCACTAACTAAGCCACTGAACATATGATTTCTAGAACCACACGGCTAGGCACACGGGCATGCTGTAGGCCGTGCACATACCACGAGAGAAAACACGGCCGTGTGATACAGCCATGTGAAAACAAAGCAAAAAATTTCCCTAACACGGGAGCTGATAAATTCCCACGGCCGTGCGACATGACCGTGGGCAATACTGCCAAATTAACACGGGTGTGCGACATGACCGTGCCCACCGACCGTGGTTGAGCCTGTTAAAATAACATGGGTGTACGCCTGCATACACGGGTGTGGGAGAAGTGAACGAAGAATGACATGGCCGTGTAACATGGCCATGTGCACCAATGACCCAATTTTGAAAATCATGAAATGCACGGGCTGAAATGAGGGCACACGGACGTGCCCACGGCCGTGTACCCCAATTTCTTTATAAAAACCTATTATTTATTTTATTTTTATGTTTACATTTTGAAATTACTTTTTATTTCCTTTTAATACTATTTTATCTTGAGATTTTATAATTTTTATTCGGTATTTCTTTACGATTAATTAGGCTTCTTTATATTTCCTAAAAAGTTCCTGATTCTATCACAGTTATAAAGAGCTCCAATGCTCATCATCACTTAGGAACTAAAAACTCCACTGGAAAAGGTTCTCCACAACTGCCATGTCTTGCTCGACCATGACCATAGCTGCTACTAGATATAATATTCTTTTGGTGCAGGACTTATGGACTAATGAACCTCTACCACCACCAGAGTATCCTCCTCCACTCTCATCATTGTCTTGGCCGATTATTCTCCATAACTCTAATTCAAGGAGTTCATTTATCATTCAAGAAGTTTCACTTCTCTCCCTATCTTATGCTTATAGATTTATATTTTTCAATATATTTATCTTTGTACATTGAGGGCAATGTACATCTTAAGTGTGGGGGGTCTTTTATATCATTATCAGAAATTCCTGAATTTTATCTTGTTCTCATGTGATCTTCTCATACCACTATTAGAATGAATTTTGATTAAGTTATGATTTTTATTGATATGTCTTGAATTAAAACATAGACATTTATGCATTGATCGTTTAAACTTTAAGACATTAGGGAATCAAGCATGATAAGTTTATTTTTGAGAATTAAAATTTTTTTAGGTTTTTCCCCCAAGTTTAGATACTATCTTGAGTTAAAATTCACATGGTTAACATAAAAAAGCCATAATTTTTGTGAGATCTTGAGCCTTTAGAGCATATGTTATTTCTTTCATGCTCACTCTTACTACGAGTGCGTCAGTATTGACTTGTTATTCTAAAACTTGCTTGATTATGCATGTCAAGACCACACCATTTGATTTGATATGTCTAGATGATAAAAGCACTTAGGTTTAACCCACTCACTCCACAAAAGCCTACCTTTATAATTAACCCTTAGTGAACCCCTTTGAGCCTAACAAGCCATTAATTGATTTACCCTTAATATTAACCCATAACCCATTATTGTTGAAATCACCTAATTTGATCCGTACTTTTGTCGAGATTTTATTTGAATTAATTGCTTAGCTATGTTTTACTCTTCGTTGCAATAATTAAGTTCTATGTTATTTAATTGTTCTTAAAAAAAACAATACTTACATACATATTAGTAGTAATTCGTCGTTTTTGAGCTTGAGTGTTAATTCTATATTCTGAGAAGAAGCTCACTTGTATTCAACTAATAATTAGTTATTTTTCTAGTTAGGTATTTTTTTTTCAATTCAATCTCGATTCTAACCTTTTCTTTCAACTTGTGACCACACCCCCTAACCAAAGCCACGTTACATCCCTCTAAAGACCTTTTTGATTGATGTATCATCTCAATATATAATGGTGGAAATTTGATTTTCATGCAAGCCTATGGTAATAACTTTTCATATTGACTAATGAGTGCTTTATTTGATGTCCTTAAACACCTCGAGTGATTTGAGTGAACCTTTAGTGAGGATGTTAAACTCTGTGATATTTTGATCAAAGGTGATTACTTAGATGGGGGGGACACCTATGTTTTCATGATAAAATGCTCAACATGGAATGTTTGAAACTTTGATGTACTTTTGGTTGAATTTTCAATGTATGAATACTTATGGATTATTTTGAGATATTATTATATGGATTATAAATTGAGAAGAATTTATTTTGATTGTGAGTTGAGGATTTTGCTTGAGGACAAGCAAACACTTAAGTGTGGGGGTATTTGATAAACCATAATTTATATATATTTTTATCCCATGCTTAGCACATTTATGGATGGTTTCTCCTTAGATTTGGTGAATTCGATGCTCTTAATTCTTTAATTTCATGTTTTACACTTAGGTAAGAACAGGAGAGTAAAAAGAGCGAGAAACGGGCTGAAAACGGAGAAAATAGACCCACATGGGAAATCAACATGGCCTGGGCTTCCTCACATGGGTAAGCCACACAATCGTGTCCATTTGGCAGGATCAAAGCATGACTTACACGGGTAGACTACACACCCATGCCTATTTAACAGCCTTGACCACGGGCTGGAGCAATCGCACACGGGGTTGTCACACGGGCGTGTCCCTGTCTAGCCCAAGTATAGTCCTATTTGGAAAAGGCCACTTTTGAGGGTTCGTAGGCATTCTAAAGCCTATTTAAACACCTGATGAGGCACTTAGAAGAGAGGCACGGGAGGAGGAGGCAAGGAATTACTCAAGGGAAGCCGATTGATCCATTTCAGAAGCTGGATTCATCGTCAAGACTGAAGATCTCCCTTCAATTTCCATGTAGGGGTTTTGGGTTTTCTTTATGTTTTGTATTCATTATTCTTTTAAGATGTTTTCTTTTATAATTATGAACTAAACCCCCTAAATGCCTAAGGGAAATGAAACCTAAGACGGATCTTGTTATTATTATCTGAAGTGTATGATAAATATTTGACTTGTTCTTAATTATGTGTTCTTAATTCTTGTCTTAATATTCCAGGATATTGATTCAAGTTAGTGCGCTTATTCATAGGAGCAAAAGTCCCTGTCTAAGAGTAAATTTACCATAATTAAGCAGAGTTGATTGCACGCCTAGAGATAGGGTGACAAGATTTTGTTGGATTAGGGTGAAACCTAATAAGGGGATCCATTGATCGAGTTAATGCAACACTAGGGCATTAATTAGAAAGAGATTTCAATTAATCAACCTAGGGTTAGACGTTATTAGTCTCGAGAGAGAGAATAATATAACTTAGGGATTTCTACAGATCAAGTCAAATGAATAAATCATTTAATTCAGAGTCAAATAACAAGTGAAGTCTAGGTGGATTTTTCCTTGGGTATTGTCTTAATCAATCGAGTTTTCCCAAAAGCTTTTCCCCAATTTTTTCTCTGTGCACTCTTAGTTTAGTTAATTAGTTTAGATAAACAAATCCCTTAATTTTTAGGCTAGATAATAAAAAAAAAGTAATTACTAGTACTTTTGGTTCTTTTGGGTTCAACAATCCGGTCTTGCTAAAGCTATACTACTGTTCGATAGGTACACTTGTCTTCATCGTGATAATAGTTAGTTTCAAGAACGATTAATTATAAATTTTTAAAACTTGTCACGAATATCACGTATCAGGCGTGTGGGCCTCCATGGGTTCGCATTATAGGCTTTGGGCCGATTTTCACTGTTAGAATGTTAAGGTTGCACAGGTCGTCCGAGACGACTATGGACCTACTTTTAGGTTGGTAAGTATACCTAGACCCCAGTTTGATGTAATGACTATTTTGCCCTTATGTGGTAAAATGACTGAAATGTCTCTACATGGTCAATTGACTGTTTTGCCCCTATGTGAGGTATTTATATATATGTACAAGTATGACTTATTTTAGCTTGCTATTTAAACTACAATGGATACATGTATGATTCTATGATATGACATGACATGGCTGTACGATGCATTGCATGGGGATGAGTTTATTATGATTGGAGGAAGTTTATTGTACTGGCAGCTCTGCTGCAAATCACTGATGGCTTTAAGCCTATTATACTGGCAGCTCTACTGCAAATACTGTTTAGTGCCGCAACCGATGCTATTTTAGAGTGTAGGGATGAGTGGGTTGATTTTATCCCCACATGGAGTGTAGGGCTGGACGGAGTAGAGTGTAGAGGCTGGTTGGGTAGGACTTTCATCTTGATTCATTATTCTTGCTGACCGACATCGTTACTACTGCTTATCGTTATCGCAATGGGCCAAGGCCCAAACACATGACAGTTTCTATTTTGAGATGGGCTAAAGCCCAAACTGATATTGTCACTATTACTGATATAGGCTTAGGCCCAGACTGTATTTGCTCACTATATGTTTGACTATTTGTTTATTAAGGGATTATACATTGAGTTTTCGTAAACTGACCCTTCTGCTTATCTGCATAGGTAATCCTTAGGCAGATCGGTGCTGCGAGGGACTCGAAGGTGGCCACAAAACCGCACATGCTTCCATATTTTTCTTTTATTTATAAGTAGTTTAAATTGGGTATTTTTATGTAATAAAGCCTCTCTGGATTTTATTTTTAATTTGGGGATTTATATTTCTTTTACTTTAATACTGCTAGTAGTAGGGAAAATACGCGAGTTTTCAAAAAGATAAATGTTTTTCAAAAATGCCACAGATATAAATTGATTTAAGAGCTTCCACAAGAAAGAACGTTTTAAACAAACGACTTACATTTTGAAAATAAGCGACAAGTCTTGCAATCATCTTCAAGGTCATTCAAAAAGGTTTAATAAAGAATGGATTTTTAACAATGTCGTACTTTACGAAAAACACTTCAATGTGATATTGCCAGATTCGGCCATAACGTCTAGGTTGAGTTTGGGGTGTTACAAATTTTAACGTTTAGATAACTAATTAAAGAAAAAGAACTAAATTGTAAAAGGTACAAAACTTTGTAATTATTGCATTTAGATGATTTAATAGCATAACTAATAAATTGGAAGGGCCAATGAAGCAATTAAACCATTGTTAATAAATAATTGACGATAATTGAAGTTAAAATTGAGTGAAATGTGTTGAAATGATAATTTTGTAATTAAATCAAAATTAAACAAAGCATAATTAAAATAAAATATCATTATGTTCTTCATTTTTCCATGGTTTTTTCCGAAAACACCACGAAAGGATAAGTTTGGAGGTTTGGCTAGCTCACTCCTTTGCATGAGTAAGTTTTTAAGTCTTGTTTTTAATGAATTTTATGTTTTTGAGATTGTTACAACTAGGTCCAACTAACCCGTACCTTCATTTTTGAATCTGTTAAAAATTTTAGAAGTTTCCATTGATGAATATTAGTTTTTTTGTTATGATAATTATGTGTTTGAAGCTTTGATTGTGGTATTTGGTTGTTTTGTGAATTAATTTTTAATAATTTTTTAAAATGTAAAAATTTCAAGGTTAATTGGGACTGTTTAAGGGCCTAGTTTATTTTGCTGTAAATTTTGAACTTGAGAAAATGGTTAATATGAGGAATTTTGGTTAAAGGACTAAATTGCATAAATTGTGAAAGTTAAGGGCATTTTTTTTAAATTTCAAAAAGAAAAGGGTAAAAATTGTAGAATAAATTGGAATATGAAATGGAAGCTAATAATTGGAAATGTTACATTTTAGGTCAAGACCCTATTGATTTACGTGGAAAAGGGAAATTTATGGAATAGTCCCTGAACTTTTACAATTATTACACTTCAGTCCAAGTAAGTTCGTTCGATTTGTAATTTCATATCTATTCGAATTGTATGATGATTTGATATGAAATAGTGGATATTAATTGTTCTATTTATGATGTAAAGTTGTTTGCAAAATGTTATTAAATTTCGGTACTTGGGCCGAATGAACACGAGATAGAGTACAACTAAATAATGGTGTGTTTTGCAGGGTTAGGGTGGAGATTTATGTGGCGTGCTTTATATATTTTTCCTGAATATACTGAGGTTCAACGTTTTTTGTGAACCCTTATGTTATACTATCATGTTCTGGCATGTTTTGAGGGCAGATGTATAGCGTACGGGCTAAGCACTTAGTGCCGAGGCGTGTTATTGGTTGTATTAGCTCTCATAAGCATTTGGTGTGTTATTGGTTGGATTAGCTCTTATGAGCATTTGGCGTGTTTCGATTGGACTACTTGTGTGCTCATATCTGTAAGTTGTTCATCAGGTCATAATTATTGTAGTAATAACTCGTTTAATGACTTTGAATGGGATGATTTGTACTTGACATCTTGAATTGACTCTGTTGTAGACATGTATGTTTTTCAAAAATTATTATATTGAACTATGTAATTCACTACTTTACAATTGAAGATGACAAGAAATAATAGTTGTTGAATTATATTTGATTAAATTGTTATTTTTACTTCGGTAAGATTTATTGTTTTAGTCCGTTGAATTTACTGAGCTTCAAAAAGCTTACTTGTGTTACTTCCATTTTCTTGCAGACATCTTTTCGTGGGATGAACTATCGGATTAGCACTCAAGTCACACTATCTATCTGTTTTTAGTAGTTTTTGAACTTTTATTTTGGAATATATGGCATGTGATAGGTCGTTATATCATTGACCTCGATTGATATGAATATATATAAAGCATGTAATTAATTCGTCTTTTGATTGATGTTGTCTTGTAATGTGATGATAGTTATGTGGTTGCTAGGTTGGTGGTGAATACAGTTCATTTTGTGAAGTTATGGTTAAGTTTTTGGTAAGCTTAGCTAAGAATAACAATTGGTATAAGTTTGATTTTAACTTGGTAAATTAGGAGGTTGGATAATTGGTTCAAATAGGATAAGTATGTATGTTTGAATGGTTGATGATTTATATCATTATACATGTATGTATAATTGTGGTACCAATTAGGGTACATTGGTTAGGTACTTAAAATGATAGGTTTGACATGATTTGAGTAAGATTAATAATAATTTGAATAGGTCTAACGGCTGGTAATTGGATTGCTTGGAGTCCAAGAAAGCTTAAAATGGTAAACTTGATGTTTAAGGTTAATTTAGGTGCACATGGTCTAGGACACAGGCTGCCACACGGCCATGTGCCATGCACGGTTTGGCGTACAGTTTGCGACAACGACTGTGTGTACTAAGTCAGTGAGTCACACGGCCTATGTCACAGCCGTGTGATCAAAGTCAGTGAGTTACACAGTTTAAAACATGAGTTGGGACACGATAGTGTGTTCCAACTTCAAATAATCACATGGCCTAGGCTATGTCACACGGCCATGTGTCCCCTGTTTTTGAAATTTTTATTATTATCCTGAAATTTACTGACTTGTATCAAATTCGTCCTTAAGGGTTTTAAGATTATTTCTTTAGTCCCTTAAGCTTTATTTAAGCCTCGTAAATGTAAGTTATTATTGTAATGATAATGATTTTACCTGTTTATTTATTTAACTTGCTGTAGCATTCTTGTAACCCTATTCTGGTGACAAATACGAGTTATGAGAGTTACAGATTCAGCAGACGAATCCATAACACTAAGGGAACGTTGGATTATATTCATTTTGATCTTTGGGGGACCATCTAGAGTGCCTTCAGGAGGTGGAGCTAATTATATGCTAACACTTTTTGATGATTTTTCCAGAAAAGTTTGGGCATTCTTCTTGAAGCAGAACAGTGATGTGTTTTCTGCATTCAAGTCTTGGAAAACTATGGTTGAGAAACAAACAGGAAAATAGATAAAACACCACTGCATAGATAATGGTTTGGAATTTTGTTTTGATAAGTTTAACGAATTGTGCAAATTAGAAAGGATTGTGAGACACTTGACAGTTCGTCATATTCCACAACAAAATGGCATTGCAGAACGAATGAACAGAACGATTATGGAGAAGGTTCGATGTATATTGTTGAATGCTAATTTACCAAAGTCATTTTGGGCTGAAGAAGCCTCTACTACATGTTTTTTGATCAATCATTATTCACCCGTTGCCATTGAGAGAAAGACTCTACAAGAGGTACGGTCTGCTAATCTTGCTGATTATTATGATTTAAAGATTTTTGGGTGTCCTGCGTATGCTCATGTTGATGATGTAAAATTGAAAATGAGATCCATTAAATGTGTTTTTCTTGGTTATAATGCTGGTGTAAAAGGATATAAGTTATGGTGACCTAAAAATAGAAAAGTTCTAAATAGCAGAGATGTTATTTTTTATGAAACTACTATGCTGCTGATAAACCGTAATTTATACATAATTCTATTCTATCCCATGCTTAGCACATTTTATGGATGATTTTTCCTTAAAATTGGTGAATTTGATGATCCTAATGCCTTAATTTCATGTTTTATACTTAGGTGAGCATAGGAGAGTGGAAGGAACGAGAAACGGGCCAAAAACGGAGAAAATGGGCCAACGTACGAAATCAACACGGCCTGGACTTCCTCACACGGGCAGACCATACGGTCGTGTCCCTTTGGCAAGGTCAAAGCATGATTTACACGGGTAAATCACACGCCCATTCCCATTTAACAGCCTTGACCACGGCCTTAAGCAATCGCACACGGGCATGTCCCTACCGAGCCTAATTTTAGTCCAATTCAGAAAAGGCCAATTTTGAGGGCTTTTAGGCATTCCAAAGCCTATAAATACACCCTAGAAGAGGAGAATAGGGTGACGCACAGGAGGGAGCAAGGAATTGCTCAAGAAAAGCTAATCAATCCATCTCAGAAGCCGGATTCACCATCAAGACTGAAGATCTCTCTTCAAATTCCCTCAGGAGTTTTGGGTTTTCTTATGTTTTGTTATTTTTATTCTCTTGAGATGTTTTCTTTTATTAGTATGAACTAAAACCCTTAAATACCTAAAGGAAATGAAATCTAAGACGGATCTTGTTATTATTATTTGAATTGTATGATAAATATTTGACTTGTTCTTAATTATGTGTTCTTAATTCTTGTTTTGATATTCCAGGATATTGATTCAAGTTAAGCTCTTATTCAGAGGAGGAATAGACCCTGTCTAAAAGTAAATTTTTCATAATTAAGCTGAGTTGATTGCGCGCCTAGAGATAGGGTGACAAGATTTTACCGGATTAGGGTGAAACCTAATAAGGGGATCCATAGATAGAGTTAATGTAACCCTAGGGCGTTAATTAGAAAGATATTTCAATTATTCAATCTAGGGTTAGACGTTGTTAGTCTCGAGAGAGATAATAATATAACTTAGGGATCTCTACGGAACAAGTTGAATGAATAAATCGTCCGATTCAGAGTCAAATAACAAGTGAAGTCTAGGTGGATTTTTCCTTAGGTATTGTCTTAATCAATCGAGTTTTCCAAAAAGTATTTTCCCCAAATTTCTTTGCTATGATTTCTTAGTTTAATTAATTAGTTAGATAAACAAAACCCTTTTATTTTTTTTAGGCTAGATAATAAAAAGAAAGTTGATACCAGTACTTTTAGTTCCTTTGGGTTCGATAATCCGGTCCTGCTAAAGCTATACTACTGTTCGATAGGTACACTTGCCTTCATCGTGATAATAGTTAGTTTCAAGAACGATTCATTATAAATACTTAAACCTATCACGAATATCATGTATCAAGTTTTTGGCGTCGTTGTCGAGGATCTAAGATATTAGGAACACTCGATTTTTATTACTTTAGCCATTTACTTTTATTGCAATTTAAATTTTATTCTAATTTTTATTACTAATTCTTCTTTTTCCCTTTTTCTAGCAGGTTCTTATAGTTTATTACTTGAAGAAACCCGTCCAGACCATTACTTTTTGACAGTGAGATCGATCGCACAGTTTGTAGGAACCAAAGAGAAATAAGGCGAAGTTTAAGATACACAGAGAACGGGTAAGAGGATGATATTCAAACCACAACCAAGGAGATGGTTGAAAATCAGGAAAACCTGATACCTCCGCGCACTATGTATGATTATGCTAAACCTTCTTTAACAGGAACTGAATCGAGCATAGTTAGATCGGTTGTTGCTGCAAATAATTTTGAACTGAAACCTAACACAATATAAATGATACAGCAGTTTGTTCAGTTTGATGTTTTAAAGGACGAGGATCCCAACACTCACTTGGCAAATTTCCTAGAATTTTGCAATACCTTTAAAATTAATGGTGTTTCTGATGACGCCATTCGCCTTCGGTTGTTTCCCTTTTCGTTAAAGAATAAGGCTAAACAATGGTTGAACTCGTTACCACAAGGGTCAATCACTACTTGGGAACAAATGATCGAAAATTTTTTATTAAAATATTTTCCACCGGCTAAAACAACCAAATTACGTAATGATATCTCTTCTTTTGTGCAGATGGATTTAGAAACACTCTACGATACATGGGAGAGATACAAGGACCTTTTGAGAAGGTGCCCTAATCATGGGTTACCGCTTTGGCTATAGGTTCAAACGTTCCATAATGGCCTGAATCCTTCGACTTGGCAAATGGTTGACGCAGCTGCTGGCGGAACCATCAATAATAAAACACATGAAGATGCCTATGAATTTATAGAGGAGATGTCACTGAATAAATATCAGTGGCAAGTCATGAGGACAAAGCCAACGAAAACAGCCAGTGTTTATAACATCGATTCTATCACCATGCTCTCTAATCAGGTAGAACTCTTGAATAAGAAAATTGATGGTTTTTTTAGTTCTTCACAAGTTCACCCAGTAATGCAGTACGAAGCAAATGGAGGTGGATCGAGCAATTTAGAATTCCCACATTTTGGCCACAACATGGAGAATGAGGAGTTAAATTACATGGGTAATAATCCTCGATCTCAAAACAATCCTTATAGCAATACTTACAATGCAGGTTGGAGGAATCACCCAAATTTTTCATGGGGAGGCCAAGGAAATCAGAAACCACCACCCCCTCCAGGCTTTCAGCAACCACCATACCAACAGGAGAAAAAGCAGAGCCTTGAGGAGATGCTAACCAAATTCATCTCGGTGTCAGAGATTCGTTTTCAGAATATCGAGACGGCACTCAAAAATCAACAAGTATTGATCCAAGGGCTCGAAACTCAAATTGGATAGCTGGCTAAGATGATTTCTGAAAGAGCACCAGGAAATCTACCTAGTAACACCGAACCCAATCCAAAAGCACATGTAAAAGCAATTACACTAAAGAGTGGGAAAGTGTTAGCTGAATCGGAAAGGAAGCCACAACAAGAAGCTGACAGAAGTAAAAGAGAGGAGGTAAAACCCGAAAGCAATTACAATCCAATGCCGAAGGAATATAAACCACCAATTCCATACCCAAAAAAGTTGAACAAAGACTGCATGGATTCACAATTCGGTAAATTCCTTGAACTTTTTAAACAACTACATATTAACTTACCTTTTGTTGAAGCTATATCGCAGATGCCTACATACGCAAAAATTTTAAAAGAGCTCCTAACAAACAAAACGAAATTTGAAGACTTATCTATAATGGAACTTAACGAGGAATGCTCGGCTATACTCCAAAACAAACTGCCAACCAAACTAAAAGATCCAGGAAGTCTTACTATACCCTGCTTAATTGGTAGTTTTAACGTTGATAAGGCACTAGCTGATTTAGGTGCTAGCGTTAATGTGATGCTATATAAAACGTTTAAACAACTTGGTCTTAGAGAACCTAAACCCACTAGGATGAGTATTCAACTAGCTGATAGATCTGTTAAATATCCTAGGGATATTACAGAGGACATACTTGTAAAAGTAAATAAATTTATATTCCCTATTGACTTCGTTGTGCTTGATATGGATGAAGATGTTGAAGTGCCTTTAATCTTAGGGCATCTATTTTTAGCCATTGCTAGGGCTATTATTGATGTGGGTGATGGTAAAATGGTACTTAGAGTAGGTGACGAAAAAATCATTTTTAAAATTTATGATGCCATGAGATTTTCTAGGGAACAGGATGACTCATGTTATTTTATTGACTCTATTGATCATGCTGCTCAAGATTCTTTTCAGGAAATCATACATAAGATAACGTTGAAACTATGCCATGCCCAATGAGAGGAGATAGATGACGATGATTCCGAGACAGGTAAAATAAAAGCTAAACTGAACATCAATGAATCTTCCTAAAGACAAGCAGAATATGAGGACATTAAATGGAACGATAATTTTAAGCAAAAACCCTCTATTGAAGAACCTCCTAAACTAGAACTCAAACAATTACCAAATCACTTGGAAATAATTCTATATTACCAGTTATTATTGCATCTAACTTGCAACCCAAGGAGAAAGAGGAATTAATCCAAGTATTAAAAGAACATAAAAATGCCATAGCTTAGAAAATTTTTGACATTAAAGGGATCAGCCCTTCTTTTTGGACCCACAAAATTTTAATGGAAGATTAATATAAACCATGTGTGCAAGCTCAAAGACGACTGAACCCCAACATGAAGGAAGTTTTTAAAGCCGAGGTAATTAAACTTCTAGATGCTGGAATTAGTTATCCTATTTCTGACAGTTATTGGGCAAGTCCAGTGCAGGTTGTTCCTAAGAAAGGAGGCATGATTGTGGTAGCCAATGAGAAGAATGAACTAATTCCAACTAGGACAACCACAGGTTGGAGAGTTTGCATTGACTATAGAAAGCTAAATGATGCCACGAGAAAAGATCACTTCCCCTTGCCATTCATTGACCAAATGTTGGAAAGACTATCAGGGCACATGTACTACTGCTTCTTAGACGGACTATCTGGCTATTTTCAAATCCCAATAGCTCCTGAAGACAAGGAAAAAATGACATTCACATTTCCATACGGTACATTTGCTTATCGAAGAATGCCCTCTGGATTATGTAATGCTCCTGCTACGTTCCAGCGCTACATGATGGCCATCTTTGACGAACTCGTAGAAGATATCATGGAGGTATTTATGAATGATTTCTCAGTATTTGGTAACTTTTTCCATCTTTTCCTTAAAAATTTAAAACGATTTTTAATAAGATGTGAGGAAACAAACCTTGTACTTAACTGGGAAAAATGTCACTTTATGGTTCAAGAAGGTATTGTGCTAGGACATAAAATTTCTAGTAAAGGGATTGAGGTTGATAAATTTAAAGTTGAAATCATTGAAAAATTACCTCCTCTTAGTTCGGTTAAGGCTATTAGAAGTTTTCTAGGACATGCTAGGTTTTATAGAAGATTTATTAAAGATTTTTCTAAAATAGCTAAGTCTTTGACCAAATTACTAGAAAAAGATATGCACTTTAATTTTGATCATAAATGTTTAGAAGCATTTAATACTCTAAAGGATAAATTGATTAATGTTCCAATTATAATAGCACCTGATTGGAATTTACCTTTTGAACTAATGTGTGATGTGAGTGACTTTGCAGTAAGTGCAGTTTTGGGACAGCAAAGGGACAAGCACTTTCAACCTATTTATTATGCTAGCAAAACTTTGACAGCCGCATAGGAGAACTACACCACCATGGAGAAAGAATTGTTAGTTGTGGTTTTTGCATTCGATAAATTTAGGCCATATCTAATATTGTCTAAATTTGTCGTTTATACTAACCATTCTGCCCTTCGCTACCTGTTAACTAAGACTGATGCAAAACCTTGACTTATTCGATGGATTTTGTTATTGCAGGAATTCGACTTGGAAATACAAGATAAGAAATGAGCAGAAAATCTTGCAGCTGATCATTTATCCAAGCTTGAAAATTCAAATACTAAAGAGCTAGATGAAGTGGAAATAAATGATTTGTTCCCTGAAGAACAATTTTTTGCTATTTCTGACTTGGAGGTACCTTAGTTTGCAGACATCGCGAATTTTTTAGCCACTAACGTTATCCCAAAAGGGTTGACACATCAGCAAAAAAAACGATTCTTTACTGATGTGAAAAATTACTTTTGGGAAGATCCTTTTCTTTTCTATATATGTGCAAATCAAGTCATTCGTCGATGCGTTACAAGAACAGAAGCACTAAAAATCTTAGAACATTGCCACTCAGGGCCAGCTGGAGGACATTACGGTGGAAATAAGACCGCGCATAAAATACTTGAATCAGGTTTTTTTTGGCCCACCTTATTCAAAGATGCCAACAAGTATGTTATTTCTTGTGACAAATGCCAAAGGACATGTAATATCTCTAACCGTGATGAAATGCCTTAGACATATATGCTTTCATGTGAAATATTTGATGTTTGGGGTATCGACTTCATGGGTCCATTCCCTAGTTCATTTGTAAATAAATACATCTTAGTAGCTGTCGATTATATGTCTAAATGGGTTGAAGTCCAAGCTCTGCCTACAAATGATGCTAGAGTAGTGGTACGTTTCCTTAAAAAACATTTCTCTTGATTTGGAACACCTAGATTAATTATCAGCGATAGGGGGACTCATTTCTGTAATGCCCAATTTGAAAAGACCCTCAAGAAATATAGAGTTTACCACCGAACAGCTACCTCTTACCACTTTCAAACTAGTGGCCAAGTCGAAGTGGCAAATCAAGAACTTAAATGTATCCTAGAAAAGACGGTAGGATAAAACAAGAAAGATTAGGCAATGAAAGTAGATGTCGCATTATGGGCTTATAGAACTGCTTTTAAAACCCCCATAGGAACATCACCATACAAACTCGTTTATGGAAAAAGTTGTCATCTACCATTTGAGTTAGAATACAAAGAATTCTAGGCTATAAAATTTCTAAACTTTGATCCCAAACTTGCAGGTGAAAACAGGTTGATGCAGTTAAACGAGTTAGACGAATGGCGAACCTATGCATATGAAAATTTAAGACTATACAAGGAAGCAACGAAACGATGCCACGATGCTCGGTTAAAACAAAATAAACAATTTGAAGTTGGAGATCTTGTCCTATTATATAACTCGAAACTCAAATTGTTCCCTGGGAAGCTTAAATCACGATGGTCAGGTTCGTTCGTAGTCAAAACAGTTTTCCCATACGGTACCGTAGAAATAAGTCACCCATCGCAAGGTACTTTCAAAGTAAATGGACATCGCCTCAAACCTTACAACAGTAAGAAATTTAAAGATGATAGGGAGGATTTACGGCTCCATGAATCTCCTTAAGTATACTCACACGGTAAAGTCTAGCTTAGACTTTAAATAAGTGCTTCTCGGGAGGCAACCTGAGCACTAACAATATTACTTCTTCTAAATTTTAGTTTTTAAAATCTAACATACTAACCAAATCATTGAACACAGGCTTTTCAGAACCACACGGCCAAGTACACGGGAGTGTCGTAGCCCGCGCACATACCACGGGATGCAACAAGGTCGTGTGATACGGCCGTGTAAAAATAGGGCAAATTTTTTTCCTAAACACGGGATGCGATAAGTAGCCACGGCCGTGCGACATAGCCGTGGGCGAAACTGCCAAAATAACACGGGCGTGCAACATGCCCGTGTTTTGAAACCGTGGGTAAACCTGTTAATTTAACATGGGCGTGCGCCTGTATACACGGGTGTGGGAGAATCGAACGAAGATCGATACGGCCGTGCAACATGGACATGTACACCAATACGCCTAATTTCAAAAATTACGAAACGCACGGGCTGAGCTTAGAGCACACGGGCGTGCCCTACAGCCGTGTGCCCCAATTTTTTTATAAACACCCACTATTTATTTTATTTTATTTTTATCTCTATATTTTGAAATTATTATTTTTTATTTCCTTTTAATACTATTTCATCCTGAGTTTTTACAATTTTTATTCTTTGGCTATTTCATTACAAGTAATTATGCTTCAGTATACCTCTTAAAGAGTTCCTGATTTTATCACAGTCAGAAAGAGCTCCAAAGCTCATCCTCGCATAGGAACTAAAAACTCTACCGGGAAAGGTTCTCCACGACTGCCATGTCCTGCTCGACCACAACCATAGCTACCACCAGATATAATATTCTTTTGGCACAATACTTATGGACTAATGAACCTCTACTACCACCGGAGTATCCTCCTCCACTTTCACGCTGATTATCCTCCAAAATTCCAGTTCAAGGAATTCATTCATCATTCAAGAAGTTTCACTTCTCTCCCTATCTTATGATTATGAATCTATCATTTTCAATATATCTATCTTTGTACATTAAGGGCAATGTACATCTTAAGTGTGGGGGGTCTTTTATATTAGAAAAATCCCTGAATTTTGTTTTATTCTCATACGATCTTCTCATATCATTATTAGAATAAATTCCAATTAGTCTATAATGTTTATTGATATATCTTGAATTAAAACATAGGCATTTATGCATTGATTGTTTAAACTTTAAGAAATTAGGGAATTAAGCATGATAAGTTGATTTTTGAAAAATTAAAAAATTTTAGGTTATTTCCCTAAGTTTAGGTATTATTTTAAGTTGGAATTCACAAGTTTAAACATCAAAAAGCCATAATTTTTGTGAGATCTTGAGCCTTTAGAGCATCTATTATTTCTTTCATGCTCACTTTCATTATGAGTGCGTCAGTATTGAATTGTTATTCTAGAACTTGCTTGATTATGCATGTCAAGACCACACCATTTGATTTGATATGTCAAAATGATAAAGGCATTTAGGTTTAACCCACTAACTCCATAAAAAGCCTACATTCACAATTAACCCTTAGAGAACCCCCTTGAGCCTAACAACTCATTCATTAATTTACCCTCAATATTAAGCCATAACTCATTATTGTTGAAATCCCCTAAATTAATTTGATCCCTATTTTTGTCGAGATTTGAGTTGGAATAGTTACTTAGCTATGTTTTATTCTATTTTGTAATTTGACTTGTTCCTAAATATATATGTATATATATACATGAATACATATTAGTAGTAGTGATCTTTTGAGCTAAAGAAGTTAAATTCCATATTCTGAGAAAAAGCTCTTTTGTACGCAATTGATGACTAGTCATTTTTCTAGTTAGACAATTTTTCAATTCAATCTCGATTCTAACCCTTTCTTTCAGCTTGTAACACACCCTCTAACCAAAGCCACGTTACAACCTTCTAAAGACCTTTTGATTGATATTTCATCTCAATTTATAGTGGTGGAGATTTGATTTTCATGCAAGCCTATGGTAGTGACTTTTCATTAGTGACTATTGAGTGCTTCATTTATTGTCCTTAAACACCTCGAGTGATTTGAGTGAATCTTTAGTGAGAATGTGAAACTCTGTGATATTTTGAATCAAAGGTAATTACTTAGATGAGGGGAGACACCTATGTTTTCATAATAAAATGCTCAACTTGGAATGTTTGAAACTTTGATGTTCTTTCAGTTGAATTTTCAATGTATGATTACCTATGAATTATTTTGAGATATTATCGATTGAAATTATAAGTTGAGAAGAATTTATTTTGATTATGAGTTGAGGATTTTGCTTGAGGACAAGCAAATGCTTAAGTGTAGGGGTATTTGATAAACCATAATTTATACATATTTCTATCCCATGCTTAGCACATTTTATGGATAATTTTTCCTTAAAATTGGTGAATTTGATGCTCCTAATGCCTTAATTTCATGTTTTATACTTAGGTGACCATAAGAGAGTGAAAGGAACGAGAAACGGGCCAAAAACATAGAAAATGGGCCAACGTACGAAATTAACACGGCATGGACTTCCTCACACAGGCAGACCACACGCCTATGTCCCTTTGGCAAGGTCAAAGCACGATTTACACTGGTAAACCACACGCCCGTGCCCATTTAACAGCATTAACCACGGCCTTAAGCAATTGCACACGGACGTGTCACACAGGCGTGTCCCTACCAAGCCCAAGTTTAGTCTAATCCTGAAAAGGCTAATTTTGAGGGCTCTTAGGCATTCCAAAGCCTATAAATACACCCTAGAAGAGGAGAAGAGGGGGACGCACAGGAGGGAGCAAGGAATTGCTCAAGAAAAGCCGATCGATCCATCTCAGAAGGCAGATTCACCATCAAGATTGAAGATCTCCTTTCAAATTCCCTCAGGAGTTTTGGGTTTTCTTATGTTTTGTTATTTTTATTCTTTTGAGATGTTTTATTACATTAGTATGAACTAAAACCCCTAAATACCTAAGGGGAATGAAACCTAAGGGATCTTGTTATTATTATCTGAATTGTATGATAAATATTTGACTTGTTCTTAATTCTTGTTTTGATATTCTAGGATATTGATTCAAGTTAAGCTTTTATTCAGAGGAGGAATAGACCCTGTCTAAGAGTAAATTTGTCATAATTAAGCGGAGTTGATTACGCGCCTAGAGATAGGGTGACAAGATTTTGCTGATTAGGGTGAAACCTAATAAGGGGATCCATAGATAGAGTTAATGCAACCCTAGGGCGTTAATTAGAAAGAGATTTCAATTATTCAATCTAGGGTTAGACGTTGTTAGTCTCAAGAGAGATAATAATATAACTTAGGGATCTCTACGGAACAAGTTGAATGAATAAATCATCCGATTCAGAGTCAAATAACAAGTGAAGTCTAGGTGGATTTTTCCTTAGGTATTGTCTTAATCAATCGAGTTTTCCAAAAAGTATTTTCCCCAAATTTCTTTGCTGTGATTTCTTAGTTTAATTAATTAGTTAAATAAACAAAACCCTTTTTATTTTTTTTAGGCTAGATAATAAAAAGAAAGTTGATACTAGTACTTTTAGTTCCTTTGGGTTCGATAATCCAGTCCTACTAAAGCTATACTACTGGTCGATAGGTACACTTGCCTTCATCGTGATAATAGTTAGTTTCAAGAACGATTCATTATAAATATTTAAAACCTATCACGAATATCACGTATCAACTGCCCAACTTATCTCTTAAAGACTCTTCAAATAAAGAACAAAAAAAGTAGGTGGAGCTTCATATTTATCTAGTATCTACAACAAAGTCGACTAGTCAAGTTAGTACAAAAATTCAAAACAAAGTCACTTCTTCGCCATAATATTCTATTACTAAAAATAAAACTAAAAGAGAAATTAAACCTCCAAATAAGTATGTTGAGGCTAATCTAGTTTCTTATACTTTAAATATGGTTGAAGATATAGATGCAAATCAAGAGCCATCTACTTATTTTAAGGTAGTTAGATTGTGAAGATTCAGAAAAGTGGATGTTTTTCATGTAAAAAGAGATAGAATCACTCCACAAGTATAGAACATGAGATCTTGTGAAGCTTCCTAAATGTTAGAAGGTTGTTTGTTGTAAATGGGTGTTCAAGAGGAAAGAATAGACTTCAGGAGTTGAAGAACCCAAATATAAAGCAAGACTTGTTGAAAAGGGTCACAGTCAGATTCTAGGTGTGGACTTTACAGATGTGTTTTCTCTAATTGTGAAGCACAATTTGATTTGAGCCTTACTTGGTATTGTGGCCATGTATGATTTGGACCTTGTACAGTTAGATGTAAAAATAATGTTCTTGCATGGAGAACTTGATGAAGATATTTACATGCAACAACTAGAGGGGTTTATAGTCTCAGAAAAAAAAGACTATGTTTGCTTGCTGAAAAAATCCCTTTATTGCTAAAAAAGTCTTTTTATGGGTTGAAACAGTCACTGGGGTAGTGGTACAAGAGGTTTGATTATTTTATGACTACTCATGATTTTAAAAAAAGTAGCTTTGACAGTTGTGTTTATTTTAAGAAAAACTGTGATGGTTCTTTTGTGTATCTACTCCTTTATGTTGATGACACGTTGATAGTAACCAAAGATAAATGAGAGATAAAAATGTCAAAGCCAGTTTAGTAAAGAATTTTATATAAAGGATTTGGGAGCAACAAAGAATATACTTGGGATAGAGATTCTCAGATATGGAAAAGCATGTAAATTGTACCTAAGTCAGAAAGTGTACATTAAGAAAGTTCTTTGTAGGTTCCATATGCAGAATGTCAAGCCTGTTGTACTCCATTAGTAGCCCACTTCAGACTTTCATCGACTTTGTCTCTGCAATCAGATGATGAGATTGACTACATGTCACGTATTCCATATTCTAGTGCAGTGGGATCTCTTTTGTATGCTACGGTTTGTTCACATCAAATTTATCATATTTAGTCAGTACAATTAGTAAATACATGGAAAATCCCGGTAAAGAATACTGGAAAGTAGTTCAATGGATTTTGAAATACTTATGAGGTACTACTGATGTTTGCTTATAGTTTGGAAGAAATAGAGATGGAGCCATTGGGTATGTTGATGCTGATTTTTTTGGAGGCCTTGATAAAAGAAGATCTCTTACATGTTATATCTTTACAATTGGGGGTTGTACAATTAGTTGGAAAGCCACTTTGCAAACTACCATCATTTTGTCTACCACTGAAGCTGAGTACATGGAAATTACTAAGACTTGTAAAGAAGCTATTTTGTTAAAGGGGCTCTTTAGTAAACTCAATGAAGACCTTCAAATTAGTACAATATTTTGTGACAGTCAAAGTGACATCTTCCTTACAAAGGATCAATTGTTTCATGAGAGAACAAAGCAAATTGATTTTCTGTATTATTTTATTCGTGATATTCTTACTTGTAGTGATATTGTTGTGAGCAAAAATAGTACTCATGATAATCCTACAGATATGATGACTAAGCCATTTCCTATAACCTAGTTTGAGATTGCTTAGACTTGGTTGGTGTTCATTGTTGAAGATAAACCTTTAAAGGATTTCATGGAAGAGGTGGTGAACTTTTTCGTTGAGAATTCGAGACAAGGTGGAGATTGTTAGAAGTTGTGTGACCAAAATTCCTTTTAAAAATAATATACAAGTGACAAGATAGGGAGATCTCTAGGGAGAAGGCCGCAGCCCATCATAGATCCCCAATAAGCAAAATACTGGACTGAGGTCGCAACCGGAGGCCTCTGACCCCCGCGATACAGTACAGGCTACACAAGCAAAATCCTTATAGAAGTTTACTTCCTCTATTTGATGTTGATTAGAATAAAGTATTTTAATCTTATTGCATTACTTCTATTTGAATTTGATTAGAATAAGGTTTTTAAACCTATAAATAGACATAATCGTCTTTCTGCTTGTAATCATTCGAATTCGACATAGTGAATTTTCTTTTCCTTTGCCCGTGTTTTTTTTCCCGAAAGGGTTTCTACGTAAAATTTTGTGTGTTCTATTTTTTTTCTTTTCTTTATGATACATTGCCATTATCGATGTTCAATTTCTCACATTTTCAAGCAGCCAAACAGGCAACACCATACCCAAAACTATTGTCGTGGATGGAAACCACCACCATTGATTATCTCCTTCCATGGTAGTCACTTAGGTCTACTGCTTCTTTTTCTCTGTTCAAATTCCAAATCAATAGCCCATTCTTAAAATCGCCATCAAGCCATCGCGTCGAGCACTATTGTTGGTATCCACTAGTGAACAACTATTGTTGGTGTTTGATGGTTTTGTTGCATGTTAAATGAGAGTATGCTAAAGTTTGATTTGAGTTTACGATGATGAGGGTGGATCCCGGTTGAACTAAGGGCTTGTGGTGATGGTGTTCTTCGGGTGTTGTTGATAGTAAGTGATGGTTGTTGGATGTCAATTTTCATAAAAAAAAATGTCAAGTTTTTTAGCAAATAATTTGTTTCATTGTGTTCATGGATGTCAAAGGTAGAATAGAGAGTATTATAATCTGATTTTAATATATTTTAAAAGTTTTCTCAATGATGGAAAAGATAGATATGCTTACTTTGAAGAACATTGCTACAGTTGAATGGCAAATAGATTAGATTTTTAGGCAAAGAACATAGTGGTTTTGGGGTTTTGGAATGTGTAGATTCAAATAAGTTACTGAAAAATACTTGTTCTTTATGCTTAAATTTTTAAGTTTGTGATTAAATCAGTGATTTGATTTTTACTGGGTTCTAATTTTGCATTTTGTTTTGTTATTGTTTAATTATTTTGTTCAATCTTGTATGGGGGTTGTTCAATTACTTTGTTTATTATATTAAATTTTAGGCTTTAGAAATTAAATGGTAAAATTGTTACCATATCCCTAAGTTTAACAGGTTGACTTTTTTTCAAAAAAGTGCTATGTGGTGGTATTTTAGTGATCCACATGTATTGCCATATGATGTGGTAGTATTTTAGTGATCCACATGTATTGCCACATCATGCTTTAACGCCATTAGACCCAAGTATTTTTTTGGAAGATGGAAGCAAAGAATAGGGACACGCTAGATATTTAGGGCTAGTTTAACAATGCTTTTAAAAAGTGCTGTGAAAAAATCTTTTGAAAATTTTGGTTTAAGATTTGAGTGTTCAGTACTGTTGTCAAAAAGTGCTTTTAAGAAATAAAATGTCCATCTTAGACATGATATTATCAAGTAACAAATATGCATTTAAATAATGTTTAAATTGGTTAATATTATTATATTTTAGTAAGCATATAAAAATAATTTATTATAACTTGTTGTTAATATTTTAATATATGAATATAAATTTTAAATATTTTTAAGCAATAAATATTAATTATTTATAAAATTTAATTAGAATATATAAACTATATTTTAAATATTTAAATATAATCATTAAATATTTATAATTAGATATTAACATATTTGCATTATTTTAAAAATACTTTTTTATTTTTAATTAATGATTTTAGTACATTTATAATTAAGCCTCAAGAAAAAACAGGGAAGGGAAAGTACTATGTTGTCGGTGGGGTAAAAAAATAATTAAGCACCAAAAGTACTTTTAGAAGAGGAAAAGCTAAAAATTTTAGTTTCTCGTTTCCAAAAATGTTTTTCATAAGTGTATTTGAAAAGGAAAAAAATTTCAACTAAAAACAGTTTGTTTAACACTTTTTTTATTTCAAAAGTATTTTTCAAGCCGAAAGTGTTTTTTTTTAGACATTACTAAATAAGCCCTTAGAAACTTTAGGTACACATGGAAAGTTTTACAAAAATATAGAGGGCAGGTTTGCCATTATCCCTTAATGTTATATTGTTTGAACTCTTAAGCTTATATAAATAAAGTGAAGAAATGTAAGTATTTTTTGAGGCCTAAAGAAAAGTTAAAAATAAAACAAAACAATTGGATTGATTAGTAGATTTTGATTCGGACTAAAAATGTGTTGTGCCTTAGTTGGAGGAATTAATTCTTCTTTAATTTACAAATCTATAATACTTAATCGTTTAGGTTACCTAAAGTATTAACATAAGTAAAAGTTTTAATTAAAAGTATTGAAATAGTTTACTTGAAGGGAAAAATATAAAATTGGTATCTAAATTTGTCCATTTATTTTAGATTGGTATTTTATATTTTCATTTTTCAAGTTGGTATCTGAAATTTTTTTGTCAAATAAATTAGTACTTTTTTATAACACCGTTAAGTTCAGGACATGTGACAAAATAATATTGTCACATGTTGTATTAATGACATCATGATGTTATAATTAATAAAAATATATTAAATATTTTTTTTACAAACTGCTCATGGTCGTCATCCCAAGCGATGGTGCAAAGATGCTGTCGGTCGTCTGCAAGCGTTTCAGTAACTGCCAAGGTTGCCTCTGTTTCGAGTATGACCACATTGTTTCTTTCCACAAAGGCCTATTTCTCACAACCCATTCACTTTTTCACCAATTCTCTTCTCCTTGCTTTGTTTTTTCATTTTTCTTTCTTTCTTGAGATTTTAATTTTAGCTGATTTGGAATGGGTTTAGTGTGATAGCGTTAATTTGAGCTTAATGAACAATTGAATCAAAAGAGGAGCCAAAGAGTAATGATTCATGTATTGGTAGGGTCTTGTACAGTGTAAGGCTTGAGACAAATACAATAACTGTCTTCGACACCGTTGTTAAGTACTCCTTCGATAGAAGATGTCAACGTCGAACATGAAGTTGTTGTTAACGCAATCGACTTTTCGAACAAAGAACAAGCAGCAACAACAATAGAAAATGGTGAAGGAGAGGAAATGAAATCAACCATTGAAAACAAACATGTTTAGTAGAGCAAAAAAGAACAAAGGAAACTGGGAGAATAAAGGAATACTGAGAAAAAGAAGGAAAAAATGGAAAGAAAATAGAATAGTTGTTAAAATATATTATTTAGATTACGACATTATTATAAGGTCATTAATGTCATGTGTCATAATATTATTCTGTCATCTATCTTGAACATAACGACGTTATAAAAAAGTACCGACTTAGTTGACGGAAAAAAAGTTTGGATACCAACCTATGACAATAAAATCATAAAGTATTAATTTGGGAGAAGTGAATAAATTTAGATACCAATTTTATATTTTTTCCTTAACATAAAAGATAAAGTAGTAAAAATTTAAATTAAAAATTAAAAAAGGTAAAATTTTGATAAAAATAAAATTTCTTCCAAATAAGTATAAATTTTTTTTACGCGAGTGATTAAAATTATCAAACAAAATTAATTTATTACTAACTTATGTATTATGAAGTGTTGAAAAACAATACCCTTATTATGAAATATAATAAATTTTTTTGAATATTTACCATTCTGTCCGTAATTAATCTCCTTGCTTGAATATTTTTTCCACTATATTTTTTCTTCTTGGCCTCTTTCAGTCTTTCTTCTTCTTTTCTAGTGAAGTTAAAAACTGGTGTTCAATGTCATCAATATACCTCACATTTCTATTAACATATACTTGGTCTTTCTTGACAAAATCGGAGTTTTAGGCACACTGGAAATTTCACAACTCTTTCTTCTCCCGCTTCCCTCACCGTTTACCCTTTCACTCTCAACCTGTAGCAACCCTTGAGGCCTCGTTTCTTCATTAAGCCCAGCTTCAACCACCTCATTCGCATTTATAGAATCAAGGCCCATCTCCCTCATCAGCCCAAGTTCTTCACTTGAATCATTCATTCTTTCTTTGGTAAATAAACATATAAGAAAATGGAGGATTCTTATCCATATATGAACTTAACAATTGGGGCAGAATGTTCAATTTTAAGAGTTTTTTTCCCTAAATTTGGGTCCGCATTTTTGGTAACAAATGATATCATTAATACAACAGATAGGTTCTTGTCATTTAATTTTTCATTATACCAAGTAGTATCATCAATCAATAATTGTATTGTATATAAACACCAATGGCACAATCGTATGGTAGCCATACTTTTTCTTTTCAAAAATGCCTTCAACCCTTGGTTTTATCAATTCTAAATTGCTGTTTTGCCTCTTGGTAACGTCAATTCTATACCATTCTGCATTTGTTACTTCAAAACCTACTGGTTTCAGTCTAAGGGCTGTCATAGATGATTCTCCAGAGTCTCCATTATATCTTATTGAAAACTTGACTATAGCCGAAAGGCTAGAAAGATTGATCAAAATTTCCTATGCTAGGGTTAATTATTTGAATCTAGTTTCAAGTGGTGATGCAAAGCTAGTTCCTGATAATATTCGGATACCCATGCTCCGAGATGCTGTCTACTATGCGGTAGCGTTTACAATAGGAAGCCAAGGACATCCAGTGAAGTTGTTGATGGACACTGGAGGTGGTTTAATTTGGACCCAATGTCTGCCTTGCACAAATTGTTTCCCACAAAAGCTTCCAATTTATAATCCCGCTGCTTCCACCAGTTATGCCACGGCGACCGGAGACTCTACAATTTTGAACATGGTCGTTATTGTGTGTACAATGCTCAATACAGTGGTGGAGCCTCTACCAGTGCCATTGCGTCCACGGAAGCATTTCATTTCTTTGTCGACCAACATAGTACGCACCCGTTCAACGTCATCTTTGGGTGCTCGTATGATAGTCGGGATATTGCTTTTATGAACACTGACATTTTAGGGATCTTCGGGTTAAGCTTCTCACCGGATTCAATGGCATCCCAGTTTTCGGCTTTGATTCAACATCGATTCTCGTACTGTTTAGCCCCTTTTGATGATGTAACCCCTCGTCCTTTGGTTTTAAGGTTTGGAGAAGACATTCCACAACTGCCTCCACAAAGTGTTGGATCAACACAGTTGATAGCCTCTCCCACATCTTATTTTTTCTACTTGGGATTGAAAGACATATCTGTTGCAGGTCATCGTATAGGATTTCCACCATCTATTTTTCAGATTAAGCCAAATGCAGGGGCAGAAAATAATTTTTGGGGGCCGAAGGAAATTTAATTTTTTACAGTTTATATATTTATAATTTTTAAAGGATTAAATTGAATTTTTATAATTTTAAGGAGGGCTAAAGTGCAATTTTACCTTTACTAATTTAAAATTTTAAAAAAATTTAAAGGGCCTAAATGAAAATTTCCCATTTTAGGGGGGGCCGGGGCCCATGCCTCCCCCCCCGTTTCGCCCCTGGCCAAATGGGTTGGGGGGTTTCTTCATAGACTCTGGAGCTTTGTTCACTCATATTGATGCTGATGCACTGGGAGGGAATGCATATGCTGAAGTACTAAAGGTGTTTGCTGCTTACTATGGGTCAAAATATCTTAAACAAACAGGGGCAAGTCCAGAAGGATTTGAACTATGTAGAGCGTCCACCAAATTTTGATGAATTTGCAACTTTAACGTTCCATTTTGATGAATCTGTTTACACCGTCAATGGGCAATATATGCATGTTATTGCCCCTAATTTTTTCTGCGTAGGAATATTAAAAGGAAGTTCGGTTTCTGTTCTTGGAGCATGGCAGCAACAAAATAAACGTATCATTTACGATGGGGGAAGGGGTGTACTCGAATTTGCTGATGAAAATTGTATGAATGATATTGCATGATTGAATCCAGACAAACAAGTTTATTTATTTTTAATCATTCGGAAAGTTTTCACTAAATTCAAAATTTTCTTTCTGCCAATTTCATTATAGTTTCTCTTACATGTATTCTTGAGCCTTTACATATTAATTATAATAAGAGTATTAAAGTTTTGTTCAAGGTCAAAGTCTTTTTCTTTTCCTTGAATGGAGAGAGCCTAAAATTTAAACATCACAAACAGAATTGCACACACGACTATCAAGTACTCTTTTAGGTGGGTGGTGATTGTGGTACAGATATATCTTTTACCTCTATCATTATTTTCAATTTTATCGGATATAAATGCACTGCCTTTTCAAAATCATTCTAAAACTATTTAGGAATTTTTATAGGTGATTTTCCAAATTTATAAAAGTAGAAGTCATAGGTAGTGCTCATTTTTACCATGTGATATTCACAACCTTATTAGCGTCTCAGAAAATGTGCTTGAACTTCACTTGCCAATCTCCAACGCACCAAAATGCGTCGAGCTTCAAGACCATTGTTGTCGCCCATAATGAATTCTATGGAAGTAAAACAATCACTATCCAGCTGTACCACGCGGAAACCAGCTTACTAAGCAACAGTGAGACTATCGACCATAACCCTTAATTTTGCACAGAAAATTGAGTTAATGTTGATCTAACCACTGAATCCAATAATCCACTTGCCGTCGCTTCTTTGCAACCCCTGATGGATGCCAAGTGCGAATTATTCTTGACCGAATCAGCTATATTAATTTTTTTTCTACCCATCTAATAAAGGGGTTCACTCAATTCTTTTAATTTTTAAGTAATGGAAAGAAATCAGATGTATCACCATATGTAATGAATGTATTTTTCGTTAAATATAAAAGATCATTTAGAAATTAATTTAATTTTTGAATTATTATTTAATTAATTATAATTAAATAATTGAGTTTAAAGTGAGAATTAAATTAATAAGTCAATAAATTTATTGAATAAGACAATTAAATTAATTTCCTTTTGAATTCTAATACAGTAAAGTTGTTATAACTTTAACCAAATTGGATATGGATTGAGAGAATAATTTAATTGAGAAATTAATATAATTAATTAATATTTTGGAAAATAAAAAATAATTATTGGGTTAGATAAATTATAAATGTTGGATAAAAGTCCAAATAACACATATAGTTGTACTAAATACATGAAAGACTCAAATTACGCCTAGTTAATTGATAGATGAGACAAACCCTAGTATTTACAAGGGAGTGTTGTAGCTCCTCCTAGATTCTACTTAGAGTAAAATTTGTATTTTCTATGAATTATTATTATTTAATTAGACCTTATTCGAACAGAACTCTTGTATTGGTTCTATATAAATAAGAACTACGAGTTAACTTAGATACACACGTTATATAGTACTGATATTATGTCGAAATATAATGGAAATTAATTTTTAAGGATAAATTTTATTTTTTGGAAAAAAATACTCATAGTTTTCAATTTATTGGGAGAATTAACTTTCCCATTGAAAATTAAGAAAAAAAAATATTTTGTGCACTTGTTTCAATTTGTTTGAATCCCCACTCAAAAAAATTTGGGATTTGAGGATAACTAGTAAGATCGACCAGTTGAAAGTTGGGAAATGACCTAGACCATTTTCAGTTTATAGAGAGAATTAACTTTCTCGTTGAAAGTTAAGAAAAAAATATTTTGTGCACTTGGTTCAATTTGTTTGAATCCCCACTCAAAGAAATTTGGGATTCGAGGATAACGACTAAGATCGACCAGTTGAAAGTTGGGAAATGACCAGACCATTTTCTTACTAAACATCGATATAATTTCAATAAAAAAGTTTATGGATATAAATATTTCAAAGCTTGGTTTTAAGAAAATTATAAATTTTGATTGTGCCTAAAAATATTGTTTTTTACCTCGACTTTTTCAACATAGAGTGAGTCAAAAGACTTCCTTTTGAAAGGCAGCCAAAGAAATTGCCTTATTTGTTGAGGCCCCATAAATCTCCAAAAAAAATAAAAAATTCCAAACCTTGCTATCTTAATCCCAATTCGATTTAGTGAGGTTTTTATAGGTAGAAGCAATGGTGCAATTATTATTGCTACTCCATCTCCTCCAACAAAAATCACAACTTGCTTAATCATTAGGACGATTAATTCTCGCAATAGTGAGGACCACTAAATGGCTTAATTGGAAAGTAAAGTTTTACCAACCCCGATTACCAGTATCATCAAGCATAGATGCCATCGCATTGTTTTCATTAATTTCAGAAGGAAACTAATAATGATTTCGAAGGGGACCTAATTTCGGGATCCAATTATCAATCTAGAATTTGATGTTCTTACCATTGCCAAGGCTCCAACATATGCTATTATGAACTTTATCCCAAACTTCAGAGATAGATTTCCAGGTTTAAGAAAAATTAGCATGAGTAATATGAATAGGACACTCCTCTTTAACTTTGTACTTGCTTCGTAAAATTTTAACCAACAAGGCCTCTAATTTACTAATTATTTATAAACTGAGGTTCATAATGAAAGAAAATTTTTGCTCATTGAGTTTTCAAAACATGAGACCCTAGTCCTTAGTGGGTTGACATAAAAAATATCCTAACAAACCGAAGAGTTTCTTCGAGCAACTTCCGTCGAGCCTCAAATGAAATTCCTAGTGAGCTTCTCAATCTTGTTACAATCACATATGAGAATACTAGAAGATTGCATAAAATAGGTTAGAATTGTAATGCCCGATTTCCATGATGTTAGAAACAGTAGTTTTGGGACCACAATCTGGTGAGTAAATTATTATTTTAAGGTCTATGGGATTATAGTAAAGTCGTATTATAATTTCGTTAAGAATTTTTTATGTTTGCATGATTAATTAAGTGAAAATGGCTAAATTGTAAAAAAAAAAAGTTGAGTTCTATTTGCTAAAGGGGTTTGATAGCTATGAAAACATTAAACTGGAAGGACTTAAATGGTAATTATACCAATCATAAGTTTATTGGACAAATTTGGACATGATTTAGTGGATTTTAAATGTTAATGATAAAGGTTAAATTAGTAATTTGATAAATAAAATTAAAATTAAAATAAAGTAAAGATGGTATCATCTTTCTAATTGGTTTTTCCCTCACCGAAATATTGAAGAAGAAACACCATTGATGGGGCTTTGAAGTTTCGACTATCATTGTTCATGCATGTTTGTATTTTTGAGGTTAGGTTTTAATGATTTTTATATTTTTAAGCTCGTTTTATCTTAATCTAGCTAGCCCGAGGGTCAATTAGTAAAACTCTTAGAGGTTGAGGGTTATGTCATTAATGCTTTTGAATGATTTTTTTTGTTAGTTGATAAATTATGAATCTTGGTTGAAAAATAAACAATTTTTGTAAAGTGATTTTGATGAAAATGACATTTAGGCTTTAAATTGTTAAAGGTATAAATTCTAGGGTTTTATTGTGAAACTATGGTTGATATGGGTTGTTTCAAAGTCCTTTGGATCTATGGTTAAAATCGATTTAGGTTGAAATGGCAAGATTTTGAGTTATAAGCTTAATGACTAAATTGTGAAAAGTTAAACTGTTAAGGGTAAATTGGTAATTTTGCAAAAATATGAAATTTGGATTAAATTGAATATTGGAAGTAGTTAATTGATTGAAATTATCTATTTAGATAAAGATAAACCACATTCGGACCTAGATCGAGGAAAAGAAAAAGCCTTGGATTAACTCAACTTTACTTCTACGCCCTTGTCATCGAGGTAAGTTCGTATGAACTGTAACCATTTTTATGTTGGTTAAATTTGAATATTAGATATGTTTTTGAGATATAATGAATTGAATTATAAACATAACAATGCTATGATGAATTAACGGTTATTGAGTCACGGTTGAACCTTAAGAATTCTTAGGACACAAATGACATGTCATTAGGGATTTCATTTTTTGGGTGCTAGTCTTGATTGTCCTACCGATGACTAAGGTTTTACATTTGTTTTGGATTCTCTACAACTATTGTGAGCAACATTATCTAGCTTACATTTCGACCTATAACTCGTGTGAGCAGGCCCATTTCACAGCTCGTGTAAGTAATGATATAAAGGAAATGTTACGGTTATATGTACAGGCGCACTTTGTATGAGCTTTCCCGTGTATCCGATGCAATTCTAGATGGTTTAACGTGCAAGAAAAGGGAACGAAAAGGTAAGTATGCAATAGGATTGAATCATGACTTTATGAATGGAAATATGATCTACATGATGTTGTACATATGGTTGATTTCATATTATCATGGAAAACTTACTAACTTGTGAGTTGATGGTGTTGGATAGGCATTTCTAAGCTTATGGAATTCGTGTTGAATTGTAATTTTTTTAACTATGTATTATGGAAATGGTAAGTTGTGTTTTGGTTTATACGAACTTACTAAGAATTGTTGCTTACATAGTTTCTTTTATTTGTCTTATAGATCTTCAGAAGCTCGATTTGGTTGGAAGTTTGTCGGAGACCTATTACACTATCTGATAAGCTATAAAAGTAACATATTTTAATCTCATTCTTAATGCATTTTGGATGATTAATGATGTAAATTAGTGAATTTGATGCTCCTAACCCTTTAAATTCATGTTTCTATACTTAGAAGAGCATTTGGGAGCAAAATGAGAAAAAAACAAGACAAAATCAGACGAATAGAGTTGTTTCCAGGATCCACACGGCTGGGCATTTGCACACGGGCTAGCCATACGCTTGTGTGAGCCACGCGGGCTGGCCATACGCCTGTGTGCCTACCCGTGTCGATATCACACCCTATTTCCAAATACGCAAAAAACTCAATTTTTAGACTTTATGAGCATTCTAAAGTCTCTAAATACCAATTAAAAGAATATCTAAGGGAGTACGCAGAGAAGATAGAAGAAATTACTCAAAGAAAACCACCGGAGCCAACTTAGAAGCAGATCTCCTTCAAGATTTAAGATCTTCTTTTAACTTCTTTCGAAGCTTATTTGAATTTCTTTATGTCTTGTAGTGTTTCTGACTTCGAGATGTTTTCTTTTTAGATTATGAACTAAATTCCCTAGATACCTAAGGAAGATGAAACCTAAGTTGAATCTTATTATTTGATTTTTGAATTACATGATAAATACTTGATTCTTGTTCTTAATTATGTATGCTTATTTCGTGCTTTAATATTTTAGGGATATTAAATCATGTTTAATGTTCTTAATTTAGTGGAGAAAAAGTCCTTGTTTAAGAGTAGATCTAGCATAATTGAGTGGAGTTGCATGCAATCCTAGAAATAGGACAACATAAATCTACCAGATTAGAGTCAAATCTAATAGGGGAATCCATAGATCGAGTTAATGCGACAATAGGGGTTTTAATTAGAAAGAGATTTCGATTAATCAACCTAGAGTCAGTTGTTCTTACTCTCAAAAGAGATATTAACATAATTTAGGGATTTCTATGGATCAAAACACAAGTGAATAAATTATTTAATTCAGATTCGGAATAATAAGTGAAGTCTAGGTGGATTCTTTCCTAGGTGTTGTCTTTCTCTTTGCTTATCTTCAAATATTTTCCTCATTTATTCTCTGCCACATTCTTAGTTAATTTAGAGTAGTAAATTTAGATTAAAATAATCATCCCAATTTATCGGCTAAATAATAGAAAAAATAGTAATTACTAGTACTTTTAGTCCTCGTGGATACGATATTCCCTACTCACCATAGCTATACTATTGTTCGATAGGTGCGCTTGCCTTTGTCATAATTATAATTAGTTTACTGACCATCAAGTTTTTGGTGTCGTTGCCGGGGACTAAAATATTAGGAACACTCGGTTTTTATTAATTTAGCCATTTATTTTTATTTCATTTTATTTTTGTTTTTAGTTTAATTTTTGTTTTCTAATTTTTCTTTTATTTGCTTCTGGCAGGTTCCTTTAGTTTATGACTAGAAGAAACCTGTCGGGACCATTAGTATTTGATAGTGAAATTGAAAGTATAGCTCGCAAAAGCCGTAGAGAAGTAAGGCAGAATCAACAGAATATAATGGAAGAGCAAGAGGACATTATTATTACTGAAGATATGGTTGATAATTAGAATAATCAACTACCTCCTATGGTTGCTGGGAATCCTGCAAGTCTGAATCCTACTCTTCGTACTATGTATTATTATTCTAAGCCCACTCTAACTGGGGCTGAATCGAGTATTGTAAGACCCACCATTGTTGGGAATAATTTCGAAATGAAGCTGAACACTATTCAGATGATTCAACAGTTTGTTCAGTTCGATGGTTTGCAAGACGAAGATCCAAATACTCATTTGGCTAATTTTCTGGAAGTCTACAACACTTTCAAGATAAATGGCATTTCTGACGATGCCATTCGCCTACTGTTGTTCCTTTTCTTGTTGAGGAACAAAGCTAAACAATGGTTGAACTCTTTACCACGAGGTTCTATCACTACATGGGACCAAATAACCGAGAAATTTCTATTGAAATACTTTCCACCAGCTAAAACAGCAAAGTTTAGGTATGATATTTCTTTCTTCGTGCAGATTGACTTAGAGACTCCATATGATGCATGAGAGAGTTATAAAGATTTATTGAGAAGATGCCTTCACCATGGGTTATCTCTGTGGCTACAGGTTCAAACCTTCTACAATGGTTTGAATCTTTCAACTAGGCAATTGATCGATGTAGCCGTACTCTGAATAATAAAACACCTGAAGCGGCTTATGAATTTATAAAGGAGATGACACCAAATAATTATTAGTGGCAAGTCATGTGGACGAAGCTTAATAGAGCAGCCAATGTTTTCAATCGTATCAGTGAATATTGCCATCATGCATCGTTGAGATGTTGCAGGTGCATTACATAAACCAAAAGGTGTTCGCCTAAAAGCAAACGTACCGTATGGACAAGTAAAGGTTGTTTTATGTTGGTCCTCCAGAGCTACAATTATTTGGTTATATCCTGAATAGCCATCTAAAAAACAATAGAATTCATTACCTGCCAGTCGATCTAACATCTGATATATAAAAGGCAACTGAAAATGGTCCTTCCGAGTGGCTTTATTCAACTTCCTGTAATCAATATAAATTATCCAACCAGTAACAGTTCTCATTGGAATCAACTCATTATGCTAATTTTCAACAATCGTGATTCCACCTTTCTTCGGCACACATTGCACTGGACTTACCCACGAACTATCTAAAATAGGATAGATGATTCCTGCATCTAACCATTTGATCACTTCCTTTATCACAACTTCTTTCATAATAGGGTTGAGCCTCATTTTCCTATCAATTCGAGCTATTTCATCTTCTTCTAAAATAATTTTATACATGCAAAAAAAGGGCTTACACCTCGAATATCAGTTATGGTCCAACCAATTGCTTATTTAAATTTCTTTAGAACAACAATTAATTGATCCTCTTGATCTTTCGTCAGTTCTGCTAAAATAATCACAGGCAAAGTGGAACAGTCACCTAAATAAATGTATTTCAAATGGGAAGGAAAAACCTTTAGTTCGAGTTTAGGTGGTTCTTCAACTGACAACTTGGGTTGCACAAATGCTCTGACTTCTAACTCTAACGGTTCAAACCGTGTGGATTGAATAAAATTTCTCGGATTGGCTTCCATCAAAGCCATGTTTTCTTCACCTTCTTCATCCTCCAAAGGGTCAAGATCTAAGGCTTTCTCCAATGGATCTTCTTCAAAATTACTTTCCATAGAAACCAAGGTTTCTATCTCTTCCATAACTGAACACTCTTCTGTCGAATTAGGAAATTTCATCACTTTAAGAATGTTAAAGGTTACCTGATCGTCTTGAACTTGCATGGTGAGTTCACCTTTCTGCACACCAATTAATGTTCTTCTCGTGGCTAAGAAAGGTCTCCCAAGGATGATCAGCACTTCCTTATTTGCTTTAACATCTAAGACAACGAAATCAGTAGGAAAAATAAATTTATTAACTCTTACCAAAACATCCTCGATCTTTCCCTCGGGATATGCTAAAGATCAATCCACTAGCTGAAGCGTCATAGTTGTAGGTCTTACTTCACCTATCCCTAGCATCTTGAAAATAGACCTAGGCATCAAGTTGATACTCGCTCCTAAATCACACAAAGCTCTACCACAGTAAGATTCACCAATGTTATAGGGTATAGTAAAGCTTCCTGGGTCTTTCAATTTCAGTGGCAGTTTATTATGCAAAAACGCACTGCACTCCTTTGTCAAGGCAACAGTCTCATACTCATTTAGTCATTTCTTCTTGGACAGTATATCCTTCATAAACTTCACATAATTTGGCATTTGTTCTAAAGCCTCAACCAACAGAATATTGATGTGTAACTACTTCAAAACATTCAAAAACTTCTTAAATTGCACATCATATTTCTACTTGTGTTGTTGCAATCTTTGCAGACATAGAGGTGATAGAACTTTCGGTTGAATCAGATAACTCTTCTGGATAGGTAAATCTGCATCCAAAGAAGATGTTAAAGTATCTGAATTCACTAAGTTAGGATTTTCCTTGTCAGTCTTTGTAGATTCTGACTCTTTTGGTGTAGGAATTTCAATAGCTAGTTGATTCTTCTCAACGGGCTTATCTTTAACATCAATCAATCGGGGTTCCAAAATTTTACCACTTTGCAATACCACTGCCTTGATATGTTCTTTACCCAAATTTCTTGGATTCTTAGTATTACTCTGCAAGGTTCTTTACGGTCTATTACGAAGCTCCGTAGCTAACTGGCCCATTTGATTTTCCAAATTTTTCAATGTTACTACTTGGCTTTGGATCAAAGCGTCATTCTTTGCCATGTATGCTTTCAACAAGTTCTCCAAACTATTTGATGCTTTAGCTTGAGGTGGTTTTGGAGCTTGCTGATTAAACCTTTGAGATTGGTTGGGTCTATGCTACAATAAGTTGTTGTTCGGTCCATTTCTTTGGTTGCTCCAAGAAAAATTAGGATGATTATGCCATGAAGGATTGTAGAAGTTGGATTGGGGTCCTTATCCACTCCTATTTTGATGTTGGTTTCCCACATAGTACACTGACTCGAGATTTGATAGACAATTTTCAAAAGAATGACCTTCCCCACAGTACACATAGGAAACTACTTCAAACGGACTGGTGCAAAATTATTAACACTATTAGCGGTAAACTGTTTTAACATAGAGGAAATAGACGATACCTGAGCTGATAACGAAGTGAGGGCGTCAACTTTATGAACTCCAGCTACACGTATTCCTGAAGCTGTTCGATTTTTTGGCAATTAATAGTTATTACATGATCCTCTTGATGATCTCATAAGCCTCATTATAAGGCTTAGACAAAATTGCACCATTGGGAGAAGCATCTACCATCAATCTTGTATGTGCATTAAGACCATTATAGAATGTCTCCAACTGGATACAGTGAGGAATCCCATGATGAGGACACTTACAAAGTAACTCCTTAAATCGCTCCCAAGCCTCATACAAAGACTCGTCATCCGATTGTTGGAAAGTTGTGATTTTGTTCCTCAACTTAGTGTCTTTGCTAGGTGAGAAATACTTAACGAAAAATCTCTCTGCTAATTCTTGCCATGTAGATATGGAACTTGGTGGCAATGAATTGAGCCATGCTCGTGCTTGATCTCGAAATGAATACAAAAACAACTTCATCCTCAGTGCGTCTTCAGTCACACCGGTTATCTTAAATGAATCACTCACCTCCATAAACAATCGAAGGTGGAGATGTGGATCTTCTGTGGGCATACCACTGAATTGGCCCACCGTTTGGAGCATTTGAAACATCACTGGTTTTAATTCAAATTGGGTTGCCTCAATATTTAGCCTTCTAATACATGGATTTAACTCACTGAAAAGTGGTATAGCATATTGTCAAATGTATCGATCCCTATCATCGGTAATGAGGATGAGATTTCGTACACGATCGGCTTCATTACCTTGGTTTTGATTCTGATTTCCAAGGTCCATCTCGACTTGTCTTTGAGCTGTTCATTCATGTCTTCTTTGTCTGAAAGTTTGCTCAATTTTAAGGTCTATAGGTAGTAAATCGATAATCCGATCTATGCTTATAAATACCTGAAAAGAAAATCACAAAATTAAAAAGAATAAGTTAGTAATGTTAGAAATAAACCAAATTGGAAGTAAATAATTTCACAAAAAAAAAAAAAAAACTATGGCAACAGTTAACAATCCCCGGCAACGGTGCCAAAAACTTGTAATGTGTAGGTTTGTGCAAGTGTACACAATCATTATCAAGTAATAAGTAAGTATCGAGTTATCGTCTTCACAAGGATTGTATTTGTGTTAAATCACTTAATTGTAAAATTATACTAACAACTTGGTAAATAAAATCATAATATGGTTGAGAAGTGATGATTAAAATTAAATATATTAAACTAAATATAATGATCCCTAATGCAAATTATCCCAAGTATGCAAACTATATGAATGAAATAGATTTTAGAAAAATTAAACACAATTGGCAAAAATTATAACATAAATAAACTAGAACAACTACTTTAATTAAACTCAATTTATTATCAACATGCTTAATAACATTCGGAAAAACATTCCATCCACATTAGGTCCTTTCAGAATCTTTTACTTAGTAAGTATGCATTTTACTAATCTTTATTTACTAAGGGTTTCTTAGCATTCATGTGAGGTAACAGGGACGTGTTAGGTTTGAAACAGTTTAATCACACAAATCTAAAAAAATTGTAGATAATAGAGCTTGGTTAGAGTTGTTATCCAACTTGCAATTTAATCGGGTTAGGATCTAAATTGAACATGCACATTTCAATTATAAGTCCACTAGCCATCGTCTGGTTAGGACCGCTCAGCTAATTTAGGTGCATTTCAATCACGTATGAACGAAATACAAACTTGATTTTAATTGAAAACATGATCGATTGAGGCACAAACATTATAAGCATGAATCAAATAAATATTATTTAACCAAAGCAATCATCCTAGCTTAAATAAAATTAAGCTAACATTGTTTTAAACAAGAACAAAGAAAACATAGCAAACATTTTCAGATTAAATTAAAGAAAAGAAAGATTAAACCTAAATCAAAGTGTTTGTCACCCAAGACTCTGACTGACGAGGCTCCTTCGCTCCTTCACTATGCTCCTTTGCTTATGGCTCTCCAAGGTGGCCGACCAAGGGCTCTTTAAGAGGCTTAATTGCTAAAATCTCTATGAAGAGATGATGCTAGGTGTGAGAAATGGAAAATACTAAAGAGAATTGAGAGAAAAGAGAGAATGATAAGGGATGAGGGATGATTAGGAATGGTGAAATTAAGTCTTATTTCTTGGTGAAGAGAGGAGAGTAGTTTGTTAAAAATAAGAGGTTTAGTCTCTTCAAGCTTTTTTAATGAGTGGCCAGCCATACTTAGTGGATTTTAGTTGAATTTTTCTTGATATTTAAGCAATTTAAATGCCACAACAACTCAAGACTGAGACTCAGTCAAATGTAAATCTTCGGGCAAATCTCTAATTTCTTCAACATTGCAAGGACCTTGTGTAATTAAACCAAAAAGTGGTTTATGTGGACAGCCATGTGTAGCCGAAATTAGGTTGAGTTTGTCTTCAATTTGGATGGTTTTTGTAATCCAACAAAGCTATCAAACCTATCCAAAATAAATCAATAAATTAAAGGACCAAAGAATAAAATAATTAATTAATTAAAATCTAAATTATTAATGAAATATTTTAAAATCAATTATTAAATATAATTTTATATTTTATTATTTAATTTAATTATGCATGACCCATTTTATGTCTTAAAAATATAATATGTTCAAATAAATATAAAATAAACCATTTTACGCATGAAAACTATATAATAAAGCATAAAATCACATTTTGATAATTTTTATGTCCTAATTTCATATTTTCACATATTTCATTCATTTATTAAACAATTACTTAGTTTTAACAATGAATTTAAGTAAAAGGTGATAAATTACATAGGAAAAATCCTATATATTTTTCAGTTTGCAGTTTTATAGAGAACGTTTATTATAGTTATTAATCTGGAGTTTTGTAGACATACAATAACTTAGATTTTTAGCTTAATATCTAGCTATCGAAATAGGAAGGTTATAGTGGTAGCTCTCTGAGCAGTTGATTAGACAATATTTTTCCATGGTATTACTTTGATATGAGCATTTCACTTGAATAATTCCAACCCTATTCATTCAGCAACAGAATTTCTCTTACTTTTCTCTGTAATTTGCCACTAAATTTTATTTTCCATATCAATTATTTGTTTTTAGCATTTAATTACATTAATTCATTATACAAACATCCTATTCAATTTAAGAGTATTTCCTATTATTTAGTATAATCAATAGGATTATAATAACTTACTCAATTTCTTACCAATTTCCTATCCCTTTGGGGACAATACTTACTTACCACTTTATTACTTGAATGACGTGTACACTTGCACAATTACATTAGTTATTTAAATGTAACAAGTTTTTGGCGCCATCCTTATGGAACATTTGCTTTCAGAAGAATGTCATTTGGGTTATGTAATGCCCCGACAACCTTTCAGTGTTGCATGTTGGCAATATTTTTCGACATGGTGGAAAAGTTCCTTAAAGTATTCATGGATGATTTCTCGATGTTTGATGACACTTTTTAGATTGCCTAAAAAATTTGGAGTTAGTACTTTACCGATGTCAAGAAACAAATCTAGTGCTGAATTGAGAAAAATGCCACTTAATGGTTTGTGAAGGCATTTTTTTGGGCCACAAGATTTCACAGTGAGGAATTGTCATCGACAAAGCAAAAATAGAAGTCATTGAAAAGTTACCATCACCTACTTCAGTGAAAGGAGTCAAAAGCTTCCTTGGTCATGCTGGATTTTACTATCGCTTTATCAAGGATTTTTTTGTAAGATATCAAAGCCTCTATGTCAATTGTTGGAGCAAAACAGACCATTTCATTTTCGAAGAGTTAAATGAGTGATTAAATATAGCACTTATAGTCACTGCACCAGACTGGACTCTACCATTTGAACTAATGTGTGATGTAAGTGACTTCGTTGTCAGAGCAGTGCTGGGGAAAAAATCCAAGATGTTTCATGTTATATATTATGCCAGTCGCATGCTGACAAATTCACAACTCAATTACACCACCACAGAGAAAGAATAGTTAGCAATGGTGTTTTCTTTCAAAAAATTCAAAGCTTATTTAGTGGGTACCAAAGTCATAGTTTATACAGACCATTCTGCCATCAAATGCTTGGTGACAAAAAAAGAGGCCAAACCTAAACTCATTAGATGGATATTTTTGTTGCATGAATTTGATTTGGAAATCAAAGATAGGAAAGGAACTGAAAATCAAGTGGCTGATCACTTGTTAGGACTGGAAGTAGGGAATAAGTATGGTGATGGTCAAATGATTAAAGACAAATTCCCTGATAAGCAGATATTGTTGGCTATGGCATTGCTATGGTGTGCTGATATTGTTAACTTTTTAGTCGGTGGGTTGCTGCCACCTGTGCTCAATCATCATAGACAAATGAAATTCCTTCACGATGTCAAGAAATATTATTGGGATGAGCCATTTCTATTCAAGCAGTGTGTAGATCAAGTAATTCGGAGATGTATTCTAGATGATGAATTTCAAAGTATCCTGCATCACTGTCATTATGCACCTTATGGTGGACATTTTGGAAGCATGCGAACTGCTGCAAAGGTTCTCCAATCTGGTTTTTATTGGCCCAACATGTTTAAAGATGCTTATGAGTTCTGTCAAAACTGTGATTGCTGTCAAAGAACTGGTAACTTATCAAGAAGACAAGAAATGCCGCTGTAAAATTTTTATAGGTGAAATTATTTGATGTTTGGGGAATTGATTTCATGGGTCTATTCCCACCATTTTGAGGAAAAATTTATATTCTTGTTACGGTGAATTATGTCTCCGAATGGGTTGAAACTGTGGCTTTACCTACAAATGATGCCAAATTAGTTCTGAGATTCCTGCATACAAATATTTTTACCAGGTTTGGTACCCCTCATGCCTTAATTAGTGATGAAGGCTCCATTTCGACTACAGATTAGTTGCCAACGCTATGAACAGATATGGGGTTAAACATTAAATTGCCACAACATATCACCCCCAAACAAATGGACAAGCTAGAATTTTCAACAGAGAAATCAAGCAGATTCTTGATAAAGTTGTCAATCCCAACTGCAAGGATTGGTCAGTAAGGTTGGATGAAGATTTGTGGGCTTATCACACAACTCTTAAGACACTGTTGGGAATGTCACCTTTCAAGCTTGTCTATGGTAAACCATATCATTTGCCAGTTGAGCTAGAACACAAAAAATTTTGGGCAATCAAAAAACTAAACATGGACTGGGGTGCTACTGCCACTCATCGCCTACTAGAGATTAATGAGATAGATGAATTTTGAGCTTAAGCTTATGAGAATGCAAGACTGTACAAAGAAAAGAAAATGCGCTATCATGACAAAAAAATTTTGCCACTATAATTTGTACTTGGACAATAAGTCTTGCTCTTCAATTCTAGACTTAAACTATTTCCTGGCAAATTAAAGTCGAGATGGTTTGGACCATTCAAAGTCAAGCGTATATATCCTTATGGAGTTGTCGATGTTAAAGATGAAAAAATAGGATCCACTTTCAAAGTCAATGGCTAATGCCTGAAACACTATTTTGGAACTCCTATAATGGGTGACAAAAAAATTCATTTCTCTTCGCAATGCTTAATAATTGTTTTTTGTATAAATTTTCTTTGTTTATTACTTTAAGTTTCCTTAATTGTTACCCAATAAATTTATTTAAATTTTTTTTTCTTGTTACAGGTTTTTCTTTGGGCTGAAATAAGCTCAAATTGGAGCCATTAGCCCAAATTATTTTAGTTCTCCCAAATTTGAGCTAATTCCATTTTCTTGTCCCGCTAAATATTAATTGTTTTACTTTTTCAGCACATGATTGAGGTCAATCTTATCGCACAAGTCACAATTTCTTCTCTTCCACGTTTTAGCCTAGTCGATTCAGTTTCCTCCCACATTTTCATCCCGCTTTGTTCTCTGCTTCTACTCTTCGTTTCACTCATAACTGTAATAAAATGTCACCTTTTTCATTTTTCAACTGTCTATATTTTCTTAAATGGCTTCCCAAATAGCTTTTGCTTCAACCTTTGCCTCTCTAGGCACTTTCTTCAGTAAACTTGATGAAGAGCAATACCATAAAAATATTTCCAAACGACTATTCTACATGGAAAAAGGATTCCTTTTTTAGGATGCTCCTTTCATGGGGTATACAGAGGCTATACCATTAGTTGTCAAAAGCATGGGTGGGGAATCTTCTGTCTCCATCCTGATGATGTCCTTCCAAAGGTAGTGAAAGAGTTTTATGCCCACATTACTTCTCCTAACAATGCATTTATATATGTGCGCGGTGCATCAGTTCTATTTGATGAGGACTCCATCAATGCTCAATATGGATTGTCTGAAGGTCCTAATGAGCATGTTGACTTTGTGAAGACAATTTCCCCAAAGCGTTTAGCCCAGGTTCTTATTTATGTTTGTGTGGAAGGTACACAATGGTCAATCTCAAGAAATAATTGTCACACCATCAACAAAGTCTCATTGAAGCCTCAATGCAAGATTTGGTACCATTTCTTGAAAACTTGTCTCATTCCTTCTACACATAATGCTACAATCTCTAAAGATCGATTATTGCTTCCCCACTCCATAATGGTGGGCCAAAAGATTAACGTTGGAAAAATCATCTTTCGTGAGATTTATCGTTGTGCCCAAAAGAATGCCGGCACATTAAATTTCCCCTCACTGATCACTACACTCTGCTAAAGAGTCAAGGTTCCCTAATAAACCATAATTTATACATATTTTTCCCCCATGTTTAACGCATTTTATGGATGATTTTCCATTAGAATTGGTGAATTCAATGCTCCTAATGCTTTAATTTCATGTTTTACACTTAGGAGAGCATAGAAGAACGAAAGGAACGAGAAACGGGCCAAAAACGGAGAAAATGAGCCAAAGTACGAAATTAACACGGTCTGGACCTCCTCACATGGGCAAACCACACGGCCGTGTCAATCTGGCAGAATTGGAGCATGACTCACACGGGCATAGAACACGGCCGTGCCATTCTAATAGGCTCGAACACAGCCTAAAGTAATTGCACAAGGACGTGTCCCTACTGAGCCCAAGTTAAGTCCAATTTGAAAAAGGCCACTTTTGAGGGCTTCTAGGCATTCCAAAGCCTATAAATACACCCTAGAAAAGGAGAAAAAGGGAAACGGAGAATGGAGTAAGGAATGACTTTAAGGAAGCCGATTGATCCATCTCAGAAGCTGGATTCATCGTCAAGATTGAAGTTCTCTCCTAAATTTCCCTTTAGGAGTTTTGGGTTTTCTTTATGTTTTGTATTCTTTATTCTTCGGAGATGTTTTCTTATTTAGTTATGAACTAAATCCCCTAAATACCTAAGGGGAATGAAACCTAAGATGAATCTTGTTATTATTTTCTAAATCGTATGATAAATATTTGACTTGTTCTTAATTATGTGTTCTTAATTCTTGTTTTGATATCCCAGGATACTGATTCAAGACATGCTCTTATTTAGAGGAGGAATAGACCCTGTCTAAGAGTACTTTTGTCATAATTAAGCGGAGTTGATTGCGCGCCTAAAAATAGGGTGACAAGATTTTGTCGGATTAGGGTGAAACCTAATAAGGGGATCCATAGATCGAGTTAATACACACCTAGAGTGGTAATTAGAGAAAAGTCTCGGTTATTCAATCTAGGGATTAAAAATTATTAGTCTTGAATATGGATAATAACATAACTTAGGGATCTCTACGGAACAATTTGAATGAATAAATCGTCCGATTCGGAGCCAGAATAACAAGTAAAATCTAGGTGGATTTTTCCTTAGGTATTGTCTTAAGTCAATCGAATTTTCCCAAAAGCAATTCCCCAATCCTTTTCTCTGTGCGTTCTTAGTTTAGATAATTAGTTAATTAAAACAAAACCCCCTTATTCTTAGGCTAGATAATAAAAAGAAAGTCATTACTAGTACTTTTAGTTCTTTTGGGTTCAACAATCTGGTCTTGCTAAAACTATACTACTGTTCAATAGGTACACTTGCCTACATCGCGATAATAGTTAGTTCAAGAACGAGTAATTATAAATATTTAAAACCTATCATGAAACCACACGATCAAGTTTTTGGTGCCATTGCAGGGGAACTAAGATATTAGGAATGCTTAATTTTTATTACTTTAGCCATTTATTTTTCTTGCAATTAATTTAATTTTATTATTATTATTATTTATTAATTTACTTTTTCCTTCTCTTGGCAGGTTTTTATAGTTTATGACTAGAAGAAACCCATCGGGACTATTACTTTTTGACGAAGAAATCGATCGCACAGTTCGTAGAAACCAAAGAGAAATAAGGCGCAGCTTAAGATACACAGAGAACGAGCAAGAAGATGATACTCAACCCCCAACCGAAGAGATGGTGAAAACCAAGGCAATCACTACCTCCGCAATTGCGGTTAATCAAAATCCTGCTCCACGTACTATGTATGATTATGCTAAACCTTCTTTAACAGGAACTGAATCTAGCATAGTTAGACCTACTGTAGCTGCAAATACTTTTGAATTAAAACCTAACACTATTCAGATGATACAACAATTTGTTCAGTTTGATGGTTTGCAGGATGAAGATCCCAACGTTCACTTAACAAACTTTTTGGAATTTTGTGATACATTTAAAATCAATGGTGTTTCTGATGATGCCATTCGTCTTCGGTTATTTTCTTTTTCATTGAGGAACAAAGCTAAATAGTGGTTGAACTCGTTACCACGAGGGTCAATTACTACTTGGGAACAAATGACCGAAATTTTTTTACTAAATGTAACACCCCAAACCCGGCCTGAATGTTATAACCGGATCTGATGCGCCACATTGATGCGTTCAAAACACTTAGTTTGGAAAAGCTGAGTTGGTGTTGTAAAAGACACTTTTAAAGGTAAGTTAAAGTGAATGGAAGCTGCGCACCAGGTAGGAAACCAAGAAGAAGAGGAGGTGAGTCCGTCGGACTGCTTAAGTACCAAGCTCTCTCTTCGGATCCAATCCTAGACATGCACACCGCCATTGCCACACTCTAACATCTCGTATAATTTTGGGAAAACCGTTTGATTATGACCAGCTTAAGAAAATGATTAAGGTTGCAAATCGTTTGCTTAAAATATTTATTTTTCTTGGGAAAACATTTACTTTGCGGAAACTTTGCATGTCATCGTGATCTTTTCAAAAACAAGTAGATTTTATAAAACGAACCCTAGTGCTAACCAGTTTAATAATCCCCAAAATAAAATCAATTAAAAAAAGCGGCCTTATTACAACTTTAAGCATAATAAAAATAATCCAAATTAAATGCTAAACTTATTTAAATTCGGCAATCAATCTTCATGGCCACTCTGAATCCCGCCCAGCTCCAAGTCCACCAAGTCTAGGGCTCACCTGTAAGGATGGAAGAGGAAGGGGGTGAGTTTGGGAAAACTTAGTGTATCTGTAAACCCATCCAAAGCCCAAATTAGCTCGAGCCCATTGGGCCTAAGCCCTATTCAGATAACAAGATTACAGAGGTCAAGCCCTTTTCGAATCTGATAGCAGCAAGGCCTTAGCCCTTTTTACATAACAATGTGGCCCATAGGCCCGATTCAAGAGCATGAGTAACAACAAGAATAATGAATGCAAGCCCATCCTGGGAGACTACTCAACCCACCAACCGCTACACCGCCTGCACCAACCCTACACACCATGTGGGAATATCTCAACCCACCCAAATTTACACACACACAGCTTGCAAAGAACGCACTCAAATTTCAGTCATTGAGACAAAGCCTCCAAAGACGTGGATGAACCACTTTCAGTACTTCCTCCATTAATATCCCAACCCCATGCAACAGATATTAATAAAAGCATATCATGTAAAATACAACATTGATCAATCATGCAGTTCAGCCAATTTAAAACTCTAGGGGTATATCGGTAATTTTGCTCTTTAGGGGTAATTTCAGTAATTTTGCTCTTTAGGGGTAATTTCGTGATCTACGCTACTACACAAGCTAATTCAGTAATTTTTATCAGTTTTATGCAATTTGATTCCACCATCTACCTAACAGGCTAATTTGCCCATCTCTTACCCATATTGGTCCGTAAGCCCATTGGGCCCAGTTTTGGCCCATCGAGCCCCTTTTTCCGAAATACGCTAAAACGTCACGCGAACGTGCTTACTACCTTACGGTGCCAGATCTAACAATTACTCTATGACTTGAGAGCATTCGCATACTCACTTGACCATGAAATGCCGGAATTTCGACATTTCGACTTTTGCCGAATTGAACTAAGAAAGGGTGTTCGGTACACACCTGATTCGCGACGACTGCTACTGAGATCTCTTTCGATATCCTACAATTGATTAGCACAATTCTTATTTACAAACCATAATCACTAAATTCCAAAACTTACTCACCCATGATCGAACCATGTCCCTAAAAGCCTTTGAAACGTTACCTTTTTGCCACAGTCGATAGCTAACTCCGAATCTGATTGTTCCAATGATTCACGCTTTCAATCTAACACTTAAGAAGACACTAATCATTGACAGAAAACGTCAGTTAAAAACCTTTAGAGCCACATGCCCAATTCGACAGCCTCTCTATATTTTAGGGACTTTGCTTTTCCTAACTTTGTAAAATATAACCAGATCCGAGATGATGAACACTTACCCTTACTCCTTTTTGATCTCCATGCAATGCAGTGCGATTTATCTTTCAAACAATGGTAAAAACTCGACTCCGGAGTTCAAGTTTCGCTATAAGCCCCCAATTCTATGGTTTTCGGCTTTTGTGTGATGAAGGAGATGATAATGCGGGCTACAACCTTGAAGTAGAATTGCGGTCAGAATCCGAGATTAAGAAAAGATAATTTGTAAATTAATAAAAGCAAAAGAACATAGGAGAACCTGGCTTTGAAGAAATCGGCACAAGCAGTGATCACAGGATTTCGGCTTTTATGGATTCGGCAAAAGTGTTGATGAATAGTAGGTATGATGAATAGTTTGAAGAAGAAAAAATAGAAGAAGAAGAGTAGGGGAGGTGGTAGTTTCGGCTAGAGAGGAAAAAGAGAGAAAAGAACAATCCTAAGGTGTAAAAGCAGAAGAAAACGGCACCAACAATACCCTAAGTGCCGAAATACTACCCTCATAATCCCCCCTGCCGATTTTCCCTCTACAATTCCCCCCATTCGGCTAACTCCTAGCCTCGTCCCAATCCCTTAAATCTCTCCCCTTATCACTCCTTAATCCAAGCAGCTTAAACCGATCCAACTCTCCCTAGCGTAATCCACCGAACTCCAACACTTACCCTCCCGCACTAAAAAATAAATGCATCTATTTGCCAACAAAGGAATCGAACCTGTGTCTTCCCCAACACTTACACGCCACCTTCATAGCTCCCTAGTGGCGCCACTTAGCCACTTTACCAAAGGCTCATTTGTGATGCAATTTACCCATCACTCCACTTAAGGCCACTTAGCGTAACCCCTAACTCCTAACCACCGGGCAGACTCCTCCTTATGTCTAATTTTAGCCTAACTTATTAATAAACCTTAATGTCCAGATCCCTAAAGAAGCAAAAATAATAATTTTTTGCTAGAGTCTTGGTCCAATTTTTCCCACACTTTAAATCCAATGTAATTTATTTAAAACTAAAACAATAATAATAATAACCATAATAATGAAAATTTCAAATACGATAATATATATATATTTTTTCCTAATAATAATTATAATTTCCATAAATCAATAAAAATAGATACAAGAAAATTTTCTAATAATAATAATACTAATTAAAATTTCATAAAATTTAAAATATCCGTAATAATAAATACAAGAAAATTTTCTAGTGGTAATTTAATAAAATAATTTTTTTTTTCTAAACGATAATATTTAAAACTTCCTAATTATTCAGGTTTTCTTCTATTCGAATCCCAAACTCAAAACCCAACTCTTCTAGGCCCCAAATTCAGGATGTTACACTAAAATACTTCCCGTCGGCTAAAACGGCTAAATTACGTAATGATATCTCTTCTTTTGTATAGATGGATTTAGAAACACTTTACGATGCATGGGAGAGATACAAGGACTTACTGAGAAGGTGCCCTCACCATGGGTTACCGCTTTGGCTTTAAGTAAAAACATTCCATAATGGTCTGAATCCCTCGACTCGGCAAATGGTTGACGCAGCTGCTGGCGGAACCATCAACAACAAAACACCTGAAGAGGCTTATGAATTCATTGAAGAAATGTTACTGAATAACTATCAGTGGCAAGTCATGAGGACTAAGCCAACAAAAATAGCCGGCGTTTATAACGTCGACTCAGTTACTATGCTGTCAAATCAGGTAGAACTTCTCAATAAAAAGATTGATGGTTTACTTGGTTCTACGCAAGTACATCGAGAAATAAGGTGTGACTCAAGTGGAGGAGGTGTGCATACAGAATATCAATCCTTCAATCCCACAACCGAAGAGGAACAAGTCAACTATATGGGTAACAATAACTTTAGATCTCAAAATAACCCATACAGTAATACTTATAATGCAGGTTGGAGGAACTACCCAAATTTCTCCTCGGTGGTCAAGGGAATCAAAAGCCACAAAATCCTCAGGGTTTTCAACAGCCACCTTATCAACAAGAGAAGAAACCGAACCTTGAGGAGATGCTCTCAAAATTCATATCAATGTCAGAAACCCATCTCCAAAATACCGAGACAACACTTAAAAATCAACAAGCATCGATTCAAGGACTCGAAACTCAGATAGGCCAGCTATCCAAATTAATCTCCGAACGACCACAAGGTAGCCTACCAAGTAATCCTGAACCTAACCCAAGAGAACACCTTAACACAATTAGTACTCAAGATAAGGAAGGATTCATTGTGCCTGAGCCAGAATTGATGCAAGAAACTGTAGCGAGCAAAGGTGAAAGTGATGTAAGCCATAACAAAATGGTGAATGAAGAATATAGACCTCGTGTCCCATACTCTAACTCGACAAGGAAAGACCGCTTAGACAAACAATTCGGTAAATTCCTCAAACTTTTGAAAAAAATACATATTAACTTACCATTTATTGAAGCTTTGTCGCAGATTTCAAATGCAATGAAATTTTTAAAAGAGCTTTTAGTAAATAAGAGAAAGTTGGACGAAGCATCACATGTGGAGCTAAACGCAGTCTGCTCAGTTATTCTACAGAATAAGCTACCCCACAAGTTGAAATATCTAGGGAGTTTTACAATTCCTTGCTTAATTGGTAGTTTAGATATAAGTCAGGCATTAGTTGATTTAGGGGCTAGTATTAACGTCATGCCTTACAAAATGTTTAATCAACTAGGTCTTGGGAAACCTAAACAAACTAGGATGAGCATTCAATTGGAAAATAAAACTATAAGATTTCCTAGTGGTATTGTTGAAGATATACTGGTGAAAGTAGATAAGGTCATATTTCCCGTTGATTTCGTTGTTCTAGACATAGAGGAGGATAATAAAACCCTTTTGATTTTAGGGAGGCCCTTTTTAGCAACTGCTAAAACAATTATTGATGTTGGTACAGGTGAGCTCACGCTTCGCGTAGGAGACAACACGATCACTCTTCAAGCTCATAATTTTGGCATCACATCAAACATTGAAGGTAATAGTCCACACCAATCTACTAAAACTGACAATATGACTTTGTAGAAATTGATCTTCAAAGAAGTTCACGAGCCATGTTCCAGAAATGATAGAGGACACATTTATGAAGAACGAAGGCTACGGATATAGAAGCTAGACGAATGGCGAGCACACAAACTGAGAACACATGAAACCCAAAACTACGTCAAAACGAGCCCGATACCTCTCCAAATCAACTTAAAGTTGGTGATAAGGTCTTATTAGATGCTGCAGATCCCTACATTGTCACTACCACACCGAATAAGGAAATCTCTCTTACAGTACTCAGTATTTTTCCATTCGATACGATGGAGGTGGGTCATCCCAAGTTCGACACTTTTAAGGTAAACAACAACCATTTAAAACCTTATTTTGTCAGGACTGATAACAGGAATGAGGAGTACGAACTCCTTGAACCACCATGACCATACAACGGAGAGGTAAGTCGAGCTTAGACTATAAATAAGTGCTTCTCGGGAGGCAACCCGAGCACTATCATTATTTATTTCTTTAAATTTTGATATATAACTCCTAACCTACTAATAGAAATCTTGAATACAGGTGTTTCCACAGAGACACGGCCAATCACACGGGCGTGCTTAAGGCCGTGTGAAAATAGGGCAAAAGATGTCCCCAACATAGGCTACAATAAAACGCCACGGCCATGCTACATGACCGTGGTCGAACCTGCCAAAACAACACGGGCGTGCGACACGCCCGTGTTGAGGAACGATGGACAAACCTGTTAAAACAGCATGGGCGTGCGACAAGCCCGTGTCTAAAACCCGTGGTCGAACCTGTCAAATTAACACGGGCGTGGGGCTTGAACACACGGGCATGGGAGAAGCGAACGAAGCTAAACACAGTCGTGCGACACGGCCGTGTGAACCAACACGCTGAGGCACACGGACGTGTGTCAAATTTGAGATGCACCAAAATAGGAAAAACGCGAAACACACAGGCTAAAATTGGGGCACACGGGCGTGTCCCATGGCCGTGTGTCCTAAAATCTATAAATAGGCTGCACTATACATTGTCTTCCCCACTCAAAAACTCTATCCCTAGCCGCTGCAAGTCCATAAGGCCTTCTTCCCACGCCCGTGTGCCGCTTCTCACTCCATTTTTGACGCCCAATCTCTCTCCCTTAGTGCTTGTTCACTGTTTTCACCTCTATTCTACTTATTTTTAATGCTTATTCTTAAAATAATTATTATTTTTATCATACTATGTTCATTTTGTTCATTATTTCCTGTATTAGTAGATTATTTATCATGCATTTTATGTTAATGTAGGTTGTTAGAAAAGCTTCATTCTTTTGTCATTCACATGCCATTATTATGCCCATCATTCACATGCCATTATTATGCCCATCCTCATGCCCTTACAATGTCACGAAATTATGCTGTCAAAAAGAATTTTGTTGGTTGAGTAGAATTTTGTTGGTTGAGTTTGGTTCATATTTTGGCTGAAATTAGTAGTTTAAATTCACGGCTTTCCAAATTCATGTATTTACTATTATTCTTCTTTACAAATTATAGGTATACGATGTCGTCTTCATGAGGAAAGAAATTCGTTGTCCCCCCTTTAAAAAAAAAAGAAGGATGCGTCATCTTCCTCGGGTCCTACCGCAGAAATTCGTCACCCTTTCCTCTAATTCTCCAATGGGCCCCAAGAAGAACTGTTTCAAATACTACAGGCCCGACATTTTAACAGCGGGCCACTGCATTGACTGGGCTGCTGTCGAACAAGTCCAGTTGGCTGACGCGATCTGGGCTCTTCGTACCACCGACCCTTGGGAGCTATTCTTCAGGATTATCAAGCTGACATACCTCAAGCTCACGATGGAACTATGCTCAACGTTCTATTGTCAAACCGTAATGACAAGGGAGGCGAGAGAGCACTGGCGCTGTCAACACTCATGACTTCTACTTCTTATGGTGTTTGTTGCAAGGGCACGTCATCGACCTTGCCCATTTCATCGCCCTTGCGATTCAGCACTAGACAGAGCGGCATCGGAAGGGGGTCATCTCCATTGGCCCTTACGTGACCCGGCTAGCGTGACACTTTGGGCTCCTCAACACCGTGGCCCAAGAATCATCCCTCACCCTCATCGGCCAGATGTCTCCACAAGCCATCTCAAGCATGCTTAGCATAAGGATGATCGCGAGGCACCGAGGAACCTACCTTCCCCAGTATTGTCTCACACAATCTATCGAGAAGGAGACCTACGAGGACATTCCTGATGATATCCCGCCACAACACGAGGACCCATCGACTTAACCACCACCACCCTCTCGTCCAGTTCATGCGGCGGCTTCATATGCTGACATCTCTAAGCGCCTCACTCGATTCGAGCATCAGTGTTTTCAACGATTTGACAACATTGATGCTACTCTACAGCAGATTTGTCAGCACCTCCACATCTCATCGCCAGTCCCACCTCGCGAACCATCTAGCGATGAAGATGTTTAGAAATATTTATTTTACTATTTTATGTTTTTAATTTTTATTCAAACTACTTTTTATTTTTATTTTTATTTTTTAGCAGATTTAGAATTTTATTATAAATTTTGGTTATTTCTTTTCGAGTACTTATTCTTCCTAATATCCCCTAAAAAGTTCCTAATTTTATCACAGTTATATAGAGCTCTTAAGCTCATCATCATAGAGGAACTAAAACTCCACCGGGAAAGGTTCTCTACGACTGCCATGTCCTGCTCGACCACGACCATAGCTACCACTAGATATAATATTATTTTGGTGCAAGACTTATGGCCAAATGAACCTCTACGACCGCTGGAGTATCCTCATCCACTCTCGAACCGATTACTCTCTAAAACTCTAGTTTGAGGAATTCATCATACAGGAAATTTCACTTCTCTCCCTATCTTATTTTTATTTTATAATACCTATCTTTGTACATTGAGGGCAATGTACATCTTAAGTGTGGGGGGAGGCATTCATTTCATTATTAGAAAAATCCCTGAATAATTACCTTGTTCTCTTGAAAAGCTCTCATATCATATTTAGGATAAATTTTAATTGATTTATGATTTTAATTGATATATCTTGAATTAAAACATAGGGATTTATGCATTGATTGTTTAAACTTTAAGACATTAGAGAATCAAGCATGATAAGTTGATTTTTAAGAATTTAAAATTATAGGTTGTTTCCCCAAGTCTAGGTATTGCTTTGAATTGGAATTCATGAGTCTAAACATTAAAAAGCCATAATTTTTGTGAGATTTTTGAGCCTTTTGAGCATCTATTCATCATTTCATGCTCACTTTTATTATTGCTTTGAGTGCGTCAATATTGAACTGTTATTCTAGAACTTGCTTGATTATGCATGTCGAGACCACACCATTTGATTTGATATGTCAAACTGATTAAGGCACTTAGGATTAACCCACTCATGCCATGAAAAGCCTACCTCCACGATTAACCCCTAGTAAACCCCCTTGAGCCTAACAAGCCATTTCTTGTATTACCCTTAATATTAAACTTTAACCCATTATTGTTGAAATCCCCTAAATTAATCCTTATTTTTGTTGAGATTTGAGTTGAATGGAGTGCCTAGCTATGTTTTGTTCTTAATAGTTAGTCTATATTAATTTAACTTGTTCTTAAAAAAAATATATGTATACATATTTGTACTTTCATATTCTAAGAGAAGCTCTGTTGTACGCAAGTTAAAGTTAACTATTTTTCTAGTTAGCCAATTTTTCAATTCAATCTCGATTCTAACCCTTTCTTTCGGCTTGTGACCACACCCACCTAACCAAGCCTCACTACAACCCTCTAAAGACCTTTTGATTGATGTATCAACTTAAATTATAGTGGTGGAGATTTAATTTTCATGCAAGCCTATGGTAATGACTTTTCATTATTGACTATTAAGTGCTTCATTTGTTGTCCTTAAACACCTTGAGTGATTTGAGTGAATCTTTAGTAAGGATATGAAACTCTGTGATATTCTAAATCAAAGGTAATTACTTAAATGCGGAGAGACACCTATGTTTTCAGAATAAAATGCTCAACTTGGAATGTTTGAAACTTTTATGTTCTTTTAGTTGAATTCTCAATGTATGATTACCTATGGATTAATTTGAGATATTATTGATAGAAATTATAAGTTGAGAAGAATTTATTTTGATTATAAGTTGAAGATTTTTGCTTGAGGACAAGCAACTGCTTAAGTGTGGGGGTATTTGATAAACCATAATTTATACATATTTTTCCTCCATGTTTAACACATTTTATGGATGATTTTCCATTCTAATTGGTGAATCCGATGCTCCTAATGCTTTAATTTCATGTTTTACTCTTAGGAGAGCATAGAAGAGCGAAAGGAACGAGAAACGGGCCAAAAACGGAGAAAATGGGCCAAAGTACGAAATCAACATGGCCTGGACGTCCTCACACGGCAGTGTCAATTTGGCAGAATTGGAGCACGACTCACACGGGTATAGCACACGGCCGTTCCATTCTAATAGGCTCAAACACGGCCTAAAGTAATCGTACACGGACGTATCCCTGCCGAGCCCAAGTTAAGTCCAATTCGGAAAAGGCCACTTTTGAGGGCGTCTAGGCATTCCAAAGCCTATAAATACACCCTAGAAGAGAAGAAAAAGGGCTCCAAGGAAGCCGATTGATCCATCTCAGAAGCCAGATTCATCGTCAAGACTGAAGTTCTCTCCTCAATTTCCCTTCAGGAGTTTTGGGTTTTCTTTATGTTTTGTATTCTTTATTCTTCGGAGATGTTTTCTTATTTAGTTATGAACTAAATCCCCTAAATACCTAAGGGGAATGAAACCTAAGACGAATCTTGTTATTATTTTCTGAATCGTATGATAAATATTTGACTTGTTCTTAATTATGTGTTCTTAATTCTTGTTTTGATATCCCTGGATACTAATTCAAGACATGCTCTTATTCAGAAGAGGAGTAGACCCTATCCAAGAGTACTTTTGTCATGATTAAGTGGAGTTGATTGCGCTCCTAGAAATAGAGTGACAAGATTTTGCCGGATTAAGGTGAAACCTAATAAGGGGATCCATAGATCGAGTTAATGCAACTCTAGAGTGGTAATTAGAGAAAAGTCTCGGTTATTCAATCTAGAGATTAAACATTATTAATCTTGAATAGGGATAATAACGTAACTTAGGGATCTCTATGGAACAAGTTGAATGAATAAATCATCCAATTCGGAGCCAGAATAACAAGTAAAGTCTAGGTAGATTTTTCCTTAGGTATTTTCTTAAGTCAATCGAATTTTCCCAAAAGCAATTCTCCAATTCTTTTCTCTGTGCGTTCTTAATTTAGATAATTAGTTAATTAAAATAAAACCCCATTATTCTTAGGCTAGATAATAAAAAGAAAATCATTACTAGTACTTTTTGTTCCTTTGGGTTCGATAATCCGGTCTTGCTAAAACTATATTATTGTTCGATAGGTACACTTGCCTACATCGCGATAATAGTTAGTTCAAGAACGAGTAATTATAAATATTTAAAACCTATCACGAAACCACGTGATCATTCCCTTGTCATAAAATAAAAACCACCTTCCTAACAAAGGGGCTATTACTATGCACATTGCACAGAAACTGGTTGGTGAGGAAATGCCAAGGCAAACTGGCACACCTCTATCTTCTCCTCCTAGGACTGCTTCTGCTACCCCCTCAAATTTTTATATTGAGTTTGAGCAGTGAATGATTGAAGCTATAGAAGGTTTGCAACACCAATTTTGTGTGTTGGAAAAACATCAGAAAATGCTTGTCTGACTTTTGCAAAGCTCAAGAGGAAATGGCCTTTTTTTGGGGATATGTCTGCCAACGTGATATTGCCATTCGCAAATCATTGTAAAATAATTTCTTGTGCCCAATGCCACCATTTCATGTTTTTCATAAGGAACTGCTATTGAATCCTGAAACAGAAAATGAAGAACCTACTACTACCCCTATGCACGACCACGACCTAGAGAAAGATGAAGTCAGGATAGAATTTGTCCACATTGAATCTGATGATGATGGAAGGGATACCATTCAGACTACTGCACCTGCACCACAATCCAAGGCCTCTATGACTACCCAAGAACGTGTAGATCATCAACTGATTGATGAAATCCAAAGTCCGATACCGAAAATGATAAAAAAGAAGTGCCCATCAACCAACTTAAGAGAAAAAGATTCAAGAATGTTGCTCGTAAAACTGTTCATGCTAATAGTGATGACCAGGGCAGGCCACAATGTTACAAAGGAGCTGCAAGGAAATCCACACAACCCAAGTAAAGTCATTTCTTTCCCCTCCAAGCTTTGAATTTTATATTTTCATGATCATTTATTTTGGTTTTTTTTTATCTATTTATGCATTCATGTAACTTTTATTCACTTTACTTTGTTATGTTCATGTATTAAGGACAATGCATCCCTTAGGTTTGAAGGTGTATTGTGCATATATACTGCATTGTTAATTGTTCATACAATCTTTTTGCCATAACGTTCAATTTCCATTCAACTACTTGATTATGTGAGTATATGGTTATCAATCATGTTCAATAAGGATAATAACTTTTCTTTCTAAAATTAGAAAATATGGTGATAGTTGTTTAGGCATGTTTAGCATAGGACAGCTTTTGAAATGAATTTCTAAAAGTAGAATAATTGAAATATAAATGCAATTAGGCTATAATAGCATTCTTTGAATAAATTTAGGACTTCTACACTTAATTTCAGTATAGTAATAGGGTATAATTTTTGTCATGGTTAAATAATATGAATACTCCAATGTTTGAACCTGTTGAGTAGGTCTGTAACACCCCTAACACGTATCTGTCGTTGGAATAGGGTTACAAAGTATTACCGTCAAATCATAACTTTAAAACATACACTTAACATGGAAAAATTCAATTATAAACATGCATATCATCCCTTATTCTAGCCCCTGAAGCCTTAGAATCACTTTAGGAATGATTCGGGACTAAATCAAAAACATTTGAAACATTGAAGAAAAAGTTGGAAAATTTAAACTGCAGGGGTCACATGGCTATGTGACTCACACGACTTAGACACACGCTTATGTCTCAGGCCTTTTATCATTTGAAATAAGGACACATGGCCATGTCCCAGCTCGTGTTCGTGCCTCTTGAAATGGCCTCACACGCTCGTGTGCCAGGCCGTGTGTTAGGCTGTGTAACTACCTGAGTAGAAACTTTTGAAATCTACAAGGGACACACAGTAGTGTTCCATGGCCGTGTGTGACACATGGGCCTGTGTCTTAGGCCGTGTGGACAAGAAATTGGCCAAAATCAAGCTGTTTCCCTCACCCACTTTAAGCATGTGCCTAAACACATTTTGAACATATGACCAAGACATCAAAACCTACCCAAACATGCATAAAAATGACCAATTCACCATATCATTTATTCATTCAACCAATATGCTAATAGGGCACCTCAATCACAATCAATCAAACATAATTAAACATATGCATATTTGGTCATATTTCAACCAACTTATTTCCATACCAAAACATATCACAATTGACACATTTCAATCGTACCATACTAAATTCATGCCATATCAAAATAACCTTACCATTTGGACCTCTTCTCCCATGCATCAAAACCATCTATATGAAACAAATCTAGTATTTCCAAATGGTACTAACAACCAACATATATGCATATTATATTTCAATCATGTACATTTGTTCAAAACCTTTCTAAAGCATACCATAACTTGACCATGTTGTGGTCAATTCATCACCTACCACTTTGGCCATTCAAACATGTATTAACACATTGTCAAAATAACACACATCAATAAGGCATCAAAGATTCAAGGTTACATCAACCAAAATGACAAATACATGCCAAACTCATCAACTAACATAAACCACAAGTCCACCTATACATGTCATTATAACCTTGATCAAAACATCAAATCCACCAATATAATCGTTGGATAGTGTGATAATTCTCTGAAAACTTTCCAAACTGATCGAGCTTTTGATAATCTATAAAGTAAAGGAAAAATAACTACGTAAGCAATGAATTCTTAGTAAGCTCGTATAAACTTTAAACATAACATTTCATTTCAATAATAAACTTTATAGGTTAATAATAAACCTATATAATGTCTCAAGATTTAACAACTATATAATATCAACTAAAAATTGAGTAAGTCTATCAATATCATATGTATTTTTCATTCCTAACATAATAGAATTTTATAAGACATTTCACACTATCATTAACCTTTTCATAATACTATGAACTACTTTCTTTACTTACTTGCCATTCTATTTACTGAGCATAAACTTAGATAACATCATCAATTCACTAATTATTATACTTGTTCATGAACTAGGTAAATTCATCCATAGCATACTTAAATTTCTTGTATAAGTACATCATTCAACTCATCAATCCCTTTTCAATCATACTACATCTCAACTTTGAACTTACCATTTCATTACCTTTTCTTACCTAATGCATTTGCATAATACAAGACATAATCATAAACATAACCCACATGATAAACCATTTCATTAGAAAATACATACTTTGATTATTACTACCATTTCATGAACATAAGCATATTTTCATTTGGATACTTACCATTTCAATGCATAACTTTAAAAGTAAACATAATACAACCCAACCAATAGCTTGGCACAAGCCTAAGCATCATGAACAACAAATGTTGGTGCATCAATTCATAATTCACTTGAATTAACATAAGATAAGTCATTAAACATGATTAACCTCACTTGAAATCATCAATTTCATGAACATAGACATACTTTCATCTAACACTTCATTTTCATAGTTTTCATGGTATAAGTCATTTGAATACTTACCGTTTCTTCCCTTTTCATGCATGTTGAACCACTTAGAATAATATTAGATACACTAGAAAGCTCACACAAAGTGTGCTAAACATATGGTCGAAACCATTCCTTATCATCGATGCTCACTCGAGCCATAAATGGGTCTACTCACACAAGCTGACGATTGGAATGTAGCTATACGGTGCCGCTCACACAAGATGATGAGTATCCGCAACAAATGCTGAAACTTAGCCATCGGTAAGACATTTAGGACCAGCACTCGAAACATGGTAACCTGAGTCTGCTCACACAAGCTGACAAGTATTCGTAACAAATGCCGAAACTTAGCCATTAGTAGGACATTCAAGACCAGCACCCGAAACATGGTAACCTGGGTTTGCTCACACAAGTTGACGGTCAAAATGTAAGCTATACGATACTGCTCACACAAGCTAATGAGTATCAGCAAAAAATGCCAGACCTCAGCTATCGGTAGAAAATTTAGGACCAGTGCTCGAAACATGAAAGCCCTAATGACATGTCATTTGTATCCTACATATTCCTAAGGTTCAAACGGGGCTCAGTAATCGTCGAAATGTCATTGGGTTTCCATCGTTTCTTTACATGATAAATTGCATAATAAGATATATATATTGATTCATTTACATTAGAACAACACATTTTTAATCAACATTTAAGTGATTATAGTTCATACGAACTTACCTAGTTAAATTGCAGAAGTGTCAAAGTACAGAGGCTATTTGGTAATTTTCCTTTCTTCTCGATTTTCTACTCATTCTTTATCTATATTAATAATTTCATTAAATTCATTAATTCAGAAAAAAAACTAATTCATTTATGCAATTTAGTTCTTTTTGACATTTTTACACAATTGCCTCCAATATTTTACTTTTATTCAATTTATTCCTTGCGCTAAAACATGCAAATTAATCATTTTTATTGAAAATTTGATCGTGTGGTTTCGTGATAGGTTTTAAATATTTATAATTACTCATTCTTGAACTAACTATTATCGCGATGTAGGAAAGTGTACCTATCGAATAGTAGTATAGTTTTAGCAAGATCGGATTGTCGAACCCAAAGGAACTAAAAGTACTAGTAATGATTGTCTTTTTATTATCTAGCCTAAGAATAATAGGGTTTTGTTTTAATTAACTAATTATCTAAACTAAGAATGCACAGAGAAAAGAATTGGGGAATTGCTTTTGGGAAAATTCGATTAACTTAAGGCAGTACCTAAGGAAAAATCCACCAAGACTTTACTTGTTATTCTGGCTCCGAATCGGATGATTTATTCATTCAACTTGTTCCGTAGAGATCCCTAAGTTATGCTATTATCCCTATTCAAGACTAATAACGTCTAATCCCTAGATTGAATAATCGAGACTTTTCTCTAATTACCACTCTAGGGTTGCATTAACTCGATCTATGGATCCCCTTATTAGGTTTCACCCTAATCCGGAAAAATCTTGTCACCCTATTTCTAGGTGCGCAATCAACTCTGCTTAATTATGACAAAAGTACTCTTAGACAGGGTCTATTCCTCCTCTGAATAAGAGCATGTCTTGAATCAGTATCCTGGGATATCAAAACAAGAATTAAGAACACATAATTAAGAACAAGTCAAATATTTATCATACGATTTAGAAAATAATAACAAGATTCGTCTTAGGTTTCATTCTGCTTAGGTATTTAGGGGATTCAGTTCATAACTAAATAAGAAAACATCTCTGAAGAATAAAGCATACAAAACATAAAGAAAACCTAAAACTCCTGAAGGGAAATTGAGGAGAGAAGTTCAGTCTTGACGATGAATCCGGCTTCTAAGGTGGATCAATCGGCTTCCTTGGAGTAATTCCTTACCCTCTTCTCCATCTCCCCTTTTTTTCCTCTTCTAAGGTGTATTTATAGGCTTTGGAATGCCTAGAAGCCCTAAAAAGTGGCCTTTTTAAAATTGGACTTAACTTGGGCTCGGCTAGGACACGCCCGTGTGACACACCCGTGTGCGATTACTTTAGGCCGTGTGCTATGCTCGTGTGAGTCGTGCTCCAATTTTGCCAGATTGACACGGCTGTGTGATCTGCCCGTGTGAGGAGGTCCAAGCCGTGTTGATTTCGTACTTTGGCCCATTTTCTCCGTTTTTGGCCCGTTTCTCATTTCTTTCGCTCTTCTATGCTCTCCTAAGTGTAAAACATGAAATTAAAGCATTAGGAGCATCGAAGTCACAAATTCTAATGGAAAATCATCCATAAAATACGTTAAACATGGGGGAAAAATATGTATAAATTACAGTTTATCAAATACCCCCACACTTAAGCATTTGCTTGTCCTCAAGCAAAATCCACAACTCATAATCAAAATAAATTCTTCTCAACTTATAATTTCTATCAATAATATCTCAAATTAATCCATTGGTAATCATACATTGAGAATTCAACTAAAAGAACATAAAAGTTTCAAACATTCCAAGTTGAGCATTTTATTCCGTTAAACATAGGTGTCTCTCCGCATCTAAGTAATTACCTTTGATTTAGAATATCACAGAGTTTCACATCCTTACTAAAGATTCACTCAAATCACTCGAGGTGTTTAAGGACAATAAATGAAGTATTCTATAGTCAATAATGAAAAGTCATTACCCTAGGCTTGCATGAAAATCAAATCTCCACCATTATAATTTAAGATGATACATCAATCAAAAGGTCTTTAGAGGGTTGTAGTGAGGCTTGGTTAGGGGGGTGTGGTCACAAGCTAAAAGAAAGGATTAGAATCAAGATTGAATTGAAAAATTGCCTAACTAGAAAAAGAGTTAATCTTCACTTGCGTACATCAGAGCTTCTCTCAGAATATGAAAGTACAAATATGTATAAATAGTTTTTTTTTATTTTTGTTTTTAAGAACAAGTTAGATTAATATAGACTAACTATTAAGAATAAAACATATCTAGGCAGTCCATTCAACTCAAATCTTGACAAAATTAGGGATTAATTTAGGGGATTTCAACAATAATGGGTTAAAGGTTAATATTAAGGGTAATACAAGAAATGGCTTTCTAGGCTCAAGGGGGTTTACTATGGGTTAATCGTGGAGGTAGGCTTTTCATGGCATGAGTGGGTTAATCCTAAGTGCCTTAATCATTTTGACATATCAAATCAAATGGTGTGGTCTCGACATGCATAATCAAACAAGTTCTAGAATAACAATTCAATACTGACGCACTCAGAGCAATAATAAAAGTGAGCATGAAAGGATGAATAGATGCTCAAAAGGCTCAAAAATCTCACAAAAATTATGGCTTTTTGATATTTAGACTTGTGAATTCCAATTCAAAGTAATACCTAGACTTGAGGAAGCAACCTATAATTTTAAATTCTTAAAAATCAACTTATCATGCTTGATTCTCTAATGTCTTAAAGTTTAAACAATCAATGCATAAATCCCTACGTTTTAATTCCAGATATATCAATCAAAATCATAAATCAATTAAATTTATCCTAAATATGATATGAGAGCTTTTCAAGAGAACAAGGTAATTATTCAGGGATTTTTCTGATAATGAAATGAATGCATCCCCCCACACTTAAGATGTACATTGTCCTTAATGTACAAAGATAGGTATTATAAAATAAAAATAAGATAGGGAGAGAAGTGAAATTTCCTGTATGATGAATTCCTCGAACTAGAGTTTTGGAGAGTAATCGGTTCGAGAGTGGAGGAGGATACTCCAGTTGTCGTAGAGGTTCATTAGGCCATAAGTCTTGCTCCAAAAGAATATTTTATCTAGTGGTAGCTATGGTCATGGTCGAGCAGGACATGGCAGTCGTGGAGAACCTTTCCCGGTGGAGTTTTAGTTCCTCTGTGATGATGAGCTTAAGAGCTCTGTATAACTATGATAAAATTAGGAACTTTTTAGGGGATATTAGGAAGAATAAGTACTCGAAAAGAAATAACCAAAATTTATAATAAAATTCTAATTCTGTTAAAAAAATAAAATAAAAAGTAGTTTGAATAAAAATTAAAAACATAAAATAATAAAATAAATATTTCTAAACATCTTCATCGCTGGATGGTTCACGAGGTGGGACTGGCGATGAGATGTGGAGGTGCTGAAAAATCTACTGTAGAGTAGCATCAATGTTGTCAAATCGTTGAAAACACTGATGCTCGAATTGGGTGAGGCGCTCAGAGATGTCAGCATATGAAGCCGCTGCATAAACTGGACGAGAGGGTGGTGGTGGCTGAGTCGGTGGGTCCTCGTGTATGGGGGGACATCATCAGGAATGTCCTCGTAGGACTCCTCCTCGGAAAATTGTGCGAGACGATATTGGGGAGGGTAGGTTCCTCGGCGCCTCGCGATCATCCTCATGCTAAGCATGCTCGAGATGCCTTGTGGAGACATCTGGCCGATGAGGGTGAGGGAAGATTCTTGGGCTGCGGTGTTGAGGAGCTCGAAGTGTCGTGCTAGCCGGGTCATGTAAGGGCCAATGGAGATGACCCCCTTCCGATGCCACTCCGTCTGGTGCTAAATCGCAAGGGTGATGAAATAGGCAAGGTCGATGACATACCCTTGCGACATGCACCATAAGAAGTAGACGTCATGGGTGTTGACGACGCCAGTGCTCTCTCGCCTCCCTATAAACGTGTGAGCTAAAACATCATGTAAGTACCTCAAGGATTGTGGGAGAACTGATGCCTTGGAGCGGCTAGGATTGCACCAGGCCGTGATAGGGGCCAAAGTGTGCTAGCACTTCCAGGGAGAGAAATGTATGTGGCGACTGAGAGCATGTAGTTCATTCTCCTCCCTGAACTTCTCCTTATATAAGCCTAGTGCAACACCAAACTCTGGGATGCTTAGCTGGCGGATTAATCAGCTTAGGCAAAATTGAACCGTACCAGGTTCATCGTACCTTGTTATTACGGTTTGAAAATAGAACGTTGAGCATAATTCCATCGTGAGCTCGAGGTATGTTGGCTCGATAATCCCGAAGAATAGCTCCCAAGGGTATGTGGTAAGAAGAGCCTAGATCACGTCTGCCAACTGGACTTGTTCGACAGCAGCCCGGTCGATGCAGCGGCCCGCTGCTAAAGGTTGGGCCCGTAGTATTTGAAACAATTCTTCTTGGGGCCCATTGGGGAATTGGAGGAAAGGGTGACGAATTTTCGCCCTAAGACCCGAGGAAGATGACACTCCCTTCCTTTTCTTTGAAGCGGGGACAACAAATTTCTTTCCTCGTGAAGACATCATATACCACTAATTTGTAAAGAAGAATAATAGTAAATACATGAATTTGGAAAGCCATGAATTTAAACTACTAATTTCAGCCAAAATATGAACCAAACTCAACCAACAAAATTCTTTTTGACAGCATAATTTCGTGACATTATAAGGGCATGAGGATGGGCATAATAATGGCATGTGAATGACAAAAGAATGAAGCTTTTCTAACAACCTACATTAACATAAAATGCATGATAAATAATCTAATAATGCAGGAAATAATGAACAAAATGAACATACTATGATAAAAATAATAATTATTTTAAGAATAAGCATTAAAAATAAGTAGAATAAAGGTGAAAAGAGTGAAAAAATGCTAAGGGAGAGAGATTGGGCGTCAAAAATGGAGTGAGAAGCGGTGCATGGGTGTGGCAAGGAGGCTGTGTGGACTTGCAGCGGCTAGGGATAGGGTTTTTGAGTGGGGAAGACAAAGAATAGTGCAGCCTATTTATAGATTTTGGGACACACGACCATGGGACAAGCCCATGTGCCCCAATTTTAGATCGTGTGTTTCGCGTTTTTTCCTATTTTGGCACGTCTGAAATTTGACACATGCCCTTGTGCCTCGGGCTTGTTGGTTCACACAGCCGTGTCGCACGACTGTGTTTAACTTTGTTCACTTCTCCCACGCCCGTGTGTTCAAGCCCCACGCCCCTGTTAATTTGACAGGTTCGACTATTGGTGTTAGACACGGGCGTGTCGCACACCTGTGTTGTTTTGGTAGGCTCGACGATGACCATGTCGCACGGCCGTGGCGTTTTATCGTAGCCCATGTTAGGGAAATCTTTTGCCCTGTTTTCACACGGCCTTAAGCACGCCTATGTGATTGGCCGTGTCTCTGTGGAAACACTTGTATTCAAGATTTCTATTTGTAGGTTAGGAGTTAAATATCAAAATTTAAAGAAATAAATAATGTTAGTGCTTGGGTTGCCTTCCGAGAAGCGCTTATTTATAGTCTAAGCTCGACTTACCTCTCCGTTGTATGGTCATCGTGGTTTAAGGAGTTTGTACTCCTCGTTCCTATTATCAGTCTTGACAAAATAAGGTTTAATCGGGTGTTGTTTACCTTAAAAGTGTAGAACTTGGGATGACTCACCTCCATCGTATCGAATGGAAAAATACTGAGTACCGTAAGAGAGATTTCCTTATTCGGTGTGGTAGTGACAATGTGGGGATCTGCGGCATCTAATAAGACCTTATCACCAACCTTAAGTTGATTTGGAGAGGTATCAGGCTCGTTTTGACGTAGTTTCGGGTTATCATATGTTCTCGATTTGTGTGCTCGCCATTCGTCTAGCTCCTTTATCTGTAGCCTTCATTCTTCATGAATGTATCCTCTATCATTTCTGGAACATGGCTCGTGAACTTCTTTGAAGCTCAATTTCTGCAAAGTCATGTTGTCAGTTTTAGTAGATTGGTGTGGACTATTACCTTTAATGTTTGATGTGATGCCAGAATTACGAGCTTGAAGGGTGATCGTGTCGTTTCCTACGCGAAGCGTGAGCTCACCTATACCAACATCAATAATTGTTTTAGCAGTTGCTAAAAAGGGCCTCCCTAAAATCAAGGGGTGTTATTATCCTTCCCTATGTCTTAGAACAACGAAATCAACGGGAAATATGAACTTATCTACTTTCACTAGTACATCTTCAACAATACCCCTAGGAAATCTTATAGTTTCATCTGCCAATTGAATGCTCATCCTAGTTTGTTTAGGTTTCCCAAGACCTAGTTGCTTAAACATTTTGTAAGGCATGACGTTAATACTAGTCCTTAAATCAGCTAATGCCTGACTTATATCTAAACTACCAATTAAGAAAGGAATTGTAAAACTCCCTAGATCTTTCAACTTGTGGGGTAGCTTATTCTGTAGAATAGCTGAGCAGACTGCGTTTAGCTCCACATACGACGCTTTGTCCAACTTCCGCTTATTTACTAAAAGTTCTTTTAAAAATTTCATTGCATTTGGCATCTGCGACAAAGCTTCAATAAACGGTAAGTTAATATGTAATTTTTTCAAAAGTTTGAGGAATTTACCGAATTGTTCGTCTGAGCGGTCTTTCCTTGTCACGTTAGGGTATGGGACATGAGTCTATATTCTTCATTCACTGTTTTGTTATGACTTACCTCACTTTCACTTCTACTCGCCACAGTTTCTTGCATCAATTATGGCTCAGGCGCAATGAATCCTTCCTTATCTTGAGTACTAATTGCGTTGAGATGTTCCCTTGGGTTAGATTCAGTATTACTTGGTAAGCTACCTTGTGGTCATTCGGAGATTAATTTGGATAGCTGACCTATCTGAGTTTCGAGTCCTTGGATCGATGCTTGTTGATTTTTAAGTGTTATCTCGGTATTTTGGAAACGGGTTTCTGACATTGATATGAATTTTGAGAGCATCTACTCAAGGTTCGGTTTCTTCTCTTGTTGATAAGGTGGCTGTTGAAAACCTTAAGGATTTTGTGGCTTTTGATTCCTTTGACCACCCCAGGAGAAATTTCGGTGGTTCCTCCAACCTGCATTATAAGTATTACTATATGGGTTCTTTTGATATCTAAAGTTATTGTTACCCATATAGTTGACTTGTTGCTCTTCTGTTGTGGGATTCAAGGATTGATATTCTGTATGCACACCTCTTCCACTTGAGTCACACCTCATTACTAGATGTACCTGTATAGAACCAAGTAAACCATCAATCTTTTTATTAAGAAGTTCTACCTGATTTGACAGCATAGTAACTGAGTCGACGTTATAAACGTCGGCTATTTTTGTTGGCTTAGTCCTCATGACTTTCCACTGATAGTTATTCAGTGACATTTCTTCAATGAAGTCATAAGCCTCTTCAGGTGTTTTGTTGTTGATGGTTCCGCCAGTAGCTGCGTCAACCATTTGCCGAGTCGAGGGATTCAGACCATTGTGGAATGTTTGTACTTGAAGCCAAAGGGGTAACCCAAGGTGAGGGCACCTTCACAGTAAGTCCTTGTATCTCTCCCATGCATCGTAAAGTGTTTCTAAATCCATCTGCACAAAAGAAAAGATATCATTACGTAATTTAGCCATTTTAGCCGGCGAGAAATATTTTAGTAAAAATTTTTCGGTCATTTGTTCCCAAGTAGTAATTGACCCTCGTGGTAACAAGTTCAACCACTGTTTAGCTTTGTTCCTCAATGAAAAAGGAAATAACTAAAGACGAATGACATTATCAGAAACGCCATTGATTTTAAATGTATCGTAAAATTCTAGAAAGTTTACTTAGTGAGCGTTGGGATCTTCATCCTGCAAACCATCAAACTGAACAAATTGCTGTATCATCTGAATAGTGTTAGGTTTTAATTCAAAAATATTTGCAGCTACAGCAGGTCTAACTATGCTAGATTCAGTTCCTGTTAAAGAAGGTTTAGCATAATCATACATAGTATGTGGAGCAGGATTTTGATTAACTGCAATTGCAGGAGGTAGCTGATTGCCTTGGTTTTCAGCCATCTCTTCAGTTTGGAGTTGAGTATCGTCTTCTTGCTTGTTCTCTGTGTATCTTAAGCTGCGCCTTGTTTCTCTTTGGTTTCTACGAACTGTGCGATCGATTTCTTTGTCAAAAAGTAATGGTCCCGACGGGTTTCTTCTAGTCATAAACTATAAAAACCTGCCAAGAGAAGGAAAAAGTAAATTAATAAATAATAATAATAATAATAATAAAATTAATTAAATTGCAAGAAAAATAAATGGCTAAAGTAATAAAAATTGAGTGTTCCTAATATCTTAGTTCCCCGGCAACGGCGCCAAAAACTTGATCACATGGTTTCGTGATAGGTTTTAAATATTTATAATTACTTGTTCTTGAACTAACTATTATCGCGATGTAGGCAAGTGTACCTATCAAACAGTAGTATAGTTTTAGGAAGACCGGATTATCGAACCCAAAGGAACTAAAAGTACTAATAATGACTGTCTTTTTATTATTTAGCCTAAGAATAATAGGGTTTTGTTTTAATTAACTAATTATCTAAACTAAGAACGCACAGAGAAAAGAATTGGGGAATTGCTTTTGGGAAAATTCGATTGACTTAAGACAATACCTAAGGAAAAATCCACCTAGACTTTACTTGTTATTTTGGCTCCGAATCGGACGATTTATTCATTCAACTTGTTCCGTAGAGAACCCTAAGTTATGTTATTATCCCTATTCAAGACTAATAACGTCTAATTTCTAAATTGAATAACCGAGACTTTTCTCTAATTACCATTCTAGGGTTGCATTAACTCGATCTATGGATCCCCTTATTAGGTTTCACCCTAATCCGGCAAAATCTTGTCACCCTATTTCTAGGCGCGCAATCAACTCCGCTTAATTATGAAAAAAGTACTCTTAGACAGGGTCTATTCCTCCTCTAAATAAGAGCATGTCTTGAATCAGTATCCTGGGATATCAAAACAAGAATTAAGAACACATAATTAAGAACAAGTCAAATATTTATCATACGATTTAGAAAATAATAACAAGATTAATATTAGGTTTCATTCCCCTTAGGTATTTAGGGGATTCAGTTCATAACTAAATAAGAAAACATCTCCGAAGAATAAAGAATACAAAACATAAAGAAAACCCAAAACTCCTGAAGGGAAATTGAGGAGAGAACTTCAGTCTTAACGATGAATCTGGCTTCTGAGATGGATCAATTGGCTTCCTTGGAGTAATTCCTTACCCTCCTTCTCCGTCTCCCATTTTTTCCTCTTCTAAGGTGTATTTATAGGCTTTGGAATGCCTAGAAGCCATCAAAAGTGGCCTTTTCCGAATTGGACTTAACTTGGGCTCAGCAGGGACACGCCCGTGTGACACACCAGTGTGTGATTACTTTAGGCCGTGTTCGAGCCTGTTAGAATGGCACGGCCGTGTGCTATGCCCATGTGAGTCGTGCTCTAATTCTGCCAGATTGACATGGCCGTGTGGTCTGCCTGTGTGAGGAGGTTCAGGCCGTGTTGATTTCGTACTTTGACCCATTTTCTTCGTTTTTGGCCCGTTTCTCGTTCCTTTCACTCTCTTATGCTTTCCTAAGTGTAAAACATGAAATTAAAGCATTAGGAGCATAGAATTCGCCAATTCTAATAGAAAATCATCCATAAAATGCGTCAAACATGGGGGGAAAATATGTATAAATTACGGTTTATCAAAATTCATGCCAGTCGAACATTGATAGCTTCAATTTCAGCCTATTTTTGCAACAATTTCAAATCAAGTCCTTGAACTAATACGATTTCAACAACTTCGCCTCTAATCGATAAATTCGTCAAAAATCACTTAATAAAATACTTATACATAACAACTAATACTTCCAATTCATCATTTAACATCTAAAATCACAAAGATTTATCAATAGTGACATTCAAAATCTTTAACAGTTTCAAAAACGAAGGTATTAGCTAGTTAGACCTAATTGTAACGATCTCAAAAACATAAAAATTAAAAGAAATGAGTAAAAAATGGACTCACATGCATCTAATGAATCTTGGCCGAAGCTTGAATATGCTTCCATGGAGGTTCTGTGATGAACCAAACAATTGAAGAAGAAAACAAGATGTTTTCTTATTTTATTAACTTATTATTCTTTTTTATCTTTATCTTTAATAATAATATTATAATATATAAAACACTTATAAAACTAAAAGAAAAATAAAGTTTTAACCGTCTACCAACTTAAGGATGGATAATTTACCCATTAAGACCATTCAATTATAATTATTTAATCAATTTAATACCTTTAAACTAATAGCGATTGACTTTTTAACTTTTACGATTTAGTCCTTTTGTTTAATTAACTATTGAAACATTAAAATTTATTAATGAAACTTTAATACAACCTTAATAACACTCCGTAATATTTATAAAAATATTTGTGGTTTGGTTTATAGAAATGATGTCCCGATACCTTATTTTCTAAAAGCATTTGACTTTAAAGTCTTACCACTTTAACTTAATTAATCATTCATATAACATAAATTATCATATCAAAACCTTTTAAAACTATATTTGAATTGCAAATATTAAATAATAATATTTACGAATTTACTTGTCAGATTTAAGACCCTGAAACCATTATTTCTAACACCACTAAAAAACGGGCTGCTACAAGGTGAAATAATAGTTTTATTATTTATTTACCCATGCCCCCTTAAGGAACATGTTTGCAACCATACTGCCCAAAGATTTTGCAGTATATAAGCATTGTTCCATTTAATCCAAACCACCTTGACTTCGGATCACACACCCCAACCCCAATTAAGTTTAGTAGTACTTAGAAAAGAAAATAATCGTCAAAAATATACCCACAATTTGGTCTGAAAGCAGCAAGTCCAATATTTTACTAAATTTTTTGAATTTTTTATTTTGTTTAAATAATCATCTGCTGTAAACTTTAGTATATTAGCATTAGTATCCCAACACACAATGTTTGCAATGGCTTGATGCACAAGGTAAAAGCATAAGTAAAAAAAAAAGGTCTTGGATACAAACTCATCACTACATACACCATTTGCCAATAAATTTGGAGAAATATAGAGTAACCACAAACAAGTTTGTAAACTTGTAAAACCTAATATCTCAAGTCTTGCCCATAAACTTTCTATTATCCTGAAACTATCTAAAAATTAATTAAGTGAAAAGTAATAAAAAGAAAGTGGTTGGACAGAGTAAGATGGACTTCATGAAAGGACTGGACAACAACTAAGCCAATTCTTCTGTAGCAAACTAGATTTTGCTGCATTATTGCATATTGCACCAAAACATTCAACCAACACATGATATTCATCAGTTATAAATGGAACTTACTTTCATGCAGTTTTCACCTCATCAATCACATTTCTTTATGTATAAGACAGCTAACAACTTTTATGGTAAAATTTTTTTCCAAGTTATTCGGTGGCAATCTTTGAGTAGACAACTTAGTGTGTAGCAGTTGGATGAAATTCAGAGCCATTTATAACAGCTTCCTTCAAGCTTTACAATATTCCAAATAGTCATTCTGTGCCATAACATCAACAGTTACATATAAAACGTCAGAAGCTAATGATTTTCAAGTGCCTTCAAACAGGATTTTATTTCTTCAAAAATCAAAACTGGTACAGAGAAATTTTGTATACATTTGTCAATAAGCAGGCAGCATCAGTGACCCCTAATATCAGCCTTTTCTATAATATAGTTGACATTTAAATATATTAATCAACAAGTATAATCCCTATGTCAACCAAGATAATAAGTATATGGCATTTCTTTGAAGCTTTTGGCAGTGCACATATATTTTTACTCATCACTCTCAACTCTCTCTTTGTCACGTATGTGATCTCTACCGTCAAACTCTCTAAAACCCTTGCCTTCTTCAAGAGATACTTGACCAGTTGAAACTCTACATGCTTTCTTTTCAATACAAAAATCTTGATTGCCTTGATATGATGTTGTAAACAAGAGGGATCTTTCTTCGGTATACGTTAGTTCCGGGACCAAAGTCCTGAAAAACAAGACCAAAACATTTACAGCTACAATTAAACTAGTTCAACACTGCAATAATATGTATATATGCAATTTCATTCCTTAATTCATACCTCCAGTTCAAAAGCAAGGGTTTCAAAACATGGACATCTAACAAGCATGTTTTCCCATCCAGCATAGTAGGCACCCATCTTCAAAGAAGTCAGGTTTGGAAATTCAGGAATTAGGCTGGGCCTCATTAGCATAGCTTGAATCTGAAAAAGGAAGGTTGGTTATAGTTAAGTCACTCAGTCATTGTTTGTTCTTTTTTAGTAGAAAATGAAATCCAGAAGGATTTTTTTTGTACCTCTGAGCAAATACCGGTTAAATGAAATGATCGAACACAACTGAGTGCTCTCATCAAATCAAGCACTGAAGTAGTGTCATTGCAGTAGTTTGAAGACCTGTTGGCTATAAATCCAATACAAATGCATGCTTCTTAAAGAGAGTTTAGGTTTCTGAGTGAGAGTCTTGTTTCTTCACAGTAGATGTAGCAGAAATCAAAGCAGACTAGATTCGGGGTGTTAATCTCCAGTTCACAACTAGGGGAAATATCACCACCACTTATGGTTAGCCTCTGCAGGGTAGGATGGCAAACATTGAGTTTGTTTAGGTTGCTGAGTTTACATGATTGAACAAGCAATTCCTCTAGCGAAATGCAGCTCGAAAGTAGCCTTCTAATGGATTCATCATCAGAGAATTTTAGAAAATTAAGATTGAGAACTTTGAGTTTCGGCAGACAACAATGGGTGCGAATAGTCAGGATGAGACTTGGAAGGTTGAATAATCTCAATGTGAGTAATGTTTTACAAGTGAAAACCGCGAATTCCAGCTCAGTGAAGTGTCTTGTTTCGAAGGATCTACTTTGAAAGATCAAATCAAGTTCTCTAATGCCATGCCTTACTGCATACAATATCCATTCATTGATCTTGCGATGATCAATTCTGGGTGCACAGCAGAGACGAAATCTATCCACATTGATATACTTACGTAAGGACAGAAATCCATCCAAAAATTTCATGAATCTATTACGTAAAGCCTTATTCCGTAGAACTCCATCAAGCTCAATATTAGATATGGAAGTAAAAAGATCCTTCCATCTGGTTGACAGAAGGCATTGTTGGTGTTAGAACAAAGAACAAGCAAGGTTCAGCTAAAACTTGAGCAGCCAGGCTCGATACTTGCTGAAGAATCAAAACAAAATTCAAAGCAAAAACAAAGAAAGATGGAGAGTGTATTGAATGAAAAATAATAATGGTTTTCATTAACATGAACAATGGCATAAAGCCAATACAAATACAAAACATTTTCTGATCAAGGTAAGGCTAACATCACCTAAAAACTACCTAACACCACTAATTACATTGAAAACAAAAAGATAATACAAAAAGATAATGTCGAAACCATTTTCAAATCGAGTTTTGAAAAATGAGAATCGATTTTAAAAAACGAAAACGGGAGTCACCACCAATCTTTTTAGGTGTGATTGGATCACCTTTAAAACATTTTGTTTTAAAATCATTAGTTTTGGTCCACGAAATAAAAGAATGGGTTCGGGAGTCGGTTACGTACGAGGAAGGATTAGCACCCTCGTAACGCCCAAAAATTGGTACCTAATTGATTATCAAATGTCTTTCATGTCGGAAATTTAAAAAATTTTAAGATATAATCCTCTTTAAAATACTTTGATTTTGAAAATTTGGGTTCACTCGTATCAAAACATTGACACTAAGTTAACCTTTTGGAAATCTCTATCTCAAACGACAAATCGCCACATCCAATAAGTTAGGACACAACGCTTTGAAATTCCAAGACAGGTTGCTCGTATTTTGAAAATCTTAAAAACTTAGAAGGGTACTTGACTATTCGAACTCAACGAGAAAAGTTGCAACCCAATAAGTTAGGGCACTACTTTTCTTGAAGCTTTCAAATACTAAGCATTGCCTTTTTATTTTTATAAAACTTTTAAATATTGTTTTAAATGACCTTTTAGAGTGACAATTCTATATTACGAAACATAGATATTCAAATAGCATATATTATAAAGTATTATAACACTTTATATAAATGCAATCACTATATAGAGGTAAAATAGAATAATAAAAATAATCATGCTAAGCAAATAGGAATATACCAAAAGAAAGCATAATAAATGCACTAATTATATACAATATATCATAAATAAAACATTAAATAACATAAAAAACATGGTAAATATTAATGTGTAAAATATGTATGAGTAAAAATAGATGACATGCATAGCAAATGGATAAATAGAATCTACATAAAATATAAAATCCAATAATTTAATGTACACATGAATGGATTAATAAATAAAATGATGCATATAATACAATATATCAATGTACATATATAAAAATATGCATTTGAAAGTAAATTATAAAAGTCTAAGATATTACATAACATATGAAATACATAACATAACAATAATACATTAATGCTAAAGTAAAACAAATATTGTATAATAATAAAAAACATAAGTTTTAAAAATATATGTATAATATAAACAATTGATAAATAGAATGAGCATATAAAAAAATGTGATATTTAATAATAAATTTAAAATATAATATATAATAAAAATATATTTATAGGAATAATAATTATATAAAAATATAAAATATATTGGTTTAGAAAAATAATGTATAAAATATCAAATATGTAAAATAATTTATATTTATAATGAAATGATTATATAATATATATACATGCATAGAAAATATATATTTGAAAATAAACTATATAAAAGGTTAAATATTATGATATATAAAATACATAATCAAATGTATAAAAGATAGGAAAAAATATACATATTTGAAAAATGAAGAAATTAAAATAAAAAGAGTTGAAAAACTAAGATAGACGAAGAATAAAATAAGAACAAACCACAGAGAGTAAGAACGCAAGAGGGAGAGAAATTTGAGTGAATGCTCTTCAAGAATTCTTATTGCTTCCCAAAACTCAAGTGATTTACAATGAAGGGAGAGGCCTCTATTTATAGTTGAGCCTCCCCAAATCCAACGGTACAGATTAATTACATCAACGGTTAAGATTAAAGGATATCTACAAATTAAATCTCCAAGATTACAAAATCATATCTTCTAAGATTGTATATCATATCTAAGATTGCAATCATATCTAAGATTGTATCATATCTAAGATTGCAATCATATCTAAGATTGTATCATATCTAAGATTGCAATCATATTTAAGATTGTATCATATCTAAGATTACATATCATTGAAGATTATATTTTCATATGAGTCAAGCTTGTAGATGGACCTTAAATCTTTTCAAGTAATGGGCCATTCCGATTGGGCCAAATTATATTTGTAATTCTGGACTGAACTTGGACTTCATTTTTTTTTGGGGGGGTTTATTATTTTAAATACTGAAATGGGCCGGGCAAAATTGAGTGTCTACAGCTGCCCCTCTTTGCTCATTGCTATGTAATAGGAATTGAGCAAAGACCATAAAGGACCAAATTTGCCCGGCCTAGCCCAATCTTTGCGATCTTTTCCTCGAATGGTCTTCTACCTTCTCCCTACGACCTCAAGAATGCTATGTTGATATCTTTGATCTGTTTTCTGCCGAACACAGAGACACTGAGTCTGCTTCTTCGATTTGTAAGGATGTCAAATCATCTTGAGTCTGTTTGAGAACATTTGAGAATCATATCTGCAAGGTCCTCGACTTGTTCCTTGTAAGCACAAAGATGCCTAAACCATCTTGAGTCTGTTTGAGAACATTTGAGAGTCATGTCTGCAAGGTCCTCGATTTGTTCCTTGTAAGCACAAGGATGCCAAACCATCTTGAGTCTGTTTGAGAACATTTGAGAGTCATATCTGCAATGTCCTCGATTTGTTCCTTGTAAGCACAAGGATGCCAAACCATCTTGAGTCTGTTTGAGAACATTTGAGAGTCATATCTGCAATGTCCTCGATTTGTTCCTTGTAAGCACAAGAATGCCAAACCATCTTGGATCTGCTTCAGTATAAACATCTGAAGGTTAGATCTGCTATATTTGAGAACGTCTGAGAGTCAAATCTGCTATGTCCTCGATTTGTTTCTTGTAAACACAAGAATACCAAATCATCTTGGATCTTCTTCAGTATAAACATCTGAAGGTTAGATCTGTTATATTTGAGAACGTCTGAGAGTCAAATCTACTATGTCCTCGATTTGTTCCTTGTAAACACAAGAATGCCAAATCATCTTGGATCTGCTTCAATATAAACATCTGAAGGTTAGATCTGCTATATTTGAGAACGTTTGAGAGTCAAATCTGCTATGTCCTCTCTTTGTTCCTTGTAAACACAAGAATGCCAAATCATCTTGGATCTGCTTCAGTATAAACATCTGAAGGTTAGATCTGCTATCTTTGAGAACGTCTGAGAGTCAAATCTACTATGTCCTCGATTTGTTCCTTGTAAACACAAGAATGCCAAATCATCTTGGATCTGCTTCAGTATAAACATCTGAAGGTTAGATCTGCTATCTTCGATCTGTTCCCTATAAACACAGGGATGCCAAATCTGCTATCTTCAACTTGTTCCCTATAAACACAGGGATGCCATGCTGAAATCTTCAATCTGCTTCGCTGTAAGCACAGGAATGTCAGATCTACTATCTTTGATCTGTTCCCTATAAACATAGGGATGCCAAATCTTATTTCTTTGATCTACATTGTCCCATAAAAGACATAACCTGTAGAATGCGTATGAGTTCATGCCTATGATCGAAGTGAGTCAAATTCTCCTAATTAGACATGTTATAATGCAAAATGTTATGAATATGACCCTTATTTCAGCGTCATCACTCATTCTCTCATCGAAGTTTTAACTTTATACTTCTTGATGTATCAATCTTACTCTGCTTGTATGCTTTGAATCAACTTAGTCCTATTGTGCCATTCTCTAAATGTTGTGACCCGCTGGAGATGTTTATGAAATGATCCTTTCTTAAGATCAATTTAAAATGTCCCACCACCTTTTGGACTGAAGAAGAAATTTCCCCGAGTATATCCGACCCTCAAATATGGAAATTCTTTAAACAATTGTCTTGTTTCAGTTTCTTGTATTATCTAGAAATTTCCAGAGTAATATGCAAAACTTCGTTTGTAAAGATATTTAGTTCATCAATCATTATTTCTATGCAACACACTTTATGAATAATGGGACGAATAAATTGATCTTGAGGATAATGATTTATCAAAAAGACAAAGGAGGTTAATCTAAGAATCTATCTTTGAGAAGAAAGAGAATCCAAAGATAGTAAACAGGATAAAAAATCAGATGCCCTAGATATCGCCGCTTGAGCGTCTATACACCAGCTCCATGAAGACTTTCTTGAGTTCAACATGTGTTTAAAAGATCCAAAGTAATTCGTTGATGCCTCGATATGTAACATACTTCACTTTTCGTCGAATTCGGTATAGCAAGGTCCTTTGCATGACTTTCCAAATTTAAGTCGCCCTTTCGGTTTTCAACTCAAAACCCTTTGGTCTCAAAGCGCCTTTGGGTTTTCACCTTGGCCTCTCCATCTTTTTCTTTTTTCTCTTTATTTTTTTCACTTTTTCTTTTCTTTTTTTATTTTTTTTTTGAAATAGAAGTCCCAAAGTGCCATTTGTGGGTTTTCACCTTGGCTTCCCTTCTCCTTTAGACAAAGTACTTTTTGACTGAGTCCGAATTCACTGGATCAGATAAAGTCTTCCTATCCATTTCTTGTCAAAATCAATGCACCTCTAGAGAAAGCCCTCTTCGTAACATATGGCCCTTCCCAATTCGGCATCCTTTTACAAGGTTTCTTTTATGAGATTCTTTTGGACGAACCTTCTTTGTCATAAGTCTGTGTCATCCATTCTTGGTACATTTGCTTAGGATGAATACTAAGTTAAGTTTACTAGAGGTATTCAATTCTTGACTCCATCAAAGCTTGGAGGAAAAATCTTGATTCATAAACCCATGAGAAAGGGATTACCCCAGCAGCCGTCCTGGCTATTGTTTGTCAAACCCTAAAAAAAGATGGTTCAGTGATTCTCAGCAAACAAGAATGAAGTTGCTGACTTTATCCTTCAACCTGGAAAGCTGAGGTACAGAGATTACTCTTGGAGCATACATCCCACCATGACTCGATGATGTTTCTGAAGCATCCCTAATTTTCATAAATTGCCCGCAACTGTGAAGCTGCCAAATGAGCGTAGCAAATAGGAGGCACAACAAATATGGCTGTAGTGCTCCTTTGATACATATAGGATAGAGAATGAACAAACTCTTGCAGATCATCAGCCAAAAACCCAACCTGGTCTAAGAGAACATAATAGTGGGTCTGCCTCGTGATTCCAATCATTCCAGCATAGGTACCAAGGTAAGAAGCATTGTTCTTTGGATGGCATACTTTGTTGTCAATGACAATACCATGTAGCACATTGTCAGGAGATCCCTGCTGAAAAAAAAACTTGGTATGATGGTTTTTCATACAATAATAACCACAATCTTTAGGGTTCCACTACTCGCCAAGGAACTTGCAAGCCTCAATAACTTGATCAAAACTTGATTGAATTGAGACTCGCTAACCTTCTCCCTGAAAATAATGATTTGATCAGGTTTCCTCTTCTCTGAACTTGTATAGAAGTCTAAGAGAGCTTCCTTCATGATACCGTCGTCAACTTTGTCAGAAACTGGTTTTGAAGAAAGAATCTATCATTTTAAGCTTCAGAGATTGTGTACGGCCTGATGCCCCATAGTTGAAAATCAATGGCCACCGCCTGGAGCTAACCATCGCAGCTATTGACGGCACATCAGACTGCTCAGGAAAGCCAAACAATGCACCCATTCCAAGGATGATGGTTGGAACCTTTGAAACAACTAGAATTGAAGGTGTTTTCCCCAGCGTAAGCATAGAGAGTAGGCGGTAGTTTCTTATGCCAATTTTTACCAATCTCGGTCATCTTTTGTAATTTGTTTTTTTTTTCCTTCTTTTTCTTTACTTTTGGCAACCTTTGTTGTACTGTGGTATGGCGCATTATCTTTGAAAAAACTGTAAACTTTTGGCATTGTGCAGTTATATATAATCTTTTTGTTTTTTTTTTTTTGAAATAGATGACTTTTAACTTTGTAATATTGGCATATGAAACTATCTCCCCCTCTTAATGGAGTAGTTGACGTCTACAAAGATGAGTCATTGTTAGCTTGAAACTTTTGATGAGCTCGGGCCCATAACATACATGCTTCATAAGTCTTTACTCCTTTAAATTTGGCATTCATTGTACAACTGATGCAATCCCTTTCCATGGTGGACCAATAGTGCCCCAAAACCTCATGTTTATCCTGGCAATTGCAAATCCTCCTGCATGCGTCTTTGGACCATATTTTTGAATTCCCATAATAGTCTCAACAAGGTCTTGTTTTGTCTCCTCAGCTAATTCCAATTTCGCAATCTTTCCTTCCTCTAAGGCTATATTTCCTACCACCACTTCATGGGGTAAAAACCATTTTCAACAAATTCAGAAACAAGTCACACTTTTTGTCACCTTCAAAGTACTGAGATTCCTCTAAACACATATCGCACTCAAAAGGAACTCTGAATCTATAGTATCGTTGCCCGTGTCATTGATATTTAGGGATCTATGATAGGCACAAAAAAGAATATAAAAGGAATAAATAAATTCAAAAAGGACTATTTACATGAAATGAAAATTTATAAAGAATGTCAAAGGTCAAAAGAATCAGAATGAAAGAATATTTACTCAGATAAATAATAAAAGTATGTTTTATTGAAAATAAAAATGTCTGAACATGAGCCCACTTCTCAAAAGAAATCTCATTACTCCTAGGCTTTAGAGCAACAAGAGTGTTCTGAATATTACTCCGTAAAATTCCTAAAGATTACAGGAAGTTCTTCTGCAGTCTAATTGTTTAAAGAACTTCCCGGTTCGTAAGGGCGAATGCCCTCAAGGTTTCTTTGTTCAGTCCCTTCTTCATGTATGACATTGGTGGGATTATTTTCATTTCCAAACACCTCCTTCTCCGGGTAAGCTATCCCTCTTGACACAAAAGTCAGGGATATGTAAGGGAACGTCTCTTTTTCACTTAGCCGTAACCCTCTTCTCTCTCTCTCTTTTTCTTTCTTTTTTAATAACTTTAACTAATTATGGTCTTTTTATAATTTAAATGCATATAATGCGATGTGATGTAATACAAATGCATGAATGCAAAAAGGTATCGATCTCGACTTAATTTCATTTAGAAAACTTTATTTAGAAAAAGAATATCTTTACATATGAATGGATTACAAATACGCCTTCGTCCCATGACCCAAAGTTTTAACTCAACAAAGCTAACTCTTGACAATGATCTGACTGTGCTCAATGTATCAGCTTGTACCTTTATGGTCCGTAAATGATCTACTACCATCCCGAATTTGAGCTGTAGCTTCACCCATAAGATAATCCCTACATCTATGGACACCTCTTCCAATGTCTGTGAAGTTGTTCTGATTATTTTGAAAGAAAGATTGGCAAACAAGTGGACATTCCTGCTTAACATGCTACCTTAAAATGATATCCAACACCTTTAGGGTTTCTTGAGAACTTTCAGATTCCTGTCCACGCAAAGCATTTTGAAATGCTTAGATGGGTATCTTCTCAGTATAGTTAATCTCTACTTTAAAGGTCTTTTAAATGATATGGACTTCTTTAATCTCATTCTTTTGCGTCCATTTTGACAGATCATCAGGGCTTGCATTTCCATTATCTCTGATAAGTGCAACATAGTGAACTCATGCTTGTTGTTTGGTTCTATAATAAATAAGCCTTTTACCATCATAAGCACAATTCTTTCCATCCAACTCACCTTTGTAGGTCCATGCATTCTGTCAATCACTTTTCTTCCAACACTCTTACCATCGACCATCTTCCTATGAAAGAGAAATGTTGTAATGGTGGAAATGTCCATCCATACTCTTCTTGTTCACCTTAAAATGATTGGTGAGTACATTACCTTTTGCCCTGCAGCACGCCTTGCCATAGAGTGTTGAACAATCTTCTTCGTATCCAATTCTGCTTTGATTGGAAACAACATTAAGATGCACTAGTGGCGGAAGAGGCAGGAATTCCAAGACTACCCATTTTCCTTTCTGTTCTTTCCATTTTATCTCACTCCCTCTCCCTATGACATTCATCAACTTCCTCACAAAAGTTGGAATACAGTTAGCCCTTGAGTAAACTTTATCAACTTGAGTCATAGGACAACGCCACAAAATTGAATATTCCTCCACTACGGGTACCATATAGGCTTTTCCAAACGTAAAGCAACTGTATACAAGATTCCAATACTGAGTGATGGCCCAAAACAAATTCTCGTCTATTCCCAAGTCAAGCAAGTACTGCAAGTCCCCATGGTTGTTGTAGAACAACTGCTTGGCTTCACTACCCCATTGATCCCATATTTCCTTTAACCATGCTGATTATCCTGTGTGATACGAATGTAGTCTGACAGCTCTGACACATATCCCATGGCTAGACTATTTTCCTTTACTAACTGAGTTTGCTCTGACCATATATGGACGTTAGCGTTGTCTTCCACTCCATCAAGAAGTCCGTTCTCCATAATAAAACTCTCTAACTTAGAAAGTGACCGAAAATCGATATCTTTGAAATGCGAAATGATATGCAACAAAAGAAAGGAGATAGTTAGTATCACATGATAATAATAAACTCAAAGATAACCTGCAAGGGTAATAATTACGGTATAATTCTATCTAGGTTGAGCTCTTACGGTCCTTCTATATGTGGTTTAGTTCTAAAGTTGAGGTACCTGAACCAGTAGATTCCTCGATCCTCACCCATTATAGGCTCATTTGAATCGAGTTCAGTTCAGGGGGACACATTTCCCTATGGCTACGGAGATGAAAATCTCACAAAACCATAGGTACGGATGTATCCCAAAGTGATCCACTATCCCGCACGGAGGCAAAAACCTCACGAAGGCGTAGCTTCTCACTCCCACTTAAGGGTGTGACCACAACAGTCATGCAAATGCAATGCGTATTAGAATATAGCAACACATGCAATAACACAAACACATGTAATGCAAAGAAGATTAAATTTTAAAATTTTAATTTTCGACATTAAGACAAGAGATAATCAATTACAGACTTGACTCTCTTATTAGTCCCCAGTGGAGTCGCCAAGCTGTCGAAACCATTTTCAAATCGAGTTTTGGAAAATGGGAATCGATTTTAAAAAAAAAACAACGGAGTCGCCACCAATCTTTTTAGGTGTGATTGGATCACCTTTAAAACATTTTGTTTTAAAATCATTAGTTTTGGTCCACGAAATAAAAGAATGGGTTCGGGAGTCGGTTACGTACGAGGAAGGATTAGCACCCTCGTAACGCCCAAAAATTGGTACCTAATTGATTATCAAATGTCTTTCATGTCGGAAATTTAAAAAATTTTAAGATATAATCCTCTTTAAAATACTTTGATTTTGAAAATTTGGGTTCACTCGTATCAAAACATTGACACTAAGTTAACCTTTTGGAAATCTCTATCTCGAAACGACAAATCGCCACATCCAATAAGTTAGGACACAACGCTTTGAAATTCCAAGACAGTTGCTCGTATTTTGAAAATCTTAAAAACTTAGAAGGGTACTTGACTATTCGAACTCAACGAGAAAAGTTGCAACCCAATAAGTTAGGGCACTACTTTTCTCAAGCTTTCAAATACTAAGCATTGCCTTTTTTATTTTTATAAAACTTTTAAATATTGTTTTAAATGACCTTTTAGAGTGACAATTCTATATTACGAAACATAGATATTCAAATAGCATATATTATAAAGTATTATAACACTTTATATAAATGCAATCACTATATAGAGGGTAAAATAGAATAATAAAATAATCATGCTAAGCAAATAGGAATATACCAAAAGAAAGCATAATAAATGTACTAATTATATACAATATATCATAAATAAAACATTAAATAACATAAAAAAACATGGTAAATATTAATGTGTAAAATATGTATGAGTAAAATAGATGACATGCATAGCAAATGGATAAATAGAATCTACATAAAATATAAAATCTAATAATTTAATGTACACATGAATGGATTAATAAATAAAATGATGCATATAATACAATATATCAATGTACATATATAAAAATATGCATTTGAAAGTAAATTATAAAAGTCTAAGATATTACATAACATATGAAATACATAACATAACAATAATACATTAATGCTAAAGTAAAACAAATATTGTATAATAATAAAAACATAAGTTTTAAAATATATGTATAATATAAACAATTGATAAATAGAATGAGCATATAAAAAAATGTGATATTTAATAATAAATTTAAAATATAATATATAATAAAAATATATTTACAAGAATAATAATTATATAAAAATATAAAATATATTGGTTTAGAAAAATAATGTATAAAATATCAAATATGTAAAATAATTTATATTTATAATGAAATGATCATATAATATATATACATGCATAGAAAATATATATTTGAAAATAAACTATATAAAAGGTTAAATATTATGATATATAAAATACATAATCAAATGTATAAAAGATAGGAAAAATATACATATTTAAAAATGAAGAAATTAAAATAAAAGAGTTGAAAAACTAAGATAGACGAAGAATAAAATAAGAACAAACCACAGAGAGTAAGAACGCAAGAGGGAGAGAAATTTCAGTGAATGCTCTTCAAGAATTCTTATTGCTTCCCAAAACTCAAGTGATTTACAATGAAGGGAGAGGCTTCTATTTATAGTTGAGCCTCCCCAAATCCAACGGTACAGATCAATTACATCAACAGTTAAGATTAAAGGATATCTACAAATTAAATCTCCAAGATTATAAAATCATATCTTCTAAGATTGTATATCATATCTAAGATTGCAATCATATCTAAGATTGTATCATATCTAAGATTGCAATAATATCTAAGATTGTATCATATCTAAGATTGCAATCATATTTAAGATTGTATCATATCTAAGATTACATATCATTGAAGATTATATTTCCATATGAGTCAAGCTTGTAGATGGACCTTAAATCTTTTCAAGTAATGGGCCATTCCGATCGGGCCAAATTATATTTGTAATTCTGGACTGAACTTGGACTTCGTTTTTTTTTGGGGTTCATTATTTTAAATACTGAAATGGGCCGGACAAAATTGAGTGTCTACAGATGAAACTTGCAAAACAAAACAAAGCTGATTTTCAGCTCAAACTCTACCTAATTACATCCCATATCATACCAACTTGGTTCAAAATAAACTAAATTACAAAATGGAAACTTAAAGTAACTAAATGTAACTAAACAAAAGAAAACACCAACAGCAGCAAGGCTCCTTATCTGGTGCATGCGTGGCTCGACAACATGTGCTGCTTCCTTAGTTGCTTGTGCTGCATGGAAGCCAACTTCAACACTCCTCCTTGGTTTCCATGCTGCAAACTCCCATTAGCTCCCTTAGTTTAATGAACGTCGATGCATTAAGAGGTTTTGTCAAAATATCAGCAACTTGTATTTCAGAATTGCAATGAATCAACTCAACCTCTCGAGCTTGTTTCATCTCCCTAACAAAATGAAACTTGATGTTAAAGTGTTTTGCCCTTCCATGGAAGACAATATTCTTTGCAATTGCAACAATGGATTTATTGTCACACATGATCCCTGTTGCTTCCTCTTGATGCAAATTTAGATCTGCTAATATCTTCCTTAGCTATATGGCTTGATTCACTGCCCTAGCAACTGCTACATATTCAGCTTCAGCAGTTGACATTTTGCTTCTTGGAACTCCAACAGAAGATAGCTAAACCAAGGGTGAAAACATACCCTGAAGTACTCTTCATGTCATCAATCGAACCTACTCAGTCACTGTTTGTGTATCCAACTAATCTTAGCTTATCAGCTTTGCCATACAACATTCCATGGTTCAATGTACCCTTGATGTATCTAAGCACTCGTTTAGCTGATTGGAAGTGCTTCTCATTGCAACAATGCATGAACCTTGAGAGCAAACTGATAACAAACATAATATCTGGCCTAGTGGTAGTCAAATACAACAAAAAACCAACTAGGCTCCTATAGAAAGATTCACTAACCTGTTTAAAACTCCCTTGGCTTAATAATTATTCTCCAATAGCAACAGGTGTGCTTGTTGCCTTGCAATTTTGCATTGAAAACTTGGTTAGGATTTTGGAGGCAAAAGCTTTCTGACTTAAGAAGATCCCTTTTTGACTTTGATTCACCTCCATGCCAAGAAAATAAGTTATTCTTTCAAGATCAGACATCTCAAACATTTTTTGCATCATTGCTTTGAAATCTGCCAATATGGCTTGGTCTCCTCCTGTAACAAGCAAATCATCCACATACACAGACACAATAAGTTGTGTTTCATCATTTTATTTCTTGACATACAAAGTAGGCTTACTGAGGCTTCTTTGGAATCCTAAACTGAGCAGGTAGCTGTCAGTTCTACTATACTAGGCCCTTGGAGCTTATTTTAAGCCATACAAGGCTTTCTTTAGTCTATAGACCATGCATTCATTTTCTGCCACTTTAGAGCCTTGAGGTTGCTCCACATAGATTTCCTCTTCAAGAAAACCATTGAGAAATGCAAACTTCACATCGAGCTGGTGGATTTTCCACTCTATCTCAGCTGATAAGGCAACCAGTAATCTGATGGTGTCTAGTCTGGCCACTGGTGCAAATGTCTCCAAGTAGTCTAGACCATACTTCTGGCTAAACCCTTTCACAACTAGCCTTGCTTTGAGATTGTTCAAGCTCTCATCAGCATTATACTTGGCTCGATAGGCCCATTTTACCCTAATGACCTTCCTGTTGACTGGACTTGCAACTAATTCCATGTCTGGTTCTTCTCAATCATGGCAATCTCATCAGCCATAGCTTGTTTCCAGCCTTGATGTACCTCAGCCTCTTCGAAACTGCCTGGTTCAATTATAGCCACATGTGCTCTTTTATAAATTTCAGCCAATGGTCTAGTACCCCTGACTGGTTCATCATCAATGTCCATTTCTAGACCATTTTGATTAGCTTCAGTCTAATCAGCTATCAATTCTTCAGAATTAGCTTCTGGATCATTTCTTTTCCAGTTCCAGCTTGCATTTTCATCAAAAACCACATCTCTACTTACTTGGATTTTGTTTGATGAAGGATCTAAGATCCTATACCCTTTCTTGACTAAGCTGTAGCCAACCAAAATGCCAAGTTGGGCTCTTTCTGACAGCTTATCCCTCTTACTGTTGGCGTGTGAGCATAACGCAAGTAGCCAAAGACCTTCAAATGAGTCAATAATGGCTTAAACTCGAACCAGGCCTCAAAAGGTGTTTAATGTGTTAAAGCCTTGGTTGGAAGTCTATTTTGAAGGTACACAATAGTGTTAATTGCTTCATCCCACAGGGTTTTAGGTAAATTCTTTTCAAACAATAGGCACCTGGCCATATCCATTAAACTCCTGTTCTTTCTTTCACTTACCCCATTTTGCTGAGGTGTATAGACATTGGTTAGCTGATGTTTGATGCCAGCATCACTGCAGAGAGCTTGAAATTGAGCTAAAGTGTACTCAGCTCCATTGTCTGATCTAATGGTCTTCAGTTTGCATCCTATTTCTGTTTCAGCTGCAACCTTAAACTTCAAGAACACTTGAGCTACTTTAGATTTGTGCGTCAAAAAGAAAATCCAGCAATATATGTGTAACACCCCTAACCCATTTCCATCGCTGGAATGTGTTCCGAGATATTACCGAACCAAATACTTATTCGTAAAATTTTCATGCATCTTCTTCTATCATCTTCATTTCGCTAAGTTCATCTTTAATAATGCATAATTCATTATACTACCATATATGATCCTTATTCATACATAGCCGAAACACATAATTAATCATTATCAAGTTTAATCAAAACCATTACATAAGTTTACATCATATAACAACCATATTATACGATTTTATGTTATGTTCAGACATAACCAGACGACCCATTACGCTATCTCAATTTAAATACTAAGATCATATACAATAGGCAAATTGCAATTAATCATTTATATAAAGGTGTCATAATCGAACCTCCCCAAAAACACATAGTCAAAATTTCTTAGCATTTTCAACCCTCAAACATATGTATATTTATATATATATATATATATATATATATATATATCATTCATTAATAGCATTAAACATTATAACCAAGACAAATTATACTATGATTAAACATAACCAAATTCAAACTTAGTATTTAGGCCATATTCGCATGGCTGGAAGTATACATATCAAAGTACAAACAAAATACATATTAGCTTATACATGCCGTAATGTTCACTTAGACCAACTAAGAAGAGGGTACCAAAACATTGCAGGCTGGTGTGATGACTTCGACGATGGTCCCAAACACACAAAATGGATCAAAGAAATCTAAATAGGAGAATAGTAAACACACCAAATGAGTATTCAACTCAGTAAGTCGTAAGCAATATAATACAGACCATTAACATGAGATCATAATAAAAATATTGTAAGATCAACCATTTAACCATACCGAATTATGCCACAATTACTTAAATTATCGATTCAACCACAAGCCAAGTCTTGCTATCCAATTAAATATCAAAACAACTAGATAGTTTAGATCCTTTCCTCGAAGTATAAAACAATGATAAACTAGATCGTTCCATGCCTATACGTTTTATGTCTCAAATTCAATTTTTCCGTTAATAGCCCTAGCACTTTATTCTTTTCCAGCACACATTATATCCTCAACCGATTTCGCACACATAGTGCTAATCAAATTCGCACACATAGTGCCATGTTAAACCGCACACATAGTGCTTTGGAAATTCACTCATTTATTGACATTCAAACCAGCATACATAGTGCCAATCGATTTCGCACACATAGTGCCATTCAAATACGCACACTTAGTGCCAATGTTGGCTCATTATAATAAGGCAATTTACTTAAATCAAATAGCACATACAACCACATTTATAAATACGTATATCACTCCAAATAAATACCTACCCCAAGAAATTCTTTTATAATACGTTAGTATTAATTATGTATAAATTAATCAACCTACAAATGCTTATAGACTTACCTTATGTCGGAGATATGATTCCCAATCGTCTACTCAATATTCTTTGCTTTGCCTTTGCTTGTTTCCCCTCCTTTGGGTTCTTGAGCTAGAATAAATAAATTTAGTAGTTTAATTACCTTGCAAGATATTCATATATATGAATTTAATGATTCCACTTCTTCTTACAACCATCCTTGTTTAAGACATCAAACCTCAACTAATGCTTATATTATGTCTTTAAGCCGAATGCATTAACACTTCCAAAATAATATTATGTCAAATATGTTTACATTCAAATATATATAATTATGAATCAAACTCAACTTTGTAAGCCAACCTCCCTCATTGGGTCGATTATATAGAATCAAAAATTATTTCACAAATGTGCATACTATTTAACCGAATATGCAAGACCAAATTTAACTTTACCTATGTACTTAATTATAAGGCCGAACATACAATTTCAAATTTAATATCATTTTTATTTCATTTAAACACTGAGTTCCTCCACATAACAATTTGACCGAATGTTTCTAACTAAAAAAAAATAAAAACTCCACATCTATTCATAAGTTCATACCAATGTTCATATATCTATTAACTAGTTCATTCTTCATCTTTCTAATATTCCATCCAAAGCATCAAACACTATCCTCATAACATCTAAACATCACAACCGAATGCACATTTTATCACCAAATAGAAAAATCAACCTATGGGTTATAATATAGATTTGTCTACTAACTAAATTTCATAAAATTTAATGAAAAAAAAGAACATGAAATCTTACCTTGATTAACCCTTAAATTGACCGAATGCTTTTAACAATTTTTCTTTTTTTCTTCACTTAGGTTCGGTTTTGCAAGAAGAAGATGAACACTTCTCTCTCCTTCCATTTCTTCTTTTATTCATCTTTTTCTTATTAATCTATTTTTCTACTTAGATTATTTTGTCATTTACCATTATAATATATATTTAATTAGACGTAGTGGAGGAACATCATCACACGGCCGGCCACTTCATGCATTAAGGGCATTTTGACATGCAAATCCATGCTTTCTCACCTTGTTGTTATTTGATCCTTACAATTTACCTATCATCTTTTCTAAGTTTCTCAACTAAGTCCTTTCAAGAAAATTCACATTCCTAAGACTAATTTTAAACATTTTTTTCCATACACTATCACACATAAATATATGCAATTAAAATAAAAATAAAAACAAATTTTTGTGAGTCAATTTTCTGGTCCCGAAACCACATTCCGACTAGGGTCTAATTAGGGCTGTCACAATATGGTACAATTATCAATGAAAAGAATGAAGTACCTATTACCATTGAGTGATTTAGTCTTCATAGGGCGACACACATCAGTGTGCACGAGCTAAAGCCTTTCTGAGGCTCTCCAGGCCTTGTTTGATGGAAATGGCAGTCTGGCCTGCTTTCCTAACTGACACACTTTATAGACTTCATCATTTTCAACTGAACTAGTGAAATTTTCAGCCAAATCTTCTCTGACGATCTGAGCCATTGATCTGAAGCTTGCATGACCAAGTATTTGATGCCAAAGCTTGGATTCATCAATAGAAGCTGTATAAGCTGAGTTTGAGGCTTTGTTCCAGTCGACGACAAAGCTTTTATCTGTCATAGCCACTGTCATAAGCATGGATCCACTTGGATCACTAATTTTACCTTCACTGCCTTTGAACACAATTGAATAGCCCTTCTCCAGTAGTTGAGCTATACTCATTAGATTTCTGTCAATTTCAGGAACTAGCAACACATTTGTGATGAGCTTGTTACTTGTGGGAGTCCAAATCAGGACATCTCCTTTGCCTTCAGCCTTGATAAAGTGACCATTTCCAACTCTAACTTTGGTTTTGCAGCTTCTATCCAATGACTTAAAGATGGCAGCATCTGGTGTCATGTGGTTGGTACAGCCACTATCTATGAGCCACCCATTTGAGGCCTTCTCTTGAGCAGTTGAGCAAGAGACTGTAAAGACCTGCTCCTTATGGTCACTACCTTCTTTAGCTATCTGAGCTTCACCCCTTGGTTGCTGTTGGTTTTGCCTTGGTCTTCCCTTCTCTTTGTAGACCTTTTCAACATGGCCAATCTTTTTGCAATATTGGCACTGCACATCTGGCCTAAACTTGTATTTGGCCTCTGGATGACCAGGCTTCTTACAATGCTCGCATGGTCTATCCCATTTTCTCGGAGAATTTGACTTTGGCTTATCTCTCCAAGTCTTCTTGCCTTTGTTGACAAAAGAGCTTGAGGCAGTCTTGGTTTTGGCTTGGAAGGAACCTTCTTGGTGCTCTTCGAGTCTACTGGCTCTTCTTTGCTCTTGTGCATAGAGAGCATTAATCAACTCTGTTAAAGAGATGCTGGTTAGGTCCTTTGAATCTTCCAGGGATGACATTTTTGCCTCATACCTCTCTGGTAAGGTAGAGATCACTTTCTCCACTATCATTGCTTCACTGAACTACTCTCCAAGGAGCCTTATGCTGTTTACTACAGCCATAATTCTGTCTAAGTACTGCTTGACAGTTTCTTCCTCCTTCATTTTCAAGTTCTCGAAGTCCCTTCTCAAGTTCAGAAGCTGTTGTTGCCTTGTTCTCTCAGTCCCTTGAAACTCCTCATTCAATCTATCCCATGCCTGTTTTGGTGTCTCACAGGCCATGATCCTTGTAAAGATTACATCTGAGACACAGTTCTGAATACAGGACATGGCTTTATGCCTCTTAGTCCTCTCATCAGCATGTTGCCTGATCTGAGCCACTGTTGGGTTGGCTCTGAGTGGTGCTGGTTCAACATCTGAGTTGACCACTTCCTATAGGTCGAATGCCTGCAGATAGGTCCTCATCTTGACTATCCAAATGTGAAACCCTTTACCATTAAAAACTAGTGGTGCTGCAGGAGAAAAGCCTGATGATGCCATCGATTTGAAGATATACAATAACAGGTCCACTAAGACAAAAGCTCTAGATACCAATTGTTGGTGTTAGAACAAAGAACAAGCAAGGTTCAACTAAAACTTGAGCAGCAAGGCTCGATACTTGTTGAAGAAACAAAACAAAATTCAAAGCAAAAACAAAGAAAGATAGAGAGTGTATTGAATGAAAAATAATGATGATTTTCATTAACATGAATAATGGCATAAAACCAATACAAATACAAAACATTTTCTGATCAAGGTAAAGCTAACATCACCTAAACACTACCTAACACCACTAATTACATTGAAAACACAAAGATAAAACTTGCACAACAAAACAAAGTTGATTTTTAGCTCAAACTATACCTAATTACATCACATATCATACCAAATTGGTTCAAAATAAACTAAATTGCAAAATGGAAACTTGAAGTAACTAAATGTAACTAAACAAAACAGAAACACCAACAGCAGCAAGGTTCCTCATTTGGTTTATGCTTGGCTCGACAGCATCTGCTGCTTCCTTAGTTGCTTGTGCTACATGGAAGGCAACTTCAACAGGCATGTTTGAACTGCTTCTTTAATTGGAAGCGATGACATGATGTGCGAAATAACATGGTCCGACAACTCACTAAGTCTGTCGGCTAGGTCTTCCTCGTCTATTCTTTTGGCTTTTACGTCCCTAACATAAAACAAAAAAAAACTGACGAAGATGAGGTCAATTGAGGTTCCTTTTTGGCAAAGTAAAAAAGAAAAGCAGACAACACATACCTGGTTTTTAGGTTTTCAGTATTAGCGAAACCTTGTTTTCTTTTGATGGCTATGAGATTGTTTCTGATAAAAAAAAGAAAGAAGAATTGAACCGAAAAAACAAGATTTGAGAAACCCTGAACTAGTTGTTTAAATGCAAGTTAGCTCAAGCTGGTGGGGGAATTTATTTACGTTCAGAGTTCTAGTTCTTGTAGGATTAGGAAAACAAGATAGAGGGATTAATTAAGGTCTCTTCGTCGGCGCCTTCTTTTTTATTTTCTAAGTTAATTATTAACAATAAATTAATTATAAAATAATATGAATTAATGGTAATTGCTTATTTTCTCATGTATATAATTATACATTAAATTAAAATTTATATTTAATTATGTGATTTTATTTTTATTTTTACTTTCTCTACTATACATTATAGTCTAACGTTGCATATAATAAAACTTTGCATTTTTATTTCAGATTTTGTTTTCATTTATAATTTAAATATCAGTTTAAAATTTAAAAGCTTTTTTTTTAATATCAAATTTAGTTTGAATATTTTTAAGTTTATTTCAACTTTTTATTATAAGAATTAATAAAGAAATTTTTATTTACCATTCAAAAATTTAAATTTCTTATTTTTTGTTTAGGTTTAAATATTTCAAGGGTCCTTGTACTTTTTAAAATTTAAAATTTAATCCATGTACTTTAATATTATACATTCAATCCTTGTATTTTCTTATTTAACAACCTTGGCCCCTAAGCTAACTTCCTTCCAATTTTGCTGAGGCCATTTATAGGAAAAGGCAAAATAACTTTTATATACTTTGATATTTACAGTTTTGTAAATTTAACAATTAGTCTTTATAAATATAAAAAGTCTAAAAATTAAAAATATATAATTTTAAAATATGAAAAAATTAAAAACTTTTAAAATTTAAAGAAAATATAGAATTTAATTACTAGAATCTTTTGTCCTTCGATTTATGTTTTTAATTTTAAGCACTAAAAATGAACAATTTCACCTTTTCATGTACGAAAGGTATTTAAAACCCAAACTTAAAAAAACATAAAGAAACTAATGCAATACCACATATTTGCATCATCTCATCTGCTTAGCTACACAAATATGATTGATTTTTACACTGTTAAACCTAATAATTCTTTCAATTTTGTTTAGTAAACATAGAGCATCAATTCTTGATTGCCAAAACCAATATATATTAGTTATCCACGAAAACTCAACAATTTTTATCCCTTCGGAAAGTATATGAAAGTATTTTTACCATGAATAGTGGATATAAAAATTTTAAAGAAAATACTACAAGCACAAAAACTGGAGAAATAAAACGAGAGGTTTTCTTCTTGTGGTTTTAGCAAGTATGAGTGACCTATTGCCAATTGTAATGGTAATTTAAGTACATCTTAGCACTTAAAAGAGCTTGTTTTCTAGGCATTTTATAATTAATTATTGCATTTCCAATATTAGTATGTTCGGAACTAAATATCAATAATATAAGTATTTTCACGCATTTTTTGCTATTTCGATGACTCATAAGACTGACTTGGACGTCGTGAGTAACTAATAGGCTATTTAAGTGTGTAAGATGTCAACAAAACACTAAAAAAGAGTGAAATAACTCCAGCACTACGATAAAACTTTGAGGCCAGCACATAGGAAAGGGGTGGAGTTGGCCCCAAAAATTATTATTTTTTTTTTAAATTACAAGTATAATGTAAATTTATAATTTCAAATTTATAATTCATCTCTAATCTTTTAAAGAAATTTTTGGTTTCACCTTATTTGATTCCTTCATGAACAACTTATTCGGGCTTGCATTCACAAGCATGTTGAGTTGAAAATTGTTAATGAATTTGAAGACCAGCATAGAGTTTATGCATCGCGTGCCTAGATTAATGAATTATTTAATACTCTAACTATATATAAAAAATCCATTTTAACTTTTTATTTTTTTTATTTTTTAAATTTGCATATCTGCTTAGGCTAATCACCAATTATTGGAACATTGAGACAGATGGAGAAGTGAGCGAATAAGAGAAGAAACACGTGAAAAAAGCATTGAGTAGAGATAGCAAAAAGCTTACTTGAATGGCAACACAAGTTTATGCAGGGAAATAACCTATGTATGCAATGAACAAGTAAATAAATTAGAAATCAAAAAGATCAAACACACAAATTTACGTGAAAAACTTCTCAAAAGAGGATAAAAACTACAAGTAAAAGGAGATTTCACTATAATAAAAGGAGATTACTAAAGATGGAAAGAATCAAAAGAAAACCCGAAGCCTCAAAAGAAAAACCATTTAAAAAAAAGAACATAATTCTCTCAATCTAAATATTTCTATTGTATAAAACTTAGAGTAACTAAAGCTTACTTATAGGTTGAAATTTGTAGCATACATGACTAGAATATCCCTAAGTTAATTAGAGTTTAAGTGAGAAACTGAAACAATGTCTAAGTGAAAGAAGTAAAGCCGAGAAATTGAGGAACACGTCACCACGTCGTGACAAAGTATGGTCATGTCGCTGGGATGAAGTTTATTTTCTCGTCATGATGTCGGATGCTCGTCGGGATGAAGAGCTCCTCCTTTTTGCGATGTCACACACTGTTTATGCTGAAATGTGAGGCGTACTCCACAGTTCAAGTCTTACAAGGCATTGGAGAAAAAAGTGAAATTGATAAACCCCATTCATTTTAATTCAAATAGAAAGAAAAGTTCAAGGTCATGGCCAACTGAAGACTTGGGGTTTGCCATGTTACTGGCTAAGAAAATTGATAAGATCAATATGTTTTACATCAAAAAGGAGGAATATTACATCATCGGATTCGAGTTATCATATTGATTCTTTCATCCCCCCTCTTAGTACAATTAATAGAATTTTTTTTCTTTTTTTTCTTTGTGTGTGGAATTATGCAAGAACTGCATTTTAGCTTGAAATATAATTATATTTTTTTTTTACTCTTTTAGAATTAGGATCAAAATGAGATCACTTGTAAATTTTGACGTTTAACTTTTAAAAATTATGACTAAATTGATATAATATATAAATGTTGAGGGCTAAATTTATTATTATACTAATTTTTTTAACTACCACATCAGCTTGACATTTGTGACTTTAACAGGGGTGGTCATAATGACCAAACTATGCAACATGGGTGCTTAAAGTGCAAAATTATAACACCCTTAACCCATATTCATTACCGAAATAGGGTTACGGAGCATTACCGTAAAACTGTAACATAAAAACATACATTTCCAATCATTTCATTGAACATAGCAAAATCCATTCATACACATGCATACCATACTTTAATCGAGCCTTTGAGGACTTAGAAACACTTTAGAAACAATTTGGGACTAAATCGAAAATATTTGAAACATTGAAGAAAAAGTTAGCAAAATTTAAACTGTAGGGGTCACATGGCCATGTGGCCAGGTCGTGTGGCTCACACAGATGAAATATATGTCCTTGTCTCAGGCCGTAAAACAATTGAAATAGGGACACACGGCTGTGTCCCAGCCTGTGTCCATGCCCGTATAACTCTCTGAGTTGGGTCACATGGACAAGCCACACGTCCGTATGCCAGGCCGTGTAACACTCGAAATGGTCTCACACACTCGTGTGCTAGGCTGTGTAAGTTCCTGACTTGCAACCTTTAAAACCTACAAGGGACACACGGCTGAGACACACGCTCGTGTCTTAAGCCATGTGGACAAGAAATTGACAAAAATTCAAGCCATTTCTTCCACCCATTCATGCGTGTACCTACAAGCCATTTGTACCCTTAACCAAGGCATCAAAACATACCAAAAAATGCATAAAATGGCCAATTCAAATGACCAAAATCCTTTTAACCAATATGCCATATAAGCACCTCAACCACAAACAAACTAACATGCCTAAGCATGAGCATATTTAATCACATTGCTACCATTGCTAAACATAAATTACTTGATCTATACCATGTCAATATAATCTTACCATTTGGACCATTACTCACATGCATCAGAATCACATAAGTGACACAAACCAACCACTTCCAAATGGTATCAAGAACCAACATATATTCATACCATATTTCATTCATGCACATCTATTCAAAACTTTTCTAAACCATACCATAACTTGACCATGTTGAGGTCAATTCATCACTTACCGCTTTGACCATTCAAACATGCATCAACACATTGTCAAAATAACACACATCAACAAGGCATCAAAAATACCAAGGTTACATCAACCAAAATGACATATACATGCCAAACTCATTAACTAACATAAAGCACAAGTCCACCTATACATGTCATTGATCAAATCATCAAAATCTACCAATATAATAGCTGGACAGTGTGATAGTTCTCTAACGTGCTTCCAAACCGATCGATATTTCGATAGTCTGTAAAGTAAAGAAAATAACTACGTAAGCAATGAATGCTTAGTAAACTCATATAAACTTTAAACATAACATTTGATTTCAATAATGAACTTGATGGGGTAATTATAACACTATACTAATTTCACAAATTTTAGCAAACTTTATAATCATTAACTCATAAATGAATAAGTTCATCAATCATATATTTTTCATTCCTAACATAATAGGATTTATATAACATATTACTCAATCATTAACCTTTTCATAATACTATGAACCACTCCATTTACTTTCTTACCATTCCGTTTACTTTCTTTCCATTTCATTTACTTAGCATGAACTTAAATAACAACATCAATTCACTAATAAGTATATTTGTTCATGAACTAGGTAAATTCATCCACAGAATATGTAAGTTTCTCACTATAAGTACATCATTCAACTCATCAATCCATTTTTCATCATTTTAATCTCAACTCTGAACCTACCGTTTCGTTACCATTTCTTACCTGATTCATTTGCATAATACAAGACATAAGCATGAACATCAACCACATGATAAACCATTTCATTAGAAAATACATACTTTTATTCTTACCATCCTTTCATGAATATAAGCATATTTCCATTTGGATATTTACCATTTCAATGCATAACTTTTAAAATTAAACATAATACAATCCAACTAATAGCTTGACACAAGCCTAAGCATCATCAACAACACATGTTAGTGCATCAATTCATAATTCACTTGAATTAACATAGATAAGCCATTTCACATGAATAAAATTCATTTGAACTCATCATTTTCCTTAACATATCACGCTTTCAATGAAACTTACCATTTCAAGATTTTCATAAATACATGACATAGTTTCTTTTGAACACTTACCATTCCTTTTCCTTCTCATGCCCTTTAAACCATTTAGAATACCATCGGATACACGAGATAACTTAAATGAAGTGTGCTAAACATATAACCATAATATTTCATTTCCTTAACATTGCTCATGAGCTTTGAGATGGGTCTGCTCACACAAGTTGTAGGTCAAAATGTAAGCTACACGATATTGCTCACATGAGCTGTAGAGTATCCACAATAAATGTAGGACCTCAGATATCGATAGGAAATTCAAGACCAGCACCCGAAACATGAAAACCCTAATGACATGTCATTTGTATCCTATGAGTTTCTAAGGTTCAAACAGAGCTCGGTAATCATCATGACATTATTGGATTTACATCGTTTTATGAAATGATAAAATGCATAATAACATATATATATTATTGATTCATTTACATTAGAAAAACTCATTAAACATTTAATTTAAACAACATTTAAGTGATTATAGTTCATACGAACTTACCTGGTTAAATTGTAGAAATGTCAAAGTACAAGGGCTATTTGGTAATTTTTCTTTCTTCTCGATTTTACCACTCGTCCTTGATCTAAATTAATAATTTCATTAAATTAATTAATTCAGACAGCAAAAATAATTCATTTTATGCAATTTATTCCTTTTTAACATTTTTACTCAATTGCCCCCAACATATTACTTTTATTCAATTTAGTCCCTAAGCCTACAATATGCAAATTAACCATTTTTATTACAAACCCATGCCAACTGAATGTTCATAGCTTCCATTACAGTCCATATTTATAATAATTTCACATCAAGTCCTTGCATTTTCACTATTTTAACAATTTAATCCATAACCGTTAAATTATTCAAAAATCACTTAACAAAATACTTATAATAACAACTAATACTTAAAATTCATCATTTAACATATAAAATCACAAACATTCATAAATGGAAACATTCAAAATCTTTAACAATTTCAAAAATGAAGATACGAGCTAACTGGACCTAATTGCAAGAATCTCAAAAACATAAAAATTATAAGAAACGGGTGAAAAATGGCTTACCATGCATGAATAAAAACATGGCTGAACCTTGGTTCTTCTTGCCATGGTGTTTCAGTGATGAATATATCAATTGAAGAAGAAAACCTTTTGTTTTCTTATTTTATTAACCTTTTATTCATTATTTTATATTTATCTTTTAATAATAATATTATTATAACATATAAAGCACATATAAAATTTAAAGATAAAGCTTTAACCGTCCACCAACTTAAGAATGAGCAATTTACCCATTAAGGCCATCCAATTATAATTCTTTAATAAATTAACACTTTTAAACTATTAGTGATTAACGTTTTCCACTATTACGATTTAGTCCTTTTTTCTTAATAACTATCCAAACAATAAAATTTCTTAATGAGACTTTAATACAATCTTAACAACACTCCGTAAATATTTTATATTTACAACTCGGTTTATTAAAACGAGGTCTTGGTACCTCAATTTCTAAAACCACTTGACTTTAGGGTCTTACGACTTGAATTTAATTAATCATTCATATAACATAAATTACCATATCAAAAGCCTTTTTAAAATCATATTTGACTTGTAAATATTAAATAATAATATTTACTAACTTACTCGTCGACTTTGTGGCCTCGAAACCACTGAAAAATGGGTTGTTATAGAAATTATTTTTTATAGTTAGATAACTATATGTGTAGTTTACTCTTATTTTATTATAGGAATCTCAAGAACAATGAAAGTTTAATTCAGGAAAAGAGCAAATGCTTTCTATTTGAGCAAACAATGATAAGATTTTCATTGAATCCATGGATGAATTTTACAACAACATAAAGCCACATCATTTGCATTACCTTCTACTACATAAAAAGGTCTTATTTTATCTTTTTGTTTTTCATAGAGTATAATACCAACGGTTAAATATAAAATCAAAACATATATAAAGAAAATTAGAAGCTAATGATTTTAGAGTGCCTTCAAAGATAACTTTATTTTTTCAAAAATCAAAACTCGTATAGAGAAATTTTGTACACATTTGCTAATGAGCAGGTAACATTAGTGACCTCTAATAACAACTTTTTTTACACTATAGTTGAAACTTAAATATATTAATCAACAAGTATAGTTCCTATGTTCAAATTAGGTAATAAGTATATTGCATTTCTTTGAAGCTTTTGCCGATGCACATATATTTTTACTCATCATTCTCTGCTCTCTCTTTGTCACGCATGTGATCCCTACTTCAAACTCTTTAAAAACCCTGTCTTCTTCAAAAGATACTCCACCAATTGAAACTCTACATCCTTTCCTTTCAATGCAAAAACTTGATTACCTTGATATGATGCTATAAACAAGAGGGATATTTATTCGGTGTATGCTAATCTACGGGACCAAAGTCCTGAAAAACAAGACCAAAACATATATAGCTACAATGAAACTAGTTCAACACTGCAATAATATGTATCTATGCAATTTCTTTCCTTAATCCGTACCTCCAATTCAAAAGCAAGGGTTTCAAGTCATGGACATCTATCAAGCATGTTTTCCCATCGAGCATAGTAGGCACCCATCTTCAAAAAAGTCAGGTTTGGAAATTCAAGAATCAGACTGGGCCACATTAGGATAACTTGAATCTGAAAAAGGAAGGTTGGTTATAGTTAAGTCACTTAGCCACTATTTTTTTCTTTTTACTAGAAAATGAAATCCAAAAGGATTTTTTTTTTTACCTCTGAGCAAATACCGATTAAATGAAATGATTGAACACAACTAAGTGCTCTCATCAAATCAAATACCAAAGTAATGTTATTCCAGTAGTTTGAAGACTTGTTGGCTGTAATTCCAATACAAACGCGTGTTCTTGAAAGAGAATTTGATGTAGCCGAAATCAAAGTAGAGCAGATTCAGATTGTTAATCTCTAATTGTTGAAGTTGGCCTACATGCAACACGTGAAGCATCAAAAAGCAGACCAAGTCGCCTGAGCCATGTATGCAGTAGCTGAAGCACATTGCTACTATTGTATGTCATTTTGTTTTATTACTTAATTGTTGTTTTGTAACTTAGTCAGATTTGAACAAGTAGGTAACATATTTGATGTATTTAGGTGAAGTTTGAGCTGATAAATCAGCTTTACAAAATGTACAAGTTATGTATAACAAGTTACAATGTAGTTTAGTGGTGTTAGGTAAATGTTTAGGTGACATTTGCTTCTTTTTTACCAGCTTATGTCTAGTATATGTATTGGCATCAAGCCTTCTTTCATGGTTAATGAAAAATCATTAGAATTCTTCGTTCAATTCTTTTTTTTTTTTGCCCTTTTTTTGTCCTTCAAGCCCAATTCTATTTTGTTTGTTTTGCAAGCATCGAGCCTTCTAGCTCAAGAGACTTCTAACTTTATTTGTTTCTCATTCTTAGTTCCAAAAATTGGAATCTAGAGCTCATCTTCTTAGTGGACTTATCATTTTTCATTCCTCAAAACCATTTCTTCTTCAGGTTTCTCTCCAGCTGCACCACCAGTCTTCAATAGAGAAGGCTATCACATTTGGGTAGTAAAAATGAAGACCTACCTGTAGGCATTTGACCCATGGAAGTTTTTCAACTCAGATGTTGAACCAGCACCTCTAAAAGTCAATCCCACAGTGGCTCAGATCAGGCAGCACACAGATGAAAGAACCAAAAGACACAAGGCCATGTCGTGCATCCAAAATAGTTTGTTTGATGTGATTTTCACAAGGATCATGGGTTGTGAGTCACCAAAGCAAGCCTGGGATAAGCTGAAGGAGGAGTTTCAAGAGACTGAAAGAATGAGATAGCAACAATTACTGAATTTGAAAAGGGACTTTGAAAATTTAAAGATGAAGGAAGAAGAAATAGTGAAGCAATATTCAGATAGAATCATGGTTATTATGAACAACATTAGATTGCTTGGGGAATATTTTAGTAAAGCAAGAATTGTAGAGAAGGTTATCTAAACATTGCCTGAAAGATATGAGGCCAAAATCTCATCCTTTGAAAACTCGAGAGATCTGACTAGCATCTGTTTGACTGAGTTGATTAATGCTCTTTATGCTCAAGAGAAAAGAAAAGCTAGCTGACGAGGAAAGCATCAAGAAAGTGCCTTTCAAGCCAAGACTAGTCCTGCCTTGAGCTCCTCTGGCTACAAAGGGAAGAAGACCTAGTCAGGTAAGCCTAGGAAAGATGGTGCAAGAAGAAGATATCCACCTTGCCCATATTGCAAAAGGCTCAGCCATTAGGGTGAAAATTGTTGGTTCAGGCCTTATGTGCAATGCAAAGTCTGCAAAAAGGTGGGCCATGTTGAGAAGGTTTGCAGAAACAAAGGCAAGCTAAATCAAAATCAGCCTCAACAGCTTAGAGCTGAAGCTCGAGTGGCAAAATAATATAGTGACCAAGAAGATCAAGTCTTTGCAGTATCTTACTCAGCTACCAAATGGAAAGCCACAAAAGAATGGCTGATTGATAGTGGTTTACAAACCACATGACCCCTAATGCTGTTATTTTCAAAAACATTGATAGAAGCTTCAAAACAAGGGTAAAAGTTGGCAATGGACACTTCATCAAAGTAGAAGGCAAAGGAGATGTGCTGATAGACACTCCTACAAATACCAAACTTGTCTTAAATATCTTGTTTGTGCCTGAAATTGACAGAAATTTGTTTAGTATAGCTCATTTGCTAGAAAAGGGTTATTCAGTAGTGTTCAAAGGCAAAGAATGCCTGATTAGTGATCTAAGTGGATCCAATCTTATGTTAGTGACCATGGCTGACAGAAGCTTTGTGATGGACTGGAACAAAAGCTCAGATAGTGCCTAGACAACTATTTTAGATGAATCCGAGCTGTGGCACAAGAGGCTAGGCCATGCCAATTATAAGTCACTGGCTCAGCTGACCAAAGAGGACCTAGTTGAAAGCTTCTCCAAATCAATTGAGAAAGAAGATATTTGTGAAGTGTGTTAGCTAGGAAAGCAAGCCAGATTGCAATTCCATTAAAACAAAGCCTAGAGAGCCTCTGAAAGGTTGCAACTAGTCCACACTAATGTGTCTGGCCCTATAAAGATAGTCTTTGAATGGTAGCAGGTATTTTATCCTTTTCATTGATGATTACTCAAGGTATTGTTGGATTTAATTTCTAAAACACAAGTCAGAAGAGGCCTTAGTATTTTGCAAGTTCAAGGCTGTAACAGAAACATAAATAGGTTGCAAGATGAAAACATTGAGGTCAAATAATGGGACAGAGTATACCTCAGCTATGTTTCAAAGTTTTTGTGATGAAGTAGGCATCAAGCACCAACTCACCAACACCTATACACCTCAACAGAATGGTGTTATTGAAAGAAAGAATAGAAGCTTGATGGATATGACCAGATGTTTGTTGTTTGAGAGAAATTGTAACACCCCTTACCCGTACCCGAGGCCGGGATAAGGTACGAGGTGTTACCAAACAAACATACAAACACTAAACTAAAATACGGGCCATAAAATTTCATTCATATTTCAAAACGATCATTCACTTACACATAGTCCCTTATTTGAGTCTACGAAGCCCAAAACATACTTTAGAAAGGGTTCGGGACTAAACCGAGAACTTACAAAAATCTTGGAAATTTCATGCTTTAAGGCTCCACACGCCGTGTCCCAAAGTCGTGTTCCATACACTTTGAGACACATGGTCGTGTCTCTGCCTGTGTGGAATATACCTAGGCTATTTTCCAAGCTTTGGTCAACCTTAATCTCTTACACACTTATACAAAATCAAAAGCATATAACATGGTATTAATTTAATGATTAAATATTCTCAATTAAACCACAAACATAGCATTTTTATGTCATCATACATGTTTCTCTCATACTCATTTTACCTTGTTTATTATAGTACCACTTATACATTTATACCAAGATTATCATCTTACCAAATATCTTCAGCTTAATCATCAAGCATTCATATTTAAAACTAGATCATATCTTTATAAAATATCACAATTCAGATGCACAAAATAACATGTTTGCCTAAAACATTTCAATTCAACTCCATACCCAACAAGCATTACATTGAGACTAGTCATATATATATATACATGTCATGATACATATCATTCTCTTTCTGTTTTCTTATAAACACATATCATTTATTTCATTATATCAATATTTCATATACCATAGTTTCCATGTATTCCACATATATTTATTTTCCTCCTCCTCCTCTCCATTCTACATCCTTAATGTATATAGCATTCTTGTAAGTACGATTTCACAATTTACTAATAAATGCTCACATCAAACTGTCCACACAAGTCATAGTCACTTACTTATTTATAATTTGAGCTACAGAGCTCCAAATTAAGATCCGTAAATTTCCCCTGAAACTAGACTCACATATCTTTCCACCATAAAATTTTTATAATTTTTGATTTAGCCAATTAGCACAGTTTATTCATTAAAATATCCCCTGTTTCACTTTGTGACAGTTCTGACCTCTCTTCACTAAAAATTAATTATCTCACAGTACAGAACTTAAATAATGTTCTTGTTGATTTATCTTGAAAATAGGCTCATCAGGGATTTAAAAAATATAAGTTTAAGCCTCTAATTATTTTTATCCGAATTTTTGTGATTTTCCAAAATCAAAACAGGGTATCACGTAATCATTCTGCACTAGTCTCACAAAAACATAAATATCTCCAAATATAGAACTCCTTTTCTTGCTCTGTTTCTTTTATATGAAGATAAACTCATTAAGATTTAATTTGATATCTCATTCAGTCTCTAATTCAATTTATACTATTTTTGGTGATTTTTCAAAATCACGTCACTGCTACTGTCCAAAACAGTTTTATTGCTAATTTACTCTTTCACACTTTCTTTGTATTAACCTCATTTTAACATACATATCACAAATCATTTTCACCACATTTCATACATCACAAGTATAGGCCCATGATCACAAGGTCACCATAAAATCATCTTCATGTATAACTTACTTGTTTATAACCTTACCACATCCTGGTCACTTAATGAACACATCATTCACATAACCAAGTTCCTACACTTATTCATCACAAAACTCACAAAGCAATACATAGAGAGTCTCCCGTTGAACTCTTCGAAACAATCCTCGATACTTGGTGGTTTCAGCACATAGCTCCACCCATCATATAGTTCGGCTCTCTTGTACACACGGTGAACACTCAGTACCACCCATGTGACCTAGCCAATTTATCTCGTAGCTCTCTTGTCTACATGGTGTCCTTCACCTGGAACCACGCATTCGACCTAGCTACATATATCCCGTAGCTCTCTTGTCTACATGGTGTACACATAGTATCACCCATGCGACCTAGCTACATCATAATGTCTTGTAGCTCTCTTGTACACATGATGTGCACTCAGCACCATACATGTGACCTAGCTACATACTATCTGTATCATCCAGTCTTTCTGAAGGTTCAACCGGGATTTCTCTCTCTTTTCCAACAATTTCAAAAATCAAGTAATTATCCACAAAATATTATTATAAAATATCATAATACAAGTAATATTGATGTATTACTTACATATAAACTTACATCTCATTTAATATCAAGGCAATAACATTAAATTACACATTGCCTTATTAAAAATCATATGAACTTACAATTTCCCATAATATCCATAATCATAGAAATCACATTTATGTATGATAATTCAATGCACTTCACGTACCATAGACATATTTTTAAATCAATTCATAAACTTGGCACCATAATCATTTAATTTAACATAATTCAATTAATTCACTAAACTTAACTTTCAAATATAAATTACAGCATTATTGCTGTATTATTATCATACCAACTTACATACTTTCAACACCTCGGAAATCATAATAAATATATCAATTTTACATTGAAACATGCATAAATTAATGCTTATTATACATATAAACTTACCTCGATACTAAAACGGCCATTTTACCAACTTTCCCAATTTTTGATTTTTCTCTCATTCTAGGTTCAAATCTCGTTTTTCGGGATCTAAAACATCATATTTACTTATTTAATTAATTTAATATTCAAAACAGTCCTTAACTCAAACTTTGGCAAAATTACAATTTTGCCCCTAAACTTTTGCATATTTACACTTTTTCCCCTAGGCTCAAGAATTAAACTTCATCCCTTATTCTTATGTTTTATGACATGCTAATCACTTTTCCCTTCTATGGAGACATCAAATTCTCACTCTAACATATACTTATGACTATTAGGTATTTTTACCAATTAAGCGTTTTTACTCGTTTTCACTCAAAACCGAGTAGCACAAGTTGTCTAACATAATTTAAAACCTCATATTCTATCATAAAACAGCAAAATAAACACATTTCACCTATGGGTATTTTTCCAAATATGAACTCTAGCTTAAATTATTGCTAGAATAAGCTTAATCAAATTACCGGGATTCCAAAAACGTAAAGAACTTGAAAAACGGGGTTAGAACGGACTTACTATTGAGCTTGGAAAGCTTGAAAACCCTAGCCATGGCTTCCCCCATGCTAATTTCGGCCTCCATGAAAAAGATGAGTCAATTTTGGTTTTATTTTCCCTTTTTATTTCTTTTAATTACCAAATGACCAAAATGCCCTTCCTTACTAAACTTTCAAAAATTCCATCCATGTCCAATTTTTGTCCATTACTTAGAAATTGGTCAAATTGCTATTTAAAACCTCCTAATTAATATTTAAAATTAATTTCATACTAGAAACTTCTAGAATGCAAGTTTTGCAACTTATTCAATTTAGTCCCTAACTTCAAATTGAGCACTTTATGCATAGAATTTCTTCAGAAATTTTCACAAAATCATGCAATCATATCATAGACCTCAAAATAATCATAAAATAATTATTTCTATCTCAAATTTTGTTGTCCCGAAACCTCTATTCCTATTAGACCCAATTTTGGGCAACTACAACTCTCCCTCCTTTAGAGATTTTCGTCCTCAAAAATCTTACCGGAGTGAAGTTTGGTATATTTCTCATAATTTCCAGCATTACTAACTAATTGTTTTCAATACGATACTTTTTGAAATACTCTGTCATCAATTTGAATCCCAATATAACTCAGTCAACTCTGATATTTCTCTAACTCTGTCCTTCACTTGTCAACCATTCTCAGTCTCTGGTCATATCTATAATTATTTTATCACTGAACTCTTTGATTCCACACTTAGGAACTTAGTCAACATGATTCTCATGAATTTCCGTTATACACCTCATCGGTAATGGGGTGAGATTGTACAGTCTCTAACTCGATTCTGACATATATCTATATGACACATTTTTTTCATTATGCACATATGTCATTATAATCATACTATCCACTTCAAACAATTTATTATTCATATTTGTCTTACATAAAATTTCCAATTATCTCATTTCAAACAAGTGCACTCACTTATACATTCTATGAATTTTGAATAACTTTAGTCATCACATTTACTAATTAATTTAGTCAAGCATGCAACAGCATATGTAGGCCAAACAAATATGAATAAATATATCACTATATAAACTTTCATCTCACATATACATATATCACGAATTCTTATTCATACCTTCCCGAGTTTAACACATCATAGCTACACTTTATTCAAATACTTCAATATTACTATTAAATGGTCAGATGTAGCTCGGTTGGAGAATACTTCATTATAAACAAAATGGTCCTCATTAGTGTCGGGAGACATCACACTATCACATATTTGTGGCATGTATAACTAAACTCTCACACTTGCTATGTTAGTCCGAGGATCGACTAAACCTGCTCTGATACCACTAAATGTAACACCCCTTACCCGTACCCGAGGCCAGGATAAGGTACGAGGCGTTACCGGACAAACATACAAACACTAAACTAAAATACGGGCCATAAAATTTCATTCATATTCCAAAACGTTCATTCACTTACACATAGTCCCTTATTTGAGTCTACGAAGCCCAAAACATACTTTAGAAAGGGTTCGGGACTAAACCGAGAACTTACGAAAATTTTGGAAATTTCATGCTTTAAGGCTCCACACTCCCGTGTCCCAAAGTCGTGTTCCATACACAGCTGAGACACATGGTCGTGTCTCTGCCTGTGTGGAATATACCTAGGCTATTTTCCAAGCTTTGGTCAACCTTAATCTCTTACACACTTATACAAAATCAAAAGCATATAACATGGTATTCATTTAATGATTAAATATTCTCAATTAAACCACAAACATAGCATTTGTATGTCATCATACATGTGTCTCCCATACTCATTTTACCTTGTTTATTATAGTACCACTTATACATTTATACCAAGATTATCATCTTACCAAATATCTTCAGCTTAATCATCAAGCATTCATATTTAAAACTAGGTCATATCTTTATAAAATATCACAATTCAGATGCGCAAAATAACATGTTTGCTTGAAACATTTCAATTCACCTCCATACCCAACAAGCATTACATTGAGACTAGTCATATATATATATATATATATATATATATATATATGTCATGATACATATCATTCTCTTTCTATTTTCTTATAAACACATATCATTTATTTCATTATATCAATATTTCATATACCATAGTTTCCATGTATTCCACATATATTTATTTTCCTTCTCCTCCTCTCCATTCCACATCCTTAATGTATATAGCATTCTTGTAAGTACGATTTCACAATTTACTAATAAATGCTCACATCAAACTGTCCACACAAGTCATAGTCACTTACTTATTTATAATTTGAGCTACAGAGCTCCAAATTAAGATCTGTAAATTTCCCCTGAAACTAGACTCACATATCTTTCCACCATAAAATTTTTATAATTTTTGATTTAGCCAATTAGCACAGTTTATTCATTAAAATGTCCCCTGTTTCACTTTGCGACAGTTCTGACCTCTCTTCACTAAAAATTAATTATCTCACAGTACAGAACTCGAATAATGTTCTTGTTGATTTATCTTGAAAATAGACTCATCAGGGATTTTAAAAATATAAGTTTAAGCCTCTAATTATTTTTATCCGAATTTTTGTGATTTTCCAAAATTAGAATAGGGTATCACGTAATCATTCTGCACTAGTCTCACAAAAACATAAATATCTCCAAATATAGGACTCCTTTTCTTGCTCTGTTTCTTTTATATGAAGATAGACTCATTAAGCTTTAATTTTATATATCATTCAGTCTCTGATTCAATTTCTACTATTTTTGGTGAAATTGCAAAATCACGTCACTGCTACTGTCTAAAACAGTTTTATTGCTAATTCACTCTTTCACACTTTCTTTGTATTAACCTCATTTTAACATACATATCACAAATCATTTTCACCACATTTCATACATTACAAGTATAGGCCCATGATCACAAGGTCACCATAAAATCATCCTCATGTATAACTTACTTGTTTATAACCTTACCACATCCTGGTCACTTAATGAACACTTCATTCACATAACCAAGTTCCTGGACTTATTCATCACAAAACTCACAAAGCAATACATAGAGAGTCTCCCGTTGAACTCTTCGGATCAATCCTCGATACCTGGTGGTTTCAGCACATAGCTCCACCCATCATATAGTTCAGCTCTCTTGTACACATGGTGAACACTCAGTACCACCCATGTGACCTAGCCAATTTATCTCGTAGCTCTCTTGTCTACATGGTGTCCTTCACCTAGAACCACGCATGCGACCTAGCTACATATATCCCGTAGCTCTCTTGTCTACATGGTGTACACATAGTATCACCCATGCGACCTAGCTACATCATAATGTCTTGTAGCTCTCTTGTACACATGATGTGCACTCAGCACCATACATGTGACCTAGCTACATACTATATGTATCATCCAATCTTTCCGAAGGTTCAACCGGGATTTCTCTCTCTTTTCCAACAATTTCAAAAATCAAGTAATTATCCACAAAATATTATTATAAAATATCATAATACAAGTAATATTGATGTATTACTTACATATAAACTTACATCTCATTTAATATCAAGGCAATAACATTAAATTACACATTGCCTTATTAAAAATCATATGAACTTACAATTTCCCATAATATCCATAATCATAGAAATCACATTTATGTATGATAATTCAATGCACTTCATGTACCATAGACATATTTTTAAATCAATTCATAAACTTGGCACCATAATCATTTAATTTAACATAATTCAATTAATTCACTAAATTTAACTTTCAAATATAAATTACAGCATTATTACTGTATTATTATCATACCAACTTACATACTTTCAATGTGACAACCCTAAAGTGACCCTAGTCGGAAAGCAGTTTCGGGACCGCTAAACCGAGTCACCAAATTATTTGAATGTGATATTTATTGTCTAAAATATGTGATTATGAATGTGTGAAAGTTTTAGGCTTCGATTTAGTAAATTGCATGTGAATTTAGTCAAAAGGACTTATGGGTGACATTTTTGAAATGTGATAGGCTAATCTACAAGGACCTAATAGTGCATGTAATCAAAAGGGAGGACTTGCATGTCAATTTTCCCCCCTAATATGTAGTGGCCGGCCATGAGCATGGGTGGACAAGATGTTATGGCTAAAAACATGTCATAAACATGTTGGGGTAATGCATTATGTAAGGATTAATAAAATAAAGAGCATGGGCAATAAAATATTAGTGTTAGTAGGATGAGAAACAAAAAAAAAAAGAAAGGATGTGTGTGATTGTCCCCCCATTGCCGTGAGTTGAAGGAAAGAAAAAAAGTGTTCATCCTTTGGTTCATCCTTGGCCGAAAATTTTAAGGAGGAAGGAAGAAGAAAGGTTGAAGAGGTTCGGCCATGCATGTAACTAGGCTAAGGTATGTTTGATGATGTTCCATGAGATGCATGCATGTTTTAGTTGTTAGCTTGAGTTCTACCTAGCCCATGGTCTAAATCTTGCTATGTGATGGAAATGACACTCGGCCATGGATGCATCATTCTTGCTTGGTGTTGATGTTGTGTTGGTGAGATATCAAGTTATTTTTGTGACCAAGTTGAGATTTGAATTTTTGGAATGAGTAAGGTTTCCGGCTATGGTAAATATAAGGGTGATGGATGTTGTGTCATGCTAAATCTAGATGAACAATGTTAGTGCTTATATCTCGATATTCATGAGTTTCTTTCTTGGTTTTACCTCAAACCCATGAAGTATTTTAATTGGTGTTGTTAGAGGTTTCGGTCATGGGATTTTAAGCTTGTTAGTTTTGATGGTGAAATTTATGCCTTGCAAGGGTAAATGGTGTCTTGATGCATTCGGCCATGGTAGAAAGTAGATGTGAAATGGTAGTAAGATGAAATGCAAAATGTTAGTATTTGATTACTAGTGTATAAATGCGTATTAGCCGAGTTTTGAATTTGAAACGAAATGATATATAATCAATACAAGTAACCATACTTGTAGGAAGTATTAAGCATATAATTGGCCTCAACATATACATGCATACTCGGCCACATGAGAAGATTAGTGTTGCATGCATTCGGTTAGAGGCAAGCATATTGATGCCTTTATCTTGGTTAGGACAATCGGCTAAAAGGGAGTGTGGGTTAATATGTTGAGTTGATGCATGATTTCACATGTATGTGACTTTAATGTCTAATGTATAAATATGGGCTAAGTGCCTTGTGTTCCTCTTTTCGATGCTCAAATGATTAAATCAATTTATTTGTTTAATTAAGCTCAAGAGCAAAGGGGATCTAAATCCGATAAAGGGAAGGAAAAAGTGGTCGAATAGCCATCGAAATCGTTCGACAACATCCGAGGTAAGTTCTTGAGTAATAGAGCTTAAATTATGATTTGATTAGATCATGTTTTAAGCAAATCAAAATCATGCTCTTTGTGTGTGGCTATTGAGCCGAAATTGCAAGTGTGATAAGTGTCTTGTGTTTGAGTTTTGCTAATGAAAATGAAATACGAATGTGTCATGATTTATTGTTAAATGTGCATGGTTATTTGAATGATGTCCGGGCTAAGTCCCGAAGGCTTTGTGCTAAGTGACCATATCCGGACTAAGATCCGAAGGCATTTGTGCGAGTTACTAATTCCGGGCTAAGCCCGAAGGCATTGGTGCGAGTTACTAAATCCGGGTTAAGTCCCGAAGGCATTTGTGCGAGTTACTATAACCGGGCTATGTCCCGAAGGCATTTGAACGAGTAGCTATATCCGGTTAAATTCCGAAGGTACGTGATTCGGGAATGAACGATCTTGCTGTAAAAATTTTAGTTAATACGCTTGTAACATCCCAACATTGAGGTATGTTTCGTATGTGCTTTGAATTAGTTGAGCCCTTACAAATAAGTATTCGCTCAGTTGATAAATGAGCTACCGGCCTTTGGCTAAGTTGATATTTGTGTATGAATATAAGGGTTGGTAATGTGAAGTAAGTATGATATTGAAAATTTGTGCATATGAAATTATCTGTTTAGCTACATGAATGCTATACTTTGGTTGTGTCTAAATTCTTTGCTCAAAACTTACTAAGCATTTAATGCTTACTCCGTTTCTTTGATTCTCTGTTTTATAGATTTTGGTTCTTTAGCTATCGGACTCGGGATTTTGAAGTCGAAGTCGCCCACACTATCAAAGCTCCTTTTGGTATACTTTTGGTTGAACTTTGAAATGGCATGTATAGGACCACCCTTTTGTTGTTGGTCACGAACCCTTTGGTATTGTGTAAATTTGGATAGCCATGCGAAAATGGCTTAAATATACTTTGATCATAGCATTATAATCGTTTTGTATGTTGTCCGTCGAGAGGTATGGAAATGTTGGCAACGGTTAGTCATGGGAATGGTTATTCATGATCACTTTTGATATATGTATGACAAACTCTAGTTGATCCATGAAGGATCATGAAATAGGTAAAGTTTACCTTAAAAATAGATGCTGGCAGCAGCAGCGATGTGGATGTGAAAAATCACTAAAAATAGTAGGAATGAAATTAAATAGTGAATAAATTATTTAATCGAACCTTGATGAATCTATTTTCATAGGAAAGTAACGAAACGTTAATATGAACAGTATATTATGAGATGTTAAAGTTTTCGTGAGACAGGGCCAGAACGGTTTCTGGATCCCTTGATCTGACTTTGGAAATTCATTATAAATTAACCAGAGACATTTAGAAGTCATACCATATATGTATAGATTTATTTTTGAGTCTAGTTTCTATAGAAACAAACGGCATCAGTATTGAAGCCCTGTACAGGGAGATATCCAGGTCGAAATGCATGAAGGTCAGTGTAGTCGCACCCTGTAACAGGGGAGACTTTAACTAATAAACTGTACTAATTGGCCTGACCAAAAATTCTATAAAAAAAAATGTAGATGGAAATATGAGTCTAGTTTCAGGGAAAAATTACGAAACTGATTTTTGAGTTTTGGAACTCAAGATATGATTTTTAAAGTGAAAGTGACGCAGTTAGCCAACTGCCTGGAAATTTTTAAAATGGACTGTGAAAATGAGTGGTTTAAGCCGTTAACCCCTCGTGTCCGACTCCGGCAGCGGTCTCGGGTACGGGGTGTTACATTCAACACCTCGAAAATCATAATAAATATATCAATTTTACATTGAAACATGCATAAATTAATGCTTATTATACATATGAACTTACCTCGATACTAAAACGGCCATTTTACCAACTTTCCTAATTTTCGATTTTTCTCTCATTCTAGGTTCAAATCTCATTTTTCGGGATCTAAAACATCATATTTTACTTATTTAATTAATGTACTATTCAAAACAGTCCTTAACTCAAACTTTGGCAAAGTTACAATTTTGCCCCTAAACTTTTGCATATTTATACTTTTGCCCCTAGGCTCGGGAATTAAACTTCATCCCTTATTCTTATGTTTTATGACATACTGATGACTTTTCCCTTCTATGGCAACATAAAATTCTCACTCCAACATATACTTATGACTATTAGGTATTTTTATCGATTAAGCGCTTTTACTCGTTTTCACTCAAAACCGAGTAGCACAAGTTGTCTAACATAATTTAAAACCTCATATTCTATCATAAAACAGCAAAATAAACACTTTTCACCTATGGGTATTTTTCTAAATATGAACCCTAGCTTAAATTATTGCTAGAATAAGCTTAATCAAATTATCGGGATTCCAAAAACGTAAATAAATTGAAAAACGGGGTTAGAACGGACTTACTATTGAGCTTGGAAAGCTTGAAAACCCTAGACATGGCTTCCCCCATGCTAATTTCGGCCTCCATGAAAAAGATGAGTCAATTTTGGTTTTATTTTCCCTTTTTATTTCTTTTAATTACCAAATGACCAAAATGCCCTTCCTTACTAAACTTTCAAAAATTCCATCCATGTCCAATTTTTGTCCATTAATTAGAAATTGGTCAAATTTCTATTTAAGACCTCCTAATTAATATTTCAAATTAATTTCATACTAGAAACTTCTAGAATGCAAGTTTTGCAACTTATTCAATTTAGTCCCTAACTTCAAATTGAGCACTTTATGCATAGAATTTCTTCACGAAATTTTCAAAAAATCATGAAATCATATCATAGACCTCAAAATAATCATAAAATAATTATTTCTATCTCGGATTTTGTGGTCCCGAAACCTCTGTTCCAACTAGACCCAATTTTGGGCTATTATAGAAATTTACCCAAAACCTTATGGCTGAGGTAGTTAACACTGCTATATATCTTCAAAATAGGCTACCAACCAAGGCATTGGTTCATAAAACTCCATTTGTGTCCTGGTTTGGGTTTAAACCTTCATTTGCTCACCTGAAGGTCTTTGGATGCATATGTTATGCACATGTTCTAGCAGTAAAAAGAGACAAGCTGGCCAAAAAGGCTCAACTTGGCATTTGGTGGGCCACAACAGTGTCAAGAAAGGGTATAGGGTCTTGGACCCTTCATCCAATAATGTCTTTGTGAGCAGGGATGTTGTATTCGATAAGAAGTCAGGTTGGAACTGGGATAAAAATGAACCAGATATTGCTGCTGAAAACCTAGTGATAGATCAGACTGAAGCTGATCAAAATGATCTTGAAATAGACATCGATGATATGCCAGTTAGAGGAACCAGACTATTAGCTGAAATATATTAGAGGGTTGATGTGGCTGTTGTTGAACCTAGTTGTTTTGAAGAGGCTCAAGCTTAACAAGGATGGAAATAGGCTATGCTTGATGAATTGAGTATGATTGAAAAGAACCAAACTTAGGAGCTAGTTGTAAGACCAGCCAACAGGAAGGTTATTGGAGTGAAGTGGGTGTTTCAAGCCAAGCATAATACTGATGGAATTTAAACAAACTGAAGGCAAGGCTGGTAGTGAAATGATTCAGTCAGAAGTATGGCATTGACTACTTTGAAACATTTGCCCCAATGGTCAAACTTGACACAATCTGACTACTGGTTGCTTTGGCTACTCCGAAGCATTGGAAGATTCATCAACTCAATGTAAAGTCTACCTTTCTCAATCGTTTTCTTAAAGAAGAGATATATGTTGAACAACCTGAGGGTTTCAAAGTTGTTGGTGAAGAGGATAAAGTGTACAAGCTGAAAAAGGCCTTGTATGGTTGAAACAAGCACCAAGAGCCTGGTATGATAGAATCGTAGCTTGGGATTCGAAAGAAGCACCAATGAGCCTACCTTGTATGTGAAGAAGGAAGGTGATGAAACACAGCTCATAATCTCCTTGTATGTGGATGATCTATTGGTGATAGGAAGCAAAAATGCCATGTTGGCTGATTTCAAAAGAAATATAGAGAAGATGTTCAAGATGTCAAACTTGGGACAAATGTCCTACTTCCTTAGCATGGAAGTGTCTCAAACTCAGCAAGGGATCTTCCTAAGTTACAAGGCATTTGTCTTGAAAATTCTAAACAAATTCTCCATGCTGAACTGCAAGTTAACAAGCACACCAGTTGCTGTTGGAGAGAAGCTATCGAGTCAAGGTGATTTCGAGAAGGTTTGTGAATCAACCTATAGGAGTTTAGTTGGATGTCTGCTTTATTTGACAACCACTAGACCAGACATTATGTTTGTTGTAAGTTTGCTATCTAGATTCATGCATTATTGCAATGTAAAGCATTTACAAGCTGCCAAAAAAGTTCTCAGGTACATCAAAGGTACACTAAGCTTCGGAATAATGTTCACCGAGGTTGATAGCATGAAGCTACTTCGTTATGCTGACAATGACTAGGTTGGATCGATAGATGATATGAAGAATAGCTCAGGGTAACTGTTTACCCTTGGTTCAACCATTTTTTGGTGAAGTTCGAATAAACAAAATGTTGTTGTTCAATCATGTAACATTCCTAACTCGTATCCATCGCTAGAATAAGGTTACGAGGTATTATCGATCAAAACACATCATTCACATACATTTACACATTTAATATCAAAATCCATTCATCACAAACATATTGCCCCTTCTAAGGTCATACGAGAACTTAAAACATGCTTAGAAATGGCTTGAGACTAAACCGATATCATTTGCAAATTTTGAGAAACTTAGAAAATTTTAAAACATTTAAGGGTCACACACCAGTTTGAACAGGCCATGTGCCTCACACAGCTATCAGACACGCCCGTGTCACAGGTCGTGTGAAAACAAGGCATACATACTGGCTTGTACCACACGGCTGAGGACATGCCCGTGTGTCAGGCCATGTGAAATCTAAAAGGGTTACTGACTTGGGTCACACGGCCGGCCATATACCCATATGCCAACCCGTGTGCCTTACACAGCCTGTAACATCCCGAAATAAAGCCTAAATGGAACAGTATTTGCAAAACCATGAATCTGAGATAGAAAAGTTTATTGCGATTAATTTTATAATTTACCGAGTGATTAGATGTATGTGTTAGAATACCAATAAGAAATTTCAGTGATTGCATGTCTGATTTGCATATTAGGGCTTAATTGTAAAAGTTGATAAATATGAGTTATAAATGCTAAGGGATTAAATTGAAATGCATAATTGAAGTAGAGGTCCTTAAATGGTAATTAGACCATTATATTTTTATAGACAAAAATGGATATACATAGGTAGAAATAACTAAAAATTTTAATGAACGACATTTTAGTAAAGTGTCAAATAAAAAAATTAAAAAGGGAAAAAGATGGAAAAAATGTGCTCATCTTCTTCCTTAGGCCGAATGTCAAGGTTTCTCCATAGTTAAGGTTTTTTTTCAAGCTTCCAAGCTCCATAGTAAGTGATTCCAATCCCCTTTTTTAATGTTCTTTACATTTTTGGAGTCCCGATAACTTGATTAAGCTTATTTTAGCAATAATTTAATCTAGGGTTTATATTTGGAAAAATACCCATAGGTGAAATGTGTTTATTTTGATGTTTTATGGTAGAATATGAAGCTTGAAGTTCTGTTAAACAACTTTTGCTAAGCGATTTTACGTGAAAACGAGTAAAATGACATAATCGGTAAAAATACCGAATGTTCATAAGTACATGTTAGAGTGAGAATTTGATGTTTCCATAGAAGGAAAAAAAATGATCAGCATGCCATAAAACATAAGAAAATAGGATGAAGTTTAATTTCTGAGCCTTGGGGAAAAAGTGTAAATATGTAAAAGTTTAGGGGCAAAAGTGTAATTTTTCCAAAGTTTGAGTCAAGGACTGTTTTAATAAATGTGAGTATTAAATAAGCTAAATTTTTTTATTATAGATCAAGAAGAATGAAATCCGGAGTTAGATCGGGGAAAGAAAAAGATAGTGGACTAAATCGATATAGTTGATCGTATTTTGTTTCGAGGTAAGTTTGCGGTAAATAAATGCAATATTCTATTATTTTATGCTAATGTTGTTAATTTCCAGCATTTGTATATTTATTTTATGAAATTATTCAAAGAAGACTCAAGCATGAATTGGGAGAAGTAATTTCAGAAAGTCCCGGTTGAACCTTAGGAATGTGTAGGATACAAATGTCATGACATTAGGGTTTAAGGATACCATGTAAGACCATGCCAAGGCATGGCAATTGGTAAGGTTTCTAAGGTAAGGATACCATGTCAAGACATGGCATTGATAAGTTACTATAAGACAAAGGTCCCATGTAAGACCATGCCAAGGCATGGCATTGGTGAGTTCATAAGGCAAGGATACCACGTAAGACCATGTCGAGACATGAAAATGGTAAGTTTCATGTAACGCCCCAATTTTCGGGTTTTTCTGTGTTTCTGTGATTTTTAAAATTTTGTGTGTTCTGGTTGGTTAAAATATATATTTTAGTAGGTTAGTGGGCCTTTGGAAGGCCCAAACTTAAGTTAAATCCGTGGTAGTCTTCAGAATTTTAATTTTATGAACAGGTGATGCAATTGGCGTTTGGGCTTTTAAGAGTAAAGGGTAAAGATGACACAAAAAGAGTGTGGTGTAGTGGCAAGGTGGCGCCACTTAGGGGACAAGAAAGTGACGCCATAGAGGAAGCAAGGGGTCCAAGGTTCAAGTCTTGGCTCTTGCAATATATTTTGGTTTTTCTTTTCAATAAATCTAGAAGCAAGTAGGTGCGCTTTAAAGTTTAATGTGTTGGATTTATGACACAAATGAGTTGATGGCCTAGTGGTGGTGGCGTGAGTTGGCATGTGAGAGGACTTTGGTTCGAATCCCTTGGCACGCAAAGGTTTATTATTTTGCTATGTTGGGACGGCAAGAGTTGGTATTGGTTTTAAACTCTGGTGATGGAGGGATCCCACATCGGGAAGCTAACATAAGAGTAGATGGAGAGCTAGCTTTAAATAGAGCAAACCATGAGGAGAATAGGCATACCCTTCTTGGTTGATCCCTTTCGCTTTGTGACGTGCTCGTTTGGGTTGGGCGTCAGCTAAGAGTGTTTGGAGCGCGGATTAACTGCAGTCTCCTAACAGGTGTGTATTTCTCATTACTCTAGCAGTAGGACGGCTATTTCCGGCCGCGATGGGCTGAAATAGGCCATGTGGTCCCAATGGGTCTGTAGGCCCAAGTGGATAAGTTGTAGAATTACTAAAATACCCCTGTAAGGTAGGACTACAGATTACCCCTAGAGGGTAAAATGACTATTTTGCCCCTCGTGCATGAATGACTGTGATGATTGGCTTAGTTGACGTGGATTTATGTTAGTTATCGTTAATTCGTAAGTCTAATGTGTTAGTGATTGATTGTAGGATTATCGCGTGGGAGATATCGTCATCAATCGTCATCAACCAGGTGTGTAAACGACACCCACTCTTAGACTGAATCGGTAAAAGCCGAAATACTGAAACGTTGGTATTTTGTGAACTCGGGAGCGTACGAGTGCTCGTGAGACAGTTGTTAATGAATATGGTGCATTTGGATGATTAGAGTGCATAGTGTGCATTTTCGTGCACAACGATATTTTTGGGCTTAATGGGCTGAAAACGGGCCAATGGGCCAACGGGCCCACTTTGGTAAAAAGACGAGGTAAGTACTTCTAATTACTTGGTAAACGTTAGACTAAGCATGAAACCTTAGCAATAGGTAATAATTATTGAAATACCCTTATGCATGCAAAATTAGGATTTTACCCCTAGAGTTTTTTTTTCTGAAAAGCATGGTGTTCTGTTTCTGTATACGTATGCCATGACATATTATTTCTGTTGCATGGGACATGGGTTTATATTGATGGAGGAAGCGTTCTGGCAGCCTCGCTGCAATCTGGTGGCCTCGCCACATATATCTATTTTGGTGACTTTGTCACAATATCTGGCGACCTCATTTGCAATCGGTGGTAACCGCACATATATATATATATATATATATATATATATATATATATATCTGTTCTGGTGGCCTAGCCACAATATCTTTATCTGGTGACTTCGTCACAATATCTAGCAGCCTCGCTGCAATTTCTGTGGTGTATAGCGGTTGGGTGGGTCGATTAGTCTCCCACATGGTGTAAGGCTGATACGGGGTGTTATGGATGGCTCGGGTTGGGATTTCGCATTCATGATATATTTGTTTCAGATATCGCTATGGGCCTATGGGTTTCATTCTGATTTCTATATTGGGCCAACGCCAGATAAGTCGACTCGAGGTTTGACCTGTTTTGGGCTATGGTTGGGTTATGTTACACACTGAGTTTACCGAACTCACCCTTTATTTTCATCTCTGCAGGAAATCCCCAACCATAGTGGGCTTGGAGCTGTGAGGGATTCGGAGTGACCACATCATCTGCAAAGTTGGTTTTTCTAAGTTAGTTTATTTTTATTATTTTTATATTCTAATTTAATTTTGGGTTTTAAGTTGTAATAAGGCCGCTATTTAAATTTCTTTTTCCGCTATGGTTTTATTTTCTGATTATATTTATACTATGATGAAACTGCTAGTGTTAGGCTGTGCGGGTTTTTAAAATTAATTAATGTTTTCAAGACTCAACAAGCACAACAAATGGATAGCCTAAAGATTGATAAACTGACTTTTCATTCAACCGCTGTTTTTACAAAGACCACCCCAATCACTTAAACCAGCGAATGCATACTAATTCGTAAGTCCATGTGACACGTCAGATCTGGCCATAACGTTTGGGCCGGGTTTGGGGTGTTACATTTCAAAAGGATGCCATGTAAGACCATGACAAGTCATGGCAATGGTAAGGTACCCGTGTATCCTTAGTATTCCAAGTGGTTCAACGGGAAAATTTAAAGAGAATATCAAGATAAAGTAAGGTAAGACGAGTTATACTAAAAAGGTAAGACAAGTTCATGCTAGAAGAGCAAAGGTAAGTATATAATGTTCATGTATGCTTGATAAGGAAAAAGGTAAGTAAAATTTATTAATAAATTTGATTAAGTAAGTAAGTATTTAAGTAAGTGAGTAAGTGAAGAAGTTTAAAATATGTCTATGACAATTAATGAAGTTGCATTAAGTAGTATCATGCCAAGTAGTAAGATAATTCTTATGAATGTTGTTATTTATTTGCATGCAAACTTACTAAGCTTAATGCTTACCCCCTTTATTTTCCTTCTTTTTATAGTTTTTTCAAGCTAACTCGGGGATCGTAAAGTACGTCGGAGATCCGGGCACACTATCACAAGGATTATTTTGGTATAGCTAGACGTTTCATTTTGAGTATGGCATGTATAGCATCTTAGCCATTTTGTGTGTATGATATTATGATATGGCTAATGAATGGTATGTAAATGCTTGATAATAGTTAGCTATTGGAATGGCTAATCAAGGACATGTTTGGTGTTATGTGTGCCTAAATGCTAGTTATTCCATGGGAATCATGAAAAAGGTGAAATTAGCTTTAAAATAGTATCGGACAGCAGTAATGACATGAATTTGAAAAATAACTAAAAATAGTGTAAATGGATTTAGATAGTGAATGAGAATTAAATCTTATTGAGTCTATTTTCATATGAAAGAAACATAGTGAATAAAGGAGTTGTATTCTATGAGATATTTAAATTTTGGTGAGACAGGGTCAGAGTGATTTTTGAATCCCCTATTCTGAATTTAGAAATTCACTAAAACTTTTACAAAAATAATTAGGAGTTATAATTTATATTTATAGATTCCTTATTGAGTCTACTTTTAATAGAAATAAACAGAATGGTTATTTTAATTCTGTACAAAGAGAAAATTAATTTGTAGTGAATAGAGGTCAGAGCAGCCGAACACTGAAACAGGGGAAACTTTAACTAATAAACTGTGCTAATTGACTAGACCAAAAATTTTGAAACAAATTTAGTAGGAAGATATATGAGTCTAGTTTCAGAGAAAATTTATGATTTGAATTTCAAGTTTCGTAACTCGAGTTATGATTTATTTAGTGACTATGACGCAGATGGACAGTTTATTTATGAAAGATGAAATAAATTGTTTTGATTTGTTTAAGTGATCGGAAATTTTTTATTGATTCCGGTTTGTTTCTGAACCATTTCAATTTCATGTTTTAGGGTCTCGAGGACCCTTTTTAGGGACATATTGAATGAATGAAACTAAATCAATTTTAAAAGCAAATTTCTTTATGCCCCGAATTAGTAAGCTAAGTCTGGTAACGCCTCGTGCTCGACTCCGATGATGGTCTTGGGTAAGGGGTGTTACACAGCCGATAGACACACCCGTGTGTCTAGACCGTGTCAAAACTGTAGGATATACTGACTTTAATTCGAAGGGTACCCTAGGGGACACATGGCTGTGTAACATAGCAGTGTGTCGCACACGGTCAAGATACACACCCGTGTCTCTACCCGTGTGAAAGGCCATTTGAAAAGCCAATTTTCCACCCTAATCTCATGCACACATAGCAACCAATTTGGCACCATTTCCATACACTTATAGGCAACCCAAAACATACCAAGTTCACACACATAACATGCCATCTATTATCAACCATTTAAACTACTCAATTCCACATTCAAAATATACCAAATTATTACAACTTACATGTATTCCATATTCACTAATTCATCGTAATATCATTTATTTCATATTACAAACCTCATCATATCATCATTTCAAACCAAACCAATTCATAAAGCATTATATACATCACATATAACACTTACCAAACACATAATTCAAGCCAACTTAGATGGCTATACATAGCGCATTTACAAGCCAAATCTCATAGCTAATATCAAGACTCATAACATACCAAAATAAGACTAGCCTATACATGCCATATACCATATATGCAAAGCTTCAAAAGTGCCAACTAGTTGATTCGATAGTGTGATGATGGGTCTCGATGATCCTCGATGTCCGAGCTAGCTTCGGTACACTATAAAACAAAGACAAATAACACACACAGTAAGATTCATAGCTTAGTAAGTTTGTACCAAAAGTACTCAACAATTCATAATATACAAAACATCAATTAATAAACACTTAGTAGTTCTTATTTCACCATTCAATCCTAATCCATAACCATTTAACATGTATATACAAATTTATCAAGCTTCATACACATAGTATCAACTACCACATAGGTATCGTACATACTTGAACTTTCCTGTATTTATTTATTTCATTTTCACCTCTTTGTTCAACACATTAATTCTTTTGGAAGTCTTTCAATGCTCTAAGAACTCGCACACTTAGTGCATCAATGATTACCCGAAGCTATAAAGATCTTGCACACTTAGTGCCATCACATTAAACTGAAGCTATCTTGGTATGACACACTTAGTGCCTCATATAGCTGAAGCTATTCCAATTCGTACACTAAGTGCTATTTATAGTCGAAGCTATTTTGAAACGCACACTAAGTGCCAAACATAATCGATTTATCATCGTACACAATCGTGGTCACATATATACAATTTATGCATTATTAAAACATTAAAAACATAATTGTAACAACATTTATCATGTACGAACTTACCTTGTACTCAGAATGGACGAATTGGATCGATTACTCGATAACCTTCGATTTTCCTCGATCTAAATCCGAATTCTTTCTTTCTTGATCTAAATGTATTCAAAATTAACCCATTTAATCATCAATTCATTCAATTTAATCCACAAACACATATTTTGGCATTTTTTCACTTTAGCCCCTAAAGTTATACATTTATTCAATTTAGTCCCTATTTCACAAAAACACAAATTACACACAATTTAATTACATCAAAGCCTAGATGAATTTCCTAGGGACCCCTAGCAGCACAAAAATTTCATTTATTTCACAATTTCACCCCTCAATTTTCACTTTTCTCAATTTAATCCCTAATATGCATTTTTACTCAAAATTACTTTACAAAACATGTATATCAAGCACCAAGCTTTCATAATTCATCATCAAACATCATAAAACACATGAATTCATCCATGGAAACTTTCAAAATCATCAAAACTTTCAAAAATTGAGACATGAGCTAGTTAGAATACAAAGCAACGATCAAAAAAACGTAGAAATCATCTAAAATCGAGCTAAAATCGTACCTTAATCAAGCCTACTAAGTGCCGAACCCTAAGTGTTCATCAATGGCTTCTTCTCTTCTTTAATAATCGGCTAGAAGAAAGAATGATGGACTAAATTCATTTTATTTCTGTTTATTAACCTTTATAAATCTTTTTACCATTTTACCCTTTGTTATAAAACCATTTAATCACTAAAAATTAGGTCATTTATGTCCATTAACCTTATCAATGGTCTAATTACAACAAAAGGACTTCACATTTAATAAAGCCATAGCAATTAGACACTTTTAACTAATGGAATGCAACTTTTACATTTTACGCGATTTAGTCTTTTTTCTCAAATTGAGCTATTAAACGAATAAATTAGCTCACAAAATTTTCAAACATATATATTCAGATGCCGTAAAAACAAAAATAATATTAAAATAATTTTACTACCTCAAATTTGTGGTCTCGAAACCACTATTCTGATCTAGCTAAAATCGGGCTGTTACAAATCAATTGCTAAAGCTGAGTATGTAACAGCTGCTAGTGTTGTTAACCAAGCAATTTGGCTAAGAAAGATCATGACAGACTTGAATCCTCACCAAAGGGAAGCAACAGAAATTAAATGTGACAACCAATCTTCTGTTGCAATTGCAAAGAATCCAGTGTTCCATGGCAAAACAAAGCACTTCAAGATTAAGTTTCATTTCATTAGGGAGATGGAACAAGCTCAAGAGGTGAAACTAATTCATTGTAGTTTTGAGGATCAGCTTGCTGATATCTTCACAAAGCCCCTTAGTGTGTCAAGGTTCGTGCATTTAACATTCAAAATGGGAGTATGAAGCATACAAGCCAAGGAGGAGTGTTGAAGGTGGCCTGCATGCATCAAGAAGCAAACCAAGTCGCCTGAGCCATGCATGTAGCAGCTGAAGCACATTGTTGTTTTTGTATTTCATTTTTTTGTTACTTTAATTGTTTTTTTGTAACTTAGTTAGATTTGAACTAAGTAGGTAACATATTTGATGTAATTAGGTGAAGTTTGAGCTGATAAATCAGCTATACAAAATGTACAAGTTATGTATAACAATTTACAATGTAGTTTAATGGTGTTAGGTAAATGTTTAGGTGACATTTGCTTCTTTTTTACCAGCTTTTGTCTAGTATATGTATTGGCATCAAGCTTTCTTTCATGGTTAATGAAAAATCATCAGAATTCTTCATTCAATTCTCTTTTTCTTTTCTTTCTTTTGTCATTTAAGCCCAATTCTATTTTGTTTGTTTTGCAAGCATCGAGCCTTCTAGCTCAAGAAACTGCTAACTTCATTCATTTCTCATTCTTAGTTCTAACACCAGTTCACAAATAGGGGCAATATGACCACCACTCTTAAGAGTAGGATGGAAAGCATTGAGTTTGTTTAGGTTGCTGAGTACACATTGTTGAACACGCAATTCCTCCAGCAAATTGCAGCATGAAAGTAGCCTTCTAATGGATTCATCATCAGAGAATTCTTTTCAAAAAAGTAAGATGGAGAAATTTGAGTTTTGGTAGACAAAATTGAGTGGGAATAATTAGGACGAGACTTGGAAGGTTGAATAATCTCAATGTGAAGAGTCTTTTACAAATGAAAACCCCAAATTCCAGGTTAGTGAAGTGTCTTATTTTGAAGGGTCTACTTTGAAAGATCATGTCAAGTTCTCTAACGCCATGCTACACTGCGTACAGTATCCATTCATTAATCTTGCAATGATCAATTCTAAGTTCGTAGCAAAGGCAAAATCTATCCATATTGATATCTTTATGCAATGATAGAAATGTTGGAAAGAGATGGAAGAGAAATAGCTTTTTAGAAAAGAAAATGAATTCGCTTTGTGTTAAACTTTGTCTTCTTTATACTTTCTCATTCCATGCTTCACCATATACAACTATTTATGTAGTAGTTGTAAGTGACTATTGGATTCAACACATTCATGTATCCTAGTTAAATACATGCATGACTACTAGATACATCTTCTCTAAATACATTCATCAAAATGGATACATCTACTTTAATACATTCATTAAAAATAAATACATTCAAGTAATGAGTAAATATATTCTAGAATGTTACAAATTATATCCAACACTTCCCCTTAATTTTATATTTTCTTGATTAGGTCAAGTTTATCACACATTCTTTGAAAACCTTCAACCTAGAGAAGTTTTGTAAAAAGATCCACCACTTGATCTTGAGTCTTCAAAAACTTAAGATCCACTTCCTTCTTGGAAATATGCTCCTTGATAAAATGATATCGTTTGTCTATATGTTTGCTTTAATCATGGAACACATGATTTTTCGCGAGTGCTTATGCAGACTTATTATCAATGCAAATTTTGGTTGCTCCTTGTGGCAATTGAAGTTCTTTCAACAATTCTCTAAGCCAAATAGCATGACAAGTACAAGAAGTTGCTACCACATATTCAGTCTTACAAGTTGAAAATGTCACAATAGGTTGTTTCTTATAACTCCAAGAGATGCAACAATCTCCCAAGAAAAACATAAATCTAGTTATGCTTCTTCTATTATCAATGTCAGCGGTAAATTCAACTGTACTTTTAGGTAAAGAAGAATCCTTTTAGTAGCCTTCATGTGAGCTGAGGTTGGAGCTTCCATGTAGCAACTCACTACACCAACTACAAATAGGATGCCAGGCCTTATACATGTTAAGTATACCAAACTTCCCTCAGGACTTTTGAAAAGATTTTGGTCTTCATTTATTCCATTGTCAAACTTTGACAATTCACTCCACACTCCATTGAAGTTTCAACAGGATTGCAATCAAGCATTTTGAATTTCTTCAACACTTGTTTTGCATAACCTTCTTGAGAGATGAATATGTCATCATCCTTTTGTTTCACTTCTAAGCCCAAGTAATAAGACATGAGCCCCACATCAGTCATCTCGAAAGCAAGTGACATGTGCTTCTTGAATTCTTCAATTAAATTCAATTTGTCTCCTTTAAAGATCAAATCATCCACATAAAGACAAACTATCAAGATATCTCTACCATCATTTATCTTGACATAGAGTGCATGTTCATGAAGACATCGAACAAATCCATTGTCTCGAAAATACTTGTCAATATGACTATAACTTGCACGAGGTGCTTGTTTTAACCTATATAGTGCCTTTTTCAACCTTAAGTTTTTATCTTCTTGTCCTAGGACATTGTATCCCATAGATTGCTCAATGTAGACTTCCTTTTCTAAGAAACTGTTAAGAAATGCCGATTTCACATCAAGTTGATGTATTTTCCAATTCATTTGAGCTGCCAAGGAAATAAGCAAATGAATTGTTTTAAGTCAGGCAACGATTGGAAAGACTTCATCGTAATCAATCCCATACTTGTTGTTGTAGCCTTTAACAACAAGCCTTACTTTGTATCTCACCACTTCTCCACTTGCATTCTTCTTTTTCTTAAAAATCTACTTGATCTCTATAGCTTAATGGCCTTTTGGAAGTTTAGATAACTCCCAAGTGTTTGTTTTTGTCAATGGATTTTATTCTTTCATCCATGGCTAGTCTCCATCTTGCGTCCTTCATGGCTTCATCGAAGTTAAGTGGCTCACTATCTATAAATAAACAAAATAAATCATTAATAGCTTTAGTAGCATCATACAAGTCATATATACTTCTCATTTTTTGAGGTCTTTCACTTAAGCTTTCTTTGGAAGTTACTTTTTAGATTGGAGCAGGTGAATATGGAGGAGTCATGTCTTGCACCGGTGCCACAATGTCTTGTTCTTCCTCAAAAAAATGAAAGAAATCATAAGATTGTTCTTCTTGGGCCTCCTAGTTCTAACTTACTTGTTCATCAAACTCAATATCTCGGCTTATGATAATCCTCCCATTGCTTGGTTTGGACAACTAGTAGCCTTTGGAGTTTGAATCATAGCCAATGAAAACATATTTTGAACTTCAATTATCAGGCTTTGATCTATCTTGGTCGAATACATGTACATAGGCAATGCTACCAAACACTTGGATTTCTTCCACTCCATGCTTCTTGAGGTGTTAGACCATTCACGTTTTTAGTTGGTGAGTGGTTGGACAAGTAAACTGCATAAGAAATAACTTCAGCACCAAAATTTCTTAGGCATATTATTTGCCTTCAACATACATCTAGGCATGTTAAGAATAGTTCTATTTTTTCTTTCCGCTACACCATTTTGTTGTGGCAATTTAGGCATTGTTAAAGGATGACAAATTCCATGTAGTTTTTAAAAATCATTGAATTCATTGGAAGTGAATTCACCTCATCTATTGGACCTTAAAGATTTGATCTCATAGCCGCTCTCTTTTTCAACAAGAGCTTTGAAATTTTTAAATGTAGCAAAGGCTTCAGATTTTTGCTTCAAGAAGTAAACTCAAGTCTTTCTACTATAATCATAAATAAAAAAACAAAAAGTATTTACTTTTACCAAATGATGGCGGATTGATTGGTCCACACACATCGATATGAATAGGTTAAAGAGGCTCAGTTGCTCTTGATGTTGCTTCTTTCGGAAAGCTTGATCTTTCATGCTTGCTTAAGAGACACGCCTCACACAATTGATTAGGATGGCTGGTTGTTTGAATTCTTTTAACTATCTTCTTTTCTTCGAGAACCTTGTGTGCTAAAAAATTCAAGTGGCCAAATCTCATGTGCCAACACCATGCTTCATACTTCAGACTAGCATTCAAACACTTTGCTTCAACTATCTTGATATTCATCATAAACATTCTATTCTTCAACATGGATACTTTAGCAATCAAGTTGGCATATTGATCTCTTAGCTAAAGGAAACAGTCTTTCTTGTGAATTTCATGACCCTTTTCAAAAAGTTGTCCCAAACTCAAAATATTGCTTTTTAACTTAGGAACGTAAAAACATTGATAATAAGGCTATGACCATCATCCTTTAGAGAAATTAGAATGGTACATTTCCTTTGGATTTTGACTTTTGAAGAGTCTCAAAATGAAACATTGCTTTTAACCTTTTCATCAAATTTCACAGAGGCCTCTTTGCATCCGTACATGTGATTGCTTGCTCCATTGTCAAGATACCATATGCATGCATCATTGCTTTCTTCATTCTTGAGTGTTAGCAATAAAGTTGGCTCTTCTACATCTTGTTAATCTTTAATGAGATTGACTCTCTCTTCATTTTCGTTAGAATCATTTTAACATTCCCAAGAAAAATGGCCAAATTTATGGCAATTGTAACATTCAACACTAGACTTGTCATACCTCTTTTCATTTGATCTTCGATAATTACCTCTTCATCTTCCTTCCACGATTTCTAGTTGATGGGCTCCAATTATCGTTGTTGTTATTTTCACGATCACCTTTTTCACGTCCTCCTTGACTAAAACCTCGTCCTCATCCTCATCCGTATCCACGACTTCAACCTCTTTGGTTCTTTTCTTCTCGACAATCTTTCAAAGATACCTTGGCTTTAAGAGCTTATTCTAATGACTCATCTTGTCTCCTCTTGATTTTTTCTTATTTAGTTTGCAACTCACCCATTACTTGTTCAATAGTCATAGAGTCTAAATCTTTTAACTCAATGATACAACCACAAAATCAAACTTTGGAACTAAAGAATGAATGGTCTTTTAAATAACTCAAACATCTTCTAAGGTATCTCCACATCTCTTCATTTGATTAATAATAGTCGACACCCTTGAATAATATTCTGAAATAGACTCAGATTCCTTCATCCACAAAGCTTCAAACTTACCTCGTAATACTTGGAGTCGAACCTTCTTCACTTTATCAACTCCTTGAAAAGAAATTTGCAAAATCTCCCACACTTCCTTTGTGGTGTTAGCATTAGCCACTTTCACAAACATCAATTCATTTAAACATTGATGGATAAGGGTGAGGGCTTGTTGATCCTTCTTCCTTGGCCTCACCAAGGCATCCCTATCTTGTTACGACAAAGATACCTCATCTTGAGGAAAATCACAACCATTTTGTGTGATCTCCCACACATCTTGTGAGCCAAGTTGAGTTGTAATACAGAAGCACCAGTTTTCATAGTTTCTTTCATAAGATGAGGAAAATGAAATGGAAACGTTCCATTGTTGGCCATCTCCTTTCACTATCAAACCAAGCTCTTGATACCACTTTCTTGGAATAAGGTGGAAGAGAAATAGCCTTTTAGAAAATAAAATGAATTCACTTTGTATTAAACTTTGTCTTCTTTATACTCTCTCATTCCATGCTTCACCACATACAACTATTTATATAGTAATTGTAAGTGACTATTGTATTAAACGCATTCATGTATCCTAGTTAAATAAATGCATGACTACTAGATACATCTTCTCTAAATACATTCATTAAACTAGATACATCTACTCTAAAACATTCATTAAATATAAATACATGCAAGTAATGAGTAAATATATTCTAGAATGTTACAAATTATATCCAACAAGAAATCCATCGCAAATTCCATGAATCTATTACGTAAAGCCCTCTTCCTTAGAACTCTATCAAGCTCAATATTGGATACCGAAGTAAAAAGATCCTTTCATCTGGTTGACAAAAGGCATGTTCGAATTGCTTCATTAATTGGAAGCGATGACATGATGTGCAAAATAACATGGTCCAGCAACTCACTGAGTCTGCGGGCTAGGTCTTCCTCATCTATTCTTCTGGCTTTTAAGTCCCTAACATAAAAAAAAAAATCAGACGAAGATGAGCTCAATTGAGGTTACTTTTCGGCAAAGTAAAAAAGAAAAGCAGACAAAACATACCTGGTTTTTAGGTTTTCAGTATTAGCGAAACCTTGTTTTCTTTTGACGACTGTGGGATTGTTTCTTATAAAAAAGAAACAAAAATTGAACCCAAAAAACAAGATTTGAGAAACCTTGAACTTGTTGTTTAGACGCAAGTTAGCTTAAGCTGGTGCGGGAATTTATTTATGTGTTCAGAGTTCTAGTTCTTGTGGGATTAGGAAAACAATCTAGAGGAATTAATTAAGGTCTCTTTGTCGCCTTCTTTTTATTTTTTACAATAAAATATTTATAAAATAATATGAATTAATGGTAATTGTTTATTTCAAAATCAAAATTATGTGTAATTTTAAAATTTATATATAATTTTACTTTATAATGTAACTTAGCATATAACAAAACTTTGCATGATAAATTTTCTTGAAGCTTTTTCATTTTAGCTTTTGTTTTCATTTATAATTTCAATATCAAATTAAAAATTTAAAAGCTTTTTCTTTTTTAATGTCAATTTTAATTTGAATATTTTTAAGTTTATTTCAACTTTTTATCATAAGAATTTATAAATGGACTTTTTATTTACTTGTAAATTTCTTATTTTTGTTTAGGTTTAAATATTTTGAGGGTCCTTGTATTTTTGAAATTTAAAATTTAATCCATGTACTTTAATTTTGAGACATTTAACCTTTGTATTTTTTATTTAACAACCTTGCCCCGAGCTAACTTTTACAGCCCTTGATATTTATAGGAAAAGACAAAATAACTTTTACACCCTTGATATTTTCAATTTTGTAAATTTAACCCTTACAAATTATAAATACATAAAAGTCTAAAATTTTAAAAACTAATTTTTATGGAATATTTGGAAAATTATACAAAAGATTAAATTTGAACAATAAAATTTTATTAATAAAATTATTTAAATACATAAAAAGAAAATAATCATATATAATAAAATTGATTTAGATAATAAAATATAATAAAATTATTTCATATATAATAAAATTAATTTAAACTTTTGATACTAAATTTTAAAAATTAAAATTCATTTTAAATTTTGATACAAGACTAAAAAAAAGAAAATAATCGCCAAAAATATACTCACAATTTCGTCTGAAAGCAAGCAGTGAGTCCAATATTTTATTAAAATTTTTGAATTTTTATTGTTTAAATAATCATCTGCTGTAAACTTCAGTATATCGACACCACTATCCCAACAAACAATGTTTGCAATGGCTTGATGCACAAGGTAAAAACATAAGTGAAAAAAAAGGAAGGTCTTGGATATAAACTCATTACCACATACATCATTTGCCAATAAATTTGGAGAAATACAGAGTAACCAAAAACAAGTTTGTAAACTTGTAAAACCTAATATCTCAACTCTTGCCCACAAACATTCTATTATCCTTAAACTACCTGAACGTTAATTAAGTGAAAAAGTAATAAAAAGAAAAAAAATGTAAAAGGAAAGTAGTTGGACAGATTAAGATGGACTTCATGAGAGGACTGGACAACAACTAAGCCAATTCTTCTATAGCAAACCATATCTTGCTGCATTATAGCCCATTACACCAAAACTTTCAACCAACATGTGATATTCATCAGTTATAAATGGAACTCTCATCAACAACATTTCTTTATTTATAAGACAGATAAAAACTTTCATGGTCAATTTTTTCCAGCTTATTTGATGGAAACCTTTTAGTAAACAACTTAATGTGTACCAATTGGATGAAATTTAGAGCCATTTATAACAACTTCCTTCAAACTTTACAATTTTCCTAGTCATTCTATACCATGACATCAACAGTTAAATATAAAAAATTAAAAGTTAATGATTTTCAAGTCCTTCAAACAGGATTTTATTTCTTCAAAAATCAAAACTGGTATAGAGAAATTTCGTACACATTTTCCAATGAGCAGGTGTTGAAGCTGGTAAATAAGTTGTTATATCAACTCCTAGTATTTACGGATTAGTTTCTTGTAATTAGGTACTAAGCATGCTAATTAGTTACTACCTACTCAATATATTACAATCAAGCTGTAGCAGCAAGAATGATAGACGAGAAGCATTTTATTCTCTCTTATCTTTTCAATCATTTTCTTAACATGGTATCAAGATCCGGGTCCAGTTTTTTCTTAGCTCCCTATTTTTTCTCTTCATAGTCTTCTTCAATGGCTATCCATCAATCTTCTCTTGTCATTGACTTTCATCATCCTCTTTATGTTCACCTCTTTGATACTCCTGGCACTCTACTGGTCTCTCATTAGCTTATTGGCTTTGAGAATTATAATATATGGAGTCAATTAATGAAAATTGCTCTTTTTACCAAAAATAAACATGGATATGTTGATGGCACTTACTTACGAGTTGATCTTCCAACTGGTCTTCATCCTCAATGGGACTGTTGCAATGCTATTTTCCTCTCTTGGATCCTCAACATCGTTTGCCAAGAACTTTCAGTTGGTATTGTTTTTGCTTCGAGTGCCTGCCTTGTGTGGAAGGATCTTCAAGAACACTACAGCAAAGTCGATGGGTCCAAAATTTATTATCTCCATCACACTATTTCTTCTCACACTCAAGGTACTTCTTCCATATCCACGTATTTCACATAGCTCTGCCTTTTATGGGATGAGTATGATGTTTTAGTGTCTTGCTCTCCATATGACTGTGAAAATGCTCGAACCACATATACCTCTTTTCTTCAACAACGTCTCTTTCAATTTCTAATGGGCCTCAATGATTCCTATTCTGCTGTGTGTAGCCAAATATTGCTTATGCAGCCATTGCCTTCAATCAATCAAACCTACTCCATTTTTGTTCAGGAAGAATCTCAATGTCAACTCTCATCTCCACTGCTTTCTGCATCTGAACCTACAACCCTTTACTCCTCGACTACTACCACTAGTAGCTCCAACCGTAGATTCAATGGCACTTGTGATCACTATCATGTCTAGGTTCATAAACGTGAAAACTGTTATAAATTGATTGGTTTCCCTCCTGATTTTAAGTTCACTCGCAAGAAATTAGTTGCTACTAATGTCACCTATTCTATTGATTCAGTTGATCCTGTGATTCCATCCTCTGTTCAGGCTCCATCTGCTCCTACTTTAACATCAGAACAATATTAGCAACTTCTGACTATTTTGCAGAAGGATTCTTCTATTTCTGCTGCTGCTCACATGGCTGGTACGCCCTTTTCCTCTACATTATTTTGCTGGATCCTTGACACAGGAGCTACCAACCATATGACATTTGATTTTCAATGCTTGAATTCTTCTGTTGCTCTTGCTCCTAACAGCTCTTATGTTCAATTGCCTAATGGGAAATCAGCCTCTGTTACTCATGTTGGCCATCATATCCTTTCCCCCACTTATAAGCTAACCGATGTTTTATACGTACCTGATTTTAATTATAATTTGCTTTATGTTTCTCAACTTACTAAAGACCTCAATTGTTTAGTGTCTTTTTACCCTTTTAGTGTCTTTTTACCCTTCTTTTTGCCTTTTACAAGACCTTTGCAGTGGACGTATGTTGGGGATTGGTAAAGAACATGCTGGTCTTTACTACTTTCACCCACATTAGCTCTATTCCAATTTTGTTCATCCTCACAAATCTGCCAATATTTCCTTGCTCACTATTACTTCTTTTATGGCTTTACTTAATGATCCACATGTATGGCATGCTCACTTTGGTCACACCTCTGTTTCCACAATGAAAAAAATTATTCAATTAAAATCTATTTTACATGATCTTAATAACTTATCTTCTTGTTATGTTTGTCCACTTGCTAAACAAACTAAATTGTCATTTCCTCATAGTCACACGCAGGCTACTAATACTTTTACTTTAATTCATATTGACCTATAGGGACCTTATCAAATCTCAACTCATAGTGGCAATCTTTTTTTCCTTACCATAGTTGATGATTTCACGCGAATGACTTGGGTATACCTTTTACGAACCAAGAGTGATGCTTCTATCATTCTTAAACAATTTGTTGCCTTTGCAAAAACACAATTTTTAGCTGATATCAAGGTCATTCGGAGTGATAATGGTTCTGAATTTTTTAATTCTACTTGCACACATTTTTTCACCACTCTTGGTGTTGTCCATCAAAGCTCATGCGTCGATACTCCACAACAAAATGAAGTTGCTGAACGCAAACATCGTCATCTCCTTGAACTTGCCAGAGCCTTGAAATTTCAATCTCATTTGCCTTCTAAATTTTGGGGGGAATGTGTGCTAACAGCTTGCTACATTATCAATCGTTTACCTACCTCTGTTTTATCTTGGAAATCTCCTTATGAAAAACTCCACAAAACTCCTCCATCTCTCAATCATCTGAGAGTTTTCGGCTGCTTATGTTATGCCACCGTCCCTCATTATCATGATAAGCTTTCCCCTAAAGTTATTCCTTCTGTTTTTCTTGTTTAGTTCAAAAAGGGTACATTCTCTTTGATCTTCTTTCAAAAAAAAAATTTGTTAGTCGAAATGTCACCTTTTATGAGACTATTTTTCCTTTCAAAATTTCATTTCGTGCTACTCTGATGTTTCCTATCACTACTTTTGGCCACATAGAAGACTCACATTTTCTTTCCAACCCCCCATACCTTCTCTCATTACCTCCTCCGATCTTTCTTCTTCCTCTTTCACTTTGGATCCATCCTCATTTCCACATTTACATCCATCTCCTCCTCTTCGAAGATCCATAAGAACCACTACACGACCATCTTGGCTATGAGACTTTGTATGTTCTCTTCCTTCCTCTTTATCCTCTTCACTTGCGATACAAGGTTCGTATCCTCTTACTTTATCTTATGATCATTTACCTTTCCATACCCAACAATTTGTTATTGCCATATCACACTTTGTTGAACCACAATCCTATTCTGAGGCTGTTAAACATAAGTGTTGGATAGAGGCTATGCAATAGGAAATACAGGCTTTGGAATCCAATGGCACTTAGGAAGTAGTCTCTTTACCTCTTGGGAAAACTTCTATTTGCTGTAAATGGGTGTATAAGGTCAAATATCACTCTAATGGCACAATTGAAAGGTTCAAAGCTCGGCTTGTCGCCAAGGGCTACAATCAACAATAAGGTATTGACTTTTAAGAAACATTCTCTCCAGTAGCAAAACAAGTTACCGTCCATACTGTTATTGCTCATGCAGCCCTCTTTCACTTGCCACTTTATCAGTTAGATGCTTTCAATGCTTTTTACAAGGTGATTTACTAGAGGAAGTCTACATGACTCTTCTAGAGGGATTTCGCAACCGGGGGAGAATAGGGTCTGCAAGTAGCTTAAATCTCTCTATGGCTTGAAATAGGCTTCTCGACAATGGAATTTGAAGTTGACCAAAACTCTGGTTTCACATGGATACATTCAGAGTAAACACGACTACTCTATGTTCACAAAATTGTAGAAGCCAAACAAGTCATCATGTTAATATATGTTGATGATTTGCTGATTATAGGAAATGACAATAAATTAATCAGCGAATTAAAAGATATATTGCACAAGAATTTCAAGATAAAGGACCTTGGGAGTCTAAAATATTTTCTTGGGATCGAAATATCAAGATCGAATGCAGGCATTGTGCTAAATCAGAGAAAATATGCTCTCGAATTAATTGAAGATATTGGTTTAAAAGGAGCAAAATTAGTAGTCACTCCATTAGAGTAGAATCAAAAGCTTACAACAGTAGAATTTGATGAAACATTGCAGTTGAAAAATGATGATGAAGTTTTAGTAGATGCAGCAATTTATCAGAGACTAATTGAGAGATTATTATACTTGACAAACACTAGACCAGGCATTGCTTATGGTGTACAGCACTTGAGTCAGTTCATGAAACAGCCTAAGAAGTCTCATTATGCAGCTGCATTAAGGATTGTAAGATGCATTAAAAGCAATCCGGGACAAGGAATTCTACTTACTTCTGATGGAGATCCAATATTAATCGCATACTGTGATTTAGACTGGGCATCTTGCCTTATGTCTAGGAATTCAGTAACAGGGTACAGTCTAAAGTTTGGAAGTTCCTTAATCTCTTGGAAATAAAAAAAAAACAAATCACTGTCTCAAAATCTTCAGCAGAAGCAGAAGATAGGACCATGGCATCTACTGTTGCAGAGCTGAAATGGTTAAAAAGATTACATGAAGAATTGGGGATCAAAGAAAGCAAGCTAGCTGTACTTTATTGTGACAGTCAAGCTGCAATTCAAATTGCAACAAACCCTGTTTACCATGAAAGAACCAAGCACATTGAAATCAACTGCCACTTTGTGAAAAAAAGTACTTAAAAAGGTTTGGTGAAAACTGAACACATATCAACAAAGGAACAGCTTGCAGACATTCTCACCAAAGGACTAGCAGTACAACAACATCGATACTTAATATCCAAGTTGGGAATGATAGACATATATCACCCTCAAACTTGAGGGGGGTGTTGAAGTTGGTAAATAAGTTGTTATAACAGCTCCTAGTATTTAGGGATTAGTTTCTTGTAATTAAGTACTAAGCATGCTAATTAGTTACTACCTACTCAATATATTACAATCAAGCTGTAGCAGCAAGAATGATAGACGAGAAGCATTTTATTCTCTCTTATCTTTGCAATCATTTTCTTAATAGCAAGCAGCATTAATGACCTCTAATAGCAACCTTTTTTATAGTACAGTTGAAACTTAAATATATTAATCAACAAGTATAGTTCCTATGTTAAACTTTGATAATAAGTATATGGCATTTCTTTGAAGCTTTTGGCAACACACATATTCTTTTACACATCATTCTCTGCTCTTTTTTTTAACATATATGATCTCTACCATCAAACTATCTAAAACCACTACCTTCTTCAAAAGATACTCCACCAATTGAAACTTCACTTACTTTCTTCCCAATGCAAAAAGCTTGATTTCTTTGATATAATGTAGTAAACAAGAGGGATCTTTCTTTGGTGTATGCCAATCTACGAGACCAAAGTCCTGAAAAAAAATCAAAACATATATAGCTATAATGAAACTAGTTCAAGACTATAATAATATGTATATATACAATTTCATTCCTTAATTCTTACATTAAATTCAAAAGCAAGGATTTCAACACATGGATAACTAGCAAACATGTTTTCCCATCCAGCATAACAGCCACCCATCTTCAATCAAGTCAGGTTTGGAAATTTGGGAATCATACCAAGGCTTTGTAGCATAGCCTGAATATGAAAATGAAGGTTTATTATAATCAAGTCACCTAATCACTACTTTTTAAAACTATAAAATGAAATCCATAAGGAATTTCGTACCTGTAAGTAAATACTAGTTAAATGAAATAATTGAACATGACTGATTGTTCTCATCAAATCAAATGCAAAAGTAGTGTCATTGCAGTTGTTGAAAGATATGTTGGCTATAAATCCAATACAAATATGTGCTTTTGAACAGTTAAAAGTAGTGTTAGCAAAAGCTTTGCTTTCAACTCAGCCTGAATCTGAGAAGGAATTTGTAATGTTCAGTGATGTTTCAATTAATGGTTTATGCTGTGTATTGATGCAAGAAGGAAAGAAAATCACTTATGCTTTTCAACAACTTAAACCACTTGAGAAGAATTATTTTACATAAGATATAGAATTGGTTGCAGTCATATTTGTTTTGACTATTTGGAAATATTATTTGTACGGGTAGAAATGCCATGTTTTCACTGATCATAAAAGTTGAATTTGAGAAAACGCAGGTAACTTGAATTACTTAAAGACTATGATTTGATTATCAAATATCATCCAACTATCAATCGAGCGTCAGATTGACACCTTACAAAGCTTTATTCGGTCGTAAATGCCAAACTCATCTTTTTTGTTCAAAGTTTATTGAAAGAAAGCTAGCGAGAACAGGTTTGATTCATGAGATAGAAGAAAAAGTACGAGTTATTAGACACTATTTGAAAGTTGCTTCTGACCGATAGAAGTCCTATGTTCATTTAAAAAGAAAAGACATTGAATTTGAGGTAGGGAAAAAGTATTTCTGAAAGTTTTGCCTTGGAAGAAAGTTTTGTGTTTTGACCTGACGTCACTTGTAGTAGATATTTTAGGTCATTTCCGCACTTAATGAGTTTGTTTTCTAGTACTTTTATAATTAAACATTACATTTTTGGTAGTAGTAGGTTAGGATTAAAAGTTAATAAAAATAAGTGTTTTTACACATTTTCTACTAATTAAGTGTGTAGGATACCATTGAGGTCCATGAATACAAGAAAAAATGACCGAACCGTGAGACAAGGAGCCTAGTATGCTAACGTCACTACCAAAGGCCTGGAATGCAGTTAACATCGTGTCAAGGAACTACCTCTCGTCACGACAACGCGATGAAAAATAGGAAGATTGGCATGAGGGCGATGTCGGGACGAGAAGTATTCCCATGTCCTAATGACATGACTTGGCATGAAAGAAAAGAGTTGATTTCTTCTCACGACACATTTGGGAAATTTCCATAATTGGACACTAGCTTTTAGCAGAAAATACTATCCATTGGTATCTAAGTGTATCTTGCGATTGAGTGGTCATTAAGTTGCCTATATAAGCAACCTTATGGTCGCCGAAATCGTAGGCAATTTTAGACATAAGCAGTTTTCTATTCAGTTTTAGTTTTCTTTTCTTTTTATGTTCGTGTCGTAAGAACTTTTCTATTTCGATGTGAAGACAATAACGAACAGAGATTGCTCCGAGACCACACTTCAATAATATTCATAAGCATTATCCTATCTTTTTCTTTATTATTTTATTTATGCTTCATTAACTTGATCAATTAACTATCGTATGCACATTAGCATAACTTTTTGTGCTTTATTCATATATTGCATGATCTGTTTATTAAACTAATTAATTAATCAAGTCGATTAATTAAGAACAAAATAAGGGTTCATAATAGGATTAGTTGGTATAAATTACATGTTCTTAAACTGTTAGGTTTGACAACCCTAATAAGTAATCATAGGGGAGACGAGATTGGGAGATAGGTTGAACCAAGTAAATCGCAGTTATCCTGACGAAGAAAGTGAGGTTGGAAGATAAACGAATATCTATCAATTAATTAATTTGTAGAGGCCAGGAGGTAATACTAGTTAATTAATAGCTAATTCATATTAGAACCTGAGTTTTGAAATTAATTAATCTTCTTTTTATTAATTAGGGATTTAGTCAATCATAGGCTAGAGGCTCGAGTTGTCGACACTAGGAATAGGAAAGTTCATTAGGTTAATTTAGGTTAGTTAATTTAATTAGTTTAATTAAAATATTTTTATTTTAATTAACACTACTAATTCATGACTCAGTTAGATTAGTAATTATTTTTTATAATTAATTTAATATTAATTTCTCTAATCTGCAATAACTTAGGTATTAATCTGTCAATTCATTGTAGTGGATTAAACCATTTATTGTACTTAAGGAGCTTCTATAAAAGCAATTTCATTATGGTTTACTTAGTTTTTCATTAATAGTTAGTAATGAATTAGTTTTTCATTAATAGTTAGTAATGAATAAAAAAGTGTGACTTGAGCCATTTATATGACCTTAAGGGCCAAAAGAGGCCTAAGGAAGGCTAACGTATTTGGTAAGTGTGCAGGACATCATTTTGAGGCACAAGAACACGTGACTGGTCATCATGTTGCAATAGGGAGTGTCGATGTTGCAACATAGTGAGCAAAGTACCAAAAGAGCAAAGTTTCCTTCAATGTCGTGACATAGCAAGAAGGTGTCGCGACACAGCCCCGAATCCAAGCCTGAGCTTGTAAATTGCCATTAATGTCACGACATAGGGCAAAGGATGTTGTGACACTACATTAATGGTCTGCACAACAAACTTTAACATGAAAATGTTAGCCGAATTAGGTCAATGGAAGATGACCAACCCTAAATCTATAAATAGGCTTCACTGAACACTTCATAATCATTTTTTTCTGTACCTTTAGTCTTTCATTCTAGTTTAGGTTGCAACTTTCTTTTAGTTTTCAGTTTCTTTTGTACTTAGGATTTCTATTTGTAATTTAGTTTTATTTTCATTATTGTTTTTTAGAGAATCTTACTTGTGGATTCATCAATTATTTGCCCAAACACCACCTAACCTTGATGCTCAAACACCGTAGTGTTCCCTCCGTAAGGCTCAGAGCTTTGCTCAATGAGGTAACTAACAAGTTCTCTCCTCATTTCCCTTTCTAACTTCAACTATCATATTAAAGTTTTTCACCATCCATGCAATGCATGCTCATATCATCATTTTTTATGACTACGTGATGTGCCCTATACTACGACTATTTCATCCTTATGCAACCATAGCATATTCAAACAACATAGATCATAATAGCGGGTTTGGATTCTGGAACTCATCTGAAACTCCATCGTTTCCATATCTTATTCTTTCTCTTAAACACTAGAGCTTTCATTCACCTGACAGCATCTTACAACAAAAAACCTATTGGTTAAACTTGCTTTTCATTTTAAAAGCTTAGACTTTCATAAGCATGTAGAACCTCTAAAATGGTTCTGAAGCTCCGTAACCATATTTATTTATTCTTATGCACATAAAAGAGTTAAGAACCTTACAATATTGTTGTTTTCCCTACTTTTTGATTTTCATCTTCATGGAGTTTGCTTTATGTAGAACCTTTCATGGCTACTCCTTGGAGATACTAAAAAAGATGAAGAAGGGGAGAAAAAGAAATAAAGTTGAGAAGAAAATCATCCTTTGGAGCCATCTCCCAACTATTTATAGGCCTTTCCGCGCTATTACCAACTTCATGAGAACCATGGATCGCCAATTATTATGTCTCCCACTAAGGAACCGGTGGGTTCCATCCTAACCAAACTAGGTTTGGTTCTCAACTATGTCCAATTCGGTTTCCAACTTTCTCGTTTCATTCAATAGGGGTTACCAACTTGCAATCTCTTCCAATTTAGTCCTCCAATTATCTCAAATTTTTGGGTCTTTAGAAATTCAAGTGTTACATTGTGGATTGTCAATAGCTTGAGTGAACAGCATTACATTATATTTTATCGATGGCTGAGATCTTGCACGTGTTACAGATACTCAACAGCTTGAGTGAGAAACATCGAATAAAGCTTGTTTAAATAAATCAAATCTATAGCTCATGGAAGCAAAGTAATTTTATATATTTGAAGTTAAATTACTATAGGTCTCTGGATGAAAATGTTAAATAAACAGGAACAAAATGACTGGAATAATTTAACATGTCACGCCTTGTATTTTATTTATTATTTTACATTAGTTCATGACACAAGGGATTTAAAAGCCTAGTGGTTAAGTGTGTGAATTAATTCCAAGTGGTCCCAAGTTTAGGCCCTCACATGATCACCTTTTTAATAAATTTTTGACAACTTTATCTAAGTGTGAACACCCTTACCGTCCAACTTATGTTGCCATACTAAGGAAGATTCTTTCCTTGATTACAATGTCAACATTCCCCTTTTTCTCCCCTTTTCACTCCCACGATCCCCTTTCCATGCCTTTGTCCCCTCAACATTCCAAACTTTTCCTCATACCTTACCTTAGTCGGCCATGCACCTAGACATATCCATTTTCACTTTTTATTTTTCATTTTTCTCTTCTTATCTCTCTTTGTCATCCACCACCTTGCTCATCCCTCTTTCTCTCATTTTTCTTCCATTTCACCACTTAAATCACCCTTTTCTTCTCTTTTCTCCTCCAGTCCACCACCAGTCAAGACCGTTGCATCACTACACCACCGTCGTCAGCCACCACCAAAATTCTTCATTTTTCTTTCTTTTCTCCTTCTCTATTTGTAATTGATTTTTCTAAATAATCAATTCTGATTTTTTTTAATTAAAGGGTTACTTCCCATCCTATTTTTTTAACTTTTATTTCTACATCATATTATTTTTAGGTAGTGGTGAACCCTTCTTTCTAATAAACATATTAAGGGAAATTGTTGAGCCCTTTTTCCTCCCTTACTACGTAAGTATAGTCGATCCTCTATTCTGGATTTACTCTTCTATATCTTATACAAATATATTCGATTAAGACAACACAGATTAATTCAGTTTAACAATTTTATTGAAGTGCTATTCAAATCCCGGAATCCATACACCACTTTAGAGTGTAATTAAGCGATCGATTACGTAAGTACTTTACTGAATCATATAATTGAAGGAATATTTATTTTTTTAGTAACTTGTTCTAATATGTGTGAATGGTTTTAACCATAGAGGCTCGAGAATCGAACTCTTTTGTTAGAAGTTGGAATTGGGATCCTAGCGATCGGATTTGAAAAGGTGTGGGGACCTATTTGATTTAAATAAGTAATATTATAATTAATCAATATAAAATATTTATATTTGAGAAATTTTTAATTGATGTTTAAATAAATTTCTAAAATCTAATATTAGGCAAATACTGTAAGTATTCATAAGGATTGATAAAATCTGATAAAAGAAGATTCCAAGTAAGTCTTTCCAAAACTTCAGATTTGTGTTGTTGATATGTGATTCATTGATTTTTCTATTAAATGTGATAATACGTTATTCCGAATACTCATGATATGTGATATATGGTGATTTGTTTATGTATGTAGGATAAGCGTGATATTGAGTTATTGATATTCTAATTTACATGTTAAACATGTTAATATTCTGATGATCCAATTCGCAAGTTAAGCATGCCATATTTCTGATTCGCATGTTAAGCATGTCATATTTCTGATTCTAATTCGCATGTTAAGCATGCCACTGTGATAAATTATACTAAGATCTGAATCGCATATAAAGCATGCCTACTGTAAAATCTATTCTGTATGCCATATTACATGCATGGGGTTGGGAAAATTTTTTCTGTATCCCATATTACATGCAAATTTCTAGTGGTTTTTCCATAATATTTTGTATCTGGTAGTAAATCTACATTATCTAGTGGGCCAACCCCAACATTCTATTTCTAATAGCCTGACTGCACTATCTGGTAGCTTGTCCACAATATTGGTATGTTATTGGATGGACGAGTTCTGGAGAACTCATTATGGTGTGTAGCGGAGATGGGCAGGATTTGTTTTTTGAAAATCTACATTAATTAATGAAAAAGTGTTGCATTGCCATAATCACTATGCACTCTGATTGAAAATTTAGTATGTCTATGATCTGGTTAAACTGATGCTATTATGTATTAAATTCTGTTATTATGATTTGTAACCCACACTGGGCTTTTTAAGCTCACCCTTTTAAAATTTAATTTTCTAGATAATAATCGAGGTTAGGATGCGCTCAGCTTACGGAGGTGCTCTCAGTCATTTTTAGAAAAACTTATTTATTTGGTATTTGATATACTTTAGGTGTGTTACTACTTCTGTGGACTTTGTTTTGAAACTTTCTTTTGGACTTTGGATTTATCGTGGTTTTTGGATGGTTTTGCATAACGTAAGTTTTAAACTAGTAATTAAAAAGTTTTATCAAATGATAATTAAATGATGGACTATTTTTACAATAAGGATAATCCAACTCAACAATAATGTTTTCAAACTCGATACTCTATTTTCAAAACTCAACATTACTTGCTCACTAAACTGATGGTTTACAAGTTATATTAAATCTACATTTTCAAAATGACGAACAAGTTTTAAATATATAAATTGTTCACTGCGATATTTTAACTGAAAAATGACATTTTTCTAACAACTATCAATACTTGATTTTTTCTTAAAAAAAAAGACGATTTCGACAAATTCTTCCAAAAGGAAATTATAGACAATATTTGGTCTTTCTTAAAACAACTTGTAACACCCTATACCCGGCCCAATCGCCGAGCTCAAATACTAGGACGTTACATCACCGTCAAGCTTCTTATCCATCAAGACTACATTTTATTAAGTGATCATGCATCTTTTTAATTGCTTTTAAAAATAGTACTTAGAAGCCAATTACGAGTCATGCATACTCAATTTGAAACTTAGTTGAGCAAGCATATAACATTCGAACTAAATTTGAGCATTTATCAGACTTCAAGACCTCATAGCAAAATTTCCCAAAAAGGTTACATAAATATTGATACTAAATCCAAGGTATCGATATTTCCTCTTAGTGGTATCGATACCACAAGGAAAATGGGTACCAAAAGAGGTTACTATTTTCACCTGAAATTAAACTTATCGAAAAATATCAGTACCTCTCTTGGGGTATCGATAATTACACCTCGAGTATCGATACTTGAGCCATAGTATCGATACCAATTTCATATTCTGACTTCCTACATTTTCGTGAGTACAAAGGTATCATTTTTAAGCTTTAACCCCTGCATTTAATTACAAAAATTAAGCTTACATGAGCATTTAAATCATTCAAATTTAATTTTTAAACATCATATTTCATTCTTTTAATCAAATAAGCAACAAAACAACTAAAACAATAATCCAAAATACCATGTCCAAATCCAAATGCATCTAAACATATTTAACAAAACCAATATAACCGTCTAACCTATGGTCTTAACCTATATACTCAAGGATAATTAATAACATTTACTATAATGACTAAAGAATAGCTTAGATCACTCCTCGACAGCCACACCGCTCACACCGGCACTAAGTATCTGGAATGGTAAAGAATGGAATGGGTGAGCTTTACAAGCTTAGTGAATGCTTAGAGTGACCACTTGAGCAAACAAGTCAACTAGCAATATCAAGACAACATATAACATAACGTTTTACACATGTGACTCATATACAATCTTATATATATCCATAGTCATGCATTTAATCACAAGAACCACATACAAGAATAAATTATGTTAATTTGGCTATTGAGAAGATGAAACACAAAGTGGTCTTTATTACCACACATCAGATACACGGATCTCCTCCACACCAAACATAAAAACTCATTGAGTTAGTCATATCCCATAAGTGAAGCGTATAGCTTGTAACAACCCGAAGTTTATGGGTATTGGAAAAGTGTATTTTAAGGTTACTGCTTTCCTAAAACGAATTCGTAAATATTTATTAGAAAAATTTATGAAGTCAGTAGAGTGGTTAAATAGATTTTGGCTAGGTGAATTAGCTTGAATTAAGGTTAATTTAGTATAAGGACTAGATTGAATATAGGGTAAAAGTTGAATTATAGAATCAAGAAAAGTTGAAGGACTAAACTAGCAAATAAACCATAAGGGAAAATAAGTGACAAATGTATGGAAAATATTATTCCATGTGTATGTATAATATACATATATTTATACTTAATACTTAAGTATATAATATAATAATAAATTAATATAATAATATAATAATATAATAATATAATATAATAAAACATAAATAAACTAAAGTAAATAAAAGAAATAGAAATAGAAAAGAAACAGTATAGTGGAACGAAACAGAGAAGGGAAAGAAAGAAAAAAAAAAGAAAGGGAAAAATTAAGGTATCAAGGTTTAAAGTTTAATTGGTAAGTCAATTTAGCCCCTTTTCTTGTAATTTTAATGTTTTTGAAATCCTAGAACAAAATACTACTTGATTTATGTGGAAATTTTAAAATTTAGTTGATTTTTAAATGTGGTTTATGCTGAATTAATTGAAGAATTCGGGTTTAAATTGATAGAATTTCAAGTTAAAATTGAATAAAGGGTTGAATTGTAAAACAAATCATAAGTTTTATGAACTAGGGACTAAATTGAAAGAATTTTGAAATTAGGGTTTTATGGTGAAATTAGGGAGTTGAAATTAGATTAAAGTGGAAATTGAATTGAGAAATGGAATTATTTTTGTAAAAAAATAATTAGTTTGATTTAAGGACTAAATTGGAATTAAAGCAAAAGTTGTATATAAATTGAAATATTCAATGTTAAATTGTAGTCTATTGATAAATTTTAATTGTTTTAATTCCGTAACTAACATTGAGCCGGAAGACTCGATTAGGAAAGGAAAAAAGAAAGTCAACGAGGATTAGCTCGGAAAATACGGTTTGTATTTCTATAATCCGAAAACTAAAATTATTTGTTGTGTTTATTTATTATATATGGTAACTGGAATTGAGGTGAGATTGATATATTGACATTGAATTGAATTATTTTGTGAAAGTATGTGTATGATTGAAAAGTGTATTGAATTTGAATGGATTGAAATTGTATCTTAATTGGAAATTGAATTATGTATTGAAATACGCCATTAAAAATGTCAGGCTAAGTCGGATATAGTTGGCATGTCATAGGATTGGTAGTGTTCAGGGATACTTCAACTTCGAGTCGATGAAGCACTATATGTGTCATATTGTTGTTGCTTCGGATAAATCCGATGAGGTACTGAGTACTGTATTGTTTACTTCGGCAAGGAAGATGAGGCACCAAGTGCTGTATTGGTGTGTTTTGGTTGGATCCGTGTATCCATCCGAGTTGGGTTAATAGGGGTATGTGAATGAATTGATCAATTGATTGATATTGAAAGATAATGATTATGAAATGAAATGAACATTGAAATGGAATGTGTAATTGAAATGCATGGAATTGTATGAATCATGGCCTCATAAGATGGATATTGATATTGAAATTGCATTGAATATCATATTGTGAATTGCTATTAAATAGTAATTAAATGATTGAAATAAAAAAAATATGATAATTGGAAGTGTATTGAATAAAATAATTATGAAAATTAATTGTTGTTGAATAGGTTTTGTTATGTGGAAATATATGTTTAAATATTATAAATTTATTCAGACTATAGAAATACCACTAGTATATACTTAGTGTACGGTTTGTTTCTCTTTGTAGGTTAGGTTAAAGTGAAATTGTTGAATCAGCATACGAAGTCGATCCTGAACTCAATCACGTGGTGAAGTATTTTCTCTTTTGAAAATGGCATGTACCTAGGTTATCTTTTGATGTTATTTTGATATGTGAATATTGAAAATGTAAAAGGTGATTTTGGTTGATATATATATCTACCAATATATATACATATATAACTATAACATGGTTATTTACATGATTTTGATTTGAATTGGTTGATTAGTAATTAAATGAATTGTTTAGATAATTTATGTTAGATATCTTTGAACATATATGAGTTAGATTATTATATTGATAGTTTTGACCTGTTTTAAATGTATTTAATCGTGATTTGGATTGGTAAAGATTGGATTTTGTGTTGCTTGTCGTTTAAGGTTTGCAGGGTTGGTAAACTTGATGTAAAAGGTTCATTTTGAGTCCACACGGCTTGGCATACGGGCGTGTGACCAGACCATGTGAGACACACAGCCTACACATGGGCGTGTGATTAGGTCGTGTGTCCCCTACATCTTAAAATTTTAAAAACGGAATGTCCAGGTAATGCCACATGGGCAGAGACACGAGCATGTGTCTCATCCGTGTAAGGTACATGGCCTAGCACACGAACATCTGCTTGGCAGTATGAAAACTGCACCTAATTCAAATTAGAATAATTAACCACATAGTCTAGCACACAGGCGTGTGGCTTGGCTGTGTGTGCAAGTCAGAGAGCTACCTAATTACAATACTTATACATAGGAAAAATTTTGAAATTTCGCGAAAAATTCTTTGAGTTACCGATTAAGTCATGATGTATTTTAAATACTAATAATGACCTTGAGAGCCTATAAAAGGGACAATATGATTCAACTATGATATGTTTGCTATTTAATTTGTTTATTGTTTATAACTAATCTAAATAGTCTGGTAATGCTCTGTGACCCTGTTCTGGTGACGGATAAGGGTTAAGGGTTGTTACATTTAGTGGTATCAAAGCTATTCAGGTTTAGCCAATTTTTGGACTAAATTGAGCTCGAAATTGAGTCTAGAGGTACATGCCATAATTGAGTCAAAATTGAGTCGGGATTGGATGCTGATATTTATTTATTTCTGTTTTATAGTGAAAATGTCAGATAAATACATAGATGATAATGGTCAAGAAATGTATAGTGAGGATGATGAATCTCGGGACTTAGATGAAATTGAGTCAGCAACACCGAGTGTAAATCCAATGGGGAATCAATCGCCTAATGTTAGAAGAGGTAATGTAGGAGAAAGAGATAATTCTGAATTACTTAGAGTGATAGTTGATGCTCTCCAACGAGTAGCAGAAACTGCTACTGCAACAACATCTGCTCCTACTACTCGTCGAGAACCAATTAAAGAACTGCGTAAGTATGGTGCCACTAAATTTCAAGGTTTGAAAGGGGTTAATCCCTCTACTGTTGAAAATTGGATAGAATCAACAAAAAGGATTTTGAAGCAACTTGAATGCGCTCACCGGGAAAGTTTATTGTGTGTTGTTTCTTTACTTCAAGGGTCTGGTGGGAATCGTTAACCCGACATTTGCCAGAAGAACAGGTAAACTGGGATTTCTTTCAAAGAGAATTTTAGAAGAAATATGTGGGTGAACTGTACATTGAAGACAGAAAACAGGAATTATTGATCCTAAAACAAGGTGAAATGTCAGTAGTGAATTATGAACGAGAATTTTCAAGACTCAGCAGATATGCTATGGAATATGTGCCAACTGAAGCCGATAGTTGTAAGAGATTTTTAAGAGGTTTCCGTGATTAACTAAGAGTGCAATTGGTATCTCTCAGAATTACAGAATTTGCAGATCTTGTCGAAAGAGCAAAAATGGTTGAACAGGTACTGGGCCTTGATAGAAAGCCTAAAAATATTTGTTCGTTTGGGAAACGTCTCGAAGCCACTAGTTCAACTCCGCAATCCAAAAGATCAAAAGAATCTCGAGACAGTTGGAGATTTGGTTCTAGATCAGACAGAAGTGATAAAAATCGTGGAAAACAGACGACGTTTTCTACTAGTAGTATTAGAAATCCATCTCGGAATACAGAACTTCCAAAATGTGAACACTATGGAAATAGGCATAGAGGTGAGTGTTGGAAATTGACAGGGGGTTGTTTCTGTTGTAGGTCTACTGAGCATTTTGTAAAGGACTGTCCGAAGAATAAAAATGCTATACCAGTTACATCACAGAGATCCGAATCTGCTCCTAGAGGTCAAGGATCAGGCTGAGGTGGTTTAGCTATTAGAAGAGGTGCTAGAAAAGGAAGTGATATCCCCACCCAACAATCAGAAACTAGAGTACTAGCACGAGCATATGTGGTATGGACTCGTGAAGAAGGGAATGCAAATGATGTGGTAACAGGTATATTTTTATTGTATTCAAAACTTGTTTATGTTTTAATAGACCCAAGATCATCACATTCATATGTTAATACAAATCTGGTTGAATCTGGAAATTTAAAAACTGAAATGTCTGAAGTATCTATAGCAGTGTCTAGTCTATTGGGGCAAACTATGTTAGTGAATCAAGTATGTAGGAGATGCCCATTAATGATGCAGGATAAAATTTTCTCTGTTGATTTGTTAATAATGCCATCTGGTGACTATGATATAATCTTGGGAATGGATTGGCTATCTGAGCATGGAGTGATTTTGGATTGTTGTAAAAAGAAGTTCAATGTTCAGAATGAGAGTGGTGATAAGATTGAAGTTAATGGTATTCGAAGCAGTAGGTCACCCGTATTATTTCAGTAATTCAAGCTAATAAATTAATTCATCAAGGTTGTGTAGCTTTCTTAGCCTATGTTATCAATTCAAATTCTATTGTGAGCAACTGCAGTAAAATTTAGATAATCTGTGAATTTCCTTATGTTTTTCCTGAAGAGTTACCGGGATTACCCCCTGATAGGGAAGTTGAGTTTGTAATTGAAGTTTATCCGGGTACAGCTCCGATATCAATACCCCATATCGTATGTCTCCTACGGAATTAAAATAATTGAAAGTGCAGTTGTAAGATTTACTGGATCGTGGATTTATACTTCCGAGTACTTCACCTTGGGGAGCTCCAGTATTGTTTGTTAAGAAGAAAGATGGTTCAATCTAATTGTGTATTGATTACCAGCAATTGAATAAAATGACAATCAAGAATAAATATCCGTTATCTCGTATTGACGATTTATTTGATCAGTTGAAAGGAGCTTCTGTGTTTTCAAAGATTGATCTAAGATCTGGTTACTATCAATTAAAGGTGAGGGAAAATGATGTATCGAATACATCATTTCGAACAAGGTATGGGCATTATGAATTTTTGGTGATACCATTTGGTTTGAAAAATGCCCTAACTGCTTTTATGGATCTTATGAATCGTATTTTTCAACATTATTTAGACCAGTTTGTAGTGTTTTTTATTGATGACATTCTGGTTTATTCAAAGTCTGAATCTAAACATGAACAGCGTCTCAGAATCATTTTACAAATATTACGAGAGAAGCAGTTATACGGGAAATTAAGTAAATGTGAATTTTGGCTGTCCGAGGTTGTATTTCTAGGGCATGTGGTATCGGCAGAGGGAGTTAGAGTCGATCCGAAGAAGATTGAAGCCATCGTTCAGTAGAAAGCACCGAGAAATGTGTCTGAGGTACATAGTTTTCTGGGTTTGGTTGGTTACTACCGAAGATTTGTAAATGCATTTTCAAAGATAGCCTTGCCGATGACAAAGTTGTTGCCAAAGAATGTTTCATTCGTCTGGGATGATCAGTGTCAGGAAAGTTTTGAGAAATTGAAGTAAATGTTGACTGAGGCACCAGTTCTGACATTGCAAGAGTCGGGAAAGGATTTTTTTATTTACAGTGATGCTTCTTTGAGTGGTCTTGAGTGTGTCTTGATGCAAAATGGAAAAGCAATAGCTTATGCTTCTTGTCAATTGAAACCTGATAAACCATAAAAGTAACACATTTTAATCCCATACTTTGCATATTTGTGGATGATTTATCATATAATTTAGTGAATTAGATGCTCCCAAACCTTTAATTTCATGTTTTAAACTCAGGAAAACATAGGGAAACAAAAGGAGCAGAAAACGGGCCAAAAACCAGACGAAACGGGTTGATTTAAAGATCCACACGAGCTGAGCACACGCCCGTGTGAGCCACACGGGTTGGCCACAAGCCCATGTGGCAGCCGCTGTCGATATCGCTCCCGATTTCCCAAATACATGGAAAAAGCCAATTTTTAGGTTTCTGAGCATTCTAAAGTCTATATAAACACACTAGAAGTAGACCTAAGGGGACACACGGAGCAGAAAGTAGAAATTACTCAAAGGAAGCCATTAGATTCAGCCCGGAAGTAGGGATCTCCTTCAAGACTGAAGATCTCCCTCCAATTTCTCATGAAGATTTTGGGTTTCTTTATGTTTTGTTGTTTTCCTATTTTTGAGATGTTTTCCTATTACATTATGAACTAAATTCCCTAAATATCTAGGGAGGTTGAAACCTACAATGGATCTTATTATTTAATTATCTAAATTACACTATAAATACTTGTTCTTGTTCTTAATTATGTGTTCTTAATTCTTGCCTTAATATTTTCAGGATATTAATCCAAGTTTGATGTGCTTATTCAATGGAGCAAAAGTATTTGTTTAAGAGTAGATCTAGCATAATTAAGCGAAGCTGCATGCAATCCTAGAAATAGGATGACATAAATCTGCCAGATTAGAGTCAAATCTAATAGGGGAGTCCATAGATCGAGTTAATGCGATGATAGGGGTTTTAATTAGAAAGAGATTTCAATTAATCAACCTAGAGTCAGTTGTTCTTAGTCTCGAAAGAGATATTAACATAATTTAGGGATTTCTACAGATCAAGACAAGTGAATAAATTGTTTGATTCAGAGTCAGAATAATAAGTGAAGTCTAGGTGGATTCTTCCTTGTGTATTGTCTTTATTATTTGTTTATTCGATTATTTTCTTCACTCTCTATCACGTTCAGTAGTTAATTAGTTAGTTAATTTTAGATTTAAACAAATCCCTTATATTTTAGGCTAAATAATAGAAAGATAGTTAATACTAGTACTTTTAGTCCTTATGGATACGATATTCTGGACTCACCATAGCTATATTACCATTCGATAGGTGCGCTTGCCTTTATCGTGATCGTAGTCTAATGTAGTGAATCATAAAATGATCATCAAGTTTTTGGCGCCGTTGTCGGGGACTAAAATATTAGAAACACTTAATTTTTATTACTTTAGCCATTTTTATTTTTATTGCAATTTATTTTTGTTTTTATTTTAATTTACTACCTTATCTTTTATTTACTTCTGGCAGGTTTCTGTAGTTTATGACTAGAAGAAATCCGTTAAGACCATTGCTTTTTGATAGTAAAATTGAAACAAAACTCACAAAAATCATAGAGAAATAAGGCGAAGTCTACAGTATATAGAGAAAGAGCACGAGGACGATACTAATAATACTAAGGAGATGGCTGAAAATTGGAATAATTCGCTACCTCCTGTGGTTGCCACTAATCATGTGAATCAGAATGCTTCTCTTTGTACTATTTACGACTATGCTAAGCCTAATTTAGTGGGGGCTAAATCGAGTATTGTTAGACCTGCCATTGCTGCAAATAATTTTGAACTGAAACTTAGCACTATACAAATGATTCAACAGTTTGTTCAGTTTGATGGTTTGCAAGATGAAGACCCAAATACTCATTTGGCCAATTTCTTAGAGTTTTGTGATACTTTCAAGATAAATGGTGTTTCTGACGATGCCATTCGCTTATGACTATTCCTCTTCTCGTTGAGAAATAAGGCTAAGCAGTGGTTGAACTCCTTGCCACGAGGGTCCATCACTATTTGGGATCAAATGACCGAGAAGTTTTTATTAAAATATTTCTCACTAGTTAAGATAGCTAAGTTAAGGAACAATATCTCCTCCTTTGTGAAAATGGATTTAGAGACTTTATATAATGCATGAGAGATGTATAAGGACTTATTAAGAAGGTGCCCTTACCATGGGTTACCTCTATGGTTACAGATTTAGACTTTTCATAATGGTTTGAACCTCTCAACTAGGCAGATGATCGATGCAGCCGCCGGTGGTACCATAAATAATAAAACCACTGATGAGGCATATGAATTCATTGAAGAGATGTCACTGAATAATTATCAGTGGCAAGTCATGAGGACAAAGCCGACAAAAGTAGCCGTGTTTTTAACTTTGATGCAGTTCAGATCAGGTAGAACTTTTAAATAGAAATATTGATGGTTTATGCGGTTCGCAGGTACATCCGGTGATGCAGTGTGACACAAGTGGAGGTAGAATGAGCAATTCATAAATCTATCCTACGGTGAGCAAATGAGTTATATGGGTAATAATCCTAGACCTCAAAATAATCCTTACAGTAATACTTACAATGCAGGTTAGAGGAACCACCCAAACTTTTCATGGGGAGGTCAAGGAAATCAAAGACCCCCACCGCCCTCTCCGGGTTTTCAGTAGCAACCTTATCTGTAAGAAAAGAAACCGAACCTTGAAGAGATGTTTGATAAATTTATTTCGATGTCAGAGACTTGTTTCCAAAACACTGAGACTGCTTTGAAAAATCAGCAAGCATCGATTCAAGGGCTCACAAATCAAATTGGGCAGCTTGCTAAATTAGTTTCGGAAAGGCAACAAGGTAGTTTGCCTAGTAACACTGAACCTAACCCAAGAGAGCATGTAAAAGCGGTTACATTGAAGAATGGGAAAGTGTTAACTGAACCAGAAAAGAAGTTGCCACAAGAATCTGATAAGGAAAAGGACGAGAAAGTAAAACCCGAAGTAAGTGTAACACTGATGCTTAAAGAATATGAATGTAACGCCCCAATTTTCAGGATTTTCAGGATTTCCGTAATTTTCAATGAATTTTAGAAATACTGTGTTTCGATTGTCTGGTGTGGGTCTGAGTATGTTGGTGGGCCTTTAAAAAGCCCAAGAGTAAATTTAATTCGAGGCAATTTCTGAATTTTAATTTTGGGAGAGAGGGTTCTGGGGATATGGGATTTTAAAATTGAAGTGGTAAAATAGGACACAAAAAATATCTGTGGTAAAGTGGCATGTGGCGCCACCTAGGTGTTTGGGGAGTAACGTGTAGATGTTTAGGGGGAGCCAAAGTTCAAGTCACAAGGTAAGCATATTGTTACTTTTATTTTTGTGTGCATGTGCTGGGCATGTGATAGAGCTTAAGTGGAAATTCGGCTAGGGCTTTAGGAAGGTTAGGCCGTGGGTCTGAATGGCCATTAGGGCAAGCTTTATTTTCTTTTTGTTTTGCCAAATTAGGGTTAGCCACCTTGAGCCTTCCCTTCCATTCTATTCTCTTCTTAGTGTCGCAAAAAGTCGAAAACGAATAGATAGATCTCCTGAGTGTCGAATTCTTCCTTCTCTTCTCCTCTCTTCTTCTATTTTCTTTTTCTCCTTCTTTTCTTCTCTGGCCGAAACATTCCTACTATTCTACTCATCTCCTCTTTCATTCCCATTCTTTTCTAAACCCCTATAGCCGATTGCCATAAAAGCCGAAATCCCGAAAGTTGTTTCTTGTGCCGATTTCTTCTAGCCAAAATCCTTCTATTTTCTTCATCTCTTTTGGCCAATTTTCACATCCTATAAACCTCAACCCCTGTCGGCAGTACCACTGCAAAAAAACACCATACCAAATGACCTTCCTCTTCACAGTTCCAAAAGCCGAAAACACAATAGTTTTTAGGGACGTATAGCCAAATCTTTAGATCTCTAAGATTTAATTTCTACAAGTGTTTAAGGGCTGGATCTGCATCAGATCTGAGTAGAAACTGAAGTGGAATCATTTTGGTTGAAAGAACCTGAGGTAGGTACTCAAATCTATTCTTTATTTCGGGTTTTAGGAAAGCCAAAATCCCTAAAGGCATAAGGAGGTTGTCGATTGGAGCTTAGGGCTCTAAGGGTTTTAACAATTAATTTTTTTTGGGTGTTAGTGTGATCCAGAGGCTGTTGATCGAAGGCTTGGACAAGTGGAACGACTAGATCTAAATCTAATCTCTAGTTTTGGAAAAGGTAGGATCTCAAGGGCCATAGGTATTGATGGCAGATTATGGTAAGTAAGTTTATGATGGTTGCCATTGTATTTTGGATCTGATATGTCTAGTGACGATTGTAGGATATCGTGGGAGATTTTGGTAGCAGTTGTAGCAAATCAGGTGTGTAAATAACACTCACTCATAGACTAGATCGGCAAAAGTCAAAAAGCTGAAATGCCGAAGAGCCGGCATTATGTGAACTTGCGAGCGTGCGAGCGCTCGTGAGATGGTTTGGTTGTTAATTTTGGTAATCACAAGCGGTAAGATTACAGAGTGCAGAATTTCGTGCATTTCAATATATTTAGGCTTAATGGGCTGAAATCGGGTTAATGGCCAACGGGCCCAATTCGGTAAAAATGCTCGGTAAGTGTTTTTGTAAATACGTTAATAGCTATAATGAGCATGAAACCCTAAAAAGACTGATAAAATTACTGAAATACCTCTGTAAGGTAGAATTACCGTAATACCTCTAAAGGGGTAAGTTTACGATTACGACCCTCGAGGGTAAATAACTATTCTTACGCTATAATCTGACTGTATTTCTGAAGCATGTCTTGTTAATTATATATATATTCTGCATACATGTCATACTACATGGGGTTGGGTTTTGTTATGGAGGAAGAACCCGTTCTGGTGGTTGTGCCACATATTCTAATATAAGCAGCTTTGCTGCGGATTATAGTTAGTGCCGCCACTGGTGCTAACACTATAAGTGTAGGGATGGCGTGGGTAATTTATTCCCCAAAGGAAGTGTAGGGATGGACGGAGGCAAGTGCAGGGTTGGATGGGGTTATCATGCATTAATCATATGAGACTATTTTGTTATAGGCCAACTATATTGAAATGGGTCCAACTGTGTTAATATGGGCAAGGCCCAATATATCTCGACTTGTAATAGGGCTATGGCCCAGATTGATACTGATATGGGCTAGGCCCAGTATACTCTGATACTGTAAGGGGCTATGACTGTGACAGTCCTAATTCGACCCTAGTCGGAATGTGGTTTCGAGGCCATAAGACCGAGTCCCAAAATTTATTTAAAAATTTGGTTGCATATCCTCTATGTGTATTAGTGCATGTGTGAAAATTTGATGTTTTAATTTAGACTTATGAATGTGAATTTCATGTGATTGACTTAGTTGAGAACTTAAGAAAATATGATAGGGGGATATGTAAGGACCAAATAATAACAAAGTGAGGAAACTTGGGTTTGCATGTCAAATTGCCTAAAAACCCAAGTAGTGGCCGGCCAAGCCATGATGCCCATCCACTAGGTTGAATTTCAATGCAATTCTTTTATTAGTTAGCAATTAAAATAAATTAAAGAAAGGAATTAAAAAGAAAAGATGAATAAAATAAGGAAGGAAGAGGGAGTACTCATCTTCTTTCTTTTCTTGCAATGGCCGTGAGTTAGGAGAAGGAAAGAATACATGCTCTAGACATTGACCAACTCAAAAGGGGTTGATTAAGGTAGGATTTATGTTACTTTTACTAAATTCTTGTGAAAATCTAGTTAGTAGCCAATGTCTTATTACAACCCATATGTTAATTTTCTACCTAAAAGGGTACTTAGATGGCATATGGTTAGGAAGAGGTAAATGCTAAGTGTATGGTGCTTTTGATGTTGTGAATGGAAGTAGTGGGAAAGTAAAAGAAAATTTATGTAGAAATATGGTATATGTGGATTTATAGGATGTTACAAATAGATGTGAAGCCATGCTAGATTAGGAAAAATTCGGTCAAGTGTTCATGAGATGAAATTTTGTGTTTAGGTGAATTAAAGATGATAGTATAGTTGATATCATATATATATGTATGCATATTCGCCATCAAATTAAGAGCATAGGTGATGTTGAGTCTAAGCTTTGCACATTCTACCATATATATATATATATGCATGTGTGATTGGATTATTGATAGTAGGGTGATAGCATATGGTTATTAGTGAATAGCTCAAAAACATATGGTGGGAAGATAAGAATTAGTCATGTATCTCCTATGATATGAAATCATTAATATTTTGATATAAATATTTAGCAAGACAGTTAAACTAGTTAATTTATTGATTAAGCTCAAGAAGTTAAAGAAGGAGAATCAAGCAAAGGCAAAGGAAAGAACATCGAGTAGCCGAGTTGGAACCGTTTTACCCAACACAAGGTAAGTTATTAAGCATATATTTTGTATTGATTTAAATAATCATAATACTTATGTACTTATACCGAATGGGACGATATATAAATGCATGTAGTGACAAAATTATCGATTGTAAAAAAAAAAAAAGAAGTGAGATGTATTGAGTGTTGATTTCGGCACTAAGTGTGCGGGTATAAACATTTACGATAATGAGATTGGCACTAAGTGTGCGAGTTTAATTGTATAGCACTAAGTGTGCGAGTTTGACTATTAAGCACTAAGTGTGCGGACTTACTATATATTTTCAATAATTATTAACGTTAAGTGTGCGACTTTATCGAGTAAATCATGGACAGCGGAATGAGTAGATATTTTGAGTTCAAAAGGAATAGACGTTATGTTTATATTTGGAACTGAGCTTGGTAAGTCTTGAACATATGTGGTGATTATATTTGAAGTTAGGAACATAAGATTATTGTGGAATAGATGAAATGCTATTATTAGTATAATCTAAACGAAAATAAAATGATGTGAGGAAATGCATCAAATATCATAACGAATATCATACGAGATGTCAATGGAGGCTTGGCTAGTTGAGAGCATGTAATGATAAATGTGCGTGAAATTATAGCATAGTCGGTATGGATGGAGTACCTAATCTTGCATTATTTGTTTTCTTTTATGATATTTTATAAATGGACAGCAGTGTAATGCTTATGACTTACTGAGTTATATACTCATTCGGTGTGTTTATTTGTCACTTATTTAGGTTCCTTTGATCCATTTTTGTTTGAACTTTGGTATGTATACTTTTAGCCATGCGAAAATGGCATAAATGTTAGGTTGGATTTGGTCTTATGGTACTTAGTTATAAGCAATAGTTAAAGTCTATTTGATTATTATGCCGTTTGTCATGGCTAATCATTTCCGGTGTTACACTCACGATATGGTTATTGAGTAGTAAGGAAATGCTTGGTAATGATTAGCCCTTGGTATGGCTAGTCATGATCGTACTTGGTGATATGTTTGTTAAATTACTCTAATAGGTAAAATTTACTCTAATAATAGATGCAGACAGCAGTAGTGATGTGAAATCGAAAAATCACTACAAATAGTAGATATGGAATTAAATAATGAATAAATTATGGAATCAAGCTTGATGAGTCTATTTTCACATAGAAGAAGTAAAGCAAGAATATGAGCTATATTGTATGAGATATTTAAAATCTCGTGAAACAGGTCGAACGATTTGGATCCCCGTTCAATTTGGAAACTCACCATAATTTCTACAAAGATAATTAGAAGTCATACGCTATGTAAAGATTCCTTATTGAGTCTAGTTTTATTAGGGACAAACGGTATAGTCATTGAATCTCAGACAGAGAGATATCTCGGTTCGTAATACAGAGGTCGGTGTAGTGAACCCTGAAATAGGGAGACTTTAACTAATAAACTGTACTAATTGGACGGACCAAAAATTGTGGAAAAATTTTAGTAGATAGATATATGAGTCTAGTTTCAGGAAAAATTTGCGGAATTAAATTTTGAGTTTCAGAACTCAAGATACGAATTTTTAACTGACTATAACGCAGATTGACAGTTTGTCTGGGAGTTTTAAAATAAATTGTTTGAGCTGTATAAGTGATGAATTAAGCCAGATTACACCTCGTGTTCGATCCCGGTGACGGGCACGGTTTCGGGGTGTTACATTTTATTGGTATCAGAGCTATGGTTTAGTCGGTTCTAGGACTACCATAGCGCGTATGAGTCTAGCTATACATGCCTTAATGTTAGTGTTTAATAGTGTGATGACTTTTGACGGCTAAAATTTTTGTTTTGATTAGTAAATGGATCCCGGCTTAGAGAGAACCTTAGCGGATGACGTTGAAAGTGTAGCGGCTGCTCCTGCGCAAGGGACACCGCCTGTTGAACCTCAGTCATCTGCGAATAATCAAAATGAGGGGGCAAAACAAGCCTTCTTTACTATGATGAACGAGTGGGTCGCACAATATGCCCGCACTAATCCGGCTGCCCAACCATTCTCGAATTTAAATAATCCACCCCAGGAGCCTATAATGCCATCGACTCATCGATCCTGTAAGGCCAAGTAAACCACCAGACTTGATTAGGAAGCGCGTGGCCAAGGAATTGAGCCGTGAAGTTCTTGATGATCTTTGAAAGGGACGAGTTCGCTTGATAACACCATCCGAAGTTTTGATGAACATCCCCGCACACCGATGAGTGTTTAAAGTGTGCTATATCTTTGTTGCGAGACTCACCTACTATTGGTGGAGGACCTTGATTTCCATAGTCCCAAGGAACGAGTTACTTGGGATTTCTTTCAAACAGAGTTTCAAAAAATATATTAGCCAACAGTTCATCGACCAAAAGCGTAAGGAATTCTTGGAACTTAAGCAAGGCCGCATGACAAGATTCGAATACTGAATGTGAGTTCGTAAGACTCGATCGATATGCTCTGGAGTGTGTAGCTGATGAAATTGCTATGTACAAAAGATTTGAGGAAGGATTGAATGAAGATTTAAAGCTACTAGTGGGTATTTTAGAGATAAAAGAATTTGTAACACTAGTTGAACGAGCTTGCAAGGCGGAAGAACTTGGAAAGGAGAAAAAGAAGGCAGAATCTGAAGCTAGAGACTTTCGTAAAAGATCAACGAGTAGAACTCCGTTCTTAGCTATAAAGAAGTTCAGGGAGGACACTCACAAACCGAAGAATACTGCAGGAATTTTTATTAGGACACAACCATTAACGGACTCACGAGCTACTTCGGTTGCTAGTGTGGGTAACAATCGCCAAGAAAAACCTGAATGTCCACAATGTGGAAGACGACACATAGGTGAATGTTGGGGTAAGTCCACTAACAGGGCCTGTTACAGATGCGGTTTGAAGGATCACTTCATTAGAGATTGCACGGAATTCGATGAGAGAAACAAGATGCAAGGTGCAAGACCTAGTGGAACAACGATTAGGGGTAGACCACCGAGAATTTCAGGAGGCAAGGGTGGTGGTCAGAGAGGGAATTTTGATACGGCTGTTCGATCTGAGACCCGTACTCCTGCTAGGGCATATGCCATCCGTGCACGAGAGGAAGCATCCTCCCCTGATGTTATCACTGGTACTTTCACTCTTTTTGATACTAATGTAATTGCATTAATCGACCCTGGCTCTACTCATTCTTATGTATGTGAGACTTTAGCATCCAGTAAGACGCTGCCTATTAAGTCTACTGAGTTCGTAATTCGAGTGTCAAATCCCTTGGGTCAATATGCGCTTGTTGACAAAGTGTGTAAGAGATGCCTCTAATGATCCGAGAATCTGCTTTTCCGGTGATTTGATGCTTTTACCATTTGATGAATTTGATGTTATTCTTGGTATGGACTGGTTGACCATATATGACGCAGTGGTGAGTTGCAAAAGAAAACCATTGATTTAAGGGTGCAAATAATGGGATAGTCCGAGTTGAGTCTCTTGATTTAAGGGAGTGCCAAGAACAATATCCTCGATGATCACTCGGAGATATGTGAGGAAGGGTGTGAAACATATCTTGCGTATGTATTTGATAGCAAAGAGACGAAAAGGAAACTCGGATCGGCACGGTGGTTTGCAGTATTGGATGTTTTTCCGAGGAGCTACCGGGTTGCCACTGTTCGAGAGGTAGAATTTGGCATCGAACTTGTACCTGGTACCACGCCAATCTCGATAACCCCGTATCGTATGGCATTAACGGAATTAAAGGAATTGAAAATTCAGTTGCAAGAATTGACGGATAGAGGTTTTGCTCGATCGAGTTTTTCGCTATGGGGTGCACCAGTATTTTTTGTGAAAAAGAAGGATGGAACCATGAGGTTGTGCATCGACTATCGTCAGTTGAATAAAGTAACAATAAAGAATAAATATCCGTTACCGCGTATTGATGATTTGTTTGATCAATTGAAGGGAGCCTCAGTGTTTTCAAAGATAGATTTGAGGTCGGGTTATTATCGGTTGAGAGTTAGAGACTCGAGACATACCCAAACCGCTTTTAGAACGAGATATGGTCACTACGAATTCTTAGTGATGCCGTTTGGGCTTACTAATGCCCTTGCGATATTCATGGATTTAATGAATCGAATTTTCAGACAATACTTGGATCAGTTTGTGGTTGTGTTTATTGATGATATTTTAATTTATTCCCAAGATGAAGCTGAACATGCCGAGCATTTGAGATTAGTATTACAGATTTTACGAGACAAGCAGTTGTACGTAAAATTCAGTAAATACGAATTTTGGTTGAGAGAGGTTAGCTTTTTGGGGCACGTCGTATCCGCATCGGGAATTAGAGTTGATCCGAACAAAATTTTGGCCATACTCGATTGGAAACCTCCGAGGAATGTTCTTGAAGTTAGGAGCTTTTGGGACTTGCAGGATACTACCGACGGTTTGTAAAAGGTTTTTGATGATAGCTGCACCGCTGATTGAAACTACTTCAAAAAGATGTTGAGTTTGAATGGTCGAAGTTGTCGAGAAAGTTTCAATCGACTAAAAACCTGCTTAATCAAGCTCTAGTACTAGTACAAATGAGTCCAGTAAAGAGTTTGTCATTTATAGTGATGCATCCTTGCTTGGGCTAGGGTGTGTGTTGATGCAAGAAGGTCGAGTTGTAGCTTACGCGTCGAGACAATTAAAGCCGCATGAGAGAAACTATCCGACCCATGATCTTGAATTAGCGGCCATAGTGTTCGCCTTGAAAATATGGCGACATTACTTGTTTGGAGAAAGGTGTCATATTTCCTCGGACCACAAAAGTCTTAAATATTTGATGACTCAAAGAGATCTGAATCTGCGACAAAGACGCTGGCTTGAATTGTTGAAAGATTATGAACTTATCATTGATTATCACCCGGGCAAAGCTAACGTGGTTGCCGATGCTTTAAGTCGTAAAGCGTTATTTGCTTTGAGAGCGATGAATGTTCACCTGTCCGTCTCACCCAAAAATGTGCTAGTAGCTGAATTAAAGGCCAAACCATTATGGATTCGTCAAATATTTGAATCCCAGAAAGTCGACGATGAATTGGTTGCTAAACGAGCTGAATGTGCTTCGAATGAGGAATCGGAGTTTCGGATTGACGACAATGATTGCTTGACATTCAAAGGTCGATTATGTGTTCCAAGAAATTCGGAACTTATTTCGATGATTTTGAATGAGGCTCATAATAGCCGAATGTCTATCCACCCGGGTAGCACAAAAATGTACAATGATTTGAAATGTCAGTTTTGGTGGTCTGGTATGAAACGAGACATCTCTGACTTTGTGTCGAAGTGTTTGATATGTCAACAAGTGAAAGCAGAACATCAAGTGCCTTCGGGATTACTTCAGCCAATCATGATACTCGAATGGAAATAGGATCGGGTAACAATGGATTTTGTATCTGGTTTACCATTGACACAAAATAAGAAAGACTCGGTCTGGGTTATCGTTGATAGATTGACAAAGACTGCTCATTTTATCCCTATCCGTACAGATTTTTCGCTTGATAAATTGGCAGAATTGTATGTCTCTCAGATTGTAAGATTACACGGGGTACCTATTTCTATTGTGTCGGATAGAGATTCGAGATTCACCTCGCGATTTTGGAAGAAATTGCAAGAAGCTTTTGGTACCAAGTTGCATTTTAGCACTGCTTTTCATCCACAGACTGATGGTCAATCCGAACGGATAATTCAGATACTCGAGGATATGTTGAGATGTTGCATCCTTGAGTTTAGTGGTTCATGGGAGCGGTATTTACCTTTGATTGAATTCGCGTACAACAATAGTTTTCAATCAAGCATCAAGATGGCACCTTACGAGGCTTTGTACTGTCGTAAATGCCGTACACCATTGTTTTGGACCGAGCTCGGTGAAAGTAAAATTTTCGAGTCGATTTGATTAAAGATCTTTGAGCGTAAAGTAAAAATAATTCGTGAAAGTCTGAAGGCGAGATCGATCGTCGAGAAGTCGACGCGGATTTGAAACGAAAAGACATTGAGTATCAGGTGGGAGATAAAGTGTTTCTAAAAGTTTCGCCTTGGAAGAAGATACTCAGATTTGGCCGTAAGGGCAAATTGAGTCCGAGGTTCATTGGGCCGTATGAAATATCCGAACGAGTTGGCCTAGTTGCATATAGATTGATTTTACCCCCCGAACTTGAGAAGATTCATAACGTTTTTCATGTCTCGATGCTTCGACGATATAGGTCCGATCCATCACACATAATTACTCCATCTGAGATCGAAATTCAATCGGATTTGAGTTACGAGGAAGAACCGGTTTGCATTCTAACACGTGAAGTAAAAGAATTGCGAAATAAGAAAATCCCATTAGTGAAGGTATTGTGGCATAAACATGGGGTCGAAGAAGCCACTTGGGAGCTCGAGGATTCGGTGATGTAACGTTATCCAAATTTATTTGGTAAGATTTTCGGGATGAAAATTTTGAGTGAGGAGAGTTGTGATCTAATTCGACCCTAGTCGGAATGTGGTTTCGAGGCCACAAGACCGAGTCCCAAAATTTATTTAAAATTTGGTTGCATATCCTCTATGTGTATTAGTGCATGTGTGAAAATTTGATGTTTTAATTTAGACTTATGAATGTGAATTTCATGTGATTGACTTAGTTGAGAACTTAAGAAAATATGATAGGGGGATATGTAAGGACCAAATAATAACAAAGTGAGGAAACTTGGGTTTGCATGTCAAATTGCCCAAAAACCCAAGTAGTGGCCGGCCAAGCCATGATGCCCATCCACTAGGTTGAATTTCAATGCAATTCTTTTATTAGTTAGCAATTAAAATAAATTAAAGAAAGGAATTAAAAAGAAAAGATGAATAAAATAAGGAAGGAAGAGGGAGTATTCATCTTCTTTCTTTTCTTGCAATGGCCGTGAGTTAGGAGAAGGAAAGAATACATGCTCTAGACATTCGGCCAACTCAAAAGGGGTTGATTAAGGTAGGATTTATGTTACTTTTACTAAATTCTTGTGAAAATCTAGTTAGTAGCCAATGTCTTATTACAACCCATATGTTAATTTTCTACCTAAAAGGGTACTTAGATGGCATATGGTTAGGAAGAGGTAAATGCTAAGTGTATGGTGCTTTTGATGTTGTGAATGGAAGTAGTGGGAAAGTAAAAGAAAATTTATGTAGAAATGTGACATCCCAAAATTGACCCTAGTCGGAATGTGGTTTCGGAACCACAAAACCGAGGCATAAAAATAATTAAAAATTTATTTTGATGCCTATAATATGTGTGTGCTCATGTATGACATTTTATGATGATTGATTTAGTGTTATAAAGGTGAATTTCACTAGAAAGGACTTGTGTGAGAAAACTTAGAAATGAGATAGGCAAATGTTGAAGTGGCCTAATAATGCATGAAGTGAAATAAATGGAGTTGCATGTCAATTATCCCATTTCCTAAGGTGGATGGCGGCCATGACAAATTATGGGCAAGGGAAACATGTTCCCAACATGTCTTGCTAATGGATGATGTTAGAATGGTTATTATATTGGTGTTAGTAGGAAGAAAAAAAAGGGGTATGTGTGGTTGCCCCCTCCCCATTGCCGTGTATTGAGCAAAGAAAAAAAAAAAGAGAAGTTTGGTTCATCTTCCTCCTAGCTTAGCCGATCCTTCAAGAAGAAAAGGGAAGACTTAGCATTCGGTCACTTGAGCTTGAACTAAGGTATGGAATCCATGTTAGTCTTTGAAATCTTTGCATGTATGAAGCTAGTTACTAAGTCCTTTACTTGCTCATGTCAAAAAAAATTTGAAGGTGGTAGTAATACAAGTGTTCGCCATGGAGGATGTTTAAGGGAGATGGTTGTTGCCTTTATGATGTAAGGAATAATTAGAAATGGGTGAAAGAAACAAGTCCTTGTTCTTGATTCTTCTTGGCCGATTCTAAGGGAGAAAAAGAGAGCAACCATGTGGTTTCTAAGCCATAAATAAGGTGACCCATGTTAGAAATTGTGATTTTGAGGTGACTAGAACATTCGGCCATGCATGTTGTCTTCCTTGGTGAGTGTTTTAATGTTGTTGTGATGAAAGCATGGAGATGAGTGAGTTGAATGTTTAACAAAAGGAAATTTTGTGCCATTGAGTTCTTGTTGTTATGTGTGTGTGTGCATGAGTATTCGCCATGCTATAGAATTTATGTTGCAAAATGATTAATTCTTAATGAGAAGTATAATAGTACTTGTGAATGAGCTTGAGAGTATTTAAACAATTAGACATGAAAAGGGTGGTAATGAGGCTGAAAAAATTGTTGGATGGTTAATTGGGTAAGGAATGAAGCATTCGACCATATGGGGTATAAATGGGCATAGGTGTTAAATACCTTGTATTGGAAACTTTGATAAATAAGTAGCAATAAATTAAGATGAGATTGAGTAAATTTTCAGCTTAGTTGTGTTAAGTATTCGGCAATAACCATAATAATGCATGTGAATGCCGTATGTTTGTGTTTGATGGAGAGGTAAATTGTTTGATTTAGCTCAAGAGCAAAGGGGAACTAGATTGGACAAAGGAAAGGAGAAAGCAAACGAGTAGCCGATTTGGAACCGTTCTACCCCAAACAAGGTAAGTCATTAAGCACATATGTTTGATATTGCTTAAATGATTGGAAAATCTATGCAATTGTGTTTAATGGAATGCTATATATGTATAGGCTATTATATTTTGTCGAATTGTGGGTTGTAAACTTTAAGCCATGTGAAAATGGCCTATGGGGTCGTCGAGTGGGATGCTAGAACCTATAGCCACGAGTCTTAGAAACTCTGATTTTGATAAGGTGGCCATAATTTGTGTCATGTATGATGGATGATTAAGGCCAAGGAAAGATTCATGAAATTGGCATAGTCTCATCAAAGAATCGCTATTGCGGACAGCAGCAGTGAGATGAGATTGAAAAATCACTAAAAATAGTAGAAGTAGAATTAAATAGTGAGTAAATTATGAAATTGAACCTTTTTTATATGGACGAAACGAAACGACCATATGAGCAGTATATTGAGAAATATTAAAGTTCTCGTGAGACAGGGCCAGAACGGTTTCTGGGTCCCCTGTCGCAACTTTGAAAATTTACCATAAATTATCCAGAAAGAATTAGGAGTCATGCTTTATATGTACAGATTCCATTTTGAGTCTAGTTTCATTAGAAATAAACGGCACCAGTATTAAAGCCCTGTACAGAGAGATATTCAGGTTGTAACGCGCAAAGGTCAGAGCAGTCGATCCCTGTAACATGGGTGACTTTAACTAATAAACTGTACCAATTGGCCCAACCAAAAATTCTAGAAATAAATCCATGGATGGGTATGTGAGTCTAAATTCAGGGAAAATTTACAAAACCAGTTTCCGAGTTTTGAAACTCGAGATATGATTTTTAAGCCGACAGTGATGCAGTTTTCCAGCCTGACTGGAAATGTCAAATTGGTTGGTACCTTGAAAGGATTTGGCCGTTAACCCCTCGTGTCCGACACCGGCGACGGTCACGAGTTAGGGTGTTACAATTTTATTGGTATCGAGCTATGGTTTAGTCGGTTCTAGGACACCATAGGCGTGTGAGTCTAGCTATACATGCCAAATTGTTAGTGCTTAATAATGTGATGACTTCTGACGGTTGAAATTTTTGTTTTGATTAGCGATGGAACCCGGGATAGAGAGACCCTTGGCGGATGACGTTGAAAGTGTAGCGGCTGCTCCTGCGCAAGGGACACCGCCTGTTGAGCCTTAGTCATCCGTGAATAATCAAAATGAAGGGGCGAAACAAGCCTTCTTCACCATGATGAATGAGTGGGTCGCGCAATATGCCCGAACCAATCCGGCTGTCCAACCATTCCCAAATTTAAATAATCCACCCCAAGAGCCCGTAATGCCATCGCCATCGATCCTGTGAATTTGAGTAAACCACCGTGGACTTGATTAGGAAGCGTGGGGCCGAGGAGTTTAAGGCCATAGTTACCGAGCGATGCCGAAAGGGCCGAAGTTCGCTTGATAACACCATTAGAGTGTTTGATGAACTGTCATGCACACCCGATGAATGTCTTAAGTGTGCTATATCCTTGTTAGAGACTCACCTACTATTGGTGGAGGACCTTGATTTCCATAGTCCCAAAGGAACAAGTTACTTGGGATTTCTTTCAAACGGAATTTCGGAAGAAATATATTAGTCAACGGTTCATCGATCGAAGCGTAAGGAGTTCTGGAACTCAAGCAAGGCCGATGTGATCAGATGTCGAATCTGAACATGAGTTCGTAAGACTTAGTCGGTATGCTCGGGAGTGTGTGGCTGATGAGGTTGCTATGTGCAAAAGATTTGAAGAAGGATTGAATGAAGAGTTAAAGTTACTAGTGGGAATTTTGGAGATAAAGGAGTTCGTGACACTAGTCGAACAAGCACGCAAGGCGGAAGAACTTGGGAAGGAGAAGAAGAAGGCTGAATTTGAAGCAAGAGATTACCGTAAAAGATCAACGAGTAAAGCTCCGTTCTCATTGTAAAGAGGTTCGTGGAGGACACCAAGAAGTCGAGGGCGATCGGGAATTTCCATTAGAGCCCGACCATTGACGGACTCCGAGCTACATCGGTAGCTAGTGTGGGCAATAATCGTCAAGAGAGACTGAATGTCCCCAATGTGGAAGACGACACCTAGGTGAATGTTGGGGTAAGTCATTAACTGCTGTTACGGATGTGGTTCAAGGACCACTTCATTAGGGATTGCACGGAGCTAGATGAGAAGAATAAGATGCAAGGTGCGAGATCTAGTGGGGCGACACTAGAGGTAGACCCCGAGGGTTTCAGGAGGTAGGGGTGGTAATCGAGGGAGCCACTGATATGGCTGTTCGATCCGAGACCCGAGCTCCTGCTAGAGCATATGCCATCCGCGCACGAGAGGAGGCATCCTCCCCTGACGTTATCACTGGTACTTTTACTCTCTTTGATACTAGTGTGATTGCATTGATTGACCCGCTCTACTCATTCATATGTATGTGAAACTTTAACATCCAAGAAGACTCTACCGTTGAGTCTCATCGAGTTCGTAATTCGAGTGTCAAACCCTTTGGGTCAATACGTATTCGTTGATAAAGTGTGCAAGAGATGCCCCTAATAATTCGAGAATCTGCTTTCCTACCGATCGATGCTTCTACCATTTGATGAATTCGATGTTATTCTTGGTATGGATTGGTCGACCGTACATGATGCGGTGGTGGATCGCAAAAGGAAAACCATTGATTTGAGGAGTGCAAATAATGAGGTAGTCCGAGTCGAGTCTCATCGATTTAAAAGGAGTGCCAGCGATAATATCTTCTATGACCGCTCGGAGATATGTGAAAAGGGTGTGAAACATACCTTGCGTATGTGTTGGAAAGTAAAGAGACGGAAAAGAAACTCGAATCGGTATCAGTGGTTTGTGAGTATTCAGATGTTTTTCCGGAGGAGTTACGGATTGCCACCGGTTCGAGAAGTGGAATTCGCATCGGTTGTGCCGCACTACGCCGATCTCAATAGCTCCGTGATCGTATGGCATTAACGGAGTTAAAGGAATTGAAGGTTCAATTGCAAGAATTGACGGATAGAGGTTTCGCTCGACCGAGTTTTTCTCCATGGGGCGCACAGTATTGTTTGTGAAAAGAAGGACGGAAGCATGAGGTTGTGCATCGACTACCGTCAACTCAATAAAGTGACGATAAAGAATAAATATCCGCTGCCACGAATTGACGATTTGTTTGATCAATTAAAGGGAGCCTCGGTGTTTTCAAAGATAGATTTGAGGTCGGGATACTATCAGTTGAGGGTCCGAGAATCGGACATACCAAAACCGCTTTTAGAACAAGGTACGGTCACTACGAATTCTTGGTGATGCCGTTTGGGCTCACTAATGCCCTGCGGTGTTTATGGATTTAATGAATAGAATTTTCAGCCATACTTGGATCGGTTCGTAGTTGTATTTATCGATGACATTTTGGTCTATTCGAGAGATGAAACCGAACATCTTGAACACCTAAGGCTAGTGTTGCAAATCTTACGAGATAAGCGATTATACGCAAAGTTCAAGAAATGTGAATTTTAGTTGAAAGAGGTTAGCTTTTTGGGGCACGTGGTGTCCGTGATCGGTGTCGTGGTGGACCCAAACAAAATTTCGCCATAGTCAATTGGAAACCTTCAAGGAATGTTACGAAGTTAGGAGCTTTTGGGGCTTGCTAGTTACTACCGACGGTTTGTAAAAGGATTCTCGGTGATAGCCACACCCATGACAAACCGCTTGTAAAGATGTCAAATTTGAATGGACGGAAAAGTGTCGAAAAGTTTCACCAATTGAAAACCCATTTGACGAAAAGCTCCAGTTCTAGTACTGCCCGAATCGGCAAAGAGTTTGTCATCTATAATGATGCCTCCCTACTTGGGTTAGGTTGCGATTGATGCAAGAAGGTCGAGTTGTGGCCTATGCGTCGAGACAATTAAAGTCACATGAGAAAAATTATCCAACCCATGATCTCGAATTGGCTGCCATCGTATTCGCCTTAAAGATATGGCGACATTACTTATTTGGTGAGAAGTGCCATGTGTATTCGGATCACAAAAGTCTCAAATATTTGATGACTCAGAGAGACTTAAATCTGCGACAAAGACGATGGCTCGAGTTGTTAAAAGATTATGAACTCGTCATTGATTATCACCGGAAAGGCTAATGTGGTTGCGGATGCCTTAAGTCAGAAATCACTGTTTGCTTTACGAGTGATGAATGTACACTTGTCTATCCTACCCGACAATGTGTTAGTAGCCGAATTAAAGGACAAACCATTGTTGGCTTATTAAATTCGGGAAGCTCAGAAAGTTGATGAGGAGTTGCTTGCAAAACGGGCTGAGTGTGTTCTGAACAAGGAATCAGAGTTTCAAATTGATGATGACGATTGTTTGAGGTTCAGAAGTCGTCTGTGTGTTCCAAAGAATTCGGAACTTATTTCGATAATTCTAAATGAAGCCCATTGTAGCCGAATGGCAATCCACTCGGGGAGTACGAAGATGTACAACGATTTGAAACGTCGGTTTTGGTGGCATGGTATGAAACGAGACATCTCGATTTTGTTTCAAATGTTTAATATGTCAACAAGTGAAAGCGGAACATCAAGTGCCATCGGATTACTTCACCGATCACGATACCCGAGTGGAAATGGGATCGAGTCACAATGGACTTCGTGATCCGGACCGCCATTGTCGACAAGTAAGAAGGATACGATTTGGGTCGTTGTAGATAGATTGACTAAGTCGGCTCACTTTGTCCCCGTGACGCACGGATTTTTCAATGGACAAACTAGCCGAATTGTACGCTTCTCAGTTGTGAGACTACACGGGTGCCTATTTCCATCGTGTCGGATAGAGATCCGAGATTTACCTCGCGATTTTGGAAGAAGTTGCAAGAGGCTTTGGGTACCAAGCGCATTTTAGCACCTTTTCATCCCCAAACCGATGGTCAATCCGAACGGATAATTCAAATCCTGGAGGATATGTTGAGATGTTGCATCCTTGAGTTTAGTGGTTCATGGGAAAGAGATTTGCCGTTGATTGAATTCGCTCACAACAACCAGCTTTCAATCAAGTATTAAGATGGCACCCTACGAGGCTTTGTACGGTCGTAAATGCCGTACACCATTGTTTTGGACTGAGCTTGGTGAAAGCAAGATTTTCGGGGTGGATTTGATTAGAGATGCTGAACAAAAAGTGAAAGTAATCCGTGAAAGTCTGAAGATAGCCTCCGATCGTCAGAAGTCGTACGCGGATCTGAAGCGTAAGGATATCGAGTATCAGGTGGGTGATAAAGTGTTTCTCAAGGTATCGCCTTGGAAAAAGATACTCAGATTCGACCGTAAGGGCAAGTTGAGCCCGAGGTTCGTTGGGCCATATGAGATATCCGAGCGAGTCGGTCCAGTGGCATATCGTTTGATTTTGCCCCCTGAACTCGAAAAGGTTCACGATGTCTTTCACGTTTCGATGCTTCGACGCTATAGATCCGATCCATCGCACGTGATTAGTCCATCAGAAATTGAAATTCAAGCTAATATGAGTTATGAAGAAGAACCGATTCGTATTCTATCACGAGAAGTGAAAGAGTTGCGAAACAAGCGGTGTTCCGCTAGTGAAAGTGTTATGGCTCAAGCACGGGATAGAAGAAGCTACTTGGGAGACCGAGAACTCTATGAAAGAGCGATATCCAAACCTATTTACGGTAAGATTTTCGGGACGAAAATTTCTTAAGTGGGGAGAGTTGTGACAGCCCAAAATTGACCCTAGTCGGAATGTGGTTTGAACCACAAAATCGAGGCATAAAAATAATTAAAATTTATTTTGATGCCTATAATATGTGTGCTCATGTATGACATTTTATGATGATTGATTTAGTGTTATAAAGGTGAATTTCACTAGAAAGGACTTGTGTGAGAAAACTTAGAAATGAGATAGGCAAATGTTGAAGTGGCCTAATAATGCATGAAGTGAAATAAATGGAGTTGCATGTCAATTATCCCATTTCCTAAGGTGGATGGCCGCCATGACAAATTATGGGCAAGGGAAACATGTTCCCAACATGTCTTGCTAATGGATGATGTTAGAATGGTTATTATATTGGTGTTAGTAGGAAGAAAAAAAAGGGGTATGTGTGGTGCCCCTCCCCATTGCGTGTATTGAGCAAAGAAAAAAAAAGAGAAGTTTGGTTCATCTTCCTCCTAGCTTAGCCGATCCTTCAAGAAGAAAAGGAAGACTTAGCATTCGGTCACTTGAGCTTGAACTAAGGTATGGAATCCATGTTAGTCTTTGAAATCTTTGCATGTATGAAGCTAGTTACTAAGTCCTTTACTTGCTCATGTCAAAAAAAATTTGAAGGTGGTAGTAATACAAGTGTTCGCCATGGAGGATGTTTAAGGGAGATGGTTGTTGCCTTTATGATGTAAGGAATAATTAGAAATGGGTGAAAGAAACAAGTCCTTGTTCTTGATTCTTCTTGGCCGATTCTAAGGGAGAAAAGAGAGCAACCATGTGGTTTCTAAGCCATAAATAAGGTGACCCATGTTAGAAATTGTGATTTTGAGGTGACTAGAACATTCGGCCATGCATGTTGTCTTCCTTGGTGAGTGTTTTAATGTTGTTGTGATGAAAGCATGGAGATGAGTGAGTTGAATGTTTAACAAAAGGAAATTTTGTGCCATTGAGTTCTTGTTGTTATGTGTGTGTGTGCATGAGTATTCGGCCATGCTATAGAATTTATGTTGCAAAATGATTAATTCTTAATGAGAAGTATAATAGTACTTGTGAATGAGCTTGAGAGTATTTAAACAATTAGACATGAAAAGGGTGGTAATGAGGCTGAAAAAATTGTTGGATGGTTAATTGGGTAAGGAATGAAGCATTCGCCATATGGGGTATAAATGGGCATAGGTGTTAAATACCTTGTATTGGAAACTTTGATAAATAAGTAGCAATAAATTAAGATGAGATTGAGTAAATTTTCAGCTTAGTTGTGTTAAGTATTCGGCAATAACCATAATAATGCATGTGAATGCCGTATGTTTGTGTTTGATGGAGAGGTAAATTGTTTGATTTAGCTCAAGAGCAAAGGGAACTAGATTGGACAAAGGAAAGGAGAAAGCAAACAGTAGCCGATTTGGAACCGTTCTACCCCAAACAAGGTAAGTCATTAGCACATATGTTTGATATTGCTTAAATGATTGGAAAATCTATGCAATTGTGTTTAATGGAATGCTATATATGTATAGGCTATTATATTTTGTCGAATTGTGGGTTGTAAACTTTAAGCCATGTGAAAATGGCCTATGGGGTCGCCGAGTGGGATGCTAGAACCTATAGCCACGAGTCTTAGAAACTCTGATTTTGATAAGGTGGCCATAATTTGTGTCATGTATGATGGATGATTAAGGCCAAGGAAAGATTCATGAAATTGGCATAGTCTACTGCAGTAACTGTTGCGGACAGCAGCAGTGAGATGAGATTGAAAATCACTAAAATAGTAGAAGTAGAATTAAATAGTGAGTAAATTATGAAATTGAACCTTGATGAATCTATTTTTATATGGACGAAACGAAACGACCATATGAGTAGTATACTGAGAAATATTAAAGTTCTCGTGAGACAGGGCCAGAACGGTTTCTGGGTCCCCTGTCGCGACTTTGAAAATTTACCATAAATTATCCAGAAATAATTAGGAGTCATGCCTTATATTTACAGATTCAATTTTGAGTCTAGTTTCATTAGAAACAAACGGCACCAGTATTAAAGCCCTGTACAGAGAGATATTCAAGTTGTAACACGCGAAGGTCAGAGCAGTCGATCCCTGTAACATGGGTGACTTTAACTAATAAACTGTACCAATTGGCCCAACCAAAAATTCTAGAAATAAATCCATGGATGGGTATGTGAGTCTAAATTCAGGGAAAATTTACAAAACCAGTTTCCGAGTTTTGAAACTCGAGATATGATTTTTAAGCCGACGGTGATGCAGTTTTCCAGCCTGACTGGAAATGTCAAATTGGTTGGTACCTTGAAAGGATTTGGCCGTTAACCCCTCGTGTCCGACACCGGCGACGGTCACGAGTTAGGGGTGTTACAAGAAATATGGTATATGTGGATTTATAGGATGTTACAAATAGATGTGAAGCCATGCTAGATTAGGAAAAATTCGGTCAAGTGTTCATGAGATGAAATTTTGTGTTTAGGTGAATTAAAGATGATAGTATAGTTGATATCATATATATATGTATGCATATTCGGCCATCAAATTAAGAGCATAGGTGATGTTGAGTCTAAGCTTTGCACATTCGGCCATATATATATATATATGCATGTGTGATTGGATTATTGATAGTAGGGTGATAGCATATGGTTATTAGCCGAATAGCTCAAAAACATATGGTGGGAAGATAAGAATTAGTCATGTATCTCCTATGATATGAAATCATTAATATTTTGATATAAATATTTAGCAAGACGGTTAAACTAGTTAATTTATTGATTAAGCTCAAGAAGTTAAAGAAGGAGAATCAAGCAAAGGCAAAGGAAAGAACATCGAGTAGCCGAGTTGGAACCGTTTTACCCAACACAAGGTAAGTTATTAAGCATATATTTTGTATTGATTTAAATAATCATAATACTTATGTACTTATACCGAATGGGATGATATATAAATGCATGTAGTGACAAAATTATCGATTGTAAAAAAAAAAAAAGAAGTGAGATGTATTGAGTGTTGATTTCGGCACTAAGTGTGCGGGTATAAACATTTACGATAATGAGATTGGCACTAAGTGTGCGAGTTTAATTGTATAGCACTAAGTGTGCGAGTTTGACTATTAAGCACTAAGTGTGCGGACTTACTATATATTTTCGAATAATTATTAACGTTAAGTGTGCGACTTTATCGAGTAAATCATGGACAGCGGAATGAGTAGATATTTTGAGTTCAAAAGGAATAGACGTTATGTTTATATTTGGAACTGAGCTTGGTAAGTCTTGAACATATGTGGTGATTATATTTGAAGTTAGGAACATAAGATTATTGTGGAATAGATGAAATGCTATTATTAGTATAATCTAAACGAAAATAAAATGATGTGAGGAAATGCATCAAATATCATAACGAATATCATACGAGATGTCAATGGAGGCTTGGCTAGTTGAGAGCATGTAATGATAAATGTGCGTGAAATTATAGCATAGTCGGTATGGATGGAGTACCTAATCTTGCATTATTTGTTTTCTTTTATGATATTTTATAAATGGACAGCGATTGTAATGCTTATGACTTCATGAGTTATATACTCATTCGGTGTGTTTATTTGTCACTTATTTAGGTTCCTTTGATCCATTTTTGTGTGCTCGGGACCATCGTCGAAGTCATCACACCAGTTTGCAACTTTTTGGTATCTTCTCCTTAGTTGGTCTAAGAGAACATTTCGGCATGTATAGGCTATTATGTTTTGTTTGAACTTTGGTATGTATACTTTTAGCCATGCGAAAATGGCATAAATGTTAGGTTGGATTTGGTCTTATGGTACTTAGTTATAAGCAATAGTTAAAGTCTATTTGATTATTATGCCGTTTGTCATGGCTAATCATTTCCGGTGTTACACTCACGATATGGTTATTGAGTAGTAAGGAAATGCTTGGTAATGATTAGCCCTTGGTATGGCTAGTCATGATCGTACTTGGTGATATGTTTGTTAAATTACTCTAATAGGTAAAATTTACTCTAATAATAGATGCAGACAGCAATAGTGATGTGAAATTGAAAAATCACTAAAAATAGTAGATATAGAATTAAATAATGAATAAATTATGGAATCGGAGCTTGATGAGTCTATTTTCACATGGAAGAAGTAAAGCAAGAATATGAGCTATATTGTATGAGATATTTAAAACTCGTGAAATAGGGTTAGAACGATTTCTGGATCCCCTGTTCCGAATTTGGAAATTCACCATAATTTCTAAAAAGATAATTAGAAGTCATACCCTATATGTAAAGATTCCTTATTGAGTCTGGTTTTATTAGGGACAAACGTCATAGTCATTGAATCTCTGTACAGAGAGATATCTGGTTCGTAATACACAGAGGTCAGTGTAGTCGAACCCTGAAACAGGGGAGACTTTAACTAATAAACTGTACTAATTGGACAGACCAAAAATTGTGAAAAAATTTTAGTAGATAGATATATGAGTCTAGTTTCAGGAAAAATTTTCAGAATTAAATTTCGAGTTTCAGAACTCAAGATACGAATTTTTAACTGACTATAACGCAGATTGACAGTTTGTCTGGGAGTTTTAAAATAAATTGTTTGAGCTGTATAAGTGATGAATTAAGCCAGATTACACCTCTGTTCGATCCCGGTGACGGCCACGGTTTCGAGGTGTTACAATGACCCAGATTAATATTGATATGGGCTAAGGCCCAATTAACTCTGATTTCTGAATAGGGCTTAGGCCCAGTAAAGCTTGAACTGATTTGGGCTCTGGTTGGGATATTTTACACACTGAGTTTTCCAAACTCACCCCATTTTTCCTATCTTTGCAGGTGAGCCTTAGATCGGTGGACTTGGAGCTGGAGGGATTCAGAGTGGCCATGTGGACAGTTTAAAATAAGTGTTTATGCCTTCACTTTTATTCTAGATTATTTCCTTTATGTTTTCGGGTTTTAATTTGTAATAAGGCCGCTTTAATTTTTTTTAATTATTTTTAGTATGTTTTGTTAGCTTAGATATGATATTATTTTAACTATTTGAAATTGAATAGCTCTAGGGCACATTTTAAAAAGGTTACTTGATTTCAAAATATCGCGATAACAAAGCAAGGCTTCCGCAACGAAAACGTTTTCAAAATTAATAACCTTTCCAAATGGTTTTAAACGAAATGGTTTTCCCTGAACAATCACTCAGTTAAAGTGTGGCAATGGTTATGTGCATGTCTAGGAGTGGATCCGTGGAGAGCTTGGTACTTAAGTAGTCTAATAGACTCACCTCCTCTTTTCCGGCATCCTATCTGGTGCACAGCTTCCATTCACTTCTATAACGAAAAATACTCTTTAAACACAAAGAAAGATTTTAGATAAAACATGAATTTTATAGTAACGCTTTAATGTGACATGCCGGATTCGGCCGTAACATCTGGGCCGGGTTTGGGGTGTTACAATGAACCACTGATCCCATATCCAGCAAAGTTGAAGAAAGTTCGTATGGATGCACAATTTGGTAAATTTCTTGAACTTTTTAAACAACTACATATTAATTTACCTTTTGTTGAAGCTATTTCACAGATGCCTACATACGCTAAATTTCTGAATGAGCTTCTAACAAATAAAAGGAAGTTTGAGGAGCTATCTACCGTGGAAGTCAACGAAGAATGTTCAGCTATTCTTCAAAACAAGCTACCAACCAAATTGAAAGACCAAGGAAGTTTCACTATTCCCTGTTTAATTGGTAGTTTGGATATTGAGAAAGCATTAGCTGATTTAGGTGCCAGTATTAATTTGATGCCTTATAAAATGTTCAAGCAGCTTGGTCTTGAGGAACCAAAACCCACTAGGATGAGTATTCGATTAGCTGATAGATCTGTTAAATATCCTAGGGGCATTATTGAAGATATGCTAATTAAAGTAGATAAATTCATATTTCCTGTTGATTTCGTCGTACTTGACATGGATGAGGATGTTGAAGTACCTTTGATTCTAGGTCGCCCAGTATTAGCCACTGTTAGAGCTATTATTGATGTAGGTGACGGTAGACTTATGCTTAAGGTAGGTGACGAAGAAATTATTTTTAAAATCTATGATGACATGAGATTCTCTAGAGAATAAGATGATTCCCGTTATTTTATTGATTCTATTGACCATGCTACTCAAGATTCTTTATAGGAAATCGTTCATAAGGACACGTTGGAACTGTGTCTTGCTCAATGAGAGGAGGTAAATGATGATGATGATGCGATAGGTAATACAAAAGCTGAATTAAATTCTAATGAGTCCTCGCTAAGATAGAAGAATTATGAGGTTATTAAGGTAAACAATGAATTAAAATTAAAACCCTCTATTGAAGAACCTCCTAAATGAGAATTAAAGCAATTACCAAATCACCTAGAGTATACATTTCTTGGAAATAATTCTACATTACTAGTGATTATTGCTTTAGATTTGCAGCCAAATGAAAAAGATAAGTTACTTCAAGTGTTGAAAGAGCATAAAAGAGCTATAGCTTGGAAGATTTCTGACATTAGAGGGATCAGTTCCTCTTTTTGTACCTATAAAATTTTAATGGAAGATGAATATAAACCTTGTGTGCAAGCTCAAAGACAACTAAATCCTAACATGAAAGAAGTCGTAAAATCTGAGGTAATTAAACTTCTAGATGCTGGAGTTATTTATCATATTTCTGACAGTTCTTGGGTGAGTCCTGTGCAAGTTGTTCCTAAGAAAGGAGGCATGACTATTGTGGCTAACAAGAAGAATGAATTGATCCCAACACGAATAGTCACGGGATAGAGAGTTTGCATTGACTATAGGAAGTTGAAAGATGCCATGAGAAAAGATCATTTTCCCTTTTCATTCATTGATCAGATGTTGGAAAGATTATCTGGGCCTATGTACTATTGCTTCCTAGATGGACTCTTTAGTTACTTCCAAATCCCAATAGCTCTTGAGGACCAAAAGAAAACGACATTTACATGTCCATACGGTACGTTTGCTTATCGACGAATGCCTTTTGGATTATGTGATGCTCTTGCTACCTTTTAGCACTGCATGTTGGCCATTTTTGATGAACTCATAGAAGACATTATAGAGGTATTTATGGATGACTTCTCGGTATTCGGTAATTCTTTCCATCTCTGCCTTAAAAATTTAAAACGAGTTTTAATGAGATGTGAGGAAACGAACCTTGTACTTAGTTGGGAAAAATGTCACTTCATGGTTCGTGAAGGGATTGTAGTAGGCCACAAAATTTCTAGTAAAGGGATCGAGGTTGATAAAGTGAAAATTGAAACTATTGAGAAATTACCTCTCCCTAGTTCAGTTAATGCTATACAAAGCTTTTTAGGACATGTTGGGTTTTATAGAAGATTTATTAAGGATTTTTCTAAAATAGCTAAGCCTTTAACAAATTTTCTAGAAAAAGATATGCCTTTCAATTTCAATCATGAATGTTTAGAAGCATTTAATACTCTTAAAGATAAATTAATTAATGCTCCGATTGTAGTTGCACCTGATTAGAATTTACCCTTTAAACTAATGTGTGATGTGAATGATTTTGCAGTAGGTGCTGTTCTTGGACAGCGAAGAGATAAGCATTTTCAACTGATTTATTATGCTAACAAGACATTGACAGTCGCACAAGAAAATTAAACAACTACTGAGAAAGAACTATTGGTTGTGGTTTTTGCATTCGATAAATTTAGACCATTTTTAATATTATCTAAAGTTGTCGTCTACACTGACCATTTGGCTCTTCGTTATCTCCTTACTAAATCAAATGCAAAGCCTCGACTAATAAGATAGATTTTATTGTTGCAGGAATTCGATTTAGAAATCCAAGATAAGAAGGGAGCCGAAAATCTTGCAGCAGATCACTTGTCCAGGTTAGAAAACCCACATCTCAAGGAGATTGATGAAAATGAGATAAATGATTTGTTTCCTGAAGAACAAATCTTGGTTATAACTAACTTTGAAAGCCTTGGGTTTGCTGATATTGCGAATTATCTATCTATTAACATCCTTCCAAAAAGGTTGAGACATCATCAAAAGAAGCGATTCTTTACCGATGTAAAAATTATTTTTGGGAAGATCCTTTTCTTTTTCGTGTATGCATAGATAAAGTAATTCGAAGATGTGTTACAAAATTAGAAGCGAGTAAGATCTTGGAACACTACCACCCAGGGCCAATAGGAGGACATCACGGTGGGACTAGGACAGCACATAAAGCACTCGAATCAAGTTTTTATTGGCCCACACTATTCAAAGACGCTAACAGGTATGTTACGTCTTGTGATAGATACCAGACAACATGTAATATCTCTAAACGTAATGAAATACCTCAAACGTATATGCTCTCATGTGAAATATTTGATGTTTGGGGTATTGATTTTATGGGCCCATTCCTTAGTTCATATGGAAATCAATATATCCTAGTAGCAGTCGAAATGGGTAGAAGCTCAAGCTTTACCTACTAATGATGCTAGAGTGATAGTTAGATTCCTTAAAAAGCTATTTTCTCGATTCGAAACACTTAGAGCAATCATTAGTGATAGGGGTACACATTTTTGTAATGCTCAATTTGATAAAATACTTAAGAAATATGGAGTATATCATAGGACAGCTACCTCTTATCACCCTCAAACTAGTGGACAAGTTGAAGTCGCCAATCGAGAACTTAAACGCATCCTAGAGAAAACCATAAAATCAAATAGAAAGGATTAGGCAACAAAAGTAGATGACACTTTATAGGCCTATAGAACTACTTTTAAAACTCCCATAGGAATCTCTCCTTATAAACTTGTTTATGGGAAAAGTTGTCATCTACCATTCAAATTAGAGCATAAAACATTTTGGGCTATAAAATTTCTAAACTTTGATCTCAAACTCGCAGGTGAGAAAAGATTGATGCAGTTGAACGAGTTGGATAAATGACGAGCAAATGCTTATTAGAACTTATGATTATACAAAGAAGCGACAAAGTGACACCACAACACTTGTTTAAAGCAGCCCAAACAATTCGAAGTTAGAGATCTTGTCCTCTTGTATAATTCAAGGCTCAAATTGTTTCCCAAAAAGTTGAAATCAACATGATCAGGTCCATTCGTAGTGCAAACCATTTTCCCATACGGTACGATAGAGGTAACTCACCTAAAATATCGGACGTTCAAGGTAAACGGTCATCGACTTAAACTCTATAATGGTGAGGATTTTAGGTATGATAGAGAGAAGCTTCAGCTCTGCGAACCTTCATAATCATGCGCGTAAAGTAAGTCAAGCTTAGACTTTAAATAAGTGCTTCTCGGGAGGCAACCTCGAGTACTAACCCTACTAATTTTCTTATTTTTGTTTCATATTATGCCTGTTTTTTGACCCACACGGCCTGGACACACGGGCGTGTCCTAGGCTGTGTGAAAACTGGAGTTAAATTCTTAAATTTTAAACAAGTCATAGAGCTACACAAGCGAGGCAGACGACCTAGTGTTCAAACACACGGGCGTGTGGGAGACTACACCAGCATGAGAGAAGCAAACAACGTAGAACACACCTGCGATACGGCCGTGTGAACCACATGGCCTGGACACAAGGGCATGTCCAAGGCTGTGTGACGAGTGGGCTATTATTTTTCTCAACGAACACGGGCTGGATTTCGAGACACATGGGCGTGTGACACGGTCGTGTGGCCCAATACGAGCCTCACACGACCGTGTCCATTTTTAAACCCCCAAACCTAATTTTTTTTTCTTTTTTTACTTTTTACCCTCTTCTTCATCTTCAAAATACTAGCCGTCGTTCCCCTTTCCCCTATTTCCGGCTACCACCTAGCTCTCTCCCCTTTTCCCTTTTTCCTTCTTCTTTCTCTTTCCCTCCTCTCATTTTCTCTCTTCTATCATTCCCTCCCTTTTTCCCTCATCTTTCCTCTCCTTTCTCCTGACCAGCCTCTCCAACTACTATCCGCCCCTTGCGCCGACCACTAAGCACCTTTGCACCCCTAAACACTGAACCCGTGCACAACCCCCACAACCACTACAAACTCAGCCACACGCCCCCTCGTCCCACCACTGTCCAACCACCAGCCATCATCGCTCGCTCAAAACCCGACTCTCACCCTAGCCCTTGCATAACCAACGCCTGTACCGCCGGCCAACTCTCCGACCACCACCAACCGTCAGTTCCCATGTTCTTTAACATTTTTATTCTCTATTTTACTCTATTTTATTTTTATTCTTTTAATTTTGGTTATTATTCTGTTAGCTTTAGTTTTATTATTAGTATGCATTCTTATTGGAAATTTATGTCTATTGTTATTACATTCCTTCTAACCATAGTATAGACTAGCTTGATTTTTATTTTATTATTTTGATTCTTGATTTCATTCACTGTTCTAAATAATAGGTTCTTTTGATAGTTTTCAGTCTAGTTAGTAGTTAATTATGTTACGATTTTCTTTCTTATTCTTCACAATTAGGTGCATTGGATGGTTTCAATTAGTTTGGTATACACTTAGTTTCGATTCACATACTGTGAGTTTTTGCATTTATGAGCATTAGTGCATATAGGAATAAATGTTACATGATTTACTTATAACCTTCTCGATGCGTTTGATTGATGCTGTATTGGTTTCTATTTTACTGATATTGAAATATCCTCAAGCGTATCTACCGAGGCTCGCCACCCTTATCTCCAATTTTCAGTGGGACCCTAGGAGGAACTGTACCAGTTTCATCGAGTACGATCTCTCGGTATGGGTCGATGCATTTATTGGGCCGTATTAAAGTAGGTCCGTTTAGCTGATGATGTGCGCGCGATTATTACCACAGCCCCATGGGATAGGTTCTTCACCATATTAAGCCCACCTACTCGAAGCTCACCTTAGAGATCGATGCCACATTTTCGGTCCAGCAGGTCATGTTGGTCCATGATGAGCCAGGCACAGTCACCTTTCGCCTTGGCGGGTTGGTGCAACACATGAGCATTCCAGAGTTCGGTGTTGTTTTGGGACTTTATACAGAGGAGTTCATGAGCGCTGAGGACTTTCTTCAGCTTCATCGACATATTCATTACTCATATTCGTAATGTTGGACTAAGCTCACGGCCAACCTAACTAACTATGATGTAAGTCGCTCGAAGGCGACGCACCTCTCTCCGGCCCTACGGTATATTCACGCCCTTCTAGCTCACACTTTGACAGGTCAGAGAGAGAGCACAAGAGTGGTTAGTACTTATGGCGCCTATTTCCTGTGGAGCATGACTACCAGACATGTGTTTGATTTGGCGTATTTTATCACACTCGCTTGCCGCAATCAGACTGAACGCCATAAGAAAGGCTCTATCTGTCTCAGCCCTTACGTGACTCATTCCGCTCGACACTTCGATTTACTCGACACATTGGAACAGTCCTCAACACTTACCCTTGTCGATCAGATGTCCCCTCAGGACGTCTCGAGCATGATCCACATGAGCATGATTGAGTGGTGACGTGGAGTGGACCCCCCTCAGTACACACTAGTCCAACCTGACATTCAGCATGACCCTGATGACTTCACTGATGATGTTCCTCCCTATCACGAGGACCCACCACAACCTCCACCATCGAGTCACTGACATGCTCCCTTTGCTGCTAGCTCTCGAAAAGTGTCCTATGAGGAGTTCATGAGTTTCCGTCAGTACTGTACTGAGCAGTTCGACAGTCTTGATGTGATTTTGCAGCAGATCTGTCAAAATTTACATATTACTCCTCTAGAGCCGACGACGCACGCATCTGGTGATGAGGACCATTGAGTCCATTTATCTTTATGTTTATTTTTATTTTTATTTTTTATGTTTATTTAATCTTTATATTTTGACCTCTATTTTAATTATTATGGTTGTTTCTAATCAAGTAACCCTCTTAATCTTCTTCAATTTTGTGTTTCTCTTCTTATCAGTTGCTCAGAAATTTGCACTACCCCTATATTTATCTACAATTTCGTTTTTCACTATTTTGGGAATTTCATCCAAAAATTCAAGACAGTTTCAACTCTCTTCCTCTCTTATGATATTTATGTTTTTACTTTGATTATCTATTTTCGTACATTGAGGATAATGCACATCTTAAGTGTGGGGAGGTTATTTATATGATTATTTGAAAATCCTTAAATTATGCCTTGTGTTTAAGTAATTTTCTCATATTACTTTTAGAACGAACTCTTATTGATTTGTGATTTTCATTGATATGTTTTAGATTAAATTCATAGATACTTGTGCATTGATGATCTAAACTTTAAGATACTAGAGAATCAAGCATGACAAGTCTATTTTTCAGAATTAAAAAGTTTTTAAGATGTTTCCCTAAATTGAGGTATTACCTTGACGTTTAAAATTTGAAAGATTGACATCAAAAGCTATAATTTTTGTGAGATTTTGAGCCTTTAGAGCATACATTTTTCTTGCTCACTTTATTATTGGTTATGAGTGTGTCAATATTGATTTGTTATTCTAGAACTTGCTTCGATTATACATACCGAGACCACACATTTAATTTAATATGCTGAGGTGATAAAGGCACCTAGGTTTTAACCCACTTACCCCACAAAAAGCCTACACTCACAATTAACCCTTAGTGAACCCCTTTAAGCCTAACAAACTATTTCTTAATTTACCCTTAATATTAACCCATACATTATACTTTTTGATTCACTGAGAATTTTTCCTATTCTATTGACTACTTTTTTTTCGATATTTGATTTGGTTAATTTCCTAACTATGTTCTTTTATTTTAGTGTATAATTTTCTTTTATTACTCATTCATTCATTCACAAAAAAAAAGTGAAAAAAATATACATATATGTTGATTATTATTAGTTCTTTGTTTTGAGCTTAAATAGTTAATTTCATATTCTGAGAATAAGCTCATGTTTTTCTTTAATTAATTTGATTGATGTAATTATTTAAGTATTAGTTTAGTTTTCTAGTTAGGTAATTTATCAATTTGATCTCGATTCTAACCCCTTTTTTTCAACCTTTATCCACACCTTTAACCCAAGCCCTATTACAACCCTTTAAAGACACAACCCTTTAAAGACTGTTTGATTTGTGTATCATATCATTTTATAGTGGTGGAGATTTGATTTTCATGCAAGCTTATGGTAATAACTTTTCATGTTTGACTCTTGAGTGCTTAATTTTTGAACCTTAAACACTTTGAGTGATTTAAGTGAATCTTTAATGAGGATGTCAATCCTTATTAATTTTTGAATTAAAGGTAATTATTTAGATAAGGGGAAATACCTATGTTTTCATGCTTTAAAAATATTAGACTTGGATTTCTTGTGCATTTAGTGCTCTTTTAGTTGAATTATCAATGTATGATTATTTGTGAAATTATGATAAAACATTGTTGATGGGAATTATGAATTGAGAAAGTTTAATTTTAATTATGAGTTGAGGATTTTTCTTGAGGACAAGCACACGCTTAAGTGTGGGGATATTTGATAAACCATAAAAGTAACACATTTTAATCCCATACTTAGAATATTTTTGGATGATTTATCATGTGGCAGCCCGTGTCGATATCGCTCCTAGTTTCTCAAATACGCGAAAAAAGCTAATGTTTAGGGTTTCTGAGCATTCTAAATTCTATATAAACGCACTAGAAGTAGACCTAAAGGACATGTAGAGTAGAAAGCAGAAATTACTCGAAGGAAGCCGTTGGATTCGGCTCGGAAGAAGGATCTCCTTCAAGACTGAAGATCTCCCTCCAATTTCTCTCGAAGTTTTTGGGTTTCTTTATGTTTTGTTGTTTTCCTATTTTTGAGATGTTTTCCTATTACATTATGAACTCAACTCGCTAAATACCTAGGGAGGATGAAACCTACGATGGACCTTATTATTTAATTATCTGAATTACATGATAAATACTTATTCTTGTTCTTAATTATGTGTTATTAATTCTTGCCTTAACACTTTCAAGATATTAATCCAAGTTTGATGTGCTTATTCAATGGAGCAAAAGTCTCTGTTTAAGAGTAGATCTAGCATAATTAAGCAGAGTTGCATGCAATCCTAGAAATAGGATGACATAAATTTGCCAGATTAGAGTCAAATCTAATAGAGGAATCCATAGATCGAGTTAATGTGAGGATAGGGGTTTTAATTAGAAAGAGATTTCAATTAATTAGCCTAGAGTCAATTTTTCTTAGTTTTGAAAGAGATATTAACATAATTTAGGGATTTCTATGGATCAAGACAAGTGAATCAATCGTTCAATTCAGAGTCAGAGTAATAAGTGAAGTCTAGGTGGATTCTTCCTTGGGTATTGTCTTTATTATTTATTTATTCGATTATTTTATTCACTCTCTGCCGCGTTCAGTAGTTAATTAGTTAGTTAATTTTAGATTAAAACAAATCCCTTATATTTTAGGCTAAATAATAGAAAGATAGTTAATACTAGTACTTTTAGTCCTTGTGGATACGATATTCTGGACTCACCATAGCTATACTACCATTGGATAGGTGCGCTTGCCTTTGTCGTGATCGTAGTCTAGTGTAGTGAATCATAAAACGATCATCAAAATCGCACGAACGTAATTATCCAACACATGATCTGGAGCTTGCTGTTGTGATTTTTGCTTTGAAAATATGGAGACATTATATGTATGGGGAAAAATGTTACATTTATACGAATCATAAAAGTCTCAAATATCTTTTGTCACAAAAGGAGTTCAATTTGGGACAACATCGGTGGATAGAACTCCTAAAAGATTATGACTGTCATTGATTATCATACGGGTAAGGCTAATATAGTAGCCGATACATTAAGCCGAAAAGCAGCAATTGAATTGCGAGCAATGTTTACACAACTCACTATCAGTGATGATGAAAGTTTATTAGCTAAATTAAAAGTTAAACCAGTGATGTTTGACCAAATCAAGTCGCTCAGTCAGAAGATGACAAGTTGATAAAGCAAAGAGAAATGATTCAGAACGACATGACAGAGAATTTTAGCATTGATAATCATGATTGTTTGAGATTTCGTAATCGAATTTGTGTTCCAAATGTTCTAGAATTGAAAGAATTGATACTTAAAGAAGCACATGATAGTCCTTTTGCAATGCATCCGGGAGGAACAAAAATGTACCGTGATCTACGAGAATCATATTGGTGGCTAGGTATGAAAAAGGATATAGTTGAATATGTGGCTAAATGTTTGACTTGTCAATGATTAAAAGCAGAGCATCAGGTTCCAACTGGTTTACTTCAACCTATTAACATTCCTGAATGGAAATGGGATTGTATCACGATAGATTTTGTAACGGGATTACCATTGTCAGTGTGACAACCCGAATTAGGGCCTAATCGGAATAGTGGTTTCGTGACCACAAATCCGAGATAGAAATAATTGTTTTATAATTATTTTGGGGTTTATGATATGATTGCATGATTGTGTGAAAATTTCGTGATGAAATTCTATGCCTAAAGTGCTTAAATTGAAAGTAGGGACTAAATCGAATAAGTTGCAAAATTTGCATCCCGAAGTTTTAGTATGAAATTGTTTTGGAATATTAATTAGGAGGTCTTAAATAGCAATTTGACCAATTTTAAGTTCATGGACAAAATTAGGACATGGAAGGAATTTTTGAAAGTTTAGTAAGGAGGGCATTTTGGTCATTTGGATATTAAATGAAATAAAATGGGAAAAATAACACAAAATTGATCATCATCCTCCTTAGTTGCTGCCGAATTCTCCCTCTCTCCATAGCTAGGGTTTCTTCAATTTTCAAGCTCCATAGTAAGTGATTCCAAGCCCGCTTTTAATGTTCTTTACGTTTTGGAATCCGGAAGCTCGATTAAGCTTATGCTAGTAATAATTTAACCTAGGGTTCACATTTGGAAAAATACCCATAGGTGAAATTTGTGTATTTTGATGTTTTATGATAGAATATGAGGTTTTAAATTATGTTAAATAACTTGTGCTACTCGGTTTTAAGTGAAAGCGAGTAAAAGCAGCATAATCGGTAAAAATACCTATTGTTCATAACTATATGATAGAGTGAGAATTTGATGTTGTTGTAGAAGAGAAAATGTTCAGCATATCATAAAATATAAGAATAAGGGCTGAAATTAAATTCCGAGCCTAGGGGCAAAATTGTAATTTTGAAAAGTTAGGGGCAAAATGTAATTTTTCCATGATATGATTTTGGATTGAAATAAATAGTATGAGTATTAAATGAGCTAAATGTGTTATTATAGATCAAGAAAGACGCGGAATTGATCTCGAGCAGGGAAGGAAAAAGTTTTGGACTAAATTGCAAAATTTCCACATTTTGCACCAAGGTAAGTTTGTATGTAAATATTACAATAATTTCATGTACATTCTTATATTTCAGCCTATTATATAAATATACTAGCTGATGTTAAAATATAAATCGACTATTGGAAGAATGGAAATAAATATAGAGAGAGATCCGGTTGAACATTCGGAGAGATCGAATGAAATAGAGGAGCGTAGCTAGGTCACATGTATGATCTTTGAGTGCACATCATGTGTACAAGAAAGCTACTGAGACACCCTGTAGTAGCTAGGTCACATGTGTGATACGAGATGTATCCCATGTAGACAAGAGAGCTACGTGAAAGATAAATGTAGCTAGGTCGCATGCGTGATTCCAAGTGAAGGACACCATGTAGACAAGAGAGCTACGTGAAAGATAAATGTAGCTAGGTGCATGCGTGATTCCAAGTGAAGGACACCATGTAGACAAGAGAGCTACTGAGACAAATCGGTTGGGTCGCATGAGTGGTACTAAGTGTTCACCATGTGTACAAGAGAGCCGAACTAAACAAAGTATGATGGTGAAATGTGTGTCTTTGAAACCATTAAATATCGAGGATTGATCCGAATTGTTCAACGGGATGGTTTTGTGGTGATATTGTGGTTTGGACCTACACTTATGGTGAATGAAATGTGGTGAAAATGATTTGTGGTATATACATATATAAGATAAAATGAGGTTAGCATAAAGAATGTGTGAAAGAGTGAAACTAGCATTAAAACTGTTTTAGATGGTAGCAGTGACGTGATTTTGAAAAATCACCAAAAATAGGAGGAATATAATTAAAGGTTGAATGAGATGTGAAATTAAATTTTAATGAGTCTACTTTCATATAAAAGAAACAGAGCAAGCAAAGGAATTCTATATTTTGAGATATTTACAATTGTATGTGACTTGCTCAGGATGAATACGTGATCCCCTGTTCCAACTTTGAAAAATCATTAAAAATTGTACAAAGCAAATTAAGAAATATAGTTTACATGCCTAAATTCCTTATTGAGACTAGTTTTAAATGAAACAGACTTCAGGGTTGTTTGAATTGTGTACTGAGAGAAATTCAATTTGTAGTGAACAGAGGTCAGATCAGTCGAGCTGTGTAACAGGGAAACTTTAACTAATAAACTGTACTAATCGGCTGAACCAAAATTATAGAAAAAATTACCAAAAATCTTTATGAGTCTAGATTCAGGAAATTTTACGGATTTGAATTTCGAGTTTTGTAACTCGAGTTATGATTTATTTAGTGAATATGACGCAGCAGAGACAGCTTAATCAAAGTGGAATGAATAGTGAAGTTAAAGTAGATATACTTGAATTGTTGTGTAAACATGTTAGATTCTTTAATTAGTATTTACATACTTACTTACTAAGCTATAAGCTTACTTTGTTTCTCTCTTTTGTCTTATAGTGTCCTTGACTTGTTAGGGAGTTAAGGATCGTGAAGATCTACCCGCACTATCATACTTTAGGGTATTTGAACTAAACGTTTTGAATTATGGCATGTATAGTAGGCTTAATTATTTTGTTACGTGTCATATTTGTCTAGGTTTAAAATATTAGTTACAGTACTCGACCAGCTAATTTGTACAAGCCATTAAAGTTGGCTAATATTGTTCAAGACATATATTATACGATGCACTATCAAATTGGATGACATATTTATATTTCGGTTATGTTTAATGGTATGTGTTATGTTCTGGTAATACCTTGTACCCTGTTCCGGCGACGGTAACGGGTAAAGGGTGTTACAGTCAGCGAGTAAGAAAAATTCCATTTGGGTTATTGTTGTTCGGCTTACAAAGTCAGCTTATTTTATAGCAGTCAAAACTGATTGGTCACTCCAGAAACTTGCTGAAGTTTACATTCAGGAAATTATAAGATTGCATGGTATACCGGTATCGATAATTTCTGATCAAGATCCACGATTTACATTGAGATTTTGGAGGCAGTTGCATGAATCTCTTGGTACTCGACTCAGCTTTAGTACAGCTTTCCATCCACAAACTGACGGGCAATCAGAGTGAATTATTCAGATTTTAGAAGACATGCTTCGAGCTTATGTCATTGATTTTAAATCAATTGGGAATGTTATTTACCATTGGTTGAATTTGTATACAACAATAGTTTCCAATCAAGTATTCAGATGGCTCCGTATGAAGTTCTATATGGATGTAGATGTCGATCACCTGTATGTTGGATAGAATTGAATGAAAGAAAAATGATTGGGCCAGAATTAATTCAGGAAATAGAGGACACTATCAAGAAGATTCAGGATAGATTGAAAGCAGCTTTTGACAGACAGAAATCATATGCAAACTTGAAACGTCGGGATATCAAATATTCTGTCGGAGATAAGGTATTTCTTAAAGTATCATCTCGGAAGAAAATATTGAGATTTGGTCAAAAAGGAAAATTGAGTCCTCGTTTTATTGGGCCATATGATATTGTAGAAAGAGTTGGGCCAGTTGCATATCGTTTGGCTTTGCCTCCAGAATTACAAAAGATTCACGATGTTTTTCATGTTTTTATGCTCAGAAGATATCGATCAAATCCCTCTCATGTTATCACTACAGAAGATATTGAAATTTGACCTGATTTGCCATATGAAGAAATATCGGTTAAGATATTGGCTCAATAAGTGAAGGAATTGCGTAATGAGCGAGCTCCTTTAGTAAAAGTATATTGAAAAAGAAAATTGGGAACTAGAAAAAACTATAAGATCACAGTATCCCCACCTCTTTTCAAGTAAATTTCGAGGATAAAATTTATTAAGGGGGAGAAATGTAACAACCCGAAGTTTATGGGTATCGAAAAAGTGTATTTTCAGGTTACTTCTTTCGTAAAACGGATTCGTAAATATTTATTAGAAATATTTACGAAGTCAGTAGAGTGGCTAATTAGATTTTGGCTAGGTGAATTAGCTTGAATTAAGGTTAATTTAGTATAAAGACTAGATTGAACATTGGGTAAAAGTTGAATTATAGAATCAAGAAAAGTTAAAGGACTAAATTAGCAAATAAACCATAAGGGAAAATAAGTGGCAAATTTGTGGAAAATATTATTCCATGTGTATGCATAATATCCATATATTTATACTTAATACTTAAGTATATAATATAATAATAAATTAATATAATAATATAATATAATAAAACATAAATAAACTAAAGTAAATAAAAGAAATAGAAATAGAAAAGAAATAGTATAGTGGAATGAAAAAGAGAATGGAAAGAAAGAAAGAAAAAGAAAGGGAAAAATTAAGGTTTCGAGGTTTGAAGTTTAATTGGTAAGTCAATTTAGCCCATTTTCTTGTAATTTGATGTTTTTGAAATCCTAGAATAAAATACTACTTGATTTATGTGAAAATTTTGAAAGTTAGTTGATTTTTAGATGTGATTTATGTTGAATTAATTGAAGAATTAAGGTTTAAATTGATAGAATTTCAAGTTAAAATTGAATAAAGGATTGAATTGTAAAACAAATCATAAGTTTTATGTACTAGGGACTAAATTGAAACAATTTAAAAATTAGGGTTTTATGGTGAAATTAGGGAGTTGAAATTAGATTAAGGCTCCATTTGTTTGTCATGAAATCATTTTCCGAAAAAGCTTTTCAGCCTTTTCCAGTGTTTGTTTGGCTGAAAAGAATTTCCTAATGTAAAATGAATTACAAAACACGGGAAATGAGGCTTTTAATTTGGGAAAATGTCTTACCATTTTTATTTCGGTAAGACATTTTCAGAAACAGAAGCTAAAAACTCTGAACACCTGATCTTCCCTTCCCCTTCCCCTTCCCCCATCCTTGACACCCAGATCTTCTGCTTGTTTTCAGCCAACAATGATTCTCAACACTAGACGTCAGTGTTCATCGTTGATTTTCCTCATCTTCACCTTTCATTTTCAAAATGGTTACTGCACCACCAATCGGCATATATATTTGGAGTCACCCTCCACATCTGCATCCATCTTTTCCATTTCACTGAAAATTAAACCCTAGAATTTTGATTTGAATCGCTCCGAGACAGCCAAGGTGATAATCTTAACTCATTTTAATCTTCTTCTTTTTTTGTTCTTTTTAACTTGTTTAGATTTGTTTCACTTCGAAAGGCTCACTTAATCTATTTTAATTCTTCTTTGATTCTTTTTGTTGTTTTAATTTGCTGTGAATTTGATTCGAAATTGAAGCTGCATTCCTTTTGTTTCAGTGTTTGTGTGGTTGTTATTATAGATTATAGATTTGAGAAAAACCTTTTTGTTGTGGTTAATACTACCTGATACAAGTTTGGATGATGAAATTTCAATTTAGGTCTTTTACTAATTGCAGTGTTTTGAAATTAGAATTGCTAGTTGTTTAAGACTTTGCATTTCTGTGAGAAGCAATGTTCAATGCTTGACTATCTCATGGATGTTGATAACAAAAATTTATGGTTCTATAATTTGTAAATTGAAAGGCTTCTGTTATTGTGTGTTTTAAGGGGGCAGATTGATGGTTTACATCCTGTGCTGTGATGGAGGTAGTCGGGTCATGCCTCACAAACAAGTATTCCAAAGGACTACCTCGGAAAAGGTATATACTATGTATAATTGACTAAAGTGAAAAGAGATTTAATTCTATTTTTGGTTTTGATTTAGCAGCCAATTATCTTTTTGTTTATTGCAGTTACTATGGTGGCAATGAGTACATTGATGAACCTGAAATACTTTGCCAGAAGAGGGCTTTGGCAGCATTTCATTTGGATGAAAAGAAGTGGGGCATTAATGTTCAACCGTTGTCTGGCTCTCCGGTAAACTTTGAGGTTTATACAGCTATTCTTAATCCACATGATCTAGGGATAAAAGCAAGATTTTAATTACTGGATATTTTTGTGGATGAAGTTAATCATGTGCTTGTTTCGGTTATGATGCCCTTCATCTTGTTTCAAATTATAGTCTTCTTTATTAGAGTATTATTGTTTAAAGTATTTTCTACATCTTGTGAGTTACATTCTAGAAATGTATAATCTTTGCTTTCAATTCTTGGATGTAAAAAATGTTTTAAAAAATATTGGAAACTAAACAATGGAGTCTGCATGATGAGTTATTGTTGTTATGCTGAATTTATCAACAATGCTTGTTTGTTCTCATCATGAGTACCGGTTGCTTCTATTGAATGCTATAGGGCTTCTTGAGTATTACAGAGATAAGAGATTGTAACAGGGTTTTCCCTCCTCTTGTCTCTATATTGATCTTATTTTTCATCCTCTTAACGTTCAGATATAACACTTTCTCACTTGATTCTGTGAAGAAAATGCCTAAATCAAATTTGGTTGAAGAGGTACACCCAGTACTTGTTATCTTCAAATCATAAAAGTATACGCTTATGCTTTAGTTTAAGTCTATTTTTTTTTTGAATGAAATTTAATTGAATTCTACTTTATTTTTGCAATTATTTTTGTCCAACTTGATGGCTATATAATATGTGAAATCCTGTTTACCATCTAATGATGTTGTATTGATAAAATCTTCATTTCCTTTAAATACAGATATGGAGATTACAAGCTGCAGACTGTGAGCAGATTGAAATCACCAAGTTTAGCCAGCAGGAGTTTGAAAGACTTCAAAAATGTATATTTCAAGAGAAAACATAAGTTCTAACCTAGTTATTATAACTGTTGAGCTGTTATCTATGGTATTGCTAACTTGCTAATTTAATGAATCTGTTAGGAAAAGATTCTCTGTAGAGTTTGCTTTGAAGAACAAATCAACATAGTCCTCCTCCCATGTAGGCATCATGTCCTCTGCAGGTGTTCATATCTATCCATCCCCATAAATACTGCTAAAGTTCATTCATTCTGGCTATCACATGCTCTATCAGTAATGATTAATGCATTGATATATCTCCTAAATCTAATGCTAAGGCATCATAACTTCTCTTGTATGTATGTTTATTGTAATTACTTACAAAATTGTAACCTTTGTCTTATGATCATGGATAATATTACATTTATTATCTAAGGATGTGGAATCATGCATAATTTGCATCTTAGTACATGCTGTAAGAAGTGTAAAAGGTGCCCAATCTGCCGTGTTTCTATCGAAGAGCGACTGTCGGTGTATGATGTGTAGTCTGAAATTACCTGTCGAAAAAATTCATGTAAAGTTTTCAAGAATTGCTTGTGATTTTTGGTGAAGCAAGCATTGAGAAGTAGGTCAATTTGGTTTCTTGGAACATGATACAGTTGTGTAATCACATCCAGGAATTGTAAATAACATTTGTAAATAACAATTACAAATAATTTATTTGACTTTGGTACATTTTCAAATTATGACGGTTAATATTCTAGTTTAATAACCGAGTATTATTATATATTTAATTTGATTTATTTATATAAATAAATCATTGCAAGATATGTAAAAACAATTTAAAATATAAATTTATTAATATATATAATAAACTCAATTAAATCATGAAAAGATAATAAATTTTTAAATATATATTTGTTTAATTTAAAACGACTTTTATGGAAAATATTTTCAGGAAATCTGCCAAATATCAGAAAATATTTTACATAGATTTATACAAACACCAGAAAAGTAAATCATTTCTAGAAAAGTAAATCATTTTTCAGAAATCATTTTTCGGAAAATATTTTACTGGTAAACAAACGGAGCCTAAAGTGGAAATTGAATTGAGATATGAAATTAGTTTTGTAAGAAAATAATTAGTTTGATTTAAGGACCAAATTGGAATTAAAGCAAAATTTGTATATAAATTGAAATATTCAATGTTAAATTGTAGTCTATTGATAAATTTTAATTCTTGAATTCCGTAGCTAACATTAAGCTGGAAGACTCGACTATGAAAAGAAAAGAGAAAGTCAACGAGGATTAGCTCGAAAAATATGGTTTGTATTTCTATAATCCAAAAAAAAATTTATTTGTTGTGTTTATTTATTATGTATGGTAAGTGAAATTGAGGTGAGATTGATATATTGACATTGAATTGAATTATTTTGTGAAAGTATGTGTGTGATTGAAAAATGTATTGAATTTGAATGGATTGAAATTGTATATTGATTGGAAATTGAATTATGTATTGAAATACCCTATTAACAATATCAGGCTAAGTTGCATATAGTTGGCATGCCATAGGATTGGAAGTGCTCAGGGATACTTCGACTTCGAGTCGATGAGGCACTATATGTGTCGTATTGTTATTGCTTCGGATAAATTTGATGAGGTACTGAGTACCGTATTGTTTACTTCGGCAACTCCGATGAGGCACAAGGTGCCGTATTTGTGTGTTTTGGTTGGATCCGTGTATCCATCCTAGTCAGAGTTGGGTTAATAGAGGTATGTGAATGAATTGATCAATTGATTGATATTGAATGATAATGATTATGAATTGAAATGAGCATTGAACTGGAATGTGTAATTGAAATGCATGGAATTGTATGGATCATGGGCTCATAAGATGAATATTGATATTTGTGAATTGCTACTAATAGTAATTAAATGATTGAAATAAAAAAATATGATAATTGAAGTGTATTGAATAAAATAATTATGAAACTTAATTGTTGTTGAATAGGTTTTGTTATGTATAAATATATGTTTAAATATTATAAATTTATTCAGATTATAAAAATACCACTGAGTGTATACTCAGCGTACGGTTTGTTTCCGTGCACAGGTTAGGTTAAAGTGCAATTGTTGAATCAACATCCGAAGCCGACCCCGAACTCAATCACGTGGTGAAGTATTTTCTCTTTTGAAAATGGCATGTACCTAGGTTATCTTTTGATGTTATTTTGAGATGTGAATATTGAAAATGTAAAAGGTGATTTTGGTTGATCTATATATCTACCAAAATATATACATATTGAATTGATTGATTAGTAATTAAATGAATTGTTTAGATAATTTATGTTATATATCTTTGAACATATATGAGTTAGATCATTATATTGATAGTTTTGACCTATTTTAAATGTATTTAATCGTGATTTGGATTGGTTGAAAGATTGGATTTTGTGTTGCTTATCATTCAAGGTTTGCAGGGTTGGTCAACTTAATGTAAAAGGTTCATTTTGAGTCCACACGGCCTGGCACACGGGCGTGTGACCAGATCGTGTGAGACACACGGCTTACACATGGGCATGTGATTAGGTCGTGTGACCCCTGCATCTTAAAATTTTAAAAACAGAATGTCCAGGTAATGCCGCACGAGCAGAGACATGGGCGTGTGTCTCAGCCATGTGAGGTACACAGCCTAGCACACGGGCATGTGCCTAGCCGTGTGAAAACTGCACCTAATTTGAATTGAAATAATTAACCACACGGTCTAGCACACGAGTATGTGGCTTGGCCATGTGTGCAAGTCAGAGAGCTACCTAATTACAACACGGCCTGAAACACGGGCATGTCATAGGGTCACATGGGCGTGTCCCTAAATCACACGAGCGTGTGAGCCCTGTATATAGGAAAAATTTTGAAATTTTACAAAAAATTCTTTGAGTTACCGATTTATTTTAAATACTAATAATGGCCTTGAGAGCCTATAAAAGGGACAATATAATTCAACTATGATGTGTTTGCTATCTAATTTGTTTATTGTTTATAACTGATCTAAATGGCGTATATGTCAAATGGTTTTGAATGTTATTTTTAACTGCCAATGATGCACATGAAACTATCGTACGTTTTATATAATTTATCATCTTATATAAGGCTTCCGCTAAATGTTCTATTTAAAAATATTTTCTTTAGCATAACATATCTCTAACCCAAAATTTTGATTAAAAATAAAGAAATTATAAAAGCCAAAAACTAAATTAAATAGTTTTTTTTAACTTTTAATGAAATGAAGATAAAACGATACACAAAGAAATAAAATCATTAAAGAAACTAACAACTCTCAATAAAAATATACTAAAAATCCTATCGCATGCTCATGCGTGTAGAAGTCACAATTTAGAATACATGTGTGTTTAAAACATTCAACAAATAATGAAACATATGGTTTAGAACTAATTAATAATAATAACACATGAAATATGTATGATATTAAAAAAAGAAAATTAAATTAAATCATGAATAAAACATAATGTAAACACAAAAATACATCAAATTAAAAATAATAAATGAATACAATTGTTTATCATGGTATTGTCATCAATCTTGTGTTAGTATCGACTTAATTTGTGTCACCAACTCAATCAACAATATTATTATATACAAATATATAACAATTTTATATAACAAATATACTTAATAAAGTTTCATATAAAATTAAAAATTGTGTTAGTTCAAATGGTAAAAGCAAATGTTTTCTACGCATAATGTCTTTGTTTCAAAACTCATTATGAACAAATTTTGATTTTTTATAAAAATTTAAAAAAAAAACACCCACAAAATCATGATTTTGAAAACAAAAAGGTTATTTTGGTACTTCCTTAACAGGGTTAAGACTCGATTGATGGGTGAAACTAACTTGGTAAAGAGCTTTATAAATAGTATTGATAAATCATCCAATTTGGTTGTGGCTCGTCAATAGCACATATTATTTAATTTAAGGGTAAACTACACCAATTGACCATAAATTTTATTTAAAATTACATTTTGGCCACCTAACTTTCAAAAGTTACGTTGTAGTCACTACTGTTATTAATTTGTTACATTTTTTTCACTCGAGCATTAACTTCCATTAAAAAAGTAATGTTGCACCTTAATTCAAAAGGTTAATAGCTTATTTGGCCCCTAAGCTATTTTAATACCCACAATTTTTAAATGGATATTTTTTAAATGCTCAATTAATTATTTAGTTCATTAGGCTTTTTTTTTGTCAAGCCCAACTTAGTGTATTTTATAGTTTGTTTTTTATATAGAAGAAGAGTCACTCACAATAGTTTTTAGACGATGGTTTTGAAAATTTGTGCATGGCTAACTAAGAATTTGAAGCCATGGCTGAGATAAAGAAGGAGAAAGGGAAGGCTCTTATTGCTCTTAAGCCATCCCAGAAAAGAAAGATGGAAGAGGAGAGTTCAAGTGACGAGGATTCTGACTCGTCTAATGAGCCATATAACAGTTCTGATTCAAGTTCCAGTTCAGATGAAATCTTTGAGGAAAATGTTGCTCTAAAAGAAATCATATCAGTAAAAGCTAAGTCTAAAAAGCTTGTGATAATAAAGTCTTCCATTTGCAAAAACAAAAAGCTGAGAAAGAGTGGTGTTCCAGTTATGCTTGTAGATACAGTGGAAAAAGCAAAAGTAGAGGAGTAAATGCTTTTGGCCAAGAAAGATCTAGTACTTTTGACACCAAACTATCGAAAAATATATATGGCCTTGAGAACAAAGGGTTTTATTGAGAACAAAAACATCGAGGATGCTAGTTTTGTTGAGCAAGGCATTGACACCTTAACCAACAATGTTTTAATGAGTATTGTTGCATTTGTGAAACCATATGTGAGGGGATTGGTATTGGAATTCTATGCCAATTTGATGTCCTCAATCACTAATTCAAGAAGCCAATTGTTCTAACAGGTGTATGTAAGAGGCCATTGGTTTGATTTCAATCGAGAATTGATCCAGAGAGTGCTTAAATGTTTCAATAGAAACTTGGTTGAACTAGATGAATCCTTAGATGCCACTATTGTTGCCATTACCAAAAACATCTATTGATCTTGGCCTAAAAAATGAAGCATTAGAGCTTCTTCATTGTCCATTGTATATGTTTTCATGTTTTCCATTTCAACTAGAAATTGGGTCCCAACCACATAGAAGGATTTAATTGCTCCTAAGGTAGTTGTGCTCATTAGAAAAACAATGCAAATGATTGAGTTTAAAGTGGCTTAGCTGGTATTTGATCAAGTGGTAAGTCATACTAAGCAGGTATATGCTAGAAACCTGTTATCATTCCCATATTTGATTTTCCAAGTTCTAACTCTACCAAATTCAAATATTGTGAAAATCATTGAAAGATGTGAAAGGATAGTTCCTGAGCTTAAGTTCTCTCTTAAGTGGCTTAAGGGGAAGCAAGTTAACGCAGAGCCAACAGAGCATGTAGTTGGAGAGAATGTTGAATAGATAGAATAAGCAAATCATGAAGCAACAACTACAATAGGAGAGGTAGAAATGGCCACTTCCACTAGCCTTTTGAGCAATGATGAAGGATCTAACAGATGGATGATTGATCATCTAACATCATCTATTGAATCTCATAATACAGTGATAGTCAAGATGAGGGCTAAGATAAGGATCGTTCAGCAAATTAGGGACAAAAAGGTTGCACTAAGGAAGGAACTGTAGAGCAAGTGATCCTTACACAATTGTTCAGTCAATCTAGTGATCTTGTACCCTTGACTTGGTGGACTAACTTACTCCTACCTGGTTGTTTTGTTTTATTTATCATGTTTTCAACATTCATTTTACCTTGGTTCAATATAGAGAGTAAGGATCTATAACATTCTGGTTGGCAAGTTTGTTGAACAAAAAGGGGTAGTAGAGTATAGATAATGGGGAGTAAAAGTAGAAAAGGAAGTTGCTAGTTTGAGTGCATTTTGTTTAAGTGATGTCGCTTGCTATATAGGAAGTATATGTCTTTTTTCTAATTGATGACATTTGTAGAAGAAGATGTTGCAATGAAAATGCATCAAACCTTGTGGTGGTTATCTTTTTTACTTTTTGAACTCTTATTCAATACGGTACGTATAAGTGAGATGATGATACTTATTTACTGATATTATTATTGTGGATGTTGTGGCATTGCTGCATTGATTTGGAACTATTATTATATTATGTTGTGATGTATATCTTACTTTATTGCACTTTTCCTTATTTGTTGCTTACTTAGATATAATTTAGTATTTTGATTGTTGGTGTAAATTCTAGACATAGCATTGATAGTTAAAATTATTATATTATGTACTAAGTTGAGCTAAGTAGAGTGAGGTTCGTGATGAGGGGGAACTATTGTTGATTGTGGTAGTTAGCTTCCTATATTTTTTAATTTTGTTCATCAGATTGCTAAAGGGGGATATTGTTAAGGAAAAATGAGTTGAGAGTTGCCACTTGACAATGCCAACTGCAAACTACCACTGAGGTGGTTAAAAACTTGTCTTAATTGGCTTGGCAATTTAATGAAGAAAATCTTTGGACCTAATTATGTGTTATTATATTGAAGATACTTTGGTCAATCTATAGAAACCAATCATTGGTAATCTGAAGATTGGATTGGATTCGTGTGAATCAATTAAGTCCTTGGAATGTGATATGGTCGAGATAGTGCTACTGATTTTGGAAAGATATCTTCGAGTGATTTTATTTTAATTGTTATTGATGTAATAACTATTTCAAATGAGTGACTTTTTATTCACTTAGATTCCACATTAGCAAGCTAAAATTAGATGTATGCTTTGAAGCTTGTATAGGTTTTGTAATAGAGCTAATTGAGTGCATTCTAATTGGTTCATTTGAGGAATTGTTTTGTGTTAGAGACTAAACTATTTTTGTAAACATTATTGATTGTTTATTGCCCAAGTTCTTAAGGGGAATTTGGAGGTGAGTGCTCTAGTCTTTAGGTACAAAGGTGAGATACTTGGAGAGTGATAGAGTGTGAATCACTTTTTGTATCCGTGATAAAAGATAATGGAATTACTCATTGAGCTAGGCTCTGCAGACATAAGGAAATCGAACTGCATAAACAAATCTTGGTGTTATTTTTGTTTTGTTTGCATAGTTTTTCACAATGCCAAGCTGTAACGGCCATTGCAGTCAAGTATTTCCCTTGCATTTCGTATTCTAAACAAATAGGTAACTTTAACGTAGTAACAAAAATAAGTTGTGGTAATTTTATTTACTCTATAATAGAGTTTTAACTTGAATAAAAGTCTAAACATACTAATTGTCAATAAATCAATATAACTAATAATTAAGTTTAATATATATTTTTAAATTCTAAATTATTTTTATAAATAAACTTTTGTAATTTCATATTTATTAATGTAATAAAATAAAGTTATAACTTGAATAGAAATCTAACTATATAAATAGAGATTGATTTTATCTTTTAAATATCGTTTAATTAATGTTAGAGTTATATATCTATTAAATATTTAATTCTAGATCTATAAATAACATCAATTATTAGCATCTAAGAAAAACCACCAATAAAAACCATGAAGCATTAAAGTAACTATTTTTCAAGAAGAAATATCAAATAATATTTGAATGAAAACAGCACCAGAGAGATATGTAAGAATTTTTTTAAATTGTAAGTTGTTTATACAATGTGAAGCAAGTACTTTTATATACTTTCTTTTTTATTTTACCATCATCATACATAAAGTTGTAAACAGATGAGAGAAAGATTAAAAAGCAAAAAATTACCAAATAAGATTTCAATAATTATAATTATTTTTTATTTTAATTTGATATTATAATTTATTTTATAAGATGGTTCTAATTTTTTTCATAGGTTTATTAATGTCATAATAAATTTGAATTGTAATTAACTTTTTATACCATGGTTAAATAAATAGTTTTACTGTTTTATGTTATGATTTTATTTTCAATTAAACAAATAGGTATAATTTTATTATTGGCTACAATATATTGTTGTTTTTACTTGGTATTAATTGTTATATTTACTTTGTATAATATACAATTTTTACTTTTTTACTTGATATTACATAAAAGAAGTCCCTAAGGACTCCATTCATGACACCTATTAGTTATATTTATGTTTCTTTTGTTTGTGTGAAATTATAAGATGATGGATAGTTTTCAATTTTAATCCTTTTACTTTTTTAGATTAAATAACATGATCAATTTTATTTTTGGTCCTTATACTACACTTAAATTTGATATTTAATGTTTATGCTTTAATTTTATATAATTTGGCACATTAACTTTTATAATACCAGTAGTTAGTCTAAATACTTTACTCGATTCAAATGTTTATGTGAATTTAGTCTAAATACTTTACTCGATTCAAATGTTTATGTGAATTTTAAGAATTGCTACTACTATTAAATTCAAGTTAATTACAATATTATTTTTTTTTGTTATATGATTCCCATGTGAGTTTTTTAGATGTCAACGAATTTGATAAAAGAATTTTAATGATGTTAATAATTGGACCTCAATTTTGAATTCAAAAGTTGATGTATTAAATTTCTAAAAATAAAAGTATAAAAATTAAATTTCAAATATACGAAAAATATAGAAACATAGAGCATATTGTATCCTTTAAATTTTTACTTTATGATTTAACTGAGAAAATAATTGACTTAAGGCAAAGAGTGGAAATCATACTAATAAAAAAAAAGTACACTTTAAAGTCAAAGTATTCCCCTAAAAAATTAAAATATTAAGGAGAAAATAACTGAAAAGAAAGTAAAATATCTTTGTTCATACAAGTGCCTATAAATGAGGAGATAGGGTTGTAAGTGAACTAAACTTGAATGAATGGATCTTTATTCAGGTTCGTCTGTTTATTTTTAAGTTTATTCATTTTCAGTTCGTGTTCGTTTATTTATAATTTTGTGTGTTCATGTTCGTTCATTTAAGTTAAACAAAACATGTTAGTGAACAATAAAAAAACATGTTTGTGAACTAATTGAATATTTCACAAACAATGTTCATGAATAATAAACAACCAAACAATAAATAATATATATAATTTTTTAGATATAAAATTGTAATGCCCCAAAATTTAAATTTTTGTTTTTACGAATATGTGACACAAATATTTGTATTTGCTTTAGTGGTTAAGTGTTCTGGGTATGTGTGAGAGTCCCAAGTTCAAGTCATGACTTAAGCAAATTTTGGTATTTTTATGATTTAAACCCAATCTTTGGTCAATACGCTTCTCTCCCTATTTTTGGTAAGTTTTTGTTGACAGATTTTATATTTTTTGCTTTTAAGTTGGTGATTAATGGGAGTTCGTTAATGTCAGTTTCGGAAAGATTTAAGGACTCACAATCGATTGTTGGAGATTTTGGATTCGTGAGAATTGCGGTGGTTTGATCGAAGATAAGTTTAAACTGCTTGATAGATGTGTATTTTGATTCGGGTTCAGTAAGTCTCCCTCGTCTTTTCCGTCATGGTTGATAATGATTACTTAGTAATGTGGTTATTCTTCTATTAATGGCGTAGGAGGAGGTTGTGGGTGATAAATTGCGTATATCGTGTCTTGGTATCGTTTTCGGGGAGCTATTGTTGGTGGTAAGCCTAGTTCTATTATCGAGTTTGAAAAACCGCTAAAATTGATATTGGTATTTTGATTTTAGGCCTTGGAGTACTTGGGAGTGGCTTTTGCGTCAAAAACAATACAGGTGTGTACCAGAAATGCAGAAAACAGGGTTCAACAGAAAGCTAAAAAACCCCCCACTATCTACACCACACGAACGTGTGCTCGCCCGTGTGGTAGGCTGTGTGCCCTAACAGGGCGTGTGATCGATGAGGCTAGGTCATGCGCGCAAGACACGGCCGTGCAATGGCCAAATAGGCCGTGTGTGACACATTGGCTAGACTGATTTGGGTTGTGTAGGCTACACGGGCGTGCGGGATTTTGGGCTACATCACATGGCTAGGGCAAATTTGGGCCGTGTAGGCCCACACAGGCAGGCCACATGGGCGTGTAAGCCCATTTTTACTGAAATGTTTGTTACGGTTGTACGGGTCGCCCAAGTTGGCTGTAAACCTTCCGTAAGGTCGGTAAGCACTACTTAGACCCTTATCTGTGTGAAATTGATTATGCGAGTTATGTACTGAACATGTTATATATAAGCATGTATACTGAACTGTACGTGTATCTGATAGACCTGTGATAGCATGACATTCCATTATATGTTGCATTGCATTGGGGTGGGTTGATATTATTCGGAGGAGGTGTACTGAAAGGCTCTTAAGCCTAATTTACTGGCAGCTCTGCTGCAAACTACTATTTTGTGCCGTATTAGTACTACTTGGAGTGTAGGGATCTGTGGGTTGATTTAATCCCCACATGGAGTGTAAGGTTAGACGGAGATGGTGTGTAGAGGCTGGTTAGGTAGGACTTTGTTACTGAATACTACATGACTACCACTGATACTGTGATGGGCTAAAGCTCTACTGCATATTTGATACTGTACTGAGATGGGCTAAGGCCCAAAACTATTACTGATACTGAAAAGGGCTTAGGCCTAGGATTGTTTTAATTGTGCACTGTGATTACACACTGAGTTTATGTAAACTCACCCATTCTATTTAATGTGCACAGGTAATCCCCAGACTTAGATGGGTCGGTGCGGCGAAGGACTCGACGGTGGCCACACATATTTTAAAATGCTTACTTTTGTTAGTGGTTTTATTATTATTGGAATGTAATCTATGGACTCTTTGGGACTTTTGCATAAAACTTGGGTTTTATTTATTTATAACCACTAATCGTAAGAAAAATTCAGTTCTTTTCAAAAAATTAAAGTATTTTCTAAACTCTCGATCTCTTAAACAATTTTCTCTAAAACATAGGGGTTTTTCTAAAATGGTTGGATTTACTTAATTAACTCAGTTTTTCATAAAAATAAATGGTTTCTAAAGCTCCCGCAATGAATTATGTTTTAAAACAACCGACTAGAAGAATAGGTTCTGGAATCAATAGGAGTAATAAACGAACACGGTTTTATCGTAATAAATTAGTTTTCAAAATTCATTTTCATGTGACGTCGCCAGACTCGGCCACAATGTCTAGGCCGGGTTTGGGGTGTTACAAAAATAGTTAAATATAAATATTAATTATTATATTATAAATTAAAAAATATACAAGCCATAATACTTTTTTTTGGTGAAACCATAATAATTTTATTAATATATACTAATTGAACAATAAACAAGCTTTAAATGAACAAAAATGGTTTGTTCATGAACATAAATGAACTAAACAAATATTGTTTGTGTTCGGTTCGTTTAATGGACAATCCTCAAAATCTTGTTCATATTTATTTATTTAGCTTAATAAATTAACATAAATGAACAAAAAGCGTATTGTTCATGAACGGTTTATCAAATGCTCTTTTCGTTTGCAATTCTAGGAGGAGAAGGTAATGGTGTGAGGAAGGTTAGTTCACCTAAACAGAGAGTTTGTCTTGCTCTAGCTCTTCACCTGTTTAGATGAATTGGCCTTCATTGCAACATCACCTTTTTCTTTTTGTGCTCTCATTTATTGACATTTGTATCGACACTCCTCTATTTTAAACAACATAGTACAGTTAAAAATCAAAATATAAAGGAGAAAAGAATTAAAAAAAGAAATGAAGTAGAATAGATAGAGGATAACGGCAAGGTTTTTAGAACCATATTAGTGGTCAAGTTGTTGGTCTAATTGATTTGATTGGTTTAATTGAATAAATTATTTTAAAAATAAAAATATATTAAAATAGAGAAAATCAGTTCATTTAGTACGACCAACAAGTTCAATCGATTCATGAGTCAACTGGTCTAACCTATAATTTTGGACCGGTACTTCGACTCGTTCTCGATCTACCTGATCCAATCCAGTTATGAAGATAGTGAATGGAGGGGGAAAAGGAGAAGAGGGATAGAGCATAGAGGTTGGAGTTTTTGTTTAAAATTTTAATGAATTAATAAAATAAATATTTCGACTTTCATAGAAAAAATTGAAGAGTCAAGAGTAAAGCGTGACACAATAAAACGGTCAGCTTGTTAAAATAATTTTTTTGTCATTTTTTTGGCCTAGAATATAGTGCAATGTAATAAAACGTATTAAAGTGAAATAAAACGTATTACATTGAAATAAAATGGCCACCTCATTAAAATAACCTTCCTAGTACATCAAAGTATAATAAAACCGGCACCTTGGTTTTTAACATTTTTAATTAAATTTAAATTTTTGAGGAGTAAAAGTTGAAAATCAGTAGAAAAATTTAATTTATCACTCTTTTATTAAAAAAAATAAAGATAACATGTAATCATAAATTCATATAATTTTTTATCAGTTGTTGAAATAATCGTCTTTTTTTTTTTAACTCTTTTTAAACAATTACCTGAATGAAACAACTTTCTTGACGTTTTTCGCCTAGAGTAAAGCACATTAATGCAATAAAACGGCCACCTCATTGAAATAACCTCGCCTACATGGTTGTGATGCGATTTTAACCATTTTGGCCAGGTCTGTGTCGCATCTAATAGTGCCTTCATATCATTGTTATAAATTAATTTCAAATGATGTAACAAAATACTCATTGCTCAATATGAATAAAGTGGATATTCAAATAATGGTATTATACATTAAAACAAATTAATAATTAATTATCGAATATCTAATTTTTGAAGCTACCCATTTTTGTATTATCAAGTTAGGTTAAATGAGGTTGAGGCGTTTGATCTTTCACACACATGTATATGGGTGCAAGGGTATTCAAATACTCATCATGTTGAGAAAGATAAAGCATGGAGGAACGTATAGAGAACAAAGAGAGCCAACTGTGAAACATTAAACAATACATAAAAAAACACGAGAGAAATTTTAAGGAAGATTATTCAGTGATAACTTGACAACTCCTTGAATTCCTTGGTAACTCCAATAATCTTTTGGTGATACTCAGTTCTTCTTTTTCTGTCAGGTATTTCATTGCTATTATGAGTGTCTCCAGAACTGTTGCATGCTTCAGGAAAAAACTGATCATTTGGAACATAGGTTCGTCTCCAACGAATCGTGAAATTCTAATCTCTGTGAGGTGAAATGACACACAAGAAGGCACATTCTCTGCTAGAGGCTTGATTCCTTCCGATGCAGCATCCTTGAACACGAAGATACATTTGTGTTACATACAACTACTATTTAAATACATGATTTATACCGTAAATGTTTAGATCAAACCTCCATACCAGAGCTAAGTGAAGGATCTCTAGATTAGGCACGCAATGCAGGAACTCCAAAATCCACGTTCCTACCCAGGCTTCAGTTTCATTAACAAATTTCAGTTGAACAAGCTTGTGAAATGCAAACACTGGTTCAGGACCCATTGGAATAAGCTGTACACAAAAACTTGAAACAGTTATATAATTTTCAAAATGAAAAAAGAAAAAGCCTCGTATTCAAGACTTGTGAAGAAGTTTATACTAACCGTCTCAGCGTGCGTAATGAGTAAATATAAACACTTCACATTGCAAATTGCTTGAAGAAGATTAGTAGCAGCACGTTCACGGTTCACATCATATATTGCGTACTCAGGACATTGATGGACTTTAATATTAGCATGTTCTAGAGAATTCATGCTACTCACACGATAGCCATCAGCTAGCATGTCATAAATTTTGAAATATTCAAGATTTGGAGCATTAATCACCATCTTATAATCCTTATCTCTGTTAACCAATACGAATTCTAAAGTCATTCTCTTAAGTGAAAGATTATGGATATTCACCTCAGTTATGTTGCTACCCAATTTCACAAACTCCATATACAACTCTTCAAGTACATGGCAACTAGAAACTAGCTTAAAAATTAAACCATCTGAAAATAAGAAATTTGAGAGATTTAGAGATTTCAGATTTGGTAAAGAAACGTCAGGTGGAATCTTCATGTCACCAGGTATATCCAATTCCAGTGTCACCAATGACTGGCAAGTAAACAGAAGAGTTGGCAACCTGAGGGTTTTTCCATAGCTTACCACAAGTTCCTTAATTCCACGGCTTAATACGGCACATATCCAACCATAAAGGCGTGGACAATCACCGTCAGATGCATTCTCAGTCACCCTAAAGCATTCTAAACGTACCTGCTGCTTGGGGAAAAGCAATAGTCTATCAACAAAGTTCTTGAAATCGTTAAAATCTCTACGAGTGAAACCTCGAAATTGACGATAATCATATAAATCCAGGGTGGACATAAAAGTAAAGAGATATCTCCACCTAGGTGAAAGAACAGAGGTTCGAACTGCATCTTTGATGGGAAGGAAACACAACATGTGACAAAGAATATGATCAGGCAAAGTACTGATCCTGTCTAGGACGCCCTCGTTTTTTGCTTGCTTCGCCATTGAGGCTTTTGTAGAGCTTAAAAGGCTAAGGAGAAGAAGGATTGAGAACTAAAAAGTTACTTTTTTGTACGTCACTTCCTTACCACCTACAGACACCCTTCGCGATTATCAGCTTACCAACCCGAACCAGCCACCAATACCATCGCTTAAGCTTAGCTACAGAGCCATTACCAACCCAAAAACCACAAACACGACCAGACCAGACCAACCAAAGCAACAAAAGGCAAAGAAAACCACAACCAAAATCCCCCTCGGTTCTAAAGCAGAGGAGAGACCTGCACAAAAAGAAAAAATCAACAAGCCAGAAAACAAAAAAGGGAAGCGAAATGAAACGAAACGAAACGAAATGCAGACCCGTTTCGAGTTTCTGAGCATCACGCAAGGGTGACTTAAGGATATAAGTTGGAGGCTGGGGTTTGCTAGCTTGGATTTGAAATGAGACCAGAGTCTGGAGAAACGATAAGAGCGAAGGTGGGGAAAGCTGAAGCCTGAAAGGAGATGGCTTGTGGAAGGATTTAAGCGTAAGCTTCTTGTTATATAGGAACTAGTAGGAGGAAGCAGCCAAAGATGAAAATTGAAAAGGATTTGTTTTTTAATGCTTAAGTGTGAAAAGGAAAATGCTTTGACCCATCAATCCAAATCATCATACATCTATAACTGATTATGACGAGGAAGATTTCGATTCGAGAAACGTACGTCACGTGTATTTTATTTTAATTTCACTTTATATTTATAGTTAATTATAATAGAGTAGATTTTGATTCGAGATATGCATATTAGATTTATTTTATTTTGATTTTGATTTGTATGAATTAATTTTAAAAATAAAATTTATTGTGTAAGGGTGTTTATTATACTTTTACCGCTAAATGTTGGAAGGAAAAGAAAAAAGAAACTTAGGGTTTGGATTTACTTTGTGAAAGCTTTTGGGTTCATCATTTGATAGAAGCCACTAATTCCAATTTTAAGGAATCCTTTGACTGACCCAAATTATTAACGTTCTGCACCCTCTAGTATGGTCACTTGTTTCCTTATTTTAGTTTCCAGTTTCCAAGCTCAATTTTTGTAAATTTCATTACTGTTCTTAAATTCTTGCAAAGTATTTTCTTTAAAGTTAGACATACATTTCAGATTATTTTTAATATAAAATGATATTTTATACAACATTAAAAGGTTCTTTTAATAACTCATATAATCAATTAAATTATAAATTTTAGTTAATATATAAAGAAAGCCCTTAAAGCAACATTAAAATTAAAGATATAATGATTTATTTAACCTTTTAACTTTATAAAAAATAATTTTAGCCCTCCATTTAATTTTTGTCTATTTTACCCCTTAAACTTGTGGGTTTTTTCAAATCACCTTACAATGAGGGAAAATGTTAATGTTTTTAACTTTCCTGACGCGACATACACGTGGATTGCCACATGAATGACACATTATATTTAATTAATTTTTAAAATTTTAAAAATACAAAAATTCAAAAATATTTTTAAAATTAAAAATCATTAAAATTATTTAAAATATAAAATTATAAAAATATTTTTTAACATTTTAAAATTTTTAAAAAAGTAATTAAATATTGGTATGTCATTCACATGACAATTCATGTGTATGCCACATCAGCATAATTAATAAATGTTAATTTTTTCATCCATTTTGGAATAATTTTAAAAAACTCATTCAAAAATTAAATTGATAACTAGAATAAATTTTTATTTTTAAAATTGGAGGCTCAAAAAAAATATTATGGAAAGTTTACATTACACAAAAAGTTTGCCGCTTTGGCACGTCTTTGTCTGTCGTTTTATGACACGATTTATTCTTGTTCCTTGTTTCTCTACTTTCTTATTTTCCTCTGGATTTTTGAGTCTTTCAGTGTTCTAACGACTTGCTTTTCAGTTCGATGGGGATGGTTTTTTAGTTAATAACAGGAATGGATTGGGGAATAGCCGATCTAAATCTGAATGATGGTGAAGATGAGGCGTTTTCTTTACCAGTTGATTCTAAAGAACAAAATGTGATGTATGATTTCTATTTGATGGGGTGTTATCTTACTGCTAGTGTGGTACATTTTCCTGCAATGAGAAATACTATGGCTAATATTTGGCATCCTTTGAAGGGTGTGCAAATTTCTGATCTAGGGGAGAAACGCTTTCTTTTTAATTTTTTTAATGAGGTGGATATTTCTCGGGTTATTTTTGGCGCTCCATGGACTTTTAATAATCACCTTCTGGTTTTCCATCGTCTCGTGGAGGGTGAAGATCCTATGGCGTTCCTGTTGGTGTTTGCAGACTGGTGGATTCAGGTTCAAGATCTGCCTCCAGGTTTCTTCAGGGATTCTATGGCAGTTCAGTTTGGAAATTTTATTGGAAAATTTCTAGAATACGACATGAAGCAGTTGTCCAATGGGTATATGAATTATATGCGGATTCGGGTCTAGCTTGATGTTCGAAAATCTTTACCAAGACAAAAGAAAATTAAGATTTCGGAGTCCAAGTTCACTTATGCAAAGTTTAAGTATGAAAAGTTAACTCTATTCCATTTTTTATATGGATGTCTTGGTCATGGAGATAATTTCTGTCCGATGAAGTTACAATATGGAATGCAGGAATTAGAGATGGGCTAGGACCTGTCACTGAGAACTCAAGGGAGAAAGGCCTTCATTGTCAACAGCATCTGGTTGAAGGGAGAAGGAGAAAACAGTTTTTTTGGAAAGTCTAGATTTGGGCAATTTTCTAGCCAACAATCAAGCAAAAATAAAGGGAGAGAATCAGGAGGAAATTTTAATTTCCCTCTTGGAATTAATTTGGAAGGTACCAAATTTCCTGTCGTGTTGAATGAGTACCAACAAGAAAATAATTTTCACCATAATGGAGATAAGGATTTGGAACGTGGAAAAAGTCAAATATCTGGGCCTGCGCTTTATGGGGATGCCCAAAGGGCAACTTTAGGTGGGTTGGGCCGTTTGTAGGGGGTAGGGGTGGCAATTATGGATTGTGAGCTAGAGGATGAAACTTTTATTAATAAGGAAGGAAAAAAAAGGTAGAGATTTAACGTTTTGATCTCTAATGTTTCTAACACTGAAGATTCATTGGAGGTTGCTGGGGAGAATTCTTCTCATTCTAAATAGATATCGTCGGCTGTCATTGGGCATACCAATCGAAGGCAATGAAAATTATGTGCTTGAATATTTACGGATTAAGGAGTCCGCGAGCAGTTAGAAAACTTCAGAGTATGCTGAAGTTTTATCATCCCCAAATTGTCTTCTTTATAGAGACTAAATTGAGTGCTACAAAAATGGAGGTTGTTAGAAGAAGGTGTGGATTCTTTAATGGTGTAGACAGCTAAATGTTCTAGAGAAAGCTTATGCCTTGGATGGAATGGGAATAGCTTAGTTAATTTGCAGAGTTTCTCAAAGAATCATATTGATGGTGAGATTCAAGAAGAAGAAAATTCTCGATGGCGATTCATTGGATTTATGGGGCTCCAGAGGTTAGGAATAAATCGGAGACATGGGAGTTACTTCAAAGATTAGGGAGGAATACCTCATTGCCATGGTTGGTTGGGGGGACTTCAATGATATTCTTTTCACTCACGAAAAAATAAGGAGGTTTGCTAAGGGAGGAGGCTCGAATAGAGGTCTTTCGTATAACATTGGAAGATTGTTGAGTGAAGGATATAGGTTTTTCGGGAGCTTGGTTCACATGGTTCACATGGGAAAGAGGTAGAACTGTAGAACGGATATTAGGGAAAGAACTGATAGAGGAGTTGCCAATGATGATTGGCTTCAACAGTTCCCAAAGTACTCCTTGAGGCATTTTCCACATTCTTTCTCAGATCATTGTCCTTTGCTCATTGAAACGGAGGATGTCAAGATGGGCGGACAATCCGATAGATTTCATTTTGAAGTCTGGTGGGTTTTGGAAGAGTAGTGTTAAGAGGAGATAAGAAAGTTATAGGAGGGTAGTTTTGGTTCTTTTTTATCTCGAATGGCAACCATGGTAACTAGCTTGTAAGTTTGGGGGAACAAAATTAAGAACAAAAGAGGGAGGGAAGTGAAACGGTTGACTAGGAGATTGGAGAAACTAAACTGTGAGGAGATTTCAGAAGAGAACTTAGGAGAAATAGTCGAGGTCAAACTTCATTTGAATATGGAGATGGACAAGAAGGAGAAATATTAGGAGCAATGTGTAAGAGCAAATTGGTTAAAAATGGGCAACAAGAACACTTTATTTTTTCATAAATTTGCTTCCCAAAGAAAACATGTCAATCGAATCAAGGGTTTGCAAAGAAGGGATGGATATCTTATTACAGATGATAAGGAGGTGGAGAGTATTGCTCGTGAGTATTTTTTGGATCTTTTTGCATCTAGACGTGTTGGGGATTTGAAACATATTCTTTCTGGGGTACATTCATGTGTGTCGGATCAAATGAACCAAAGCTTGACGGCCACTTAAAAGGAGGAGGAAATAATTGAGGCATTGAAAAGCATGGGACCTACAAAAGCCTCGGGTGCTGATGGTTTTCCGGTAATTTTCTACCAGAAGTACTAACACATTATTGGTAAGGATGTTTGCATTTTTTGTTTAGATATTCTGAATAACATCAAATCTTTGGAGGATATAAACAAAACCCAATTAGTGTTGATTCCCAAGACTGCTAATCCTAGCAATCTAAAGAATTTTCGCCTCATTAGTCTATGTACAATTATTTATAAGATTATTGCAAAAACAATTGCTAATCAGCTTCAAAAGGCTTTACATGAGTGCATTGATAACTCACAGAGTGCTTTCGTACATGGTAGACTCATAACTGACAATGTGCTTCTGGCATATGAGGTGCTTCATTCTTTTAAGAATAAAAGATATGGGAAAAAGGGTTTCATAGCTTTAAAACTTGATATGAGTAAGGCCTATGATAGAGTGGAGTAGCCATTCATTAAAAGAATGGTGTCAAAAATGGGTTTTAACAAACGGTTTATTGATTTTATTATCCGTTGTGTTAATTCTATTTAGTATTCCATTTTGATTAACGGGGAAGAAGGATCAAGTTTCAAGCCTTCTAGGGGTTTGCATCAAGGGGATCCCTTAAGTCTTTATCTGTTCTTATTTTACAGAGAAGGGCTTTCTGCGCTAATGGGGCTAGCAAGTCAGGAAAAAAATCCATGGTGCTAAAGTTTATAGGTCGGCCCCACCTATAACTCACCTCATGTTTGCAGATGACTGTATCCTGTTTGGAGAGGTATCGAATCAGGGGATTAATGTGCTGAAAGAAATTCTTGGAGAGTATGAGTCTTGCTCGGGGCAGTGTGTTAATTATGAAAAATCCACGATTTTTTTTCAGTACGAATGTGAAGGATCAAGACAAGAATAGAGTGTTTCAGGCTCTTAATGTTCGTTTTTCGACCAATCCGGAGAGATATCTCAGGCTTCTAAACATGGTGGGTCGTAAGAAGAAAATGGCTTTCCAAAATTTGAAAAATCGTTTGAAGCAGAAAATCAACAATTAGAGTGTTAGGCATATTTCACAAGGTGGTGAGAGGTCTTTATTAAGGCTATTCTACAGGCTATTCCCACCTATACAATGGCCTGTTTCCTTTTACCAAAATCATTTTGTGTAGAATTGGAAAACATAATGGGTTCATTTTGGTGGAGGAATAATCATGGCAAGTGGGGGATGCATTGGTGTGATTGGAAGGCCTTATGTGCGCTTAAGGAAGAAGGTGGTATGGGCTTTCGTCATTTGAGTTCTTTTAATATTGCTTTATTGGCCAAACAAGGTTGGCGTTTGTTACGTAACCCTAATTTTTTACTAGCGCGTACTTTGAAAGCCAGATATTTTAAAGACTCTGATTTCTTGAACTCTACTTTGGGAAGTTTACCTTCTTTTACCTGGCAGAGTATCTAGGCTGCGAGGGGCCTCCTTTTGAAGAGGCTGGGCTGGCGGATTGGGGATGGTCAGAAAGTTTCCATTAGGGAAGACGTTTGGATACCTGGAGATGAACATATCAGAATTCAGAATATGAATAATAATTAGTCTCATTAAAGCCGCGGATCTAATTGATGCAAATTCTAAACAATAGAAGTCTGATCTGATCCATTTTACCTTTGAAGAACAGATTGCAGAAAGGATTCTCTGTATTCCTCTTCCTTTGTTTGAGTATGAAGACTCTCTTGTTTGGTGGGGTGAGTTGTTAGGTGAGTACTCAGTTCGAAGTGGTCACAGACTTCTTTTACAAGACGAACATAATCAATTACATACAGATCACAAGCAATTTTACAAAAAATTATGGAAAATGGATTTACCCCTTAAAACCAAAATTATAGTCTGGAGATTCTTATGCAACTATCTGCCTAGTTTTAGTAATCTTCACTTTTGCATAATGATAGCTTCCCCTACGTGTCAAATATGTCAAACAGGAGCAGAAACAAGGGAACATATATTTCAGGAATGTTCTCATACAAAAGATACATGGGAGCAGTTACATATGGCATGGCTTCTAGATGACAACTCAGACTTTACAGTTTGGTTGAAAAATACCTTTGAGTCCAGATCCATGGCTTTGTGTAGAATAACAGTATGTGCTTTATGAGCGATATGGACGTCTCGAAACAAATTTTTTCATGAGGGGGAAAACCAATCAGGTGTTCAAATTGCTAGTTTTGTGCAAAATTATTTAAAGAAACTTGATGGTCTAAAAAGCTCTATACCTAAAAGAAGGATCTGTGTAGACAGATGGCCTGCTCCGATGGGATCAAGATTGAAAGTGAACTTTGACGCAGCTTTAAACAACCTAACAATGAGTCGTACTCGGGGTTAGGGATTCGTAACAGTAAAGCAGAGGTCATTTGTTCTAAAATAGAAATGAACTTGAACATACCGTCCGTTTTTGCCGTAGAAGTAGTGGCGTGTCTTCAGGCACTGAAGTTGGGGTTACAACTTGGGTTGAGGGAGGTGGAGGTTAAAGGTGACTCTCGGTCGGTCATCCGGAAGCTGCAAGAGGAAAATGAGGACAGATCTAAGATTTCTGTGTATATCAAAGATTCTCAGAACCTTAGTTGTCAATTTAGTCTTTGTGTTTTTTCTTTTACAAACAGGGAGTCTAACAAAGTCACTCATTGTTTAGCACAAGAAGGACTTAAGAATAGAGAAACCACTTATTTGTCAAATCTGGTATTTTCTAGTGCGACGGAGGCGGTGGCTGAATATAGGAGGTGGACCAAGGCGATGAGTGAGGATAGGGGAAGAATATATGAAAGGGCTGAAGAAAGTGTTTTGGAATTTTGATTATGGTGAGAGTTTCAATTGGGTTTTTTCAATGTGCATCGGGGTAATGAAAAGTTTTGATAGGATAGATATGATGGGTAATTAAAGCACCTGTTGGTTTTGCTTCCCCATGCGGTTTCTTGCTATTTTCCAAAAGGGTTTCAATTATTGGAGTTAACTAGAGAACGATGTCTCTAGAGCTCCCCTTGTTGCTATTTGCTGGATTTTGTTTTTGGGCTGTTTTTCGGTTTTGCTTTGGATTATTTTTGTTTTAGGCTTTTGTTTGTTTGGTTTTTTAGTCTGTTTGTTCAGACTGGTATTTTAAGACCCATGACCTTATGGTTTTGATTTTGTGTTGGCCTTTTTGAATAAAATCCAGCGATTATTTCTTCAAAAAAAATCTTCTGGAAAAATTAAATTTTGATGCACGAAGTAGGAAACCATTCTAGTTTATAAACAAATTAAAATTGATAAACAATAATTATGGTATATATTTGAATTAATTGTAAACAAAACTTTTTTCCATATTACGATTTGAATTTATCCATGGATTGCTTTTATCTTTGTTTGTTGATTAATATTTTAATAATGTAATTATTACATTTTATTCTCTATTAATATAAATTATATATATCAAGTCTTGTACAAGGGTGAATATTTGATACATTGGTATGTATTTTCTTTTACAAGCAATTTTAAGAATTTGACATACCTCTTTTTTAAATATTTATTTTTTAATATCAATCCCACCTCACTCTAAAAACTCTTGTTGTTTAATCTAAAAACTCATCCGATAATGTATCTGATGAGTAATGTTTTCTCATATCGTATTAAGGGAAACATAGGGGGTATTTATACATGTTCCTACTGCTACTATTACAACTCACAAATAGGGTCCATTGTTTTGTCTCGGCCTTTGGGCCAATGGTACTGACATTCTCTGTCCCTAGTGTTGACATTCTCTACGCGTCCCTTGGCTTATTGGATGTGTGCCTGTGGAGTACGCGGTCCTTTCTAATCCAAGGACTGAATCCCCTAGCAAACCTCGCACCTGCCAGTCATGAGCGAGGATCCCTTACAGGGCTTACGATCCCTTCCATGAACATAGCTCGTGACCTTGTCCATGTGAGGTTTATGCGAGCTCTCCGCTCGCGACTTTATTCCTATGATGCTTATGGGAGCTCCCCTTGCTAGCTTCATGCGAGCTATCTTTACGAACATCTAACATTCATACGGGGTCATTAGCTAACTATGCCTGTAGGCGAACATTCTCCTTCCAGGTCGAGTTCATCGGGTAAAAGATCCAGATTCTATCTATCACTTAGGCTAGCAGTTCCCAAATCCTAACAATCCATCCCCTCCTTTAATGGGCCTAAGGGGAATTATAAAGTGGCGAGCCTTAGTTCCATTTTAAGACGAGGCTTGCTAGACACGCCATGGGGCCATAATGTATGACAGTTGCCTTTCCACGTTTGCATCCAGATATTGGGTGGGCATATCTGACCATTGAGATACGAATCATTTTTCTTTACTCGCATCTAGTTCATTGGTAAGTATATATATATAAGGTGAGTTATTCCTTTGAAACTATTTCATGAGATGTGAATTTGAATTGAATGAGGTGATTGAATGATTATTAGTGACAAGGTATTAAATTGTATAGTTGTAAAATAAAATATTGTATATCGTATGGGATATTGGATTTGATATGAAAATGAGATAGTTGGAATTCACATGTCTGAGTCTGAGTCACGTTAATCGGGAAAGTAAATGATAAACTCGAGACAATGACTTGAGATGGTAATGATTTGAAAATGGCAATGATATTGAATAGCAAATGTGATAGAATGAAATGTGAATTGGGAACTAAAGTATTGAATGGATATGTATTTAAAGAATGATGGTTTAATTAAGTATGAAATGAGTTGAACTATGATTGAGATAAAATTGCATAACATCATTTATTTTAACTTGAGCATATAATTGTATTGTATTTTACATTTATATTTGGATTATAGAAATATCGCTGAGTTATACTCAGTGTACGGTTTTGTTTTCTGTGCATAGATTAGGTACTCATCAGTTTGATAGTCTACTTAGCATCCAACGACCATCCCAAACTCCAGTGTTGGTGATGTTCTAATTTTGATTTTGGCATGTGCCTAGGAAGTCTTTTAATTTATAAAGTTAGTTTTTTATTTTAATGGTCATTTCGTATCTTATTGGTGTGTGGGTTTCTATGTTATAAATATTATATATTTGTATGTGTGTTGTTGGTAGGATTGGCCATATTGAATATGTCTTGTAAAGTAGTTTAATTATGTGCATATTGATCAAATAGTTGAAAAGTTAATATGCTAGGTGAGCTTTTGGTTAATGCATAGTTATGAGAATGATGGATGATAGATGATTTGAACTTGCAATAGATGATAATGCCTTGGTATATGTTTACAAATGAAATTAGAAGCTTAGTTATCCATGTTGAAGTACCTTAATGGTTGATTGTTTAGGTAGGTTGAACTTAAGCATATGTATTTGACTTAGATATTGATGTATTGAATTGAGTTGTACATGAATGGAATGCGTAGATGTTGAGTTACATGCCTTTATTATGCTTAGGTAAATTTTGAGCATAAGTGAAACTTTTAAATATAAGTTTTTACCATTTCTAAACTCAAGTGTCGATACTTTTGCATATGGTATCTACACCTGACCTTATGAACAATTTTAAAACAAATAGAATGCTAAAATAGTATCGATTTTTATTTAAGTATCGATATTTTTCACAAAATATTGATACCATAAAATAAATATCGATGCCAGTGATTTTCAAGTTTATAGAATTGAATTTTGGTATCGATTTTCAGAATGTATCGATACCATCTGTGAATTTCTATTGTTGACTTTTAACTTCAAAATTTTACAATCCAATCTTACTATATGCTTGTATTTTGTAATTTGGTTGGTCATTGTAGAATTCTAATTATTTAATATATTTCTTTATATCCATATATTTATTGATAAATGATTGAATGTTTAAGTTCCAGTTTAGGAGGTTCTTCAATAGAGGGTTTTTGCTTAAGTTCATCTTTTACCTTAATTCCTTCATATTTTGCTAGCTTTAGGAAGGTTTCATTGGAGGTTAGTTTGGTTCCTATCTCAGAATCATCATCCACCCCCTCTCCTTGGGCGAGACACAGTTCCATTGTGTCCTTGTGTACAATTTCCTGAAAAGAATCTTGAGTAGCATGATCAATAGAGTCGATAAAATAACATGAGTCATCCTGTTCCCTAGAAAATCTCATAGCATCATAAATATTAAAAATAATCTCTTAGTCACCTACTCTAAGTACCAATTTACCATCACGCACATCAATTACAGCCCTAACAGTGGCTAAAAATAGCCAACCTAAGATTAAAGGCACCTCAACATCTTCATCCATGTCAAGCACAACAAAATCAACAGGGAATATAAATTTATCTACTTTTACAAGTACGTCCTCTATAATTCCCCTAGGATATTTAATAGATCTATCTGCTAATTGAATACTCATCATAGTGGGTTTAGGTTCCCCAAGACCAAGCTGTTTAAATATTTTATATGGCATCAAATTAATGTTGGCGCGTAAATCAGCTAGTGCTTTATCAACATTCAAACTACCAATTAAACAGGGAATAGTAAAACTTCCTCGATCTTTCAGTTTTGTTGGCAGTTTATTTTGGAGTATGGCTGAGCACTCCTCATAAAGTTCTACTGTAGATAAGTCTTCAAACTTCCTTTTGTTTGTTAGAAGCTCCTTTAAAAATTTTGCATATGTAGGCATCTGTGATATAGCTTCAACAAAAGGTAAGTTACTATATAGTTGTTTAAAAAGTTCAAAAAATTTACCGAATTGTGCATCCATGCGGTCTTTCTTCAACTTTGTTGGGTATGGGATTGGTGGTTTATATTCTTTTGGCATTAGATTGTCAATGTTTTCGGGTTCGACCTTCTTTTTGTCAGCTTCTTGTGGTGGCTTCTTTTCAGATTCAGCTAACACTTTCCTACTCCTTAGTGTAACTGCTTTCACGTGCTCTTTTGGGTGTAGACTTCCTGGTGGTCTTTCAGAAATCAATTTAGCGAGTTGGCCTATCTAATTTTTGAGCCCTTGGGTTGACGCTTGTTGATTCTTAAGTGCTGTCTCGGTATTCTGAAAATGAGTTTCTGACACCGAGATGAATTTTGTTAGCATCTCCTCAAGGTTCAATTTTTTCTCTTGTTGGTAGAGTGGTTGTTGGAAGCCTGGAGGTGGTGGTGGTCTCTAATTTCCTTGGCCTCCACATGAAAAATTTAGGTGGTTCCTCCAACCTGCATTGTAAGTGTTACTATAAGGATTATTTTGAGATCGAGGATCATTACCCATGTAATTTAATTGCTCGTTCTCTATGTTGTAGCCATAGGGTTGGTATTCTGAATTGCTTGATCCACCTCCACTTGCTTCACACTGCATTACTGGGTGAACCTGTGAAGACTAAGAAAACCGCCAATTTTTCTATTCAAAAGTTTTACCAGATTAGAGAGCATGGTAACCGAATCGACGTTAAAAACGCTGGCTGTTTTCATTGGTTTTGTTCTCATGACTTGCCACTAATAATTATTTAGTGACATCTCTTCTATAAATTTATAAGTATCCTCAGGTGTCTTATTGTTGATAGTTCCTTCAGCAGCTGCATCAATCATCTATCTAGTCGAAGGATTCAGGCCATTGTGAAACGTTTAAACCTGTAGCCAGAGTGGTAACCCATGGTGAGGGCACCTTCGTAAAAGGTCCTTGTATCATCATAGAGTGTTTCTAAATCCATTTGCACAAAAGAGGAGATATCATTACGTAATTTAGCTATTTTAGTCGGCAGAAAATATTTTAATAAAAAATTTTCAGTCAATTGTTCCCAAGTAGTGATTGACCCTCGTGGTAACGAGTTCAAATACTGTTTAGCTTTGTTCCTCAATGAAAAAGGGAATAACCGAAGGTGAATGGCATCTTCAGAAATGCCATTGATTTTAAAAGTGTCACAAAACTCTAAGAAATTCACCAAATGAGCGTTTGGGTCCTCATCCTGCAAACCATCAAAGTGAACAAACTGTTGGATCATTTGAATGGTGTTAGGTTTCAGTTCAAAATTATTTGCAGCAACAGCAGGCCTAACTATGCTCGATTCAGTTTCTGTTAAAGAAGGTTTAGCATAATCATACATAGTACACGGAGCAGGATTCTAATTAGTAGCAATTGCAGGAGATAGCGGATTTTCCTGGTTTTCAGCAATCTCCTCAGTTGTGGTGTGAATATCATCATTTTGCTATTTCTCTGTGTATCTTAAGCATTGCTTTATTTCTTTTTGATTTCTGTGAACTGTGCGATCGATTTCACTATCAAACAGTAATGGTCCCGATGGGTTTCTTCTAGTCATACACCATAAAAACCTGCCAGGAGCGACTAAAAGAAAAATTAGAAAAGAAAATAAAAATTTAAATTGCAAATAAAGTATAATGGCTAAAGTAATAAAAATCGAGTGTTCCTAATATCTTAGTTCCCCGGAAACGGCGCCAAAAACTTGACCGTGATATTTGCGATAGGTTTTAAAAATTTATAATTAATCGTTCTTGAAACTAACTATTATCACGATAAAGGCAAGTGTACCTATCGAACAGTAGTATAGCTTTAACAAGACCTGATTGTCAAACCCAAAGGAACCAAGAGTACTAGTAATTACTTTCTTTTTATTATCTAGCCTAAAAATTAAGGGATTTGTTTATCTAAACTAATTAACTAAACTAAGAGTGCACAAAGAGAAAATTGGGAAAAAACTTTTGGGAAAACTCGATTGATTAAGACAATGCCGAAGGAAAAATTCACTTAGACTTCACTTGTTATTTGACTCTGAATCAGACGATTTATTCATTTGACTTGATCCGTAGAAATCCCTAAGTTATATTATTATCTCTCTCGAGACTAATAATGTCTAACCCTAGGTTGATTAATTGAAATCTCTTTCTAATTAACGCCCTAGTGTTGCATTAACTCGATCTATGGATCCCCTTATTAGGTTTCACCCTAATCCGACAAAATCTTGTCACCCTATCTCTAGGCGTGCAATCAACTCCGCTTAATTATGACAAATTTACTCTTAGACAAGGACTTTTTCTCCTCTGAATAAGTGTATTAACTTGAATCAATATCCTGGAATATTAAGATAAGAATTAAGAACACATAATTAAGAACAAGTCAAATATTTATCATACAATTCAGATAATAATAACAAGACCCGTCTTAGGTTTCATTTCCCTTAGGTATTTAGGGGGTTTAGTTCATAATTATAAAAGAAAACATCCTAGAAGAATAATGAATACAAAACATAAAGAAAACCCAAAATCGTTGACTGGAAATTGAAGGTAGATCTTCAGTTTTGACGATGAATCCGACTTCTGAGATGGATCAATCGGCTTCCCTTGAGTAATTCCTTGCCTCCTCCTCCCGTGTCTCTCTTCTAAGTGCCTCATCAGGTGTTTAAATAAGCTTTTGGAATGCCTAAGAGCCCTCAAAAGTTGCCTTTTCCTAATACGACTATACTTGGCTCGATAGGGACACGCCCGTGTGTGATTGCTCTATCCCGTGGTCAAGGCTGTTAAATAGGCACGAGCGTGTAGTCTACTCGTGTAAGTCGTGCTTCGATCTTGCCAAATGGACACGGCCGTGTGGCTTACCCGTGTGACAAAGTCTAGCCCGTGTTGATTTTCCATGTGTGTCCATTTTCTCTGTTTTCGGCCCATTTCTTGCTCTTTTTACTCTCATGTGCTCACCTAAGTATAAAACATGAAATTAAAGAATTAGGAGCATCGAATTCACTAAATCTAAGGGGAAACCATCCATAAATGTGCTAAGCATGGGATAAAAATATGTATAAATTACGGTTTATCAATGCCCATGTGGCCTACAAAGCCCAAAAATGGCCTTGGCCGTTTGAACTACACAGCCTGGCTCAATAACCTCCACACATCCATGTGGTTTACTCGTGTGGGGCCCACGAGGTCCGTTCCTGCCCAACGTTGCCCAGAACGGCCTAAGCCCATGAAATCGCTCATGGTGGCCTTTAAGATCAAACGGCCACGTTTTATGCGTTCGGATTATCACACGAGTGAGTGCACACCTATGTGGTATTAAAGATTACATTTTCTGGCTTTTTGCCGATTATAGTTTGGGCAGTGCTTTACACACCTGTTTTCGAAAACGTGCAAATAGTTCCCGAGTACACCAACCTATATTCAAACACAAAACATCATTAGTCTGTTTAACAACAAGATTACCAATCCCAATCTATATCACTTAACAAAATGCTATCTTATCACTTGCCTAAACTCAATCGATTGGGGTTTGCACACCTAACCTATTGCAAGAGACCAATCACTTGCTCCATAATGATAACCTACATTCCAACTGACACTGATAACATATATTCCCATGATCAAATTGAACCAAATGAATAATCACTTACCGAAATGCACCCAAGCGTAAGGGAAAGGAAGCAATCAGTGTACCCCCAACCAGTCACACGATACTCCAGAAGCAAGGCTAGCAACACCACACCCCTAGCAATAAATGACAACAAGGAAATTATTAGAAGGACAAATTATTACGGTAGGGAGAGGGAGAGAAAACAGAGAAGAATCGAGTGCACCCACCGATTGATCGATTATCAATTGTCAAAATCGAAAACAAAATGGAGAGAAAAAGATATGAAATAATCGGCTTAAATATCCAGAAGAAAGGGTGATACGAGAAAAGGATTGAGAGAGAGAAGAGAAAAGAAGAGGAAAAGAAATATTCGGCCAACACTAAAGTAGGGTATTCGGCCAAAGATCGTAAGGGAGAACACGCAATATGGAAAAGTAGAGTAAGAAAGGGAGTCGGATTAACAAAAGAATGATCGAAAGGAAAAACACGATCGCAACATGCAGAAAACCCGAATGTTCAAGGAAATGTTCGGCCTCAAAAAAGAAGTGAAAAGATCCCAAAACAAAAGAAAAAAATCGAAATGGAGAGAATAATACTAACCAGAGCCGAATTCTTTGAATGTTGGAAGTCCAAAATCAGTACAACTCTCCCACTCCTCTCCAAATCCCAAATTTTCCTCCTCAAATTACTCAAACCGTCCACCAATCCCTTAATCCCCTCCTCAAATCTCTCCAACCTACTAGTTTGAACTCCTTTCAAACTCCTTAGAGTTTCGGTCAACCTAGGGCCCTCCTATTTACTCACAGCAAAATAAAACACTCCCTTGTGCATTGTAGGATTCGAACTTCAGACCTCCTGGAACACTCCACATGCCATTTGCCCCTAGACCAGTAGGTATTTTATGTCATGAAATACCCATATTTATTTATAAGCCTACTGACTAGAGACAGGGTTTATTCCTTTAAAAATAAAACTTTTGCATAAGCCAAGGCTTGAACCTAAGACTTCTCAGACACTTCCCAGAACACTTAACCACTGAAGTAGACAGACAGTTGTATGTCACTTTCTTGCTCAACTAAATATTTATGTGTAGCCTCCTAACTGTTCCCATGCTCAAGACCCAATACTTTTGGGCCCAAAATTCGGGGTGTTACAAAATTTCTTAACCAAATTTTAATACAACTCTAATGACTCTATAAATATTCTATAAATAACATTTATAGGCCGAAACGATAAAAATTTGTGGTCCCTAAACCATCATTCTGTTACAATTGAAAAACGGGCTGTTACAGAGTCGAACTCTCTTTTACTTCCCAAAAACACAGTTCTCATAAAAATTCAATTTGCAAATCCCTTACCCATTAAGAAATCCCCTTTTGTTCAATTCTGCCATGTCATTCTCACTCATATGCCCTAGATACATATGTCAAAGTCTAGTAATATCATCATATGACAAAAAAAATGAAGCAATGATTGCATCACCAATAATAGTAGAACCCTATAGAACATATAACTTGGCAGTTTTCCTCTGCCCTTTTCATCACAATGAGGGAACCTTTGAAAATCTTTAGAACCCTACTTTCAATTGTGTATTTATGTCCTTTTGAATCAAGAGTACTCCAAAAAATCAAATTCCTCTTCAATTCTGGTACATGTCGTACGCCACTAAGTGTTCTAACGACTCCATTGAACATCTTGATTTTGATTGTGCCAATACGTGCGCTTTTACATAAAGAATTATTTCCCATCAAAATAATACATTTACACATTGTTTCATAAATTGTAAACCAATCCTGATTGGGACTCATATGGAAGGTGTAGCCATAATCAAGGATCCACCCATTGCTCACTTTAGAATTGTTGTCAGAAGCAACTAAGAGTTCACCATCGCTATAGTCTTCTACAGCATCAGCTTCTCCAGATTTTTCTAGTTGTTTTCCCTTTTGATTCGCATCCTCCCTTTTGACCTTGTTCTGCAACTTATAGCACTCAAATTATATGCGTCATTTATTCTTACAAAAGTTACATGTTTTACCTCTATTTGAATATCTTGATCTACCCTTAAATTTACTGCGAGGATTTCGATCATTTGTCCTCCCATGGTCATCATCAGTATTTCGTTTGTAACAGCCTATTTTTTAGCAGTAACAGAAAAGTGGTTTCGAGACCACAAATTTTCGTTGTGTCGACTTGTAAATATTATTTAGAGAATATTTATGGAGTCTTAGAGTCGTACTAAAATTTGGTTAAGAAATTTTAACATTTAAGTGGTTAATTAATGAAAAATGACTAAATTGAAAAAGGTGCAAAATTTGTTGATTATTGCAAATAGATGACCAAATGGCTTAATTATTAAATGTGAGATGGCCAATAATGCAATTAGACCTTATTTAATTTAGTGGATAGTCTAGTGTGGCATTTAAAGTAAATTTTTTTGTTTTTAAAGGTTCAAAAGGTAAATAAATATTAATTAAACAAAAAATAAAACATGAAATTATCATCTTCTTCCTAAATTCTTCATGCAAAAATTGAATGTCCATGGTTTTTTCTGCTTAGAGAATCGACCAAGTTCAGTTCCTTGCATGTGAGTGATTTCTCTACTCGTTTCTTGTAATTTTTATGTTTTTGAGATCATTGCAACTAGGTCCAGCTTGCCCGTATCTCCGTTTTTGAATATGTTAAATTTTTTGGAAGTTTCTATTGATGAGTCTTGAATGTTTTTGATGATAACTATGTGTTTGAAGTTTTGATTATGCTATTTGGTTGTTTTGTGAAGTGATTTTTGATAGATTTTGATTTAAGGATTAAATTGTTAAAATGTCAAATTTTCAAGGTTTACATGGTGAATAAGAGGTGTTTTGCGGACTGTTTAGAAGCCTTCAATATTCAGTTGTAAATTTTAACTAGTGAAAACGGTAAATTCGATGATTTTTTATTTAAGGGATTAAATTGCAAAAGTTGTAAAAGTTAGAGGCAATTATATAATTTTAAAAAATAAAAGGGTATAAAATATAAAGTAAATAGGAATATAAAATGCAAGCTAATTAATTTGAAATTTTATATTTTAGATCAATACCTTGTTGATTTACGTGAAAAGGGAAAATTACGTAATAGTCCCTGAACTTCTACAACTATTACAACTTAGTCTAGGTAAGTCGGTACGTTTTATAATTTAATATCTATATGTACTGTTTGATGATATAATATGATATAATGGATGTTACTTGTTTTATTAATGAAGTAAAGTTGTTTGAAAAATGTTATTGAATTTCGATATTTGGATTGGATGAACGCGAGATAGAGTACAATCGAATGATGGCATGTTATGTGAGGATCAGAGTGGTGATTGATGTGGTTATATTTATATATTTTATCCTAAGTATGCAGAGGTTCAGTATTTTTTGTGAACTTTCATGTTACACTATCTTATCCTAGCATGTTATGGGGGCGGATGTATAACTTTTATAAGCATTTGGCATGTTATCGATTGGATTCTCTCTTTGAGCATTTAGCGTGTTATCGTTTAGAATAGCTTTTATGAGCACTTAGCGTGTTATCGGTTGGAGCATTTGGCGTGTTATCAAATGGATTAGCTCTTATGAGCGTTTGGCGTGTTTTGGTTGGATTACTTGTGTACTTGTATCTATAAGTCATTCATCACATCGTAAATTATTGTATTATAACTTATATAATGACTTGGAATGGTTTGACATGTAAATGATATCTAGAATTAATTCTATTGTAGATATATATATTGTCCCAGAGATTATTGTTGAGATTTGATTTGAACTATGCAATTCACCAGTTGACATTGTAGAAGGCAAGAAACACATGTAGTTGAGTTATTATTGATTGAATTATTGTATATACTTAGGTAAGATTTATTGTTTCTATACATCGAACTTGCTAAGCTTCAATGAGTTTAATTGTGTTAATTTTTATTCTTGTAGATACTTCCGAAGGTTGGACGACCGGATTAGCACTCAAGTCACACTATCCATCTGTATTCAGTAGCTTTTGGAACATTTGTTTTGGATTATATGACATGTAATAGGCTTGTTTTGAAATTACTTTATTTTGGTATGTATATATATAAGAGTAAACTTAAGTGCAAGTTGGTAACATGAATATCACTACATGATCTTAGTGTTTATTTGGCAAATGTTTGGATAATGTCTTGTTAGGGATTATGAATGTTGGAAGATATTTTTGGTCATAAACTTGTATTATATGTATGACTAAAAGGTCTACTTTAATTGTTGTGATTTGAGGTGCACATGATAGGCATATTAGTTAAAAGTTAAGTTGTGTGATTTGGTAAATTGTGGTTGATGATTTATATTATTGTATAAGTGTGTATATTGGTTAGACACTTAAGATGATTGAAATAGTATATTGGTTAGGCACTTAAGATGATTGAAATAGTATGATTTGAGCTTGTTTAATGTTATTTTGAATAGGTCTAATGGTTGGTAAATAGGTTACTTATTGTCCAAGAAAACTTGAAATGGTAAACATCATGTTTAACGCTCATTTAGGTGCACATGACCTAGGACACGCCCGTGCCACCTGGCCGTGTACCACACACAGCCTGAGACACGGCCGTGTGGATTAACTCAGTGTGTTACATGGCCTGTGACACGGACGTGCGTCACAAGTCATAGAGTTACACGGTCTAGCACATGGCCTATGACACGACTGTGTGGCTCAATTTAGTGAGTTACACGAGCAGGGACACTAGCTGAAACATGACCATGTGTCCCTATTTCAAAAGTTACACGGCCTAGGGCATTCCACACGGCTGTGTGTCCCTTATTTTGTAAATTTTTCATATTTTCCTGAAATTCTTGATTTGTTTCAAATTAGCCCCGAATTGCTTCTATGCTGTTATTAGGGTCTCGAAGGCCTGATTTAGAGACAAAATGCATATGATTGGTTGGTTTTTAATAAGGTTAATTTCTTTAATGTTATGATGTTAAATTATTTCTGATTGATTGGTAATGCTCTATAATCCTAATCTGATGACAGAGACGGGTTAGAGGTGTTACATCGTTCCTGTCTCCCACAAATAGTGAGACCCTCTCCCTGAGAGTCAGATCCAACTACATGATGTTTCATCTTGTCACACGAGGTCAAAGAAGCATAGACATCATCAACTGTGAGAGATTCACAGCTATACAAAATCGTGTCTCTAAAGGTTGAATAAGGCGGGGGCAACGTGTTAGGAAACATGCCCATATTGTAGTAAACATGTAACTATTTTCTATTTATTTGAATGATGAATATATAAATAAAGTTAATTTCACATTTCACTATTATGTCTTTTGTAGTTATATCTCTTATATTTTGCATGTATAGCGAAATTGTGACAAACAAATATTAGCTGATTGATTGTCTAAAGTTCAAACTGAAGATAAGTGGCATTGTAAAGAATGTTTACATTGTGAGAAAAACGACTGAATTTAGTAGATAATCTAAAAGAGTCCATAATCTAGTAAAACAATCAAAGTGAGCATTTGATTCAAATATTGAAAATGATTATTATTTCGTCTACAATTCCAATTGGGGAGATAGCTAGTTTTGGCTATTAGAGCAGTTGACTCTACGAGTAGAGACATAGATGTATTCATTGGTTGAATGATAGACTGGTCCCAATATGAATTAATTTTGAATCTGTTTGTGAATTAATTCACTTGTGATGTTCATGGTGTGATTTACCTAAATCCTGAGTTAGCCATTGACCATGCGTATGTAACTCATGTGCTTTGATATAAGTGGAGGCTTATGCTCTAAAGATGATCGAGCCCATAGCCGGTATGTTGGGTACATGACTTGTGTATGACATGGCTTTACTAGCAATAGTGGAATTCATAGCTCAATTAAAGAGTTAATGGTATCCTCTCATTCGCATTGTATGGATTGATAAATATGGAATGTGGTCATGGGTTGCTTGTTCTCAAAGAAGGAATTTATCACAGTCATTTGTTGATAGTGATCATATTAATCATTAAGAAGACACAATAGTGACAATAAGATAAAATAGGATTATATTGAGTTAACGGATTTAACTCAAAGGAATTAAGGATATCATATGAGGGTAACACACCCATCTTCATTGCATCGTTGTGATGAGAATACAATATTCACCACGACATCAAGTGCTTTCCCGGCCTTGGCATATTCGTTGCTCTATTAGGCTTCATTTTCTCATCGCCCAATCATCATCCCTTATATTATTGGACCTGAATTGACATCCTACACATTTAAATAGCCCATTAGTCACTTGCGAGGCCCGAGTCAGCCTTAAAGGTCATCAAAATAGTAGAAAACGTGGAAAATTCTTATTTTATTAATATTTAGTTCCTAACCTAATAATACCGAAAATGCAATAATTAATTATAAAATTCTTAGAAAACAAACTCTTTTAAGTGCCGAAATGTACTTAAAGCACCACAACAATTGGCAGCAGGTCACTCATACCACGACAATTGGGGCATATTGAAAAATCTAAATTGAATCCAAGGCTTACTTTAGATAGTTTGTGGAGATTTTAACGAGATTTTTTATTCCTTTCAAAAGGTGAGTGGTGTTCCAAGAGAGGAGAGGAGGATGGCGAAGGGAAGTTTTGGAGGAATTTCAACTGAAGGATATTGGCTTCTAAGGTACTTGGTTTACTTGGGAAAGAGAGAATTTGCTGGAGACTAATATACGTGAGAGGCTTGATAGGGGTGTGGCAAACTTAGAGTAGATGGATATGTTTCCAAAAGCATTTTTCACCATTTTCCACATTCGTTTTTCGATCATCATTCCATACTGTTTGATATTGATATTGAACCAAAGATCATGATTAGAAAGGTATTTTGATTTGAGGCGTGGTGAGTGAAAGAAGAAAGCTGTGTGGATGAGATCAGATGATTGTGGCAAGCAGGTTGCGGTGATATCTTTGAAAATTTGAAATTTTTACAAATTGGGCTCATGAGATGGGCAACTGGAATTAGACAAAAGATGGAAGGGCGAAAGAAGAAGCTGACAGAAAAAATAAAGTTTCTCTTAGATCAAAACAGAACTAATGAAAGTATGGCTGATTTGATTGATACTAGAGGACACTTTAATTTGGAGATTGATAAAGACAAAATGTATTAGGAGCAAAGGGCCCAGGTAAACTGGTTGGAATTAGGGGACAAAAATACGACTTTCTTTCATAATTATGCCACACAAAGAAAGAGAAGGAATACCATTTGCAGTTTAAGATACGATGATGGAAGAGAAACTTGCAATGAAGAGGAGTTGAAGGAAATTGAAAGGAATTATTTCCAAAATATCTTTTCATTAAATGGTTGTGGGGACAATGAGCATCCTTGTTGGGATTGAAAGATGTATTTCTGATAATGACAACTTGTTGTTGATAAAAAATTATACGAAGGAGGATGTTGTTGGAGCCCTCAAGGAGATTAGTCCTACGAAGGTGTCGAGAGATGATGGCTTTCCAGCGTTGTTCTTCCAACAGTTTTGGCATATTGTGGGAGACAAGGTTACATATTATTGCTTGGGAATTTTAAATAGAGACATGTTTGTAGACCACCTTAATTTTACTAATATTCTACTTATTCCTAAAGTCTCTAATCCAGTGAACTTAGGAAACTTCAGACCCATTAGTCTTTGTAATGTCCTCTTTAAAATAGTAGCCAAAATGATAGCAAATTGGTTCAAGAGCATCATAGGCAATTACATTGATGGTGCTCAAAGTTCCTTTGCACTAGATAGATTAATTTCAGAAAATGTGCTCCTTGCATATGAGATTCTTTATGCACTTAGACAAAAAAAAGAGCTAGGAAAAAAGGTCTTATGGCACTCAAGTTAGACATGAGCAAAGCGTATGATAGGGTGGAGTGGAATTTCCCAAAAGTTTTGATGTTAAAGATGGGATTTCATACTTTGTGGGTGGACAATATAATGAAGTGCATCAATTCAGTTTCATATTCAATAATAACTAATGGAATGAGTGGTTAGACTTTTAAACCGGTGAGAGGTATCGAACAAGGGGACCCTCTTAGTCCCTTCTTGTTTCTTATTTGTAGTGAGAGACTTTCTGTGCTTATGAGGATGGCTTTCAGGGAATGGTCAAGTAAGGGAGCTAAGGCAGGTAGAGGGGGCCCATTGGTCTCTCATTTATTGTTTGCAGATAACAATATTTTATTTGGAGAAGCTAGTGAGAGAGGTGTACAAGTGTTGAGATCGATCCTTAGGGAATACGAAAGATGCTCAAGGCAAAGTGTCAATTACAAAAAATCAACGATCTTTTATAATAACAACACTTCAAAAGAAGCCAAGGGAGTTGTTTCCAATATTCTCGGGGTGAGAAATTCAAATAATATGGAAAGATATCTTGGTTTACCAAATGTTGTAAAAAAAAAAAGCTTCATTTCATCTCTTAAAGGATCGCATGAGGCAACAGATTGAGAATTGGAATGTGAGATTCCTCTATCAAGGAGGCAAGGAAGTTTACATCAAAGCTTTTTTACAAGCTATACCTACTTATACTATGGCCTTTTTTTACTTCCAAAATCGTTTTGTGTGGAATTGGACAGTATTATGGCGCGTTTTTTGTGGCAAAAAAGATAGGGGTAAAAAGGGATCCATTGGTGCAATTGGGAACGACTTTGCGATCTTAAGGAGAATGGGGGTATGGGTTTCGCAGTTTATCCAAATTCAACATTGCTTTATTAGCTAAACAAGGTTGGCGCATTATTAATAATCCAGATTCATTATTAACAAATGTCCTTAAAGCAAAGTATTTTCCAAATACAGATTTTCTTAATGCTGAGTTAGGTAAGCTATCTTCGTTTACCTGGAAAAGTGTTTGGGCTGCTAAAGGATTGTTGATGAATGGGATTTGTTGGAGAGTAGGAACATGTCAGAATATCTCAATTACTGGTGATGCGTGGCTTTCTGGAACTAAAAGTTACAAGGTAGAATCTATTAGAAATGTTAGCGAGCTAAGTAAAGTTGCAAAACTTACTGATGAAAAAAAAAGAGAATGAAAGTCTGATTTAGTTTTTTCTACCTTTTCTAAAGAAGAAGCTAACAGAATTGTACGAATACCTCTAGTAAGGGAACCTCATAAGGACTTCATTGTATGGAAGAGGGAGGCCTCGGGAGAATTCTCGGTGAGAAATACTTATAAGCTATTACAGGGCTTTCTTAATTATTTACAGACTGATGCTAATTTATTTTACAAAAAATTATGGAATACTAACATTCCAGCAAAAATAAAAATCCTAATCTAGAAAATTTCATGGAATTTTATTCCCCATTCTGTTAATCTTTGGTGCAAGTGATTGCTTTCGATGGTAGTTTGTCCCAAATGTGGTGCAACTGCTGAAAACATCGACCATATCTTTAGAGAATGCCCTGTGACGCAAGAAGTATAGATTAGTTTGAAACTGGAGTGGGTATTAACAAATATAATTTTGTCACATTGGGAGTGGCTTTCTTAGGTGTTCAAAAATAATTCCAGCATTTAGTGTCGAATATTTTGCTGCTCTATGTGGGCGATCTAGACAGCTAAAAACAAAGGATTACATGAAGGAAAAACAATAATAATAATTTCAGATAAACTAGTTTAATAATTGAATCATGCGAGATATGAGTAAAGCATAATAATCTATTCTAATATTCATATAACGATTAATTGGCCAAATCAATGAAATATAAATAAAAGAATAGAAGAGAAGAGATAAGAGACTGCTCAGGAATAAATATATTAAAGCATAGATCTGTAGCAATCTCTGCTCACGATTGTCTTTATATCGGAATAGAAAAGTTCTGACTAAGCAAACATGGAAAGAAAATACGAAGAAAACTGAATAGGAAAAATTGTGTCTCTAAGTTTGCACACCAATTTCGATGACCCCAAGGTTGCTTATATAGGCAACGAGCTACTTAGTGACCACTCAACCCTAGATATAATTAGATACCAATTAATTCAATATTCTTATAAATGTTAAGGTCCAAATATGGAAATACCCCTACCATCGCGGTTCGTCGTGACGTGGGAAGGTTCCTCGTCACGATGTCCCCACTATGAAATCCGTCCCATCTTCAGCGTGTCATCATGATGAGAGGGCATTCCTCGTCACGACGTCAAGTGCTTTCCCAGACTTGGCAAATTCGTTACTCTATTGGGCTCCCTTTTCTCGCGCCCGATCATCATCCCTTATATTACTTGAATTGACATCTTACACACTTAAATGGTCCATTAGTCACTTAAAAAGCCCGAGTCGGCCTTACGGGTCATTGAAATAGTAGAAAATGCGTGAAACACTTATTTTTATTGATATTTAGTTCCTAACCTAAAACTGTAAATATCAAAGGCTAAAATATAAGTATCTATACCTGACCTCAAATATAAGTGAAACTTTTAAATATAAGTTTTTACCATTTCTAAACTCAAGTGTCGATACTTTTGCATATGGTATCTATACCTGACCTTATGAACAATTTTAAAACAAATAGAATGCTAAAATAGTATCGATTTTTATTTAAGTATCGATATTTTTCACAAAATATTGATTCCATAAAATAAATATCAATGCCAGTGATTTTCAAGTAAATAGAATTGAATTTTGGTATCGATTTTCAGAATGTATTGATTTGGTATCGATACCATCTGTGAATTTCTATTGTTGACTTTTAACTTCAAAATTTTACAATCCAATCTTAGCATATGCTTGTATTTTATAATTTGGTTGGTCCTTGTAGAATTCTAATTATTTAATATATTTCTTTATATCCATAATTTATTGAGAAATGATTGAATTTTCATTAAGGTATTTATTGAATTGTTGAATTATGTCATAACGTCTTATTACTTGGGTCCGGCGATCGAGACGGGTAAGGAGTGTTACATATTTAATATAACAAGATGCATACAATAAATTTACGACAAGAGCATACAATAAATTTACGACAAGTTATACTCTCATTTTTATATTTATATTTTTAATTTTAATCATCCATTATTTTTTAACAAAATCAAATTATAGATATATCATTAAATTATACAAAATTTTAAAATTTCAAATACCATTAAAAGTTGAATAAGGAAAGAGAATATATTACGTATAAAGAAAATTTTAGAAAATAAATATTATTTAATTAGTTAATTAAAAATTCACTAGTGTTTAAAAAATATCATAAAGAAATATTAGATTTTCAAAGATTTTATAGTTCAAAAATATAAAATATGATGATGTTTAAAATTTTTATTAAAGAAGTTTTAAAATTTATAAAAAAATTTGAATAAAAAAATATTAAATGGTATTATATCACTTATTCTAGTATTTATTTATAAAAAAATTGTATCCTTTAATATTATATTTAAGCATTTATTTTGCAAATTTCATAATATTTTGACTCATTAATTTTAATATTTTTATAAAATAATATACTTTAAATTATTTTTACATCTATAAAAATTATAACAAACTTACAAAATGATTTAATGATATTTAACTATTCATGAGTAAAAAAAACTATATGATATGTGGTATAGATTTAAAATATATTAAAATTCTGAATCATTAATTATATAACAGTTTCATTTTTTAAATTTTCTTCCTCAAAATTAAAGCATAAATTATATTTATAATAATATAAATATATTATATTTTAAAATTTAATAATAATTAATGAAAATTATAAATAAATAAATAAATAAATAAAAAGAATGCAGCGAAGAGACCATATGAACCTCGGAATTAGGAAGCGGAGCATTTATTTAACATTTAAACGTAAATACTTTCAATGCTAAGGGGTTTAAAATGTATTGGATAAACCCTTTTATTCTTTTATAAATAATTAATTGAATGTTAAATATGAATTATTTAATAAGGAATACCATAAGCTTTAGTAAGTAAAGTTTCACGCTATTTTAAATTTTAAAATTGTTGTGAAATAATAAAGAAAGAATAAATTAAAATGTGATAGAAGGAAGAGTGTAGAGAGAATGTAGAAGAGAGAGTGTATCTTCATGACCTTTTATCTCCCATATTAATGGGGTATAGGAAGAGTTTTATAATTTATGGGGTATAGGAAGAGTTTTATAATTTATGGGGTTGATAATGACATCCACATAAATATTTCATAACAAAAATTTAGTTTTTTATATTTTAATTTTGAGAGATTGTGTTTTTCTATTTTTCTTAGTTTAAAAATCATACTCCTCACCTAATTTCCTCCATTTTACCTTTAGTCTCTAATGCCGTAATTATAGAAGAAAAAAAGGCAAAATAATTTTTATAACTCTCAACATTTATGGTTTTATCTCAAAAATAGCTAAAAATTATAAAAATAAAAATTATACTTTTTAATAAAAATACTAAAATAAGAAATTATACATTTTAAGAAAAAGTTAAAATTATGTAAACTTCAAAAATAAAAATCTAAAACCATTACCTACATCATTGGGATTTGTGATTCGAAAGGATGACTTATTAACTGCTTATAGATATGTTATCGTTTATAGTATAAATATCACTCAAAAAATATATACAAAATATTAAATCAGCGGTGTCCGCAAGCATACAGGTCAAATTGTAGTATAGATTTGTGTTACAACAGAATACTGGTAAGTGTTTCAAGGATCGTACTCAATGGATTACAGATTGGGGAAACTATTATTCAATTAATTATAGAAAATAATTATTTATCTAATCGAGTCACAAATTAGTAGTGTGAATCTAAATTAATATTTTAGTAAATTAATTAAATTAATAAACCTAAATTAACCTAATGAAATTTCCTATCCCTAGTGTCCGCAATGCGAGTCTCTAGCCTATGATCAATTAAATCTCTAATTATCTAATTTAATAATTAATTATCCTTGATTGAATTATTTATCACCGTTAGTTAATAATATCTTTCTAGTTTCATCTACGCTAAGGATTACTACCTAAGTCGCCCTTCCAGTCACTTTCTAGGCATAGAGATACCCTCTTGGGCTCACCATTTGGCACAAGTTATATACGATAGGATACCTTTTCGGTTTCACTGGTCTAGATATTCTACTAAGGGTATCATTTCCTAACATAGTAAGTACTCTTGAATAAACAATCAATTTCAGATAAATAATAATTTAACAGATAAACTAGTTTAATAATTGAATCATGCGAGATATGAGTAAAGCATAATAACCTATTCTAATATTCATATAACGATTAATTGTCCAAATCAATGAAATATAAATAAAAGAATAGAAGAGAAGAGATAAGAGACTGCTCAGGAATAAATATATTAAAGCATAGATCTGTAGCAATCTTTGCTCACGATTGTCTTTATATCGGAATAGAAAAGTTCTGACTAAGCAAACATGAAAAGAAAATACGAAGAAAACTGAATAGGAAAAATTGTGTCTCTAAGTTTGCACACCAATTTCGATGACCCCAAGGTTGCTTATATAGGCAACGAGCTACTTAGTGACCACTCAACCCTAGATACAATTAGATACCAATTAATTCAATATTCTTATAAATGTTAAGGTCCAAATATGGAAATACCCCTACCATCGCGCGTCGTCATGACGTGGGAAGGTTCCTCGTCACGATGTCCCCACTATGAAATCCTTCCCATCTTTAGCATGTCATCATGATGAGAGGGCACTCCTCGTCACGACGTCAAGTGCTTTCCCAGACTTGGCAAATTCGTTAGTCTATTGGGCTCCCTTTTCTCGCGGCCCGATCATCATCCCTTGTATTACGTGAATTGACATCTTACACACTTAAATGGTCCATTAGTCACTTAAAAAGCCCGAGTTGGCCTTACGGGTCATTGAAATAGCAGAAAATGCGTGAAACACTTATTTTGATTGATATTTAGTTCCTAACCTACTAATACTTAAAATATAATAATTAATTATAAAATGCCTAGAAAACAAGCTCTTTAAGTGCCGAAATGTACTTAAACTACCACTATAATTGGCAGCAGGTCACTCGTACCTACTAAACCCACAAGAAGGAAACCTCTCTTTTTATTTGTCAAGTTGTTGTGCTTGTAGTGTTTGCTTTGAAATTTTTATATCCCATGCTCATGGACAAAATACTTTCGTATACTTTTCGAAGGGATGAATATTGTTGAGCTTTTATGGATAACTAATATATATTGGGTTTGGCAATCAAGAATCGATGCTCTGTGTTTACTAAACGAAATTGAAAGAATTATTAGGTTTAGCAGTGTAGAAATCAATCATAGTTGTGTAGCTAAATAGATGAGATGATGCAAAGACATGGTTTTGCATTAGTTTCTTTTATGTTTTTTAATTTTGGATTTTAAATACTTTTTCTCACATAAAAAGGAAAAATTGTTCATGTTTAGTGCTTCAAATTAAAATCATAAATCGAAGGATAGAATATTTTGGTAATTAAATTCTATATCTTCTATAAATTTTAAAGCATTTTATTTTTTCATAATTTTGAATATTTTAAAATTATACATTTTAAATTTTTATGTATTTATAAATAGTAAGGATTAAATTTACAAAACTATAAATATCAAGGGCTATAAAAGTTATTTTGTCTTTTCCTATAAATGGCCTCATCAACCAGTAACAGCAAAATTGGAAAGAAGTTAGCTCAGGGGTAAGGTTGTTAAATAGAAAAAATACAGGAATTCAATGACTCAAAACTAAAATACATGGATTAAATTTAAATTTTGAAAAAATACAAGGACCCTTGAAATATTTAAACCTAAACAGAAAATAAGCAATTACCATTAATAAATTAATCTAAAAAAAATAAAAAGAAGGCGGCGAAGAGACCTTAATTAATTCCTCTAGATTGTTTTCCTAATCCCGCAAGAACTGGAACTCTGAACGTAAATAAATTCCCCCACCAGCTTGAGCTAACTTGCGTCTAAACAAATAGTTCAGGGTTTCTCAAATCTTGTTTTTTTGGGTTCAATTCTTCTTTCTTTTTTATCAGAAACAATCCCATGGCCATCAAAAGAAAACAAGGTTTCGCTAATGCTGAAAACCTGATAACCAGGTATGTTTTGTCTGCTTTTCTTTTTTACTTTGCCGACAAGTAACCTCAATTGACCTCATCTTCGTCTGTTTTTTTGTTTTATGTTAGGGGCGTAAAAGCCAGAAGAATAGACGAGGAAGACCTAGCCGACAGACTCAGTGAGTTACCGGATAATGTTATTTTGCACATCATGTCATCGCTTCCGATGAAAGAAGCAGTTCGAACATGCCTTCTGTCAACCAGATGGAAGGATCTTTTTACTTCCATATCCAATATTGAGCTCGATGGAGTTCTAAGGAAGAGGAGGGCTTTACGTAATAGATTCATGGAATTTGTGGATGGATTTCTGTCCTTGCGTAAGGATATCAGTGTGGACAGATTTCGCCTCTGCTATGGACCCGGAATTGATCATCCCAAGATCAATGAATGGATACCGTACGCAGTAAGGCATGGCGTTAGAGAACTTGAATTGATCTTTCAAAGTGGAACCTTCGAAACAAGACATTTCACTGACCTGGAATTCTGGGTTTTCACTTGTAAAACACTGCTCACATTGAGATTATTCAACCTTCCAAGTCTTGTCCTGACTATTCCCACCCATTGTTGTCTGCCGAATCTCAAAGGTCTCCATCTTACTTTTCTGAAATTCTCTGATAATGAATCCATTAGAAGGCTACATTCGAGCTGCAATTCGCTGAAGGAATTGCTTGTTCAATCATGAAGTCCATCTTATTCTGTCCAACCACTTTCCTTTTACATTTTTTTTTGTTTTTATTACTTTTCACTTAATTAATGTTTAGGTAGTTTAAGGATAATATAACGTTTATGGGCAAGAGTTGAGATATCAGGTTTTACAAGTTTACAAACTGGTTTGTGGTTACTTTCTATTTCTCAAAATTTACTTGTAAACGGTGTATGTGGTAATGAGTTTGTATCCAAGACCTTCTTTTTTTTACTTATGCTTTTACTTGTGTGTAGGTGTGAGCAAAACTCGATTCGATTTAAAAAAATCGAAAAAAAATTAAATTTTGATTTAAATTAATCGAGTTATTCGAGTCAACTCGAAATTTTTTTTCGAATTTCAAGTTCGAATCGAATTGAGTTTTAGAATTTAAATAACTCGAATAATTTGAATAAACTGAATATTAAATTATAATATTTTAAAATTTTACTCCAAACTCTCAAACTTTTTTACTTTTCCCTTAACACTTTTACTCTGTTCATATCTCACCCCCATCTACCCCAAACCCATTTCCCTTCAATTTTTTTTGAATATTTTACCTCCAAAATTTTACTCTCCATTTACTTTTTTCCAAAATTTTACCCCCCCGAAACTCTCCAAAACTTTTTATTTTTCCACTAAACTTTTACTTCTCACCTTTTATCCCCAAATCAAAAATTAAAATCATACAATTTTTTCCTTAAACCTAAATAATAATAATTTATTTATATCTATTATTTATATTATTAAATTAAATTTCACATTTTGCACTATTTATATTATTGAATTGTTTAATCATATTGAATCTATATAAATTTCTATTAAAATTGAATTATTGATATGACATAAAATATTGGTGATAAAATTTTTATGTTGGTATCAATTTCACATTTTATCTTTAAAATAATTTTATTAAAAAAATCACATTTTTACATATAATATATTTTTTTAATTTCAAAATATATAGTGGCAAGAATTAGAAAATAATTGAAACAACTAAGGCTTAGTTTGGATGGGTGGTATGTTTACTTCGGTAAGGTTAAAAACAGCGGTGGCGATGAGATTAGTTACTGTAGCGGTGAGATTAGATACTGTAGCAGTGAGATTAGGAATAATGGTGTGGTGTGTGTTTGGATTCAAACGCAGCTGTAGCGGTGATGTGAGAATAAAAAATGACTATTAAAGATATCGATTAGAATTGATATATAATAAAAGTTTTAAAATTATTTTACTTTTTAAAATTATTAAAATATGTGAATTTATAAATTCATTTAATAAAATATTAAAATGTATCTTCCAATATTTTATTATAAATATTTTAATGAATTATATAATCAATTTAAATTATTTATTAGATAAAATGATAATTATTTTAATTTTTATTGTTAAATATTATTTTATAACAAGGGTAAACTACAAAAATAGTCACTTTTGTTTGTAAAAAGGAGAAAAGAAATTTACAAATAATATAATTTTCACTCAAATGCATAATTTACCCGGATAAAGTATGTATTAACAGATATAGTTAAAATCTAGTTGGCACTTAAAATCTAGTTTTAGTTCTCAAATATGAAAAATAAAATGATAAGACTTTTAAAATTTTAACTGGGTAAAAATAGACCAATGGAATTTTAAATTATTTTACTTTTACAAAATTATGAAAAATACGTAAATTTATAAATTCATTTAATAAAATATGTTTATTAAAATGTTTATTTTAATTAATTAATATTAATTTTATAATGGTAATATATATAATTACTATTTAAAAAATCAGCATACAAACATACATTAGATAAAAGGTTAAAATTGTAAAAAACCAGGTTGACTGGGGTTGCTGTTTTTTCATTGGAGCTTTAAGCTCTAGTTGAAAATTGGAGCTTCGGTGAGGTGAGGCTTTCCAAACGTGCCTCACCATTGATGTTCCAAACACGCAAAAACTCCAGCAAAATTGTATTATTCCTTAAGATTCCATCACACTGGTGTTAATTGGTGATCCAAAGGAAGCCTAAGTAAAAAAGATAACTCATGTATAAAAGATTAATAAATAAATTATGAGGTGATAAAAATTAATAACAAATTTAATTACGGTAGGTGTCAATGGTTACAAAGACTTAGTCATTTTTTTAAAATTTAACTCGAACAAATATATTCGATTCGAATTTCATCTCACTCGACTCGATTCAAGAAAATTTCAATCGAGTTAGAATGATAAAATATGATTCATCAATTTGAAATTTTTTATTTAATTCGATCTGATCGAACATTCACCCCTAACCTTGTGCATGAAGCCATTACAAACACTGTTTGTTGGGATAGTGGTGCCAATTTACTAAAGTTTATAGCAGATGTTTATTTAAACAATAAAAAATTGGAAAATTTTAATAAAACATTCGACTCACTGATTTCAGACCAAATCGTGGGTATATTTTTGGCAATTATTTTCTTTTTTTAGTACTGCTAAAGTCAATTGGGGTTGGGTGTGTGATCCGAAGTCAGGGTGGTTTGGATTACATGGAATAATGCTTGTATACTTCAAAATCTTTGGGCAGTAGGATTGCAAACAGGTTCCTTATGGGGGATTGGGTAAATGCTTATTTACAAATGGAAGGTTATTTCAATAATGAGAGGGCTTGTAAGGCTTGAAAAATGGAATTGGACAAAAAAAATGAGGCCCGTTTAAAATATGAGTTGGTTTCGGGCTTGAACATTCATGGCTTGAGCCCGGCCCTGCCTGACACGTTTTAAGTTTATAGTACTTTATATTATGTAATTTATAACACATCAAAAGATAAAGCTATACTAAATATATAATACTATTCTAATGCAAACATTAACAAAATATTAAGATGACTATATAAAAAATTCAATAAATAAAAATGTATAATATTATTAAATATTAAAATAATATAATATAAATATTTTTAAAAATTTAAAATAATATGGGTGAGTCTAAAATGGTCTTGGGTTAGTCTTTTGTAAATATGGATAGGTTTGGGCAAAATTTAGGCCTAGATTTTGGGCCGGGTAGGCCGGGCTTGGGCAAGCATAAAATATGTTAACATCATGTTTAGACCTGACCCAAACTCGGCCTGACCCAACCCATGAGCACATTTAATTAGAAGGTAAGAAATGTGGATGTTTATGTGATAGAAGTTGCAACACCCCTGTAACACCCTGAAATTTTCTACAGTAAGATATTATCCTTAATATAGTAAAATAAGGAAATAAAGTGACAAGAAGAGGAAAATTGAGTTATGTCACTAGGAAGTATATTATGACATATTGATTCAAGAAAGGACTAAATTGTAAAAGTGATAAAAATTTTGAGGTCTAAGAGTAAATACTCAAAATTTGAGGGATTAAAGTGTAAATATGAAAAATTTGAAGGACTAATAGTGAAAATATTTGAAGGGTGGAATGATCTAGAAACCAAGGAAAATTGATGAATTAGGACCAAATTGAATAGGTGAAGAATTATGAGGGACTAAATTATAATTTTACCAAATTAAGTGATGACTCAAGAATGAAATTTTAAAAGATCACAAAGGGCAAAACAGTCAATTGGAAGAGAGAAAAATCTAGAAAGTAATGATGATATTGGTGATATTTTATAATTATTTAATTAGATAATTATTATTTATTTAATATTTTAATAAGATATTTTATTATTTTATTTAGTCTATATATGTGTGTGTGTGTGTGTGTCACACACACCATCCATCATTGTCCATGCATCCCACGTTAGAAAGAAGATGAGAAGAAAGAAACTTTTCATTATTTACAATTTAGTTATTCCACTAAAAATTCATCATTTTCACCTAGAAATCAAAAGAATTTTCATGGTTACCAAGAGAGAAAAATAATAAGGAGACTATGGAAAGCTAGAATATCAAGTTAGATTCAAGAAATAGAAGCTGAAGGAGAGAGAAAATCGAGTTAAAAGATTGGAAACAATAAGACAAGGTAAGAACATCAAGATTTCCATGTATTTTTAAGTTTGATATTATTGAAAAAGCACGGAAATGAAGCTAAAGTAGAGTTTTCTTATATATGGTTCTATGTTCTTGATATATTAGTGAAGAGAAATAAGAGAAAGTGGTAGGAAATATTGTAGAGACAGGAAATAAGGGTGTTATAAACTTAATAATTAACATTTTGCACTAAAATAGTTTTGGGCGCAGTAGTAGTCTAACTTTCAAAAATCACCAAAAATTGTAGAAATCGAATAAGAGAATGAATAAAATATTAAATTAAATATTATTAAGTCTAGTTTTTTATAGAAGAAACCATGTAAGCAATGAAATTGTGAATCATGAGATATGATCAATTTTGTGAGATAAGGCCAGAATGACTTTGGGTTCCCCTATTCTGACTTTGAAAAATCATCAAAAATTGGATAAAAATAATTAGGTTCTTAAAATTATATGTTTAAAATCATGAATGATTCTATTTTCAATATAAACAAACAAGAACATCATCCGAATCCTGTACAATGAGATAATTAATTTTTAGTAAAGAAGGGTGGGAACAATTAGACAGCAGGATAATAGTGAATTTAAAGAATAAACTGTACTTTTTGGATAAACAAAAAATTATGAAAATTTTATGGTAAGAAGATACATAAGTCTAGTTTCATTTAAAATTATCGGATCTTAATTTCGAGTTCTGTAGCTCAAGATATAAATAATATAGTGACTATGATGCAAATGAATAGTTTTGAATATACATATAAGTAAATAGTGGAATTATTGATAATGTTACTTGTAGCATGTTATATAAATTAAGGATGTGGAATGGAGAGGAGGAAGAGGATTAGGCTCAGGGACTAAATTGAATAAAAGTAAAAATTTATGGGCAATTTTGTAAAAATTTTAGAAATGACCAATTTACATGAAATGGATTATTTTATTATTTAAAATTGCAAAATGGAATGAAATTATTAATTTAGTTCAAGAACGGGGAAAAACATGTTTTAAGGATTAAATTGAAAAGTATTGAAATTTTGGAAAATTCTGATATTTTATAGAATTCATGGGTTGTTATCAATTTTTATGAGAATAACGGCTGGAAATAAGGATTAAATTGCAAGAATTTTATTTTTTTTAGCCTAATGATGAAATCGTCATTAATTAAAAGTTTAGGGGTAAAATGGTAATTATGTTTAGAGCATTAATTGAATGTATTAGAACATGAAATAAATGAAAATGACGATCAAATTTATTTATAAAGATCCGGATGACTTGAATACAAGACTTGAACGTAGAAAAGAAAAGATATCGGATTAATGAAATTATAAACATGAATAAGCAACGAGGTAAGTTAGTGTAACTTGAATTTTATTTTTAAATGCATGAAATATCGATATAATGAATTACATGATTTATGTTTATGAAGAAATGGCAAGAGAATGATATTTATCATGGCATGTAAATATGTGATTATCTTTGATACGTTGATATAAGGAAATGAAGTATATTAAGACGAGTAATAAATTCAAGTAAAACATGTTGAGAAAAATAAGTACTTTTAAGGGACAATATGTTGATTTTAATTGGTTCTAAATATGAACGTTAGATGAAATAAAATATCTGATAAATAAATCGGTAACTTCGGTAATGCTCCGTAACTCTATTCCGGTGATAGATTTGGGCTAGGGCCGTTACAACCCCTAACTCGACTCTGTTGCTGAATTTACATCATTAAACTATTCATTTATTAATTTAAATAAAAACATTTGATTCTACATTTCATTCATAGAAAAATAACATTTACGAAACTTAAAACGAGCTTACAGGACCCTAGAAATAGTTTGAGAACAATCATGGACTAATTTGAATTAAAACAGAAAAACATGAAAAATTTTGAAATTCTCAAAACAGGGGTCACAAGACTGTGTGGCCAAGTCGTGGCTCAGGGACATGGCTGTGTAGCTACCCCACACGCCTGTGTGGCTACTCAACATGCTTGTGTGCTCAAACCGTATAACTAACTATGATCGTGTGAAAAATCTTGTACCTAAAATTAATAAGGCACATGGTCGTGTGAGTAGGCTGTGTTAGCACACGACTGTGTAATAGCTTGTGTCCCAGGCTATGTGCAGCTTAAAAAGTTTCCAAAATAAGAAAAACTTTCATCCAAAACTTAGGTACCAAGCCAAATCAAAATTAACCATTTTCATACTTTAAAAACACAATTAACTAGCCAAAAACATTCAACCAATGTGTCCTTATTGACACTACAATTCAATTATCAACCTCAATTCACATGTTACACAAAACTAATTTGCATTCAAGTTCATAAGTTCATATATAAAACTCATGCTACACTTACCATTTCTTCTTATTCATTCATACCATGATTCAAATACTTACATAACATTTATATCCAATGACCAAAACAACTTTATATGACCATATTCACACATGATTAAAGGCACATACACAAGCAAGCTAATACTAAGCTTAAGCATCTTTGGATCAATCTCATATGTAACTAGTAAATATTCAAAACATTAACAAAACACACCTATTACATGCCATATAACCCAAAGATAAACATATAAAAAACAACCAAAAGATATTTGGATAGAATGATTCTTTGAGTTGATTCGATTGTCCATTTCCACAAACCTTAATCTACAAAAACTAGAAGAAAAGACACGAGTAAGCTTTACTAGAGCTTAGTAAGTTCAAGGGTTAAAATGATAAAATTACCGTAAAAACAAATAAATCACAAAGTAAAGTTAATAAAATATAATATTGTCAATCACAACCATTCAATAGGTGAGTCTTTATATCAATACACATAATAAATAATTTATTCAATTATACTATATCATTCAATGTAAACTCATGTTATTCAATCAGAAAATCATATAACCATTTACAAGATGAATTACAAATCATGTAACCATTAAAAATCTGCCCGATCCAGAACACACCAAAACACTTAAACGAGCTAAACCAACCGAGAACATACTTGGGCATCAAGTGCCTAGCTTGTAGGCTAACATCCCTCTGGAACACACATGGGCACCAAGTGCCTAGCCTGAAGGCTTTACATCCTCCCCTGCTAACACACCAGAATCAGTATAATATAACAGAAATAGCTGATCCATTAAATAACCCTACAAAATAGTTAACAAATGATACCTCCACTCGCTAATCCCCTATAGAAGGATTAGTTCCTCATGGTTTTCATAAACAATATAGAAACAGTATAAAGATAGAACATGAAGAATAAAGTGAAGTATAAAGTCTAAGAAAATGTTTGATTTGTATTAAGAATGAATTGAATCCCTGAGTTTGATTGTCTTCGACAAACCAAATCTATTGAAATTAACAAAGAGCAACTTGAAAATAAATCTAAAACCTAAAAAGAAAAAAAAGTTAAACTGAAATTAAAAGCAGAATTCTCAACGAAGCAATTATTGTCTATAACATGTGACAAATGAGACTATTTATAGATTTCAGGTGGCCGTCTTCCTTAACCTTAGGTTCGCTGATGTAACAGCCCGATTTAGACCCTAATCGAAGTTTCGGGACCACGAATCTAAGTCAGAAAAATATTTAAAAATTGTTTTTTATGTTTATTTTGTGTGAATTTATATCTATGAAATTTTCGTAATTTAATTTTATCGTTTGGGTGTCCGATTAAATAAAAGGACTTAATCGCATAAAATAAAATTTTGAAGGGCCAAATAGTGGTTGTCTTTGTAATGTGGGATGTTTATAATGCAATTATACCCTTGGATGTTTGTATGGACACATTCGGCCATAGGAAGGTGAAGTATGAATGATATTAAATAAGGTTAAAAAGATAAATTATGTAATAAAATGTTTATAATAAAACATAAGATTAAAATAAGCTATCATATTATTATGTTCATCCACCGAAATAAGAAACAATGTTCATCCACCGAAATAAGAAACAAAAGAAAAGAAACAACAAAAGCTAGGTTCGACCATCTTTCTCATCTTGATTCAAGGTTCGTTCTTAGTCGATTTTTGATGATTTTTACGTTTTTGAGATCTTTGCTTCGAGTACTACAAAACCCATACTTGAATTTTTTATTTTGATGAATATTTTGAGTTGTGCCATTGTTGAGAGCTTGTGATTTTTGTTGTTTGATGATGAAATATGAAAGACATGTTCTAGATTAACATGTTTTGTATTGGAGTTTTTGATGATTTTGAGTAATTAGGACTAAATTACAAAAAATAATAATTTAAGGGACTAAAATGTGAAATAAATGAAATATATGGACTTGTATAAGCATGGGTAAAATTCGGTTCAACATGGGTATAGGGAAATTTTGCATATTTTGTGTTTTGTGCAATAGGGACTAAATTGTAAAAAGTATAAATGTCAGGGGTAAAATGGTAATTTTCCCATTTATGTGTTTTTGGATTAAATTGAATGAAAATATGTTTGAATAGGCTTAATTTGAATATGTTTAGATCAAGAACTAAAGAAATCGGATTTGGATCGAGGAAAAACAAAAGTCGACGACTAACTGCCCTGTTCCGTTTTACATTGTCTGAGATAAGTTTATAAGCAAATAGACATGTATAATTATATTTAAATGCTAAATATATATGCTAGTATGTAAAATATGAATTTATATATGCTATTGCCGAATATGTATAAGCTTGGTAACCATGCTCGAGAATTCGTTTCGATCGAGTTATGACGTCTAAAATCCCCGTATGAACCTTAGGAATAATTAGGATACATATGTCATGACATAGGATTCTAATATGTGTGTGAGAGTTAAGACCATGGCATCGATATGTGATTTCGATATGTGTTTACGAGTAAGACCCTGTCTAGGACAGTGGCATCGATATGTGACTACATGTTTGGGACGTTGGCAATGTATGACTTGTGTGATTATCCGAGTGTCCTATCCAATTCTGAATGGTTCATCGGGTAAAGGTAAACTATGTACGGATGTGTAATACGAGTTAAATGGCAAGGTACGAATTAGCTTGTTGGCTATTAGCAATCAGGGAAGTATGTACTTGATATTTGTTCTATTCATGTGCAATTGATAATGATGAATTTAAGTGAGATTGGCATGTGTATTCGGCCTTGTGGCTATATAAGTTGAGTATTAATGAAATGATTCATAATTATGTGCAAGTATGTGTGACCATGTATAATCAGCCTTATAGATGATATATATATATATATATATATGTGTGTGTGTGATGCTATGATATGATTTTCGAGCTTATGTATAAAAGTATACGTAAGCATGATTTTATTATAACTAGTTGTTTTTGGGAAGTTGATTATTGATATGTTTAAATGACCATGTGAGTATTCGGCCAAATAAAAAGTGTATGTACTTGTTGTTATATCTTGATTCTCGAACTTGTGTAAAAGTTTATGTGTATTTGATAATGTAAAGACATTTTGGTTGGAAAGTTGAATGGTAATCTGTCAATTTGATTATTTGAATATTCAGCCAAGATAGTATTCATGTACAAAAGTATACATATATATTATTTACAAATTATAAGTTTGAGACTAAATGGGTTATGGTTACTATAAATATTGGTTAGCCTAATTGAGTTCAATATTTTGTTAGGTTAATTATTTGCTTATGACTAACTAAGTAATAATAGCTTACTGTGTGTATATTTTTTTTTTGTTTTATAGATTTTGGATTTAAGCTACGAGCTCGGGGATCGTCAGCAAAGTCAATCACACTATCGACTGCCTTCGGTATTTTATAAGTTGAGATTTTGGTACTATGGCATGTATAGGCTGGAACATATTTTGGAAATGTTGAATTTGGTTATGTAATTAAAGCCATGCGAATATGGCTTGCTATTTATGTTGGGATTTAGTCTTATAGGTGCTTATTTATAAGGTTTAGTAAGTTTGGTTTTGATAATTTGGTTATACTTGATAGTGGTTTAAATTTGTTTAGTTAAAATAAGTAGTACTATGAATGAATGATGTTTGTGGTAAGTATTTCATGCATTGAAAATGGCTTTAATCTTAGGTACAAAATCGGCGCATGTGTAATACGGTTGTTAAATATATATGATTATGACTTGAATTAATATGAAAATATTCGGAGTTGTGCTTTCGTTTAGTAATGCCTCGTAACCTCGGGTTAGGGGTGTTACATTTGATTGGTATTAGAGCTATGATTTAGTCAGTTCTAGGACAAACGTAGCGTGTGTGAGTCTAGCTATACATGTCATAATTATATACAGCGATAGTGTGATGACTTATGACATTTGAAATGTGTTTTCATATAGTAAATGGATCCCGACAGAGCTATAGCTGATGATGTTCAGAGTGTAGCGCCTACTCTCGCGCAAGGGACAGCGCCAGTTAATTCTCGACCTATTTCGAGTAACCGGGAATGAGAGGCTAGACAAGCCTTTTACCAAATAATGAATGACTGGTTTACTCAGTATATCCAGACTAACCCGACAACACAACAACCTCCCCCCTGACTAATCCATCTTTGATGCCTGCTGTACCTCAAGTAAATGATCCGTTGAGATTGTATAAGCCACCTGTTGATGAAATCAGAAAACATAGGGCTGAAGAGTTTAAAGCTACTGATGATAATGATGTTGAGCGGGCTGAGTTCTGCCTTGATAATACTATCCGTGTGTTTGATGAGCAGTCCTATACCCCAGATGAATGTTTGAAGTGTGCCATATCTTTGCTTTGAGACACAACATATCACTGGTGGAGTACCCTAGTAGCAGTGGTTCCGAGAGAGCGGGTGACCTGGGAATCTTTTCAGGCAGAGTTCCAAAAGAAGTATATCAGCCAAAGATTTATTGAATAGAAGCGAAAAGAATTTCTGGAGCTGAAGGTTGGATGACCGTGACAGAGTATGAGTGGAAATTTGTAAGACTCAGTCGGTATGCGCGAGAGTGTGTTTCTGCCGAAGCCATAATGTGTAAAAGATTCGAAGATGGGCTGAATGAAGACTGTAACATCCTGATTTTCGGGTTTTTCGCGATTCTTGATATTTTAAGTAAATTTCTAAAATTTGGTATGTGATGATGGAATTCATAATTTGGGTATGTAAATGGGCTTATGGAAGGCCCATGAGTTGGCCAAAACCCGATAGAATTTTTAAATGTTGGACTTAGGAGTTAGGGGTTCTGGCTAGGTGCCCTTATATTAAGTTGTGGGTAAAATGTATCACAAAAAGAGCTTTGGTGAAGTGGCAAGGGTGACGCCACTAAGCTCCTAAAAAGGTGGCGTGTGGAGCATAGAGGAGGACCTGGGTTCGATTCCCTGTGTTGGCAAATAAGAGTATTTATTTTTATGTGCAGGAAGGGTAGGTGTTGGAACCTAAGTGGATTCGTAAGAGGAGAGTTGGATCAAGTCAAATGCATAAATTAAGGAGGGATAAGGGAGAGATTTTAGGATTTGAGAGAAGGATAGAGCTTAGCCGTTTGGAAGGGGTTAGAGAGGGAATTGGCAGGAGGGTATTAGGTTAGTAATTTCGGCATTAGGGTCTTACTGTGCTGTTTTCTTCTCAGTATTAGTTTCTCTTCTTATTTTCTTCCCTAGCCGAATCTACCATCTTCCTTCTCATCTTTTCTCCGTTCTTTTTTCAAAATAACCCATTATTTTCCTCCACTCATTTATTATTTCCTTCCTTATCTCTATTTTTGCCGAAGTGCCTTAAAAGTCAAATCGATGAAGATAGGGGGTGTCGATTCTTTGTGACCAGCAACCTTTTCTTTCCTTTTCAATAGTTGGCGTTCGATTCCTTTACCTTTTAGGCATCCGGGGTCTTCTTTTAATATTCTTGTGGTTTATTTAGTGGAGGAGTAGCAAGGTGTAGTGTCGACTTGGAGTAGCTTGGATCACCGGAGTGGCTAGACCTAGTCATCAATCGCGACAAAGGTAAGATTTCTAAGGCCATTATGGATGGTGGCCGAATGTGTAAGTGATGATAATAGGAAGTTTTCGATTTGGTTTAATATTAACATGGTCTAATCTATAAGTGGTTGATTATAGGAGAAATCGCATAGGAGATCTCGTCAAGGAATATCGCAAAAATGTGTGTAACGAACCCTTTTTCATAGCTTAAAGCGATAAAATGCGAAAAGTCGAAATGCCAAATTCGGCATTTCGAGGCGTGAGCAAGCTTAACGCTCACTAGTTAGTTAGAATCGATGAGATGATGATTGGGAAGAATGGAAACAGAAGGACGTGATTTTGGCGTTCACGGTAAGTTGGGCCTCGAGGGTGAATTAGGGCCCAATAGGCTTTGCCCATTTGGGTAAATTTGGTAGAAAATGGGAAATCTGTTAAATTGCATGATAAGACTGTTAAAACCGTTATGGAATATAGGCTAAATGGGCCTAGATGACTGAATCGGCTAAATAGGGCCCATTAGGGGTTTTTGGGCCCAATAACTCGTTTCGCTAAAATGGGCCGTAATCATTGTTTGCACCCATGAATTGTTTGTAACCTTTAATGAACATGGAAACCCTAATTTTTGGTAAAATTACAAGATTACCCTTATAATATGAAAATGACCGTTTTGCCCCTAGGTAAAAATGACCATTATACCCCTAGGGTTTATACATGAATTTAATGCATGGGATTTTGATAAACATGGTATGTATGATATGCACATGACATGTATGATATACACATGATATGAATGACATGCACATGATGTATTTATGAATGCATTGGGTTGGGTTTTATATGGATGGAGGAAGTGCAAAAGGGCTTATGCCCTGCTTATTAAAAGGGCTTATGCCCTGCTTATTAAAAGGGCTTATGCCCTGATTATTAAAGGGCTTATGCCCCGCTTATTAAAAAAAGGGTTTTGCCCGAGTTATTAAAAAGAGGCTAGGCCTCGGTTATATGATAAAGCTATCTATGCCGCCAAAGGAGAGTTATGGCGGGGTGGGTCGAGTTAATCCCACATGGTGTGTTGTTTGGCACGGTGGAGAGTAGCGGAAGGTGGGTTGAGTAGTCTCCCAAATGGGTTGCATTCTTCCATTGACATTACATGTGTTATAAAATGGGCCTTTGGGCCACAACGTTCTGAAGAAAGGCTTCGCCCAAGAATATGAAATATGAAAAGGCTTGCCCAAGTGTTATGAATTATGAAATATAAAAAGGGCTATGGTCCAAGACATGTTTGAGATTGGTTTTGGGCTTAGACCCAACAGCTACTATTGTTTTGGACTCGAAAGGGCTTGTTGCACATCGAGTTTCCAAACTCACCCTTTTCTTAACCTTACTGGTGAGCCTTGATGTGGGGACTTGGGTAGGAGAGGATTGAGTGGCCACGGTGATCGCCTTTGGGCTTTTAAATAAGTGTTGGTTTTCATTTAATTTCCTTTAATTTTTATTTATTTTTGGGTTGTAATAAGGCCAATTTTAACTTTTCTTTTATTTCTTTTCGGATTATTTTAATTTTAATAACTTTAAAATTGGTTAATAATTATTCAAATGGGCTAGACTTAGGACGTGTTTTCAAAACGATAATTGTTTTTAAAATATCTCTATCGCCACGATTAATTGATTTATCAAAGACGCCCACTTAAACAAATTTAAACTCAAGATAACTAAGTGTGGCTATGGTTGTGGGCATGTCAGATTGGATCCAACCAAAGAGCTTGGTACTTAAATGACCTTCATGGCTCACCTCCCCGCCTCGGATACCTACCTGGTGCCTAGCTTTCATACACTTTGTTAACTCAGCAAAATATATGGCTTTTAAAACACTAAAACGAAACGCGGATTTTCAACTCCAATGTGGCATGTCAGATTTGGCCATAACGTCTGGGCCGGGTTTGGGGTGTTACAAAGACATTAAACTGTTAGTTGGCATACTTGAGATAAAAGAGTTTGTGGTACTTGTTGAGCGAGCCTGTAAAGCTGAAGAGCTCAGAAAAGAGAAGAGAAAAGCTGATTTTGAAGCTAGAGACTCGCATAAGAGATCATTCAGTAAGTCAGTTCAGTCAACACCAAAGAAGTTTCGAGATGATTTTTGTCGTTCTAGAGCCACTACGGGTTACACCTGACAGGATCAGAATAGACCACCTATGAGCTCGAGAGCTACCTCAGTAGCTAGTGTGGGGAATGTCAGGTCAAATCAACCCGAGTGTAAACACTGTGATAAACGACATCCCGGTAGTTACAGATTGCATAATCAGGCCTGTTTTAAATATGGATCGACAGATCATTATATTCGATATTGCCCAGGGTTAGCTGAAGAAAATCCAGTGCAAAATACGAGATCGAGTAATACTACGGCTCGAGGTAGACCAACAAGAGATGCGGGTAATACGAGTGGCAGTCAAAGAGGAATTAAAGATACAGTAGTTAGATCTGAGGCTCGTGCACCTGTTAGAGCCTATGTTATTCGCGCACGAGATGAGGCTACATCTCCAGATGTTATTACTGGTACATTCACTCTTTATGATACTAACGTAATTGCATTGATTGATCCTGGTTCTACTCATTCTGATGTGTGTGAGACATTAGTATTCAGCAAGCTCTGCCTGTTGAGTCTACTGAGTTTGTAATTAGAGTGTCAAACCCCTTGGGCTGTTGTGTCATGGTTGACAAAGTGTGCAAGAATTATCCCTTGATGGTTCGAGATCTGTGCTTTTAGGCTGATTTGATGTTGCTGCCATTTGATGAGTTCGGCATAATTCTGGGTATGGACTGGTTGAAATTACATGATGTTGTTGTGAACTGCAAGAGAAAGACCATTGATTTACGAAGTCAAAATGATGAGGTTATTCGGATTGAATCTAGTGATTTGTATGGTTTACCAGCAGTAATTTCCTCGATGCTAGCTCAGAAATATGTGAAAAAGGGTGTGAAGCTTATTTTGCCTACGTGCTTGACAGTAAAGTGGCCGAAAGAAACATTGAATTAGTACCTGTTGTATGTGAGTATCCAGATGTGTTTCCTGAGGAATTACTGGGTTTGCCACCTATTCGGGAGGTAGAGTTTGGTATTGAGTTAATGCCTGGGACGACTCCGATATCTAGACCTCCGTACAAAATGGCACCTACAAAATTAAAAGAATTGAAAGCTCAGTTGCAAGAATTGACAGATAGAGGTTTTGCACGACCAAGTTTCTCTCTTTGGGGTGCACTAGTATTGTTTGTGAAAAAGAAAGATGGAACTATGAGAATGTGCATTGATTATAGACAGCTCAATAAGGTGACTATAAAGAATAAGTATCTATTACCACAGATTGATGATCTGTTTGATAAACTAAAAGGGGCTACAGTGTTTTCGAAGATAGATTTGAGATCGGGCTACAATCAGTTGCGAGTTAAAGACTCCAATGTGCCAAAGACTGCTTTCCGAATGAGGTATGGACACTATGAGTTTTTGGTTATGCCATTCGGACTCACTAATGCACTTGCTATTTTCATGGATTTGATGAATAGGATCTTCAGACCGTATCTGGACCAATTTGTGGTTGTGTTTATAGAGGACATTTTGATCTACTCTCATGATGAAGCTGAACATACCGAACATTTGAGACTCGTGTTGCAGACTTTACGAGATAAGTAGTTATATGCAAAAGTCATTAAATGTGAGTTCTGGTTAAGTGAAGTCAGTTTTCTGGGTTATGTGGCATCAGCATCAGGTATTTGTGTTGATCCGAGCAAAATTTTAGCTATACTTGATTGGAAACCTCTGAAGAATGTTTCTGAAGTCCGAAGCTTTTTAGGACTTGCTGGTTATTATAGATGGTTCATAAAAGGTTTCTCTATGATTGCAGCCCTGATGATAAAGCTATTGCAGAAAGATATTAAGTTCGAGTGGTTAGAGAAGTGCCAGAAAAGCTTTGATCAGTTGAAAACCCATTTGACCGAAGCTCCAGTATTAGTTCAGCCAGAATCGGGTAAAGAATTTGTTATTTATAGTGACGCATCTTTAAATGGTTTGGGTTGTGTTTTGATGTAGGAAGGCAAAGTTATAGCTTATGCCTCAAGACAGTTGAAACCACATGAAAAGAACTATCCGACACATAACCTGGAATTGGCAGCTATTGTGTTCGCGTTGAAAATTTGGCATCACTATCAGTTCGGTGAGAAATGTCATGTTTATTCTGATCATAAAAGCCTGAAATACTTGATGACTCAGAAAGATTTGAATTTGAGACAACGCTGATGGTTAGAATTGCTAAAAGACTGTGAGCTTGTAATTGACTATCACCCGGGAGAGGCTAATGTTGTTGCTGATGCTTTAAGCCGAAAATCACTGTTTGCTTTACGTGCAATGAATGTGCATATGGCCATGTCTGATGATGGTTCGATAGTAGCTTAATTGAAAGCTAGACCGTTATTTGTTCAACAAATATGTGATACCCAGAAGGTTGATAATGAATTATTGGCAAAACGAGCTCAGTATGAGATAGATGCTGATTCAGAATTCAGAGTTGATACTGATGAATGTTTGAGATTCAGAAACCAAATATGTGTTTTGAGGAATTCAGAGTTGATTCAGATGATTTTGAATGAAGCTCACAGCAGTCGGTTATCTGTTCACCCAGGTAGTACGAATATGTATAATGATCTGAAACAGCTTTATTGGTGGCATGGTATGAAATGTGACATTTCTAACTTTGTTTCAAAATGCTTAATTTGTCAACAAGTAAAAGCCGAGCATCAGGTACCTTCTGGATTGCTTCAGCCGATCATGATACCTAAGTGGAAATGGGACAGAGTTACTATGGATTTTGTATCTGGTTTACCGTTAACACTGAGCAAGAAAGATGCAATCTGGGTTATTGTGGATAGGTTGACTAAATCGGCTCATTTTGTTCTGATACGTACAGACTACTCACTTGATAAGCTGGCTAAATTGTATGTTTCTTAAATTGTGAGATTACATGGTGTGCCTATATCTATTGTTTTGGATAGAGATCCGAGGTTTACATCGTGGTTTTAGAAGAAACTGCAGGATGCACTAGGTACGAAATTACATTTCAGTACTGCTTTCCACCCTAAAACAGATGGCTAGTCTGAGCGAATCATTCAAATACTTGAGGATATGTTGAGATGTTGCATTCTCGAGTTCGAAGGTACATGGGAACGATACCTACCTCTGATTGAATTTGCGTATAATAACAACTTTCAATCGAGTATCAAAATGGCACCTTATGAGGCTTTGTACAGTCATAAATGTCGTACACCATTGTACTGGACTGAGCTCAGTGAAAATAATATACACGGGGTTGACTTGATCAGAGAAACTGAGTAGAAAGTGAATGTAATCCGTCAAATTCTAAAAGCAGCATTAGATCGTCAGTAGTCATATGCGGACTTGAAATGTAAAGATATAGAGTTTCAGCTCAGAGATAAAGACTTCTTGAAAGTCTCACCGTGGAATAAAATACTCAGATTTGGTCGTAAAGGAAAATTGAATCTGAGATTTATTGGGCCGTATGAGATCATAGAGCGTATCAGGCCAGTTGCTTACAGATTATTGTTGCCACCTGAGTTAGAAAAGATCCACAATGTATTCCATGTTTCTATTCTTCGTAGATATCGATCTGATCCTTCACATGTGATTAGTCCGTCTGAGATTGAGATTAAGCCTGATATGACGTATGAGGAAGAACAAATTCGTATTATGGCTCACGAGATTAAAGAGTTACGAAATAAGAAGATTCCATTAGTTAAAGTACTGTGGTGTAAACACGGGGTTGAAGAAGCAATGTGGGAGCCAAAAGATGCAATGAGAGACCGCTATCTAAACCTATTCACCGGTAAGATTTTCGGGGACGAAAATCCCTAAGAGGGGAGAGTTGTAATAGCTCGATTTAGACCCTAATCGGAACGGTGGTTTCAGGACCACGAATCTAAGTCAGAAAAATATTTAAAAATTATTTTCTGTGTTTATTTTGTGTGAATTTATATCTGTGAAATTTTCGTAATTTAATTTTATCGTTTGGGTGTCCGATTAAATAAAATGACTTAATCGCGTAAAATAAAAATTTGAAGGTTACTAGTAAAAGGGACAAATAGTGGTTGTCTTTGTAATGTAGGGTGTTTATAATGTAATTATACCCTTGTATGTTTGCATGGACACATTCGGCCATAGGAAGGTGAAGTATGAATGATATTAAACAAGGTTAAAAAGGTAAATTATGTAATAAAATGTTTATAATAAAACATAAGATTAAAATAAGCTATCATATTATTATGTTCATCCACCGAAATAAGAAACAATGTTCATCCACCGAAATAAGAAACAAAAGAAAAGAAACAACAAAAGCTAGGTTCGACCATCTTTCTCATCTTGATTCAAGGTTCGTTCTTAGTCGATTTTTGATGATTTTTACGTTTTTGAGATCTTTGCTTCGAGTACTACAAAACCCATGCTTGAATTTTTTATTTTGATGAATATTTTGAGTTGTGCCATTGTTGAGAGCTTGTGATTTTTGTTGTTTGATGATGAAATATGAAAGATATGTTCTAGATTAACATGTTTTGTATTGGAGTTTTTGATTATTTTGAGTAATTAGGACTAAATTGCAAAAAATAATAATTTGAGGGACTAAAATGTGAAATAAATGAAATATATGGACTTGTATAAGCATGGGAAAAATTTGGTCCAACATGGGTATAGGGAAATTTTGCATATTTTGTGTTTTGTGCAATAGGGACTAAATTGTAAAAAGTATAAATATCAGGGGTAAAATGGTAATTTTCCCATTTATGTGTTTTTGGACTAAATTGAATGAAAATATGTTTGAATGGGCTTAATTTGAGTATGTTTAGATCAAGAACTAAAGAAATCGGATTTGGATCGAGGAAAAACGAAAGTCGACGACTAACTGCCCTGTTCCATTTTACATTGTCTGAGATAAGTTTATAAGCAAATAGACGTGTCTAATTATAGCTAAATGCTAAATATATATGCTAGTATGTAAAATATGAATTTATATATGCTATTGCCGAATATGTATAAGCTTGGTAACCATGCTCGAGAATTCGTTTCGATCGAGTTACGACGTCTAAAATCCCCGTATGAACCTTAGGAATAATTAGGATACATATGTCATGACATAGGATTCCGATATGTGTGTGAGAGTTAAGACCATGGCATCAATATGTGTTTACGAGTAAGACCCTATCTGGGATAGTGGCATTGATATGTGACTACATGTAAGACCACGTCTGGGATGTTGGCATTGTATGACTTGTGTGATTATCCAAGTGTCCTATCCAATTTTGAATGGTTCATCGGGTAAAGATAAACTGTGTACGGATGTGTAATATGAGTTAAATGGCTAGATATGAATTAGCTTGTTGGCTATTAGTAATAAGGTAAGTATGTACTTGATATTTGTTCTATTGATGTGCAATTGATATGACGAATTTAAGTGAGATTGGCATGTGTATTCGGCTTTGTGGCTATATAAGCTGAGTATTAATGAAATGATTCATAATTATGTGCAAGTATGTGTGACCATGTATAATCGGCCTTATAGGTGATATATATATATATATATATGTGATGCTATGATATGATTTTCGAGCTTATGTATAAAAGCATACGTAGGCATGATTTTATTATAACTAGTTGTTTTTGGGAAGTTGATTATTGATATGTTTAAATGACCATGTGAGTATTCGGCCAAATAAGAAGTGTATGTACTTGTTGTTATATCTTGATTCTCGAACTTGTGTAAAAGTATATGTGTATTTGATAATGTAAAGACATTTTGGTTGGAAAGTTGAATGGTAATCGGTCAATTTGATTATTTGAATATTTGGCCAAGATAGAATTCATGTAAAAAAGTATTCATATATATTATTTACAAATTATAAGTTTCAGACTAAATGGGATATGGTTATTATAAATATTGGTTAGCCTAATTGAGTTCAATATTTTGTTAGGTTAATTATTTTCTTATGACTTACTAAGCTATAATAGCTTACTGTGTGTATATTTGTTTTTGTTTTATAGATTTTGGATTTAAGTTACAAGCTCGGGGATCATCAGCAAAATCAATCACACTATCGAGCACCTTCGGTATTTTATAAATTGATATTTTGGTACAATGGCATGTATAGGCTGGAACATATTTTGGAAATGTTGAATTTGGTTATGTAATTAAAGCCATGCGAATATGGCTTGCTATTTATGTTTGGATTTAGTCTTATGGGTGCTTATTTATAAGGTTTAGTAAGTTTGGTTTTGATAATTTGGCTATGCTGGATAGTGGTTTAAATTCGTTTAGTTAAAGTGAGTAGTACTGTGAATGGATGATGTTTGTGGTAACTATTTCATGCATTGAAAATGACTTTAATCTTAGGTACAAAATTGGTTTTGGTTGAGTCATGGTCTAAGTCTATTTGATTATATTGCCGTATGTCATGGTCGATCATTTTGTGTGTTATTTTGGAAATGTATCTAAGTGTATAAAGCTTGTGGAGGTACTTTGTGTTAGGCTATATGTTTCCATTGGATGTTAATTAAGCTAAGGTAGGTTATGTGCTGTTAGGTAAAAATCAAGACATATGCATGGTTTAAATTGAGTGTCCATTTAAGGACCATATTAATGATATGGATGACATTCGAATTGTTGTTTGATAAGTTAAACGTGTTGGGATTTAGATTTATATGAGGATATATGTGTACTTGGTAATTGATCATTTTATGTTAGTTGAGTTTTTAAATGTTTTTCATGTATAAATATATGTGCTTGTAATATGGTTGATATGTATATGTGCAAGGCATTATAAATTCATTAGGTATTTATAAATTATTAAATATGTATAAATGAATTGAGTTAGCCAAGTAGACATAGAATTGTAATGGGTTATTTATAATCGAATGTTTATTATTAAATTGTGTTAATATGCAAATATATATATTGCACATACATTAATACATTAATGCCGCATATATGAATGAAAGGATTAGTAATGAAATTTAGTTCAATTGATTAATAACTTGTGTATATGCATGACTTATTTAAGAATAAAAAAATATAAGTTTAATATCCCATGATGAAATTGTTGATATGTTATATGTTCGTATATGTATTGAATCGTTTTGGATATATATATATTTTTTATTATGTTTTATTTAAGCTATGTGGTGAATGATAATAAATTTATGATTAGATATTAGACTGAGTCATAATCATTGAAGTGATTTAAATCTTGAATTCCAACGAACGTAATATTCGCATGTGTAATACGGTTGTTAAATATATATGATTATGACTTGAATTAATATGAAAATATTCGGAGCTGTGCTTTCGTTTAGTAATGCTTTGTAACCCCATTCCGGCGATGGATACGGGTTAGGGGTGTTATAGCTGATGTTCCCAAGCTTTAAGTTTCATTTTGTAGACCAAAATGTCTCTTAACTTGTGTTTAATTCTCATCCAAATTCGTTGTTGCGACACAACATGACTTGTATCATAACGTAGGAGTCAGTATACTCCACTTGGGATGTAACACCCCAAAATAGAGCCTAGGAGTTTTAAAGGTGTTTTAGGAATTTTAGCCTTAGAGTATTCAGAATTTTGAGACATGGTAGATCGATAATGTTTTTTACTATGGATTTTAGAAAATTAAATCAATTTTTGGCAAAGAGTTTTAAAGACCTTCAATTTTGAAAATTGGACTGATTTTTAAAAGATTCAAAATTAAAAGTGTTTAAGAGGCAATTAAACAAAATTTTAAAAAATCACCCTAATATCATCCAACACCTATAAATTTCATATTAGTCTCTTTCCTAAAATTGTGTGTTGCCGCCCCTTGTTTGAAGAAGCCTTTCTCAATTGATTTTGATTCCTAAACTCTATTCATTTGATTTCTATCATCCTCCTAGTCATAAACCTCCACTGAAATCAAGAAAAACCACCAAAAACACCATCGTTTTCTCTATTGTCAAGCTTTTAGGTTTTTTAGGTTTTTGATCAAACGCTATTTTTTATCGTCTAAGGTAGCGGTTCAACTCTTAAATAGTTTTAAATGTTATTTAGTCCTTAAAACTAAGTTTTTAGCCATTAAATCGCATGTTTTAAATAAAAGCCAAAAATTAGATCGTTAATGGTGGATTTTAGGATTTTGGATAAAAATATGGTTTCAAAGTGTTTCTCAATTATTTTTGATGCAATTAGAAGGTTTCTAAACTGAATTTGAAGTTTCTTTATATATTTCTTGAGTTTTAATGAATTTTTTGAAAATAGCCAAAAACATGTCGAAAAAGTAGATATAATGAATTTAGTATTTTATTGTAGTTTAAAGGTTGGTAATTAGTCATAAGTGAATAAATAGATGAATGAAACTTGTTTTAGGTGAAAAGATTAAGTGTAGAGCGAAATATTTGGATTTCAAGTTGGTTGTGTTAAAGGTTTCAGCTGCATGAAAACATAGCTTATGCTTATGTTTTTTATTGCTTGTGGTGAGTCCTCAGCTGATTATTGAATGCATTGTTATGTGAATTGTTGTGTTGAAGTTCTGGATTTGATAAGACCCTCTATGAGTAGAGATAAAGGCAAGGAAAAGCTAGTTTAAGCTTTCAGCTTTTCGGCGAAAGAGTAATTGGTGAGTGTTTGGATAATTGCTTGTGGACATGATTCAATTCATTACTTGGGAATTTAGTAGTAGCCTAAACCCTTACTCTAAATTCTAAGTGTAAGCTTTCTCATACTTATGTTATCTTGTGAATTATGTACTTATGTGAATGTGAATATATGAATTGGGATGAGACATTATAGCATGTAATATGTGGGTATGATAACTATTGTGAAAGTGCAAATGTGTACATGTTATGTTTAGTGACAGTGTTTTATTAAAAATACAAATATGCAGTGATAGTGAACAAATAATCGGTAAGTGATATGTGTTTATTTCAAATATTTTAGTCTTGTGATCTTGAAACTGTTGGATATAGTTGGCATCCCATAGGATTATGAGTACTCACCTATATGTACAGCGATTTTGCGTATTGAGGCCTTGGGACATGTTAGAGGGATAAAGGAATGTGAGCTAAGCTTTATTCAATGGGACATGTGAGGGGAAATAAAGAGAGTGTTAGCTTTATGCTTCACTTTTGGGACATGTGAGGGGAAATAAAGAGAGTGTTAGCTTTAAGCTTCACTTTTGGGACATTTTTGACTCTGTGAGTCTATGTGGTGTGTTGGAGATCCATGTATCCGATGAGTGATGATAGATCTCACTTTTATGTTTCATAGCTCAAGTGTCAAATTATCTTAAATTATGAATATGTGTGTATTGTGATATGTATTAATATGACATGTGACCACTTTGCAATTTACTTATAAATATTTTTTTAAGTATTACGACATATGCTTGAATGTTATGTGATTAAATGAGTATTGCGATAAATGCTTGAATGTTATGTGATTATATGAGTATTGCGATATGTGCTTAAACGTTATGTAATTATATGAGTATTGTTGTATATGCTTAAAGGTTATGTGATTATATGTGTAATGTGATACATGCTTCATAGTGAATATGATTACTATATACATGAACTAGTAAATAATGCACGAGTAAATATAATATGACACTAGAGTTGGAACTGTTGATGCTGTGCTACATGGTTGTTTCGTTAATGCTTGATGAATTGTTTGCATGGTTGTTGTTCTAGGCATTCACTAATCTTGTTAAGCTCACCCACTCTTTTCTTAAACTATTGGAGATTAGTTGTCCGGTGTGAGCGGTGTGGTTTTCGACGGGTGATTCCAAGCAAATCCATTTCTGTGACTTCATAGGTGTTATTGGTATTTTTTTTATGTTTTGGGAACAAGGAAATGTGGTAGATTTGTTTATAGCCATGTTAACTTCTAGACATTTTGCTGGTTTTTGGTTCAGTTTATAAGGATTACATGTTATTGTTATGCTTGGGTTCATGAACATGAGGATGGATTGTCATTACTTGCTTGAACATGATTTTGCATTATTGAACTATAAATTAGGTCGTTGAATGATTATTTGTTGAAGTAATTGATGTATGATGTTTAGGAACTAAACTGGAATGGATTAATTGCTTATGTATGCTATACTTTTTAGGTCTAGAGCAGAGGTATCGATAATTCGGTTTTAAAATCAATACCTCTGTGTTTTGAAACATACAGAAAGTCAGAATAGAGATTTGGTATCAATACCTTTACTTTAGCATCAATACTCGAGGTTAAAATATCGATATTTCATCGCAGGTACCGATAATTTTTAAGACTTTGGCTTTTAAGTGAGAAACAAAATGCTAGTTTGGTATCATTTTTCCAGGTGGTACCGATACTAGTTAAAGAAAATAGCGATACTCTAGTATCAGTATTGATACATATGTGACAGTTTTGAGAATTTGTTAAATGGACCTTATGCATATTTAATTATTATTATAAGACTATTTGATGTATGGTTAGCATGTAACACTGATAACTAACAAGTATATTTGACTTAAAACCTATACGAATACTAAAATGGAAGATGTTTCGTTTAGAATGAACTTTTACTTGTTGTATATGACATGAGACGGTGGTGTGGCATACCGTGTTCGGGCTTCACGACCATGCTAGGTATAAGGTGTTATATGGGACATCTTTAGGGGAATGTTGTGATACCCTTAGGCTGTGTCGCAACATCAAAGGTAGTTTCGTGATTTCTCCATTCTGCTAATTATGTTGCGACATTGAGACCAATATCGATTTATTACACCTTCTAATGGTCTCCCACACACTTAAAATGGTCATTAGCTCACTTTTAGGCCTTATTCGACCCCTAAGGTTAATAAAAGACTCAGTTTGCATATTTTATTAACTTTAGGAAAACTTGCAAAAACATAATTAAAACCTAATGAAAATTTTTGCTTTCAAGCTCCTAAAGTGCAGAAATTGGTTTAATCTACTACACCGAATTACGGCAGATCAATAGATAGTGAATACCATATCATTCAAACTAGGTAAGTAAAGGATACCATATCATAAATAAAATTAGTATACAAACTAGATAGATAGATTAGTTTTGTGCTGTCAATACCAAATTAATTTATGTATCTTTTTTAGGAGAGTCCACAATTGGTCAACTGTACAAGTGCATGAATTATGGTGCCACTTGAGCTAGTTGTTCGATGGACGACATGTCGAAGCTTTATCAGAAGTTCCCTCAGCATTACCAATAATTAAGTTACTTCAACATGAAACTTTTAAGGCTTAATTGAAAAAAGGCCACTAAACTTTGCCATTTGTTTGATATAGGATAGGAAAAAAATATATATGTTAAAAGATAGATATAAGATATTTAGACAAAGAATGCACAAATGAAAAGGGTGTATTCATATTTATAAGTCAAGCCCCTCAAATCCTAATACTAAGATTAACTCAATCTAATGGTCTACATCGAACATTCTACATAATGTGATGTGAATCGTGATAATTTTTATAATTTATGAATGTCCGTTCTTGAAAACTAACTATTATCACGAAAAAGGCAAGCGCACCATATCAAACAGTAGTATAGCTTATGGCAAGACCTAGATGTCGAACCCAAAGGAACTAAAAGTACTAGTATTAACTTTCTTTTTATTATCTAGCCTAAAAATAAAGGGGTTTGTTTTATCTAATCTAATTACTAAACTAAGAATGCACAGAAAGTAAATTGGGGAAATAACTTTTGGGAAAACTGAATGATTTGGACAATACCCAAGACAAAAATCCACCTAGACTTCACTTGTTATTGACTCTAAATTAGATGATTTATTCATTTGACTTGATCCGTAGAAATCCCTAATTTATATTATTATCTCTCTCGAGACTAACAATGTCTAACCCTAGGTTGATTAATTGAAATCTTTTTCTAATTAAAACCCCTAGCGTTGCATTAACTCGATCTATGGATTCCTTTATTAGGTTTCACCCTAATCTGGCAAAATTATGTCACCCTATGTCTAGGCGTGTAATCAACTCTGCTTAATTATGCTAGATCTACTCTTAGACAGAGACTTTTGCTCCTCTGAATAAGCACTTCAATACTTGAATCAATATCTTGGAATATTAAAGCAAGACTTAAGAACTCATAATTAAGAACAAGTCAAATATTTATTATATAATTCAGAAAATAATAACAAGATCCGTCTTAGGTTTCATTCCCCTTAGGTATTTAAGGGATTTAGTTCATAAGTGTAAAAGAGAACATCTTAGAAGAATAATGATAACAAAACATAAAAAAAACCCAAAAACTCTTGAAAGAAATTGAAGGGAGATCTTCAGTCTTGAAGGATAATCCAGCTTTTGAGATGGATCAATCAGCTTTCTTCGAGTAATTTCTTGCCTCCTACTCCGTATGTCTTTTCTAGGTACCTCCTGGGGTGTTTATATAGGCTTTAGAATGCTTCAAAACCCTCAAGAGTGGCCTTTTCCGAATAGGACTATATTTGGGCTCGACAGGGACACGCCTGTGTGAGGTGGCTTAGGCCGTGTTGCAATCTTTTAAATAGACACGGGCGTGTGAACTACCCGTGTGAGGAAGTCCAGGCCGTGTTGATTTCATATGTCAGCCCATTTTCTCTGTTTTTAGCCCGTTTCTTGCTCTTTTTACTCTCCTATGCTCACCTAAGTATAAAACATGAAATTAAAGGGTTAAGAGCATCGAATTCACCAAATCTAAGGATAATTCATCCAAAAATATGCTAAGCATGGGATAAAAATATGTATAAATTACAGTTTATCAAATACCCCCACATTTAAGCGTTTGCTTGTCCTCAAGCAAAATCCTTAACTCACAATCAAAATAAATTCTTCTCAACTTATAATTCTCATCAATAGTGTCTCAAAATAATCCATAAGTAATCATACATTGAAAATTCAACTCAAAGAACATCAAAGTTTCAAACATTCCAAGTTGAGCATTTTATCACGAAAACATAGGTGTCTCCCCTCATCTAAGTAATCACATCCTCACTAAAGATTCACTCAAATCACTCAAGGTGTTTAAGGACAGGAAGTTTAGCACTCAAAAGTCAATATGAAAAGTTATTACCATAGGCTTGCGTGAAAATCAAATCTTCACCACTATATATTGAGATGATACATCAATCAAAAGGTCTTTAGAGGGTTGTAATGTGGCTTTGGTTAGGGGGTGTGGTCACAAGCTAAAAGAAAAGGTTAGAATCGAGATTGGATTGAAAAATTACCTAACTAGAAAAATACTAAAACTTGATAAATTACATTCCTAATTAGAAGATCCTAATTGAGCTTTTCTTCATGGGATAAGGAATTAAATATTTAAGCTAAAAAAAAAAACAAAGAATTACTACTAATATGTTTTTTTTTAAGAATAAGTAAAAAATAACATAGAACTTTACTAATTATCAAAAATAAAACATAGCTAAGCAATTTATTCAAATCAAATCTTGACAAAAATAGGGATCAAATTAATTGAGTGGATTTCAACAATAATGGGTTATGGGTTAGTATTGAGGGTAAATCAATGAATAGCTTGTTAGGCTCAAGGAGGTTCACTAAGGGTTAATTATGAGGGTAGACTTGTTATGGAGTAAGTGGGTTAAACCTAAGTGCCTTTATCATCTCGACATATCAAATCAAATGGTTGGTCTTGACATGCATAATCGAAGCAAGTTCTAGAATAACAAATCAATATTGACGCACTCATAGCAACAATAAAAGTGAGCGTGAAAGATATAATATATGCTCTAAACGCTCAAGATCTCACAAAAATTATGGCTCTTTTGATGTTAATCCTATGAAAAATCAACTTTTCATGCTTGATTCCTTAATTCCTTAAAGTTTAAATAGTCAATGCATAAATGCCTATGTTTTAATTCAAGACATAGCAATAAGAATCATAATCGAAGCAAATTCTAGAATAACAAATCAATATTGACGCACTCATAGCAACAATAAAAGTGAGCATGAAAGATATAATATATGCTCTAAAGGCTCAAGATCTCACAAAAATTATGGCTCTTTTCATGTTAATCCTGTGAATTTCAACTCAAGATAATACCTAAACTTGGGGAAACAACCTAAAATTTTTTTTATTCTCAAAAATCAACTTTTCATGCTTGATTCCTTAATTCCTTAAAGTTTAAACAGTCAATGCATAAATGCCTATGTTTTAATTCAAGGCATAGCAATAAGAATCATAAATTAATCAAAATTCATTATAATAGTGATATGAGTGATTCACGTGAAAATCAAACAAAATTCAGGGATTTTTCTGATAATGATATAAATAACCCCCCCACACTTAAGATGTACATTGTCCTCAATTTACAAAGATAGATTTACTGAAAAATATAGATATAAAATCATAAGATAGGGAGAGAAGTGAAACTTCTTGAATGTTAAATGGAATCCTTGAATTGGATTTATGGTGAGTAGTCGGCTAAGGCAAGTGTGAGTGATACGTGATACTCGCGACAGGTTTTAAAAATTTATAATTAAGCGTTCTTGAAACTAACTATTATCACGATAAAGGCAAGTGTACCTATCGAACAGTAGTATAGCTTTAGCAAGACCGGATTTGTAACACCCCTTACCCGTATCCGTCGCCGGAACAGGGTACGAGGTATTAACAAATTATAGTATATACTATTAAATAAAACCCAACAAAAATATGGCGTGCAATTTGATCATGAATCATTATAACATATGCCATTAACAATACAAACCAATTTCAAAGGCTTCGTACAAAATGATTAGTTTGATACTATAATTAGTATTTTAAACCTAGACAATTATGACACATAACAAAATAACTAAGTCGCTATACATGCCATATTTCAAAATGTTGAGTTCAAATACCAAGAGTATTGATAGTGCAGGCGAGATCTTCAACGATCTCTAACTCCACGTGCTAATGGATGACACTATAAGACAAAGGAGAGAAAAGAAAGTAAGCTTATAGCTTAGTAAGTAAGTATATAAATAACAAATAAGGAATCTAATATGTTTACAACATAACTCAATTATATCATATTTTTAATTTTACTATTTACTATGATTTGATCAAGCTGTCCCTCCTGCGTCATAATCACTAAATAAATCATAACTCGAGTTACGAAACTCAAAATTCAAATCCGTAAAATTTCCCTGAATCTAGACTCATAAAAATTCTTACTAATTGTTTTCTATAATTTTTGGTTCAGCCAATTAGTACAGTTTATTAGTTAAAGTTTCCCCTATTACACAGCTCAACTGATCTGACCTCTGTTCACTACGAATTGAATTTCTCTCAGCACACAATTCAAATAACCATGAAACCTGTTTCATTTAAAACTAGAATCAATAAGGAATTTATGAATATAAACTATATTTCTTAATTTGTTTTTTAAAATTTTTAATGATTTTTAAAAGTTGGAACAGGGGATCACATAGTCATCCTGAGCAAGTCACACACAATTGTAAATATCTCAAAATATAGAATTCCTTTGCTTGCTCTGTTTCTTTTATATGAAAACAGACTCATTAATATTTAATTTCACATCTCATTCAACCTTTAATTAAATTCTTTCTATTTTTGGTGATTTTTCAAATTCACATCACTGCTATTATCCAAAACAGTTTTAATGCTAATTTCACTCTTTCACACATTCTTTGTACTAACCTCATTTTAACTATATATATATATATATATATATATATATATATATATATATATCACAAATCATTTTCACCATATTTCATACATCACAAGTATAGGCCCATGACTACAATATCACCACAAAGCCATCCCGTTGAACAATTCGAATTAATCCTCGATACTTGATGGTTTCAGCACACAGCCCCACCATCATATTTCATTTAATTCGGCTCTCTTGTACACATGGTGAACACTTAGTACCACTCATGTGACCTAGCTAATTTGTCTCGTAGCTCTCTTGTCTACATGGTGTCCTTCACTTGGAATCACGCATGCGACCTAGCTACATTTATCTCTCACGTAGCTCTCTTGTCTACATGAGATACATCCCGTATCACACATGTGACCTAGCTACTACATAATATCTCGTAGCTTTCTTGTACACATGATGTGCACTCAGCACCATACATGTGACCTAGCTACGCTCCCTCTATTTTATTCGATCTTTCCAAATGTTCAACCGGGATCTCTCTCTATTACTTATTTCCATTCTTCCAATAGTCGATTTATACTTCAATATCAGCTAGTATATATATAATAGGCTGAAATATAAGAATGTAAATGAAATTAATGTATTATTTACATACAAACTTACCTCAGTGCAAAATATGGGAATTTTGCAATTTAGTCCAAAACTTTCTCCTTCCCCCGTTCGAGGTCGATTCCACGCCTTTCTTGATCTATAACAACATATTTAGCTCATTTAACACTCAAACTATTTATTTTAATCCAAAAATCATATTATACAAAAATTACATTTTTGCCCCCTAACTTTTACAAAATTACGATTTTTCCCCAAGGCTCGAAATTTAATTTCAGCCCTTATTCTTATGTTTAATGACCTACTGATCATTTTCTCTTCTATGGCAACATCAAATTCTCACTCTAACACATAGTTATGAACAATAGGTATTTTTATCGATTATCTTGCTTTTGCTCGTTTTCGTTAAAAATCGCTTAGAAAAGATCGTTCTCCTAACTTCAAACATTCATATTCTACCATCAAACAACAAAATACATGCCTATCATTCATGGGTAAATTTTTAAACATAAACCCTAACTCGAAATAATGGTAGAAATATGTAAACCGAGCTACGAGGATTTCAAAATTGTGAAGAACATTAAAAACAGTGCTTGAAATCACTTACCATGAAGCTTGAAATTTGAAGAAACCCTAGCTATGGAGGAGAGAAAATTTCGGCAGCAACTAGTGAAGATGATGACCAATTTTGTGTTATTTTTCCCATTTTATTTCATTTAATATACAAATGACCAAAATGCCCTTACTACTAAACTTTCCAAAAATTCCCTCCATGTCCAACTTTTGTCCATAACTTAGAAATGGGTCAAATTGCTATTTAAGACCTCCTAGTTAATATCCCAAAGCAATTTCATACTAAAAACTTCTAAAACACGAGTTTTACAAATTATTCAGTTTAGTCCCTAATCTCAACTTAAACGCTCAATGCATAGAATTTCATCATGAAATTTTTACAAAATCATGAAATCATATCATAAACCCCAAAATAATTATAAAACAATTATTTTTATCTCGAATTTGTGGTCACAAAATCACTATTCCGATTAGGCCCTAATTCGGGTGGTCACAATTCTCCCCTTTAGAGATTTTCGTCCGAAAATCTTCCAGTAAGAGGTTCGGTCTTGTTTCCTCATAGCTTCCTCGGGTTCCCACGTAGCCTCTTCTATCCCATGTCCGTGCCACAATACTTTCACTAAGGCTATACTTTTATTTCTTAACTGTTTAATTTCCGAGCCAAAATCTTTATTGGTTTCTCCTCATAGGTCATATCCGGTGAATCTCAATTTCATTGGAGAAATCACATGTGAAGGATCGAACGATAACGTCGCAACATTGATACATGAAACACGTTATGAATTCTTTCTAACTCTGCCGGTAAGGCTAACCGATATGCCACTGGTCCAATCCTCTCAGTAATCTCGTACAGCCGAATAAAATGCGGACTCAACTTGCCTTTTCGGCTAAATCTCAGAATCTTTTTCCATGGTGACACCTTCAAGAACACTTTATCACCCACCTGAAATTCAATCTCTTTTCTTTTTAAATCTACATATGACTTTTGTCGATCTGAAGTAGCTTTCAAGCAATCCCGAATTGCTTTTATTTTCTCTTCGGTTTCTTTAACTAGATCAACTCCGTGAATCTGTTTCTCACTAAGTTCAGTCCAATATAAAGGAGTCCGACACTTGCGACCATACAAGGCTTCGTACGGTGCCATTTGTATACTTGACTGATAACTGTTATTGTAGGCAAATTCAATCAAAGATAGATATTTCTTCCAACTACCTCCAAATTCTAATACACAGCATCTAAGCATATCCTCGAGTACTTGGATTACTCTTTCCGGCTGACCATCTGTTTATGGATGAAACGCGGTACTAAAGTTCAATTTTGTACCCAAAGCTTCTTGTAACTTTTTCCAAAATCTCGAGGTAAATCTCGGATCTCTATCTGATATTATAGACATAGGTACTCCGTGCAACCTCACAATTTCAGCAATATATAATTCAACTAATTTATCAAGTGAGTAATCGGTACGTATTGGTATAAAGTGGGCTGACTTTGTTAATCTATCAACCACTACCCAGACAGCATCCTTCTTTTTAGGAGTCAAAGGCAAACTGGTTACAAAATCCATGGTAATCTTGTCCTATTTTCACTCGGCACCATTACGGTTGAAGTAGTCCTGAAGGCACTTGATGTTCAACTTTTACTTGTTGATGATCAAACACTTGGTTACAAATTCGAAATGTCCCTTTTCATACCGCCACCAATACAACTTCTTTAAATCATTATACATTTTTGTGCTACCGTGGTGAACGATAAATGACCACCAGACGCCTCATGTAATATTTTACGAATCAATTCATCGTTTTTCGGTACACATATCCTATCTCGAAACATCAAGCGATCGTCGGTCCAACTCGAAAATCGAGTCGTAACTCGATTCGCATTGAGTTCTCTTAGTTCGCAACTCACTATCGTTCTTTTGAGCATCACAAATCATTTGGAGAAATAACGGTTTAGCCCTCATCTCTGCTAAGATTGACCCATCATCGACAATGCTAACCCCGTATTCATGGCTCTCAAAGTAAAAGAAATTTCTGCTCAAGGCGTCAAGAACTACATTTGCTTTTCCGGATGATAATCAATCACTAGCTCATAATCCTTTAATAATTCAAGCCATCTCATTGTCATGATTCAAATCCTTTTGATTCATCAAATACTTCAAACTTTTGTGATCGGTAAAAATTTGGCATTTTCACCATACAAATAATGTCGCCAAATCTTCAAGGCAAAGACAATGGCGGCCAATTCCAAATCATGTGTAGGATAGTTCTTCTCATACGGTTTTAACTGTCTCGAAGCATAAGCTACCACTTTACCCTCTTGCATCAACACACATCCAAGGCACATCAATGATGCATCACTATAAATTACTGAACTCCTTTCTGGCTCGGATTGTACTAAAATTGGTGCTTCATCAATCGTGCTTTCAACTTTTCAAAACTCTGCTGACATTTATCAGTCCATTCAAACTTAACATTCTTTTGCAACAACTTAGTCATAGGAGAGGCAATCATCGAAAATCCCTCAACAAAATGTCTATAATACCCAGCCAAGCCTAAAAAGCTTCTAACCTCGGATACATTCTTTGGCGGTTTCCAATCAACGATCGCAGAAATCTTGCTTAGATCCACCCAAATACCATCACCTGAGACTATATGTCCCAAAAATCTGACTTCACGAAGCCAGAACTCACTTTTACTAAACTTAGCAAATAGTTTCTTTTCTCTCAAGATCTGCAATATGGTTCTCAAGTGTTCGGCATGTTCAGACTCATCCCGGGAATAAATTAGAATGTTATCTATAAGCACTACTACAAACTTATCCAAATATGGCCGAAAGATCCGGTTCATCAAGTTCATAAATATAGCTGGAGCATTTGTTAAGCCGAAAGGCATCACAAAAAACTCATAATGTCCATACCTTGTCCTAAAGGCAGTTTTCGGCACATCCGACTCCTTAACTCTCAACTGGTAGTAACCAGACCTCTAATCGATCTTTGAAAACACTATGGCCCCCTTTAACTGATCGAATAAATCATCAATCCTCGGCAATGGGTACTTGTTCTTTATAGTCACCTTATTAAGCTGACGGTAATCAATGCAAAGTCTCATTGAATCATCCTTCTTCTTTACAAACAATACAGGAGCACCCCAGGGAGAGAAACTCGGTCTCACAAATCCCTTATCTGTTAACTCTTGTAACTGAGCCTTCAATTCTTTTAATTCCGTCGGAGCCATTCTATATGGAGCAACCAAGATCGGTGCAATACCCGGTAACAAATCAATGGAAAACTCTATCTCTCTGTTCGGAGGCAACCCAGGCAATTCCTCTGGAAATACATCTGGAAATTCACAGACTATCGGTACTGATTCAAACTTCAATTGAGGCAACTCAGTATTCATTACATAAGCCAGATAAGCTTCACACCCTTTCCTCATGTATTTCTGTGCAGACATGTGCAAAATCACCATAGGCAATTTATTTGATTCATCTGTTTCAACCCACAGAATTTCTCCATTTTCACATTTCAACTCTAGTGTTTTTTTGTTTACAATCTACCTTGGCATCATACAATGTCAACCAGTCCATTCCCAAAATAACGTCAAACTCATCAAATGGTAACAGCAGCAGATTAGCTAGAAAACAGTGACCTTGAATCATTAATGGGCAATTCTTGCAAACCTTGTCAACTAGCACATATTGGCCTAAGGGGTTCGACACTTTAATCGTAAACTCAGTAAACTCAACAGGCAACTTTTATTAGATACTAAATTCATGCAAATATAGGAATGAGTGGACCCAGGATCAATCAATGTAATAACAATAGTATCATAGAGAGAAAATGTACTAGTAATAACATCGGGAGATGATGCATCTTCTCGGGCACGTATAGCATAAGCTCTAGCAAGCGCTCTAGCTTCTGATCTCGCCGCTGAATCTTTCATCGCAGTTTTACTGCTAGTCTCACCTCCAGTATTTCTCGGTGGTCTACCTCTGCTAGCAGTGGTATTCTGTCTAGCACTCTGAAATATTTCTTCTTTAACTTTCTCCGGACAGTCTCTAATAAAATTTTCGCGAGAATCGCACCTCAAACAAGCTCGCTCGTTTCCCCAACACTCACTATAATGTTGCCTGCCATATTGCTGACACTTGGGCTTTCTAGGTCGTACATTACCCACACTTGCCACCGAAGTAGCTTGAGCTTTAGACCTCAAATATGCTCTACCACGATCTCTGTGTGAATCCCCAGTTGAAACTGTCATTCGAGGGTTTGTCTCTTTGGACCTCTTTGATTGAGATTGAAATGACTTGCTTATCGGCCTTTTTCTGGCATCTCGAGCCTCAATAGCAGCTTTTCTTCTTCTTTGTACAATTCTTCGGCTTTAAGAGATCGGTCAACCAATACTACAAATTCTTTCAACTCCAAAATTCCCACAAGCACTTTAATGTCTTCATTTAGCCCATCCTCAAACGTTCTGCACATAATGGCTTTGGTGGACACACATTCTTGGGCATACTTGCTGAGTCTTACAAATTCGCGTTCATACTCTGCCATAGACATCTTGACCTGCTTCAATTCAAGGAACTCCTTCCGTTTTTTATCAATAAATAGCTGACTTATGTATTTCTTTCTGAATTCTTCCTGGAAGAAATCCCAAGTAACTCTTTCTTTTGGCACCACTGCCAGTGGTAGGCCGAATCTCTCAAAAGTGATACAGCACACTTTAAGCACTCCTCGGGTGTACATGAGAGCTCATCAAATACACGGGTAGAATTTTCAAGCCAGAACTCTGCTTTCTCAATATCATCATCGATCTTTGCTCTAAACTCTTTGGCCCCTTGTTTCCGAATCTTGTCAACTGGAGGCTTGTTCATTCTTACCAAATCTATGCCTTGGCTGACTCACAGAATCGTCGAGGTATGGGAGGGGTGGAGGAGGTTGAGCATTTGGATTTGCTCGAATAAACTCGATATACCAATTGTTCATCATTTGGAGAAAGGCATCCCAAGCCTCATCTCCTGTCTCAATGTCTCAGTCTACTTTCCACAGTAGCGCATCCCTTGTGCGGAGCCACAGAGCATTACTAAAGATTATCATCAGCCGCAGTTCCTTCAGGATCCATTATTATATTAAAACAAAACACAGTTTAGAATAATCAAGAGTCACCACACTATCACAATATTTTTATGGCATGTATAGCTAGACTTTTACACACACTTTATTAGTCCGAGAACCGACTAAACCATAGCTCTGATACCACTAAATGTAACACCCCTTACCCGTATCCGTCATTTGGAGCAGTGCGAGGTATTAACAAATTATAGTATATACTATTAAATAAAACCCAACAAAAATATGGCATGTAATTTGATCATGAATCATTATAGCATATGCCATTAACAATACAAACCAATTTCAAAGGCTTCGTACAAAATGATTAGTTTGATACTATAATTAGTATTTTAAATCTAGACAATTATGACACGTAACAAAATAACTAAGTCTGCTATACATACCATATTTCAAAATGTTGAGTTCAAATACCAAGAGTATTGATAGTGCGGGCGGATCTTCAACAATCTCTAACTCCTATGCTAGCTGAATGACACTATAAGACAAAGGAAAGAAAAGAAAGTAAGCTTATAGCTTAGTAAGTAAGTATATAAATAACAAATGAGGAATCTAATATGTTTACAACATAACTCAATTATATCATATTTTTAATTTTACTATTTACTCCGATTTGATCAAGTTGTCCCTCCTGCGTCATGATCACTAAATAAATCATAAAACTTCTTACTAATTATTTTCTAGAATTTTTGGTTTATCCAATTAGTACAGTTTATTAGTTAAATTTTTCCCTGTTACATAGCTCAACTGATCTGACCCCTGTTCACTACGAATTGAATTTCTCTCAGCACACAATTCAAAAAACCATGAAACCTGTTTCATTTAAAACTAGAATCAATAAGGAATTAAGGCATATAAATATATTTCTTAATTTGTTTTGTACAATTTTTACTTATTTTTCAAAGTTGGAACAGGGGATCACATAGTCATCTTGAGCAAGTTACACACAATTGTAAATATCTCAAAATATAGAATTCCTTTGCTTGCTCTGCTTCTTTTATATGAAAATAGGCTCATTAAGCTTTAATTTCGAATCTTATTCAACCTCTAATTAAATTCCTTCTGTTTTTGGTGATTTTTCAAAATCACCGTCACTGCTACTGTCCAAAACAGTTTTAATGCTAATTTCACTCTTTCACACATTCTTTGTACTAACATCATTTTAACTTATATATATATATATATATAATATATCACAAATCATTTTCACCACATTTCATACATCACAAGTATAGGCCCATGACTACAATATCACCACAAAGCCATCCCGTTGAACAATTCGAATTAATCCTCGATACTTGATGGTTTCAGCACACAACCCCACCATCATATTTCATTTAATTCGGCTCTCTTGTACACATGGTGAACACTTAGTACCACTCATGCGACCTAGCCAATTTGTCTCGTAGCTCTCTTGTCTACATGGTGTCCTTCACTTGGAATCACGCATGCGACCTAGTTACATTTATCTCTCACGTAGCTCTCTTGTCTACATAGGATACATTCCGTATCACACATGTGACCTAGCTACTACATAATATCTCGTAGTTTTCTTGTACACATGATGTGCACTCAACACCATACATGTGACCTAGCTACGCTCCCTCTATTTTATTCGATCTTTCCGAATGTTCAACCGGGATCTCTCTCTATTACTTATTTCCATTCCTCCAATAGTCGATTTATACTTCAACATCAGCTAGTATATATATATATATATATATAATAGGCTGAAATATAAGAATGTAAATGAAATTAATATATTATTTACATACAAACTTACCTCGGTGCAAAATATGGGAATTTTGCAATTTAGTCCAAAACTTTCTCCTTCCCCCGTTCGAGGTCGATTCCACGCCTTTCTTGATCTATAACAACATATTTAGCTCATTTAACACTCGAACTATTTATTTTAATCCAAAAATCATATTATACAAAAATTACATTTTTGCCCCCTAACTTTTACAAAATTACAATTTTTCCCCAAGGCTCGGAAATTTAATTTCAACCCTTATTCTTATGTTTAATGACCTACTGATCATTTTTCTCTTCTATGGAAACATCAAATTCTCACTCTAACACATAGTTATGAACAATAGGTATTTTTATCGATTATGCCATTTTGCTTGTTTTCGTTAAAAATCGCTTAGAAAAGATCGTTCTCCTAACTTCGAACATTCATATTCTACCATAAAACAACAAAATACATGCCTATCATTCATGGGTAAATTTTTAAACATAAACCCTAACTCAAAATGATGGTAGAAATAGGTAAACCGAGCTACGAGGATTTCAAAATTGTGAAGAACATTAAAAACGGGGCTTGAAATCACTTACTATGAAGCTTGGAAGTTGAAGAAACCCTAGATATGGAGGAGAGCAAATTTCGGCAGCAACTAGTGAAGATGATGACCAATTTTGTGTTATTTTTCCCATTTTATTTCATTTAATATACAAATAACCAAAATGCCCTTACTACTAAACTTTCCAAAAATTCCCTCTATGTCCAACTTTTGTCCATAACTTAGAAATGGTTCAAATTTCTATTTAAGACCTCCTAGTTAATATCCCTAAGCAATTTCATACTAAAAACTTCTAAAACACGAGTTTTACAATTTATTCGGTTTAGTCCCTAATCTCAACTTAAGCGCTCAATGCATAGAATTTCATCATGAAATTTTCACGAAATCATGAAATCATATCATAAACCCCAAAATAATTATAAAACAATTATTTCTATCTCAGATTTGTGGTCACGAAACCACTATTCCGATTAGGCCCTAATTCGGGTTGTCACAGGATTGTCGAAAGCAAAGGAACCAAGAGTACTAGTAATTACTTTGTTTTTATTATCTAGCCTAAAAATTAAGGAATTTGTTTATCTAAATTAATTAACTAAAACTAAGAGTGCACAGAGAGAAATTGGGAAAAAGCTTTTGGGAAAATTCAATTGATTAAGACAATACCCAAGGAAAAATCCACCTAGACTTCACTTGTTATTTGACTCTGAACCAGACGATTTATTCATTTGACTTGATCCGTAGAAATCCCTAAGTTATATTATTATCTCTCTCGAGACTAATAACATCTAACCCTAGGTTGATTAATTAAAATCTCTTTCTAATTAACACCTAGTGTTGCATTAACTCAATCTATGGATCCCCTTATTAGGTTTCACCCTAATCTGGAAAAATCTTATCACCCTATCTCTAGGCGTGCAATCAACTCCGCTTAATTATGACAAATTTACTCTTAGACAGGGTCTATTCCTCCTCTGAATAAGAGCATTAACTCGAATCAATATCCTGGAATATTAAAATAAGAATTAAGAACGCATAATTAAGAACAAGTCAAATATTTATCATACAATTCAGATAATAATAACAAGATCCGTCTTAGGTTTCATTCCCCTTGGGTATTTAGGGGGTTTAGTTCATAATTATAGAAGAAAACATCTCAGAAGAATAATGAATACAAAACATAAAGAAAACCCAAAACCCTTGAATGGAAATTGAAGGGAGATCTTCAGTCTCGATGATGAATCCGGCTTCTGAGATGGACCAATCAGCTTCCTTTGAGTAATTCCTTGCCTCCTACTCTACGTCCCTCTTCCTAAGTGCCTCATCAGGTGTTTAAATAGGCTTCAGAATGCCTCAGAGCCTTCAAAATTGACCTTTTCCAAATTGGGTTATACTTGGGCTCGGTAGGGACACGCCCGTGTGCGATTACTCCGGCCTGTGGTCAAGGCTGTTGAATAGGCACGGGCGTGTAGTCTACCCGTGTAAGTCATGCTTCGATCTTGCCAAAGGGACACGGCCGTGTGACACGCCAGTGTGAGGAAGTCCAGGCCGTGTTGATTTCCCATGTGGGTCTATTTTTTCCATTTTCGGCCCGTTTCTCGCTCTTTTTACTCTCCTATGCTCACCTAAGTACAAAACATGAAATTAAAGAATTAGGAGCATTGAATTCACTAAATCTAAGGAGAAACCCTCCATAAATGTGCTAAGCATGGGATAAAAACATGTATAAATTACGGTTTATCAAATACCCCCACACTTAAGCGTTTGCTTGTCCTCAAGCAAAATCCTCAACTCACAATCAAAATAAAATCTTCTTAATTTATAATCCCTATCAATAATATCTCAAAATAATCCATAAGTATTCATACATTGAAAATTCAACTAAAAGTACATCAAAGTTTCAAACATTCCAAGTTGAGTATTTTATCAGGAAAACATAGGTGTCTCCCCTTATCTAAGTGATTACCTTTGATCAAAATATCACAAAGTTTAACATCCTCACTAAAGACTCACTCAAATCACTCAAGGTGTTTAAGGACATCAATTAAAGCACTTATTAGTCAATATGAAAAGCTATTGCCATAGGCTTGCTTGAAAATCAAATCTCCACCGCTATAAATTGAGCTGATACATCAATCAAAAAGGTCTTTTAGAGAGTTGTAATGTGGCTTTGGTTAGGGGGTGTGGTCACAGGCTGAAAAAAAAGTTGGAATCGAAATTGAATTGAAGAAATCACCTAACTAGAAAAATAACTAGTTATTAGCTGAATACAAGTGAGCTTCTTCTCAGAATATGGAATTAACACTCAAGCTCAAAAATGGCGAATTACTACTAATATGTATGTAAGTGTTTTTTTTTAGAACAAGTCAAATGGCATAGAACTTAATTATTGCAACGAAGAATAAAACATAGCTAAGCAATTAATTCAAATCAAATCTTGACAAAAATAGGGATCAAATTAGGGGATTTCAACAATAATGGGTTATGGGTTAATATTGAGGGTAAATCAATTAGTGGCTTGTTTGGCTCAAAGGGGTTCACTAAGGGTTAATTATGAAGGTATGCTTTTGTGGAGTGAGTGGGTTAAACCTAAGTTCCTTTATCATCTCGACATATCAAATCAAATGGTGTGGTCTTGACATGCATATTCAAGCAAGTTCTAGAATAACAAATCAATATTGACACACTCATAATAAAAATGAGCATGAAAGAAATAACATATGCTCTAAAGGCTCAAGATCTCACAAAAATTATGGCTTTTTGATGTTTAAACTTTTGAATTTCAACTCAAGATAATACCTAAACTTAGGGAAGCAACCTAAAAGTTTTTAATTCTTCAAAAATCAACTTATCATGCTTGATTCCCTAATGTCTTAAAGTTTAAACAATCAATGCATAAATGCCTATGTTTTAATTCAAGACATATCAATAAAAATTATAAATTAATTAAAATTCATTCTAATGGTGATATGAGTGATTCACGTGAGAATAAAACAAAATTCAGGGATTTTTAATGATGAAATAAAAGACCCTTAACACTTAAGATGTACATTTCCTTCAATGTACAAAGATGGATATATTGAAAAATATAGATATATAATCATAAGATAGGGAGAAAGGTAAAACTTCCTGAACGATGAATGAACTCCTTGAATTGGAGTTATGGAGAATAATCGGCCAAGACAATGATAAGAGTGGAGGAAGATACTCCGGTGGTGGTGGTCGGGCAGGACTTGGTAGTCGTGGAGAACTTTTGCCATTGGAGTTTCAAGTTTCTAAGTAATAGTGAGCTTCGGAGCTCCTTATAACTGTGATAGAATCAAGAACTTGTTAGGAAATATAAAGAAGCATAATTACTCGTAAAAAAATAGCCGAATAAAAATTATAAAATCTCAAGATAAAATCGTATTAAAAGGAAAAAAGTAGTTTCAAAAAAATAAAGATAAAAAATAAAATAAAAATAGGAGTTTATAAAGAAATTGGGGCACACGGCCGTGGGGCAGCCCGTGTGCCCTCATTTCAGCCCGTGCATTTCGTGGTTTTCGAAATTGGGCACATTGGTGTACACGATCGTGTCAATCTTCATTCACTTCTCCCAGCCCCGTGTATGCAGGCGCACGCCCGTGTTATTTTCACAGGCTCGACCACGGTCGGTGAGCACGGTCGGTGGGCACGGTCGTGTCGCACGCCCATGTTATTTTGGCAGGATTGCCCACGGCCATGTCGCACGGCCGTGGCAACTTATCGGATCCCATGTTGGGGAAACATTTTTGCTCTGTTTTCACACGGCCGTATCGCACAGCCGTATTTCCTCTGGTGGTATGTGCATGGATTACGGCACGCCGTGTGCCTAGTTGTGTGGTTTTGGAAATCCTATATGCAATGACTCGGTTAGTAAATTAAATGTTAAAGACTAAAATTTAAAGAAGTTGACACCGTTAGTACTTGGGTTGCCTCCCGAGTAGCGCCTGTTTATAGTCTAAGCTCGACTCTACCATGTGGGTATATTCAGGTAACTTCATGGAGCCGTAGCTCCTCTTTATCATCTTTGAAATTCTCACCGTTAGAAATTTTGAGACGATGTCCATTTACCTTAAAAGTGCCTTGTGATGGATGACTTACCTCTACTGTGCCATATGGAAACACAGTTTGAACTACAAAAGGACCTGACCATCGTGATTTAAACTTTCCAGGAAACAATTTGAGCCTCGAGTTATATAACAGGACAAGATCTCCAACTTCAAATTGCCTTCGTTGCTTTAAACGGCCGTTGTGACTGCGCTTTGTCGCTTCCTTGTATAGGCACGAATTTTCATATGCATTGGCTCGCCACTCATCTAAGTCGTTCAACAGCATCAACCTGTTTTCACCTGATCTTTGACATTTGTCACAAGAAGTAACATACCTGTTGGCATCTTTGAATAGAGTGGGCCAATAAAAACCTGATTCCAGGACTTTATGTACGGTCTTATTTCCACCGTAATGTCCTCCAGTCGGTCCTGAGTGGTAATGTTCCAAGATTTTCAATGCTTCTGTCCTTGTAACGCATCTTCTAATGATTTGATCTGCACATTTACGGAAAAGAAAAGGGTCTTCCCAGAAGTGTTTTTCATAGCAGTGAAGAATCAATTTTTTTGCTGATGTGTTAACCCTTTTGGGATAATGTTAGCGGCTAAAAAATTTGCAATATCTGCAAACCAAGGTACCTCAGAATCAGATATAGCAAAAAATTGTTCTTCAGGGAATGAATCATTTATTTCAATGTCATCTGGCTTTTTGGTACTTGAGTTTTCAAGCCTGGAGAGATGGTCAGCCGCGAGATTTTCAGCTCCTTTCTTATCCTTAATCTCCAAGTCAAATTCCTGCAATAATAAGATCCATCAAATGAGTCGAGGTTTTGCATCAGTTTTAGTCAAAAAGTGGTGAAGAGTGGAATGGTCAGTATAAATGACAACTTTAGACAATATTGAATATGACCTAAATTTATTGAATGCAAAAACCAAAGTTAGTAGCTCTTTCTCCGTAGTGGTGTAGTTTTTTTGTGCGGCTGTCAAAGTTCTGCTAGCATAATAGATAGGTTGAAAATGTTTATCTCTTCACTGTCCCAAAACTACACCTACTATAAAATCACTTGCATCGCACATTAGTTCAAAAGGTGAATTCCAATCAGATACAATTATAATTGGAGCTTTAGTCAGTTTATCCTTTAAAGTATTAAATGCTTCTAAACACTCCTGATCGAAATTAAAAGCCACATCTTTTTCTAGTAGTTTAGTCAAAGGCTTAGCTATTTTAGAAAAGTCTTTATTAAATCTTCTATAAAACCCAGCATGTTCTAAAAAAACTTCTAATAGCCTTAACCGAATTAGGGGGAGGTAGTTTTTCAATGGTTTCAATTTTAGATTTATCAACCTCAATCCCTCTACTAGAAATTTTATGACCTAACACAAAACCTTCTTGAACCATAAAGTGAATTTTTCCCAGTTAAGCACAAGGTTTGTTCCTCACATCTTATTAACACTCGTTTTAAATTTTTGAGGCAGAGATGGAAAGAGTTACCGAAAACTGAGAAATCATCCATAAATACCTCCATGACGTCTTCTACGAGTTCGTAAAAAATGGCCATCATGCAGCGCTGAAAAGTAGCAAGAGCATTACATAATCCAAAAGGCATTTTACGATAAGCAAACATACTGTATGGACATGTAAATACCATCTTTTCTTGATCCTCAAGAGCTACTGGGATTTGGAAATAGCCAGAGAGTCCGTCTAAAAAGCAGTAGTACATGTGCCCTGACAATCTTTCCAAAATTTGGTCAATGAATGGAAGGGGGAAGTGTTTTTTCTTGTGGCATCATTTAGCTTCCTATAATCAATGCACACTCTCTAACCTGTGACTGTCCTTATTGGGATTAATTTATTCTTCTCATTGGCTACAACAGTCATGCCTCTTTTTTTAGGAATAACCTGCACTGGACTCAACCAAGAACTGTCAGAAATAGGATAAATAATTTCAGCATCTAAGAATTTAATTACCTCAGCTTTAACAACTTCCTTCATGTTGGGGTTCAGTTGTCTTTGGGCTTACACGCATGGTTTATATTCATCTTCCATTAAAAATTTGTGGGTGCAAAAAGAAGGGCTGATCCCTTTAATGTCAGAAATTTTCCAAGCTATGGCCCTTTTATGCTCTCTTAATACTTGGAGTCATTCCAAATTCTCCTTGGGTTGCAAGTTGGATGCAATAATTACCGGTAATGTAGAATTATTTCCAAGGAATGCATATTCCAAGTGATTCAGCAATTGTTTAAGTTCTAGTTTGGAAGGTTCTTCAATAGAGGGTTTTTGCTTAAGTTCATCTTTTACCTTAATTCCCTCATATTCTGCTAGGTTTGGGGAGGTTTCATTGGAGTTTAGTTAGGTTCCTTCCACAGAATCATCATCCACCCCCTCTCCTTGGGCGAGACACAGTTCCATCGTGTCTTTATGTATGATTTCCTGAAAAGAATCTTGAGTGGCATGATCAATAGAGTCGATAAAATAACATGAGTCATCCTGTTCCCTAGAAAATCTCATGGCATCATAAATTTTAAAAATAATCTCTTCATCACCTACTCTAAGTACCAATTTACCATCATGCACATCAATTACAGCCCTAGCAGTGGCAAAAAATGGCTTACCTAAGATTAAAGGCACCTCAACATCTTCATTCATGTCAAGCACAACGACATCAACATGGAATATAAATTTATCTACTTTTACAAGTACGTCCTCTATAATTCCCCTAGGATATTTAACAGATCTATCAGCTAATTGAATACTCATCCTAGTGGGTTCAGGTTCCCCAAGACCAAGTTGTTTAAACATTTTATATGGCATTAAATTAATACTGGCGCCTAAATCAGCTAGTGCTTTATCAACATTCAAACTACCAATTAAGTAGGGAATAGTAAAACTTCCTGGATCTTTCAGTTTAGTTGGCAGTTTATTTTGGAGTATGGCTGAGCACTCCTCATTAAGTTTCACTGTAGATAAGTCTTCAAACTTCCTTTTGTTTGTTAGAAGCTCCTTTAAAAATTTTACATATGTAGGCATCTGCGATATAGCTTCAACAAAAGGTAAGTTAATATGCAGTTGTTTAAAAATTTCAAGAAATTTACCGAATTGTACATCCATGCAGTCTTTTTTCAACTTTACTGGGTATGGGATTGGTGGTTTATATTGTTTTGGCATTAGATTGTCATTGTTTTCGGGTTCGACCTCCTTTCTATCATGTTCTTGTGGTGGCTTCTTTTCAGATTCAGCTAACACTTTCCCACTCCTTAGTGTAACTGCTTTCACGTGCTCTTTTGGGTTGGGTTCAGTGTTACTAGGTAGACTTCCTAGTGGTCTTTCAGAAATTAGTTTGGCGAGCCATCCCATCTGAGTTTCGAGCCCTTGAATCGACACTTGTTGATTTTTAAGTGTTGTCTCGGTATTCTGAAAATGAGTTTCTGACACCGAGATAAATTTTGTTAGCATCTCCTCAAGGTTTGGCTTTTTCTCTTGTTGGTAGGGTGGTTGTTAGAAGCCTGGAGGTGGTGGTCTCTGATTCCCTTGGCCTCCCCAAGAGAAATTTGGGTGGTTCCTCCAACCTGCATTGTAAGTATTACTATAAGGATTCTTTTGAGATAGAGGATTGTTACCTATATAATTTAACTGCTCGTTTTCTATGTTGTGGACGTAGGGTGGGTAATCTGAATTGCTTGATCCACCTCTACTTGTTTCGCACTGCATTACTGGGTGAACCTGTGAAGAACCAAGAAAACCGTCAATATTTCTGTTCAAAAGTTTTACCTGATTAGAGAGCATGGCGACCGAATCGACATTAAAAATGTTAGCTGTTTTGTCCTCATGACTTGCCACTGGTAATTATTCAGTGACATCTCTTCTATAAATTCATAATCATCTTCAAGTGTCTTATTATTAATGGTTTCGCCAGAGGCTGCATGGATCATCTGTCGAGTCGAAGGATTCAGGCCATTATGAAATGTTTGAACCTATAGCCAAAGTGGTAACCCATGGTGAGGGAACATTCTCAAAAGGTCATTGTATTTCTCCCATGCATCGTAGAGTGTTTCTAAATCCATCTACAAAAAAGAAGAGATATCATTATATAATTTGGCTATTTTAGCCGGCGGAAAATATTTTAATAAAAACTTTTCAGTCATTTGTTCCCAAGTAGTGATTGCCCCTCGTGGTAACGAGTTCAACCATTGTTTAGCCTTATTCCTCAACAAAAAGGGAAACAACCGAAGGCGAATGGCGTCCTCAGAAACGCCATTGATTTTAAAAGTGTCGTAAAATTCTAAGAAATTTTCCACGTGAGATTTGGGATCCTTGTCCTGCAAACTTTCAAGCTGAACAAACTGTTGGATCATTTGAATGGTGTTAGGTTTTAGTTCAAAATTATTGGCAGCAACAGCAAGCCTAACTATGCTCGATTTAGTTCTTGTTAAAGAAGATTTAACTTAATCATACATAGTACGTGAAGCAGGATTCTAATTAGCAGCAATCGTAGGAGGTAGTGGATTTTCTTGGTTTTCAGCCATCTCCTCGATTGTGGTTGAAATATCATCCTCTTGCTTTTCCTCTGTATCTTAAGCTTCCCTTATTTCTCTTCGGTTTTTGCGAACTGTGCGATCGATCTCACTATCAAACAGTAATGCTCTTGACGAGTTTCTTCTGGTCATAAACTAGAAAAACCTGTCAAAAGAGAATAAATGAAGAATTAGAAAAGAAAATAAAAATTTAAATTGCAATGAAAGTAAAATGGCTAAAGTAATAAAAATCGAATGTTCCTAATATCCTAGTTCCCCAGCAACGGTGCCAAAAACTTGATACGTGATATTCGCGACAAGTTTTAAAAATTTATAATTAAGTGTTCTTGAAACTAACTATTATCAAGATGAAGGCAAGTGTACCTACCAAACAATAGTATAGCTTTAGCAAGACCGGATTGTCGAACCCAAAGGAACCAAGAGTACTAGTAATTACTTTCTTTTTATTATCTAGCCTAAAAATTAAGGATTTGTTTATCTAAATTAATTAACTAAACTAAGAGTGCACAGAGAGAAATTAGGAAAAAGCTTTTGGGAAAATTCGATTGATTAAGACAATACCCAAGGAAAAATCCACCTAGACTTCACTTGTTATTTGACTCTGAATCAGACGATTTATTCATTTGACTTGATCCATAGAAATCTCTAAGTTATATTATTATCTTTCTCGAGACTAATAACGTCTAACCCTAGGTTGATTAATTGAAATCTCTTTCTAATTAACACCTAGTGTTGCATTAACTCAATCTATGGATCCCCTTATTAGGTTTTACCCTAATCTGGAAAAATCTTATCACCCTATCTCTATCAACTCTGCTTAATTATGACAAATTTACTCTTAGACAGGGTCTATTCCTCCTCCGAATAAGAGCATTAACTCGAATTAATATCCTGTAATATTAAAACAAAAATTAAGAACACATAATTAAGAACAAGTCAAATATTTATCATACAATTCAGATAATATTCATCTTAAGTTTTATTCCCCTTAGGTATTTAGGGGGTTTAGTTCATAATTATAGAAGAAAACATCTCAGAAGAATAATGAATACAAAACATAAAGAAAACTCAAAACCTCTAAATTGAAATTGAAGAGAGATCTTTAGTCTTGATGATGAATCCGGCTTCTGAGATAGACCAATCGACTTCCCTTAAGTAATTCCTTGCCTCCTACTCTGCGTCCCCCTCCCTAAGTGCCTTATCAGGTGTTTAAATAGGCTTTAGAATGCCTCAGAGCTCTCAAAATTGGTCTTTTTCGAATAAGGTTATACTTGGGCTAGGCAGGGACACGTCCGTGTGACATGCCCGTGTACGATTACTCCAGCCCGTGGTCAAGGCTGTTGAATAGACACGGGCATGTAGTCTACCCGTGTAAGTCGTGTTTTGATCCTTCCAAAGGGACACGACCGTGTGACATGCCAGTGTGAGGAAGTCCATGCTGTGTTGATTTCCCATGTGGGTCTATTTTCTCCGTTTTCGGCCCGTTTCTCGCTCTTTTTACTCTCTTATGCTCACCTAAGTATAAAACATGAAATTAAATAATTAGAAGCATTGAATTCACCAAATCTAAGGAGAAACCATTCATAAATGTGCTAAGCATGGGATAAAAACATGTATAAATTACGGTTTATCAGTGAGATTTGAGGAGGATACTCCGGTGGTGGTAGAGGTTCGTTAGTCCATAAGTCTTACGCCAAAAGAATATTATATCTGGTGGTAGCTATGGTCGTGGTCGAGCAGGACATGACAGTCGTGGAGAACCTTTTCCAGTGGATTTGCAATTTCCTAAGTAATAGTGAGCTTTGGAGCTCTACATAACTACGATAAAATTATTAACTCTTTAGGAAATTTAAAGTAGCATGATTACTCATAAAGAAATGGCTGAAAATAAAAATTACTTGATATAAATTATAAAACCTAAGGATGTAGTAGAAATAAAATTAAAGAAAAATAAAATAAAAAGTAGTTTTAAAAAGATAAAAATAAAAACAAAAAAATAATAAATAAAAGTCTTTAAACATCTTCATCGCTAGATGGTTCGCAAGGTGGGGGCGGTGATGAGATGTGAAGGTGCTGACAAATCTGATGTAGAGTTGCATCAATGTGATCAAAGCGTTGAAAATATTGCTGCTCGAATCTAGTGAGGCGCTTAGAGATGTCAGAGAGTGAAGCCACCTCATGAATTGGACGATGACTAGATGGTGGCTAAGAGGCTGGATCCTCGTGAGGTGGAGGGACATCATCAGTAAAGTCCTTTGGGTCTTCCTGCTCGGCTGACTGGACTAGGCGGTACTGAGGAGGATCAAATCCACGACATCGCTCGATCATCCTCATATGCAGCATACTTGAGATGCCCTGTGGAGACATTTAACTGATGAGAGTGAGGGAGGATGCTTGTGCCGCCATGTTGAGGAGATCGAAGTACCACGCTAGGTGAGTCACATAAGGGCCGATGGATATGACTCTCTTCCTGTGCCGCTCCGTTTGATGGCGAATGACGAGGGCGATGAAATAGGCAAGGTCGAACACGTGGCCATTCGCCATGCTCCATAAAAAGTAGGCATCGTTAGTTTAACGACGCCGGTGCTCTCTCGTCATCCTGTTAGGGTGTGGGTTAGGATGGCGTGTAGGTATCGCAGGGATGGGGCAAGAGCCGATGCCTTGGAACGACTAGGGTCATAGGTGGCCGAAGCAAGAATGAGGGCCCTCCAGCAGTTTGAAGGAGAGTAATGGATGTGGTGATGGAGGCTAGCGAAGTCGTCGTCGTCCATGAACTCCTCCGTATATAGTCCCAGTGCGACTCCGAATTCAGATACGCTCAACTGGCAGACTAAACCGCCGAGACGAAACTAGACCGTTCTAGGATCATCAAACTCTGTTATAACGACTTGAAGGTAGAAGGTTGAACAGAGTTTGAGTGTTAGCTCGAGGTACGTCGACTCGATGATTTTGAAGAATAGCCCCCACGGGTCAGTCGTCAGAAGAGCCTGGACTGCGTCAGCCAGTTAGATCTGCTCTAAAGCGGTCCAGTCGATGCAACGGCCCACACCTAGGGGTCGGGCTCGTAATATCTAGAAAAGTTTCTCTTGTGGTCCTAGTGGAAATTGAAGGAATGAGTTCTTGATCTCGATAGTGGGACTCGAGGAGAATACTGCTCTTTTTCATTTCTTTGAGGCGGGAATGGCAGTCTTCTTGCCTTTTTGGTTCGTCATAATATACATGCAAGAAGAACATTAGAAGAGGACCGGTGGTCGGAGGAAGGATGGTGTGAAGGTTGGGTGCGGTTGGGGTCAGCCACGGGCATGGGTGGTGGGGTCGTGTGGGTCGTACAAGGGGAGAAAAGGAAAGAAGAGAAAGAGAGTGGAGAAAAATAGGAGAAGAGAAGAGGGCTAAGGGTGGTTGGTCGGTGGTGGGGAAGAGGATTTCGGCTGCTAGGGTTAGGTTTTGGGGAAGGGGATGATGAATAGTGAAGGGTTTATATAGATTTTGGGGCACACGACTGTGGGGTATGCCCGTGTGCCCTTATTTTAGCCCATGTTTTTTGCAATTTTCAAATTTAGGGCGCTTCTGAAATTTGGCCCACGCTCGTGTTCGTTGGGCGTGTTGGTGCACACGGTCGTGTCTTACTTCATTTGCTTCTCCCACGCCCGTGTATGGATGCAAACACCTGTGTTAATTTCATAGTCTCGAGCACGAGTGGTGGGCACGGGCGTGTCACACGCCCTTGTTAATTGCTCAGTTTCAACCACGGCTTCTAGACAAGGGTGTGTCGTCTGCCCTTCTTGTTTTTCCAGAATTTCCCACGGCCATGTCGCACGGCCGTGGCAACTTGTCAAATCCCGTGTTGGGAAACATTTTGCTCTATTTTCACACGGCCGTGTTACCTCCCGTGGTATGGGCACAACCTAAGGCACGCCCGTGTGCCTGGCCATGTGGTTTCTGGAAAACCTATGTTCAAGTGCTTAGTTAGTGATTTAAATGTTAAAAACTAAAATTTAAAGAAGTTAACACCGTTAGTGCTCGGGTTGCCTCTCGAGGAGCGCTTATTTATAGTCTAAGCTCGACTTACCTCTCTGTTGCGTGGTCATGGTGGTGCGAGGAGTTTACACTCCTCATTCTTGCTATCAAACTCAAAATAATATTTTAGACGGGTATGATTTACCTTAAAGGTGTCGAATTTAGGATGAATTACCTCAACTTTCCCATATGGAAAAATGCTGAGTACCGTAAGAGGGATTGCTCCATTAGGGTCATACGTGGCAATACGAGGGTCTGCTGCATCCTTTTAGTACTTTGTTTCCAACCTTAAGTTGATTTGGTGAAACATTGAGCTCATCATGGCGTGGTTTTGGTCTATGTGTGCTCTCGATTTCTGTGCCCGCCATTCATCTAGTTCCTTGATTTGTAGCCTTCGTTCTTTATAGATCGGTCCTTTGTTGTTATTTGAACAAGGCTCATGTATGCTTTTCGAACGTATTTCCTACAAAGAAGGTTGCACCACATGATCAGTATTAGTAGAATTTCGAGCTTGAAGAGTGATTGTTTCATCACCTACACGAAGTGTGAGTTCACCTGTACCAACATCAATTACAGTTCTAGTAGTTGCTAAAAAAGGTCATCCTAAAATCAAAAGTATGTTACTATCCTCTTCCATATCTAGAACAACAAAGTCTACTTGGTATATAAATTTATCGATTTTAACAAGAACGTCTTCAATGATACCCATAGGAAATCTAATGGTTTTATCAGCCAATTGAATGCTCATCCTAGTTTGTTTGGGTTCCCAAGACATACCTGTTTAAACATTTTATAAGGTATAACATTAATGCTCACCCCTAAATCAGCCAATGCGTTATTTACGTTCAAACTACCAATTAAATAAGGAATTGTAAAACTCCCTGAATCTTACAACTTGTTGGGTAGTAGAATGCCTGAGCAAACTGCGTTCAATTCTACATGCGACGCCTCATCCAACTTTCATTTATTTGCTAAAGTTCTTTTAAGAATTTAACTGCTTTCGGCATCTGCGAAAGAGCTTCAATAAACGGTAAGTTAATGTGTAATTTCTTTAATAGTTTAAGGAATTTACCAAATTATTGTCTGTGTGGTCTGTCCTTGTCGCATTAGGGTATGGCACACGAGGTTTGTACTCTCTACTTACTAGTTTCCGCTCACTATGGTCTACCTTACCTTTACCTTTACTTACCACAATTCCTTGCCTCGGTTTAGGTTCAAGTTCAACTAACCCTTTCTTATCTTGAATGGTAATCGCATTGAGCTGTTTCCTTGGGTTAGATTCAATGTTACTCGGCAAGCTACCTTCTGGTCGTTCAGAAATCAGTTTAACGACCTGTCCTATCTGAGTTTCGAGCCCTTGGATCGACACTTTTTGATTCTTAAGTACTGTTTAGGTATTCTGAAAACGAGTTTCTAACACCAAGATAAACTTTGTTAGCATCTCTTCAAGGTTCGACTTCTTTTCTTATTAGTAAAGTGGTTGTTGAAAACCCGGAGGATGTTGTGGCCTTTGATTCCTTTGACTACCCCATAAGAAGTTGGGATGGTTCCTCCAACCTGCATTATAAGTATTAATGTATGGGTTATTTTGAGGTCTAGAATTATTGTTACCCATATATTGAACTTGTTCCTCCTTGGTGTTGAGGTTGAAGGATTGATATTTTGTGTGTACTCCTCCTCCATTTGAATCACATCTCATCACTGGATGTACCTGAGTAGAACCATATAAATCGTCAATCTTTTTATTTAAAAGTTCTACTTGGTTAGATAGCATAGTAATCGCATCAAGGTTGAAAACACCGGCTGATTTTGTCGGCTTTGTTCTCATGACTTGCCACTAATAGTTATTCATGGACATCTTTTCAATAAATTTGTAAGCCACTTCAGGTGTTTTGTTATTGATAGTCCCACCAGCAGCTGCGTCGATAAGTTGCCTTGTTGAGGGGTTCACACCATTGTAGAATGTCTGAAACTGTAGCCAAAGTGGTAACCCATGGTGAGGGCACCTTCTCAAAAGATCCTTGTATCTCTCCCATGCATCAGAGAGTGTTTCTAGATCCATCTGCACAAAAGAAGAGATATCATTCCTCAACTTAGCCGTTTTAGCCGACGAAAAATATTTAAGTAAATTTTTCGGTCATTTGTTCCCAAGTAGTGATTGACACTCGTGGTAACGAGTTCAACCACTGTTTAGCTTTGTTCCTCAACGAAAAGGGAAATAACCGAAGGCGAATGGCATCATCAGAAATGCCATTGATTTTAAAAGTGTATTCTAGAAAATTTGCCAAATGAGTGTTTGGGTCTTCGTCCTACAAACCATCAAACTAAACAAACTGTTGTATCATTTGAATTGTGTTAGGTTTCAGTTCAAAATTATTTGCAGCAATAGCAGGCCTAACTATACTCAACTCAGTTCCTGTTAAAGTAGGTTTAGCATAATCATACATAGTGCGCGGAGTAGGATTCCGATTTACTAGATCAGCAGCAATTGCAGGAGGTAGCGGGCTTTCTTGATTTTTAGCCACCTCCTCAGTTGTGGTGGAAATATTTTCCTCTTGCTCTTCATCTGTGTATCTTAGGCTTCTCCTTATTTCTCTTAGGTTTCTGCGAGCTGTGCGATCGATCTCACTATAAAAAAGTAATGGTCCCGATGGGTTTCTTCTAGTCATAAACTATAAAAACCTACCAGAAGGAAAAAAAATAGTAAAATTAACAAAACTAAAATAAAATTTGAATTGCAATAAAATAAATGGCTAAAGTAATAAAAATTGAGCGTTCTTAATATTTTAGTTCCCCGAAAATAGCACCAAAAAACTTGATGTAATGTGAATCGTGATAAGTTTTATAATTTATGAATGTTCATTCTTGAAAACTAACTATTATCACAACAAAGGCAAGTGCACCTTATCGAACAGTAGTATAGCTTATGGCAAGACTGGGATGTCGAACCCAAAGGAACTAAAAGTACTAGTATTAACTTTCTTTTTATTATCTAGCCTAAAAATAAAGGGGTTTGTTTTATCTAAATTAATTACTAAACTAAGAATGCACAAAAAGTAAATTCGGGAAATAACTTTTGGGAAAACTGAATGATTTGGACAATACCCAAGGCAAAAATCCACCTAGACTTCACTTGTTATTTACTCTGAATTAAACAATTTATTCATTTGACTTGATCCGTAAAAATCCCTAATTTATATTATTATCTCTCTCGAGACTAACAATGTCTAACCCTAGGTTGATTAGTTGAAATCTCTTTCTAATTAAAACCCCTAGCGTTGCATTAACTTGATCTATGGATTCCTTTATTAGGTTTCACCCTAATCCTACAAAATTATGTCACCCTATGTCTAGGCGTGCAATCAACTCCGCTTAATTATGCTAGATCTACTCTTAGACAGGTACTTTTGCTCCTCTAAATAAGCACATCAATACTTGAATCAATATCCTGGAATATTAAAGCAAGAATTAATAATTAATAATTAAGAACAAGTCAAATATTTATCATATAATTTAGGAAATAACAACAAGATCTGTCTTAGGTTTCATTCCCCTTAGGTATTTAGGGGATTTAGTTCATAAGTGTAAAAGAGAACATCTCAGAAGAATAATGATAACAAAACATAAAGAAAACCCAAAAACTCCTGAAGGAAATTGAAGGGAGATCTTCAGTCTTGAAGGATAATCTGGCTTCTGAGATGGATCAATCAGCTTTCTTCGAGTAATTCCTTGTCTCCTATTCCATGTGTCTTTTTTAGGTACCTCATGGGGTGTTTATATAGGCTTTAAAATGCTTCAAAACCCTCAAGAGTGACCTTTTCCAAATAGGACTATATTTGGGCTCGACAGGGACACGCCCGTATGAGGTGGCTAAGGCCATGTTGCAATCTGTTAAATAGACACGGGTGTGTGAACTACACGTGTGAGGATGTCCAGGCCGTGTTGATTTCTTACGTTGGCCCATTTTCTCTGTTTTTGGCCCGTTTCTTGCTCTTTTTACTCTCCTATGCTCACCTAAGTATAAAACATGAAATTAAAGGATTAGGAGTATCGAATTCACCAAATCTAAGGATAATTCATCCAAAAATATGCTAAGCATGGGATAAAAATATGTATAAATTTCGGTTTATCACTATACTAACCTAGATCTATCTTTACATGGCTACAATATTTTAGACCTTTCGAAAACTTCTACCCTATTCCATAAGGACCTAGCCCTCTCCATAACTTTTTGGACTCTTCTGGGGCTTCTAGGCTTATCTCCCACATCCTAGATCCATATGTCTAGTTTTAGAATCTTTTAGGGCCTTTCTTCTCCAGTTGGGGGCGTTTCAAGGGGCCAACCTAAGCCCTTATTAGCCATCATTCGAACCATTGGTGGACCACCTTTGCACCTAGTATATATAAAAGCACGAGTTTGAAAATTTTTTGAACTAACGAGAATGCCCTTTATTTTTCATTAAATTTAAAAATAATTATAATATTTAATTTAGAATTATTAGTTAAAATTTTAAATAAAATATAAGTTGTGATAATTATACATGTAAAAATAATTATAATTTAAAAGAAATTGTGATAATTAAAAATTTAAAATAATTAGAACTCAAATTACAATTATTAGTTAAAAAGATTGTGCTAATTTTAAAATATATTAATTAAATGGAACTCTAAACCTCAAATATTAGAAAAAATTATGATAATTATAATTATAAATTATAATTATTAGTTAATTTGATTGATGTAAAATATTACTTGAATAAAATAATAAGCATGTTAATTATTTTTAAATATTAGATTTAATTATTTTAATTAATTATTGTTTTGAATAATGTTCTTTTGCATTAATTACATAAAGCAAAAGCTGTATTGTATGTTGAATATGTTAAAAATGTTTTAATTATTATTTGAATTGATAAGTTAATGTAATTTAATTATATTCAATAATTCAAATAAAAATACTATTTAACGTTAATTATTGTAATTAAAAATAAAATATTTAAAAAGTAACTAAATATTAAATGTGTAAAATCATATTTAAAAAAAAAAAAAAAAGAGATGAAGCAACAACTGAGTATTAATTTCATCGTTTCATTCAAAAGAGAAGAAATGAGGAGAGTAAGTGGAGTTGGAGCAATTTTAGTCCCGGAGTATTTTGGTTTATGGTTTATATATAGAAGAAAACAATGAAAACTAATTATGACAGTGGGACACTGAAGAAGTCAGTTCATTTTAGGCCAGCCTACTATTTCTGTAACATGAACAAGCTTGCAACTTGAGTTACTAACAATAGTGTTTGAATTCAAACTGAAAACACCAAAACAATATTTTGAAATAATCAGATTGTTTCCAAACAGAAAACAGTATTTGAAATCAGGACTAATATTTTATTAATAAGTAGAAGTCCATACGCCAACAATCATAACCAAAAACCATTAATCATTCGCACAGTTTTCATCAGCAAATTGGAGTCTACCAAGCCCTACATCATAAAGCATACGTTTATTTTGTTGCTGCCATGCTCCAAGCACAGTTGCGTATCTTCCCCTTGTTATTGCTACGCAGAAGTGATCTTGTTGGAAGATATGCAAATGCTGTGGAGGAACGAAGTAATCGGCTTCACCATCAAAATGGAATGTTAGATTTGCAAAATTATTAAAATCATTTGGACGTTCAAAACACATGTCAAGTCCTGACGGATCCGTTGTTCTTCTAAGATTGTTGCTCTCATAATAAGCTGTAAACAGATCCATTAGTACATCATATGCATTCACCCCTCCAACATAGTTGTCTTCGATTGCGGTGAGCAAATATCCAGAGTCAACGAAGCAACCACCTAACCCGTCTTCTCTCAGCTGAAATTGAGATGGAGGAAATCCTAGACGATCATTTAGAAAACTTATAGTCACCAGGTTCACGTAGTAATTATAGAGGTAAGGTGCGTGCACGAACATCGTTGTTTTAACACGTTCTGGAGGAAACAGTGGAATGTCATCTCCGAACCTTAGAACAAGTGTATGAGGTATTAAATCAGGAAATGGGACCAAACAGTAGGAGAATCGAGAGTTAGTATAACTAGAAAGCTGACTCATCAATGAATCCGGCATCATGTTCATTCCAAAGATCCCTGAAAGTTCGGTGTCCTGAAAAACAACGTTACGACTATCCCGAGAGCAACCGAAGACGAGATTATTGAAAGTTAGAGCAGTAGATGGGTCCTTAGGGAAATAGAATGTTTCCAGGGATGCGACGCCTGTAGTGTAGAGGCCGCCATGATAATTATGAACGTAGATACATAAGTCATCGACACAAGTATAAACGCCACCCTCGACTTGGCAGAGAGGATGGTCACAAGAAAGTGTGAAGTAAGTAGTGGAAGCTGTAGAATCATAAATTGGAAGATTTTGTGGGAAACAATTTAGGCAAGGCTGACACTGCGTCCATGTTAGACCACCGCCTGTGTCCATCAACAGCTTCACTTCTTGGCCTTGGCTTCCTATTAGAAGCCATACTGAATAAAATAAACCATCTCGAGCCATTACTACTCGAGATAGAGAATTAGAATTATCAGGGCCTACTCTTGCATTAAGATTCAAATAATTGTCTTTAGCATTGGTAACTTGGATAAATCTTTCGATTCTTTCAGCTATAGTCATGTTTTCAATAAGGTATAAAGGAGAGTTTGGAGAATCATCCAGGACAGCCCTTAGGGTCAGACCAGTAGGATTCGAAGCAGAAAACGTGACATGGTGTTGAAATAATGTTAAACAGAGGCATAAGAACAGTTTAGCGGTGAGAAAACGAAGGGATAAAGACATTTTTGAAGCGAAAGGGAAGTCTGCAGTGCAATGGAATTGTTAGTTTTTACACATATTTATAGATAATATTTTCAATTTTCTAATATTCATTAATTGATCTTGTACATGTGAATGATACTGATGAGTATACAGAAAAACTAATGGTCCTGACTCCAATTTTTAGAACTCTTCAAATAGAAAACTATTCTACTTTTGGTCCATCTATGTCTACTCATAAAGTATTTTTAGGGTCTGCTTGGTATGATGGAAGAGTGAAAAGAAAATAAAGTTTGAATGTAGTTGATAGGGAAAAAGAAAAATTAGAGGACATCGTGAAAAAAAACTAAGGATGCCTTTGGTTTGAGGAATTAAATATTGTTTTCCTTTTCATTTTCTTGTAAATGTTTGATTAAAAATTTTGAAAATGATTTTTGGAAAATTAAAATAAAAGTAGGTGTAAATGAGAGAATAAAAGTTTAATAAAAATGTTTTGAAAAGAATTGAAAACAAGGGGTTTTTTAGTTTCATTTTATGCATTAAATTTACCCTGGTTTGAATTATTTATGTTTAATTACATTTTATTTTACTATTGTAAATTGTAATATATCTTCAATAAATTATACTTTTATTTTATTATTTTCCATTTTCATTTTAAAAATACATACCGAACCAGTTTTCGCTTTTTTTATTATTGAATACAAATTTCTATTTTTATTTATTAAATATATTTTTTAATTTCCAAAAATAGAAAAAGAAAATTGTTTTCTAAAATAAAAACAGTGAATATTTTCTGAAACCAATCGCACCACAATTCTTCCAAATTTGAATGATGAGAGGAGAAAATAAGACAGATGTTTATATTAGTTTAAAATTATACATTTTTTAAATGTTTTATTTTTTTTTTCCCTTTTCATTTCTCAATTCTACCAAGCAATGGATGGAAAGAAATTTATTTTTTCTTTCCATTTTCCATTCTTCTTACCAAGTACACCTATGAAAGAAAAATTATATTTTTCATTTTTCTTATTTTTCTATCCTTTTAATTTTTCATCTTTTCATCTTTCTTTTCACTCTACCAAGCGAATTCTTAGTTTGACATATAATTTTTAGCATTATGCCAGATTAGCCCTCAAAATTTATATTTTTTGTAAATTTAACTCTTTTTTTTGTAACTGTAACGCCCCAATTTTCGGGAATCATGTGAATGTTGGCATAGGTTTAATTATGTTAGTGGGCCTCTAGAAAGCCCAAACTTAAGATAGAACCCGACAATTTTAGTTAATTTTTGTTCCATAAGAAAAAGGGGGTGAAATTATGAAATAGGACCTATGTGAAAATGTTTGAAAATACTATAAATTAAATTGAAGTGGCCAAATAAATAGGAGTGCCAAATAGGAGGATTTGCATGACAAACCTCCCATTTTAAATGAAGTGGCCAGCCATCATGTTGTTGTAGACAAAATGTACACTTGATATCCATAATTTATGGTACAAATTGATACAAATTGATAAAAGGTTAGGTAAATGTTCCATGATAATAGGTTAGGTAAATGTTCCATGATAATTGGTTAGGTAAATGTTTCATGATAATGGGTTAGGTAAATGTTTCATTATAAGAATTTCATGTCTTTTGTATTAAAGAATTAAATGGATGAAATATGAAGTTTTATTAAAAGAAAAAGGGGTGAAAAGAACAAAGTTTTGTCCATCTTTGTTCATCATAGCTGAAAGTTAGGGAAGAGAAAGGAGAGGAGAAAGCCCTTGAGTATTCGGTCATTAGGAGGAGGAAAATTGAAGGTAAGTTCTTGGTACCTTGCTTCTATTTTGAGGTTCATGAGTTCTTCTTGATTCTACCTTAACTCTTGAAGTATATTTTGATTTTTAGTTGTGTTGTGAGCATTTAGTCATGAATTAAAATGAAGGAAATGGTTGTTGCTTCATGTTCTTTTGATGAAAAATGGAAGATGGGTGAAGTTGAGCCAAACAAATGAGCATGCATGTGCCTTAGATGTTAAAGGGAAAAATCAGCTAATATGTTGTGCTTTAAAATGATGAAATGGAGATTATACTTAAGTAAAATCATAGATATGTGATGATTGATTGGTGATATACATGTTTAAATAACAAACATGCAAGTTAGGTGTGAAAGAGTGATTTGGTAATAAATCTGCTTAGGACAGCAGCAGTAACGTGACTTTGGAAAATCACCATAAATTGTGGGAGATGAGTTAGAAGCTGCATAAATTATGTAATTAAAGCTTAATGAGTCTAGTTTCAAATGGAATAAATGAGAACATATTTTGAATTCTGTACAATGAGAAATTTGATTCGTAATGAAGAGTGGTCAGATTAGTCAAACAGTGAAACATGGGAAAGTTTGAGAAAAATCTGGTATTGATTGGCTAAACCAAAAATTCTGAAAATTTTATGGATAGAAGATATATGAGTCTATTTTTAGGGAAAATTAACGAAACTTGATTTGGAGTTTCGTAGCTCCAGTTATAAATAATTTAGTGACTGTTGCTCAGGAAGACAGCTTTCAGTGAAATTATGATTATGTGGTAAACATTGACAAAAATTTGTTAATGAGTTGCTTATTGATTTCTTATAAGCTTACTATAATCTGTAGGGGTGGTTGGCCGAATATTGTAAAGGGTTAATACGTAGTTTGTATTTTAATAGTTAGATTAACGTGTTAGTAATCCAATTGTAGGCGGTTTGTGTGTGGATCTCGTCAGCATATCGTCGTAAATAGGTGTGTAACTAACACCCTCTTTCTTAGTCTGGATCGGCAAAAGTCGAAAAGCCAAAATACCGAAAACCGGTATTTTGTAGATTTGCGAGTGTGCGAATGCTCGTGAGCTAAATCGATTAATGTTTTTGGTAAGCTGCAAAATTTGGACTGCAAAGTGCATGATTTCTGTGCCCTAGATATTTTTAGGCTTAATGGGCTAAAATTGGAATAATGGGCCAACGGGCCCAATTCGGTAAGAACCCTCGGTACGTGATTCTGTTAGTACGTGAAAAGTAGGAATATGCATGAAAAACCCTAAAATAGATAAATTACTGAAATACCTTTAAAAGTGGAAAATTTATAGTTTTACCCCTAGTAGATAAATTACCAAAATACCCCTAGGGTTAAATTGACCTAAATGCATGTTTGATTGTTGTTATTTACTGCATGCCATGTTGTTATTATCTGATGCATGCGATTGGGATATTGACGGAGGAAGTACTGAAAGTGGCTTGTCCACGTACTAGAGGCTTTGCCTCAATTTCTCGATAATCGGCGGGAAGGAAAAGCAAGCTGGAGTGTTAAATTTGGGTGGGTTGAGCTATTCCCACATGGAGTGTATGGTGGTACGGGTGGAGTGTAGTGGTTGGTGGGTTGTGTAGTCTCCCCAAATGGGCTTGCATATGTTTACTGATGTTGTATGTATTTTGAAATGGGCCTATGGGCCATACTGTTATCTCAATAAGGGGCTAAGGCCCAGTTTATTGTAATCTGAAAAGGGCTCTGGCCCAATACCACTGTTACCTGAATGGGCTTAGGCCCAATAGGCTTGAGCTAACTTGGGCTTTGAATGGGTTTTCCTTACACACTGAGTTTCCCCAAACTCACCCCTTTTATTTTCATCCACGCAGGAAATCCCCAACCATAGTGGGCTTGGAGCTGTGAGGGAATTCGGAGGGGCCACCCGTTCTGAAAGTTTGATTTTCTTCTGGTGAACTGGACACCCTTTTATTTACATTTGAAATTTTGGGTTTTTAAATATAATAAGGCCGCTTAATTATTTTTGATGGTTTTAATATGTATTACTAAGATAGGTATTACTTATTTTAACTGTTGAAATTGGATAGTTTTAGGGCGCGTTTTCAAAAACAACAGTTGATTTCAAAATAACACGACAACAAGCAAAGCTTCCGCAATGAAAGTATTTTCCAAAATTAATCACTTTTCCTAAAAATGACTTAATCAAATCGGTTTCCTAGAAATATCCATGACGTTAAGGTGTGGCAATGGCGGTATGCATGTCTAGGATTGGATCCGAAGGGAGCTTGGACGGAGCCGAGGAAGTGCTCGAGCGAGATCTTCGTCTTTAAGACATATGCTCGCGGTGGATGCACCGGTACCACTGGCAACAGAGGTAGAGTCTCATGACCGCGGTGCCGGGGATGATGCCCTGTCACAGGCAATGCTTCGTGTTCTAGTAAGGGTTACCGAGACAAGTACGGGCAATGGAGTTCGGGGATCTATTTCTGAACGACTTCGGGCTAACGGAGCGGAGATCTTTAGGGGAGTATCTGGTATAGCCCCGAATGTGGCGGAATATTGGTTGGAGGCCACAGAACGAATTATGGACAACTTGGACTGCTCTGAGGAGATTGTGAGTGGGGTATCTGTACTAAGTCCTTTGGGTCACTCGGTTAGGGTAGACAAAACTGTATAGGGATGTACCCTTAGAAACTCAAGGTAGGATTTTCCCTAGAGATCGATGGAGTTACCGTTCAGAGAGTTTGATCTCATTTTGGGAATGGACTGGCTTATTAAGCATAAGGTGACCCTGGATTGTTCTGCTAAACGAATGGTGTTAAGGACCACAAAGAATGAGGAGGTTATAGTGATAGGTGAGCGAAGGGATTATTTGTCCAATGTGGTGTCGGCTTTAAGAGCCGAAAAGTGGATTCAAAAAGGTTGTGAGGCCTATTTAGCATTTGTAAGTCAGTCAGAAGAGGAGGGACTGACAGTGGATAAGGTTAGGACCGTAAAGGAGTTTCAAAATGTTTTTCCGGAGGAGCTTCCAGGATTGCCTCCGAATCGAGAAGTTAAGTTTGGAATAGACTTGTTGCCTAGAACGGCGCTCGTGTCCATCGTACCGTATAGGATGGCACCGAAGGAGTTAGTGGAGTTAAAGGATCAAATTCAAGAGTTGTTGGATAAGGACTTCATTAGGCCAAGCGTGTCTCCATGGGGAGCACCGGTGCTATTCGTGAAAAAGAAGGATGGCACGATGCGGATGTGCATTGATTATCGCCAGTTGAACAAACTAATTATTAAGAATAAGTATCCATGCCAAGGATTGACGATCTATTCGACCAGCTTAGAGGAGCTTCTGTATTTTCCAAGATCGACCTTCGATCTGGATATCATCAGTTAAGGGTCAAGGAGGTAGATATCCAAAAGACGACATTCAGGATTCGGTATGGTCATTACGAGTTTCTGGTTATGCCATTTGGACTAACGAACGCTCCTGCAGTGTTTATGGATCTGATGAATCGTGTGTTCCAACCATTTTTGGATCAGTTCGTAGTCGTCTTTATTGACGATATCCTGGTATATTTTGAAACTGAAACGAAACATGATGAGCATCTCCGTATAGTGCTGTAAGTATTAAAGGAGAAGGAACTCTTTGCGAAGTTCAGCAAGTGTGAATTTTGGTTGAGGGAGGTAACCTTCTTAGGACATGTGGTCTCTGCTGAGGGGATTAAGGTGGACCCTCGGAAAATTGAAGCGATTTTGGAGTGGAAGTCGCCTAGGTCAGTGTCAGAAATACGGAGTTTTCTAGGACTGGTAGGATACTACAGAAGGTTTGTGGAAGTTTTTTTTTTGTAATGGCAGCACTTCTGACAAAACACATAAGGAAAGGAGTACCGTTTGTATGGACTAAGAAACAGCAGGAAGCTTTTGAGAAGTTGAAGAAAGTTCTGACTGAAGCACTTGTGTTAATTCAGCCGGAGTCTGGGAATGATTTTACTGTGTACAGTGACGCATCACACGTGGGTTTGGGCTGCGTGTTAATGCAAGAGGGTAAGGTGGTTGCATATGCATCACGATAGCTTAAGCCTCATGAGGGAAACTATTTGACTCATGATTTAGAGTTGGCGCGATGATATTTGCACTTAAGATTTGGAGACATTACTTGTACGGAGAAAGGTGTATTATATACACTGACCATAAGAGTCTTAAGTATTTGTTGACTCAGAATGAGCTGAACCTTAGGCAAAGGAGATGGATTGAGTTGCTTAAGGATTATGACTGTTCGATCAAGTATCACCCAAGCAAGGCTAATGTGGTAGCCGATGCTCTAAGTCGTAGAGCTGTATCTGATCTGAGAGCAATGTTTGCTCGTCTGAATCTGTATGATGATGGAAGTCTGTTGGCTGAGTTGCAAGTGAGGCCAACCTGGTTGGATCAGATTAAGGAAAAACAGTTGAACGATGAGTCTTTGGTCACTCGTTTTCAACAAGTTAAGGAAGGGGAAACTTCTGAGTTTGGGAGCCAGAAGAGACGATGCAACAGCAATACCCTCATCTGTTTGGATTAGGTAAATTTCGAGGACGAAATTTCTTTAAGGAGGGCAGAGTTGTAACGCCCCAATTTTCGGGAATCCTGTGAATGTTGGCATAGGTTTAATTATGTTAGTGGGCCTCTAGAAAGCCCAAACTTAAGATAGAACCCGACAATTTTAGTTAATTTTTGTTCCATAAGAAAAAGGGGGTGAAATTATGAAATAGGACCTATGTGAAAATGTTTGAAAATACTATAGATTAAATTGAAGTGGCCAAATAAATAGGAGTGCAAAATAGGAGGATTTGCATGACAAACCTCCCATTTTACATGAAGTGGCCAGCCATCATGTTGTTGTAGACAAAATGTACACTTGATATCCATAATTTATGGTACAAATTGATACAAATTGATAAAAGGTTAGGTAAATGTTCCATGATAATAGGTTAGGTAAATGATCCATGATAATGGGTTAGGTAAATGTTTCATGATAATGGGTTACGTAAATGTTTCATGATAAGAATTCCATGTCTTTTGTATTAAAGAATTAAATGGATGAATTATGAAGTTTTATTAAAAGAAAAAGGGGTGAAAAGAACAAAGTTTTGTCCATCTTTGTTCATCATAGCTGAAAGTTAGGGAAGAGAAAGGAGAGGAGAAAGCTCTTGAGTATTCGGTCATTAGGAGGAGGAAAATTGAAGGTAAGTTCTTGGTACTTTGCTTCTATTTTGAGGTTCATGAGTTCTTCTTAATTCTACCTTAACTCTTGAAGTATATTTTGATTTTTAGTTGTGTTGTGAGCATTTAGTCATGAATTAAAATGAAGGAAATGGTTGTTGTTTCATGTTCTTTTGATGAAAAATGGAAGATAGGTGAAGTTGAGCCAAACAAATGAGCATGCATGTGCCTTAGATGTTAAAGGGAAAAATCAGCTAACATGTTGTACTTTAAAATGATGAAATGGAGATTATACTTAAGTAAAATCATAGATATGTGATGATTGATTGGTGATATACATGTTTAAATAACAAGCATGCAAGTTAGGTGTGAAAGAGTGATTTGGTAATAAATCTGCTTGGGACAGCAGCAGTAATGTGACTTTGGAAAATCACCATAAATTGTGGGAGATGAGTTAGAAGCTGCATAAATTATGTAATTAAAGCTTAATGAGTCTAGTTTCAAATGGAATAAATGAGAACATATTTTGAATTCTGTACAATGATAAATTTGATTCGTAATGAAGAGTGGTCAGATTAGTCAAACAGTGAAACATGGGAAAGTTTGAGAAAAATCTGGTATTGATTGGCTAAACCAAAAATTCTGAAAATTTTATGGATAGAAGATATATGAGTCTATTTTCAGGGAAAATTAACGGAACTTGATTTGGAGTTTCGTAGCTCCAGTTATAAATAATTTAGCGACTGTTGCTTAGGAAGACAACTTGCAGTGAAATTATGATTATGTGGTAAACATTGACAAAAATTTGTTAATGAGTTGCTTATTGATTTCTTATAAGCTTACTATGATCTGTAGGGGTGGTTGGCCGAATATTGTAAGAGGTTAATACGTAGTTTGTATTTGAATAGTTAGATTAACGTGTTAGTAATCCAATTGTAGGCGGTTCGTGTGTGGATCTCGTCAGCATATCGTCACAAACAGGTGTGTAACTAACACCCTCTTTCTTAGTCCGGATCGGCAAAAGTCGAAAAGTCGAAATGCCGAAAACACAGATTCGTAGATTTGCGAGTGTGCGAATGCTCGTGAGGTAAATCAATTAATGTTTTTGGTAAGCTGCAAAATTTGGACCGCAAAGTGCATGATTTACGTGCCCTAGATATTTTTGGGCTTAATGGGCCAAAATTGGAATGATGGGCCAATGGGCCCAATTAAGTAAGAACCCTCGACGTGATTACTGTTAGTACATGAAAAGTAGGAATATGCATGAAAAACCCTAAAATAGATAAATTCTGAAATACCTTTAAAAGTTGAAAATTTACGCTTTTACCCTAGTAGATAAATTAGAAATACCCCTAGGGTTAAATTGACCTAAATGCATGTTTGATTGTTGTTATTTACTGCATGCCATGTTGTTATTATCGATGCATGGGATTGGGATATTGACGGAGGAAGTCTTGAAAGTGGCTTGTCCACGTATTTAGAGGCTTTGCCTCAATTTCTTTGATAACTGAGCAAAGAAGGTGCAAGCTGTGGAGTGTTAAATTTGGGTGGGTTGAGCTATTCCCACATGGAGTGTATGGCTGGTACGGGTGGAGTGTAGTGGTTGGTGGGTTGAGTAGTCTCCACAAATGGGCTTGCATATGTTTACTGATGTTGTATGTATTTTGAAATGGGCCTATGGGCCATACTGTTATCTGAATAAAGGGCTAAGGCCCAGTTTATTGTAATCTGAAAAGGGCTCTGGCCCAGTACCACTGTTACCTGAATGGGCTTAAGCCCAATAGGCTTGAGCTGACTTGGGCTTTGAATGGGTTTCCTTACACACTGAGTTTCCCCAAACTCACCCCTTTTATTTTCATCCACGCAGGAAATCCCCAACCATAGTGGGCTTGGAGCTGTGAGGGAATTTGAGGGCCACCCGTTCGAAAGTTTGATTTTCTTCGGTGAACTGGACATCCTTTTATTTACATTTGAAGTTTTGGGTTTTAAATGTAATAAGGCCGCTTAATTATTTTTGATGGTTTTAATATGTATTACTAAGATAGGTATTACTTATTTTAACTGTTGAAATTGGATAGCTTTAGTAGCGTTTTCAAAAAAAAACAGTTGATTTCAAAATAACACGACAACAAGCAAAGCTTCCGCAATGAAAGTATTTTCCAAAATTAATCACTTTTCCTAAAAATGACTTAATCAAATCGGTTTCCTAGAAATATCCATGACGTTAAGGTGTGGCAATGGCGGTATGCATGTCTAAGATTGGATCCGAAGGGAGCTTGGTACTTAAGCAGTCCGATGGACTCACCACCTCTTTTCCGGTTTCCTACCTGGTGCACAGCTTCCATTCACTTTAACCTATAATGAAATTATCTTTTAAAACACTAAGTAAGTTTTTCTGGATCAATAAGAGAAAATATTTTGAACGCTTCGATGTGGTATGTCGAATCCGGTCATAACGTCTGGGCCGGGTTTGGGGTGCTACAGTAACCTCTCCAACCCGGCCTAGACGTTAGATTTAAATCCGGGAGATTATATCAGCCACTGAGATGGCCTAGTATGATCGGAGTTGTCAAAACAGTCATTTTAAAACATTTGTTTATCTTTAGAAGAAAACTTAGCTTATTTTTTAGAAAAACTCATGACTGGATAGAAATATGATTAATCTAATATTTTTCTTGAAAAAATTATTATCATTGTAAACTTAGTTAACTTCTATTTTATTTATTAGTCAAAATTTATCTATAATCTAGCAATGGAAAAGTGATGTTCAATTTAGATTTAATCAAATTATATGAATAAATAATTAAATAACATATTTCAAGATCCTAAAATAAAATTAAATGGCATTCATGCTTTTTAAACACAATTCCTAAGTGCCATGCCATAAATTGAAATTAAAACATTACAGTCTCTGAATAATGAAAGTATCAAATGATAAATCTAAAATATTTAATAAAAACAAAATCAAGCAGATTCCCTCAGAGTGTCATGTTCGCGTCCTAATCTGGTGGGTTATTTGTAGAGATGGAAATAAAAAGGAAGTGAGCTATGAAGCTCAGTGTGAGTTCCATCACAAGTAAACCAGTCAAACACTTAAATATATAGTAACACAACTCATAGAACAATATACTAACAATTTTAGAATATTGATATTTCATACCACTTCAATCAATGTATACATATATATATATATATATATTTGTCATCTCAGAAAAATCCAGTTTGTATGCACATGCTTTATGAATGTCATACAGTTTCGGTTTAATAGAAAAGATCTTACCCCACCGCTACACACCACAATGGGAGTTCCTCTAAACTCCAACCACCTACACACCAGGTTATGCTTTAACCACCACTTGTTTCGCAGATGAAATCTGCCACTGGACTGTGGATACACAACAAAAATTCACAAATGAAAATTGCCATTGGTTGTGAGTGCATAGCAAAATATCACAGATAAAATCTGTCGCTAGACTGTAGATGCACAACATATTTGCAAGTAAAAGCTGTCGATGGGTTGTGGATGTACAACATATTTCCAATTTAAAGGATAAATATTACCATTAGGCTGTGGGTGCACAACAAATATATTTGTAGATAAATTGTTACTTCTTCCTCTGTACATATCGTCCCACCCTATGTAATGCAATATAGCAAGCTCCAAACGGATCAATATAGTAGCATTTGATTATGTTTTTAATAGAATAATATGGTAGCAATCAATATGCCTATAATAGTTTAATATAGTAGAAAATAAAATGTTTATAACAGATCAACTCGATAGCGAAAGTCATGCTTTTTAAGTGTTCAATTTAACAGTAACATAAGGCACGCTCTATGTACAATCACAGATTCAGATGCAATAAACATATGTATTATTCACAATTCATGCAAATATAGTATTAATTCTATTAATTAGATCATAGATTCTAGCATTAATCATATTATCAAGGGCATAATTGAATAAAAATTAAACATTAAACAGTGTGGGAATCAATAGGGACTAATCTAAACAAAACATAAAATTTTGGGCAAAACTGTAAAATTTGAGAAACATGGGACACATGGTCGTGTGACCGAACCGTGTGGAAAGCCTTGGATCGTGTGAAGGGGTACACAGTCGTGTGGCTAGGTTGCTTGATAGACTGTGGCTATGTGGAATTTGTAAAATCAAGCTATATGGGAAACACAGTCGTGTGGAGGGTCTTAGGCCATGTGAGAATAAAAAAACCTACGGTTTCAAGGGGACATGGCCATGTGAGGGGTCGTGTGGTCCACACGGATGGCCCATACGTCCATGTGGCAAACTGTGTGGCACTATCCTAGGCACAATTTTGCCCTGATTCACTTGTAAAAGAACACATAGTTGTCTTCGGGGTCTCAAGCAATGTTCCCCATGTTCTAATCTGATCTATGGTACTTAACTTGGGTCCTTCAAACAACATTTATGCAAGATTTATTAACAGTTTTCAAGATTTATCAAGATTACCGAGAATTCTGGCAAGATTCGTAAAAGATCCATTATTTCGAATGAAAGATTAACATCGGATGTAAATTCTATGAGAATTTGGAATTGATTACCTGGATTTAATTGAACTTACCGACTCTTGGCAAAAATTAAGGATGAAATTGACGATGATTTGCTAAACCAATAAAAACACAACGGAATGGGGGATGATTTGATTTAGGAAACGAAATAATTATTGGCAATGGAGAAAATAATTATGAAAAGTAAAGGGAAGAAAAGAAAATAGGAGGAAATATAAAAATTAAGGGGAAGCAATTCTCTCTAGGTTAGAATGGGAAACAAAATTCTAATATAACTAGGAAAATGGATTAAATAGCTAGGTTTAACAAATTTTAAAGGAGTTGTATGGTAAATTACCCTTATTGCTGAAATTAGAAGGACAATGAAGGAGGGTGGCATGACTTGAATTTGGGAAAGCAAAGGGAAAGTGCAAAGACCTACCCATTTAAGCTATTACCTACTCTTGTTTATTTTCTACTTCATTTAATATATATGATCTAGAGTAACTTTTATCCTAGTTTGCTGAAAATAAAAAGAAAAAAAATGACAAGGTGTGTATTAACTACATAACCATCTAGACTAAGTCATTCCTTAATTATTTATTTTATCTAATGCTATATATTTTAAGGTATGATATTTTTAGCTTAATTTGATCATTAACCTTTTAAAAATAGTAAAATTATTTTTATAATGGAAATGTTAACTAAAAATTAAATTTTAAATAATGTTGGCATGCGAACCTATATGTACATCATATTAACATGGTATAAGTTGTCGATATGCCATGCCAACAAATAATTTAAAATTATAAAAATATTCTAAAAGTGAAAATAATTCAAATATATAAAAATATAAAAAATAAAAAAAATAGCATGGAGTACATGTTGATTACCATGCGAGTTACCATGTTTAAAATTAATGTTTTAGTTAATATTTCCATTATTTCGACTCTTCATAAAAGATTATGATCAAATCATGCTCTTTTAAAAGATTAAATGCCAAAATTAACTTTAAAAATGTAACTGTTGAAAGAAAAAATTAGAATTATGCCAAAAAAAAAAAAAGAGTATACTAGCAAACAATTACATTATCATGAGAGAAGTGGAAAAATGGTTTACAAACATAAGTATCAAACCATGTACTTTATATCAATTAACTTGAAACCTACAAAGGTTGCCATTTAACCAATAGCGCAATTGACTATTTTGTTAATAGGTGTGTTAAATAATTTTACTTATAAATAATAATAATAATAATTAGTATTTAATACACAATCAATATAATGTTATAACTCTACAAATATACTTTTGATATATGTCATCTTTTCTTAATATTAAAATTTTACTTTTTCACCGCATTCACAAGTGACACCTTTAAACTCTAGTAATAGGGTACAAAATAGTTTTCCTAATAATAGTTTATGTGAATTTTAAATAATAATATTAATAGGAAAATTATTTCATACATTATTGATGGAATTTTCTAGACTCTATAAAAATTGAGGATTTAACAAATATATTATAAACTATAGTAAAAATATATACAAATAGATAAATAAATGTAATGATTGTCACAATCTCAACCAATTATAAAATCTTAAATTTTTTTATAAATAATGTATTAAATAATTACCCATAAATAAACCTATATTTTTCCTTATTTTTTCTAATTTATTTTTTCACTTTTTTTTTCCTACGAAGAAAATGGTATATAGGATGATTCATCACCATACATTAATGAACATTCCCTCCAATTTTGAGATAATTTTATACCTTTTTAAGGTAGGAGCAAGTTATTGCCATTGAGTACTTACCTGGCTTTTATCAATATTTCTTTGGCCAATTCAGAGCCAGCTCACAACCAATATCTCAACTTAATATCATTTATATTAGGGATAAATATCAATACTATACAAAAATTTTGATCTAATGTGCGATATCATAGATGAACATTGATTTTATGCAATTTTATATATGGAATTTTGATTTAATTTAATTTTCAGAAACCATTAACATTGTCAAATTAGCACCATTTTACTTTGATATATTACATACCGAACTATTATATTAATCTAATATGAAAAATAATGTGTGTATTCATTTACTTAAATGTGTACAATTGAGTCAAAAGTAATATTTCATGTATACATATGAACCACAATTCAAGTTTCATGTGTATAATAATTACACCAAATCAAAGTTCATGTACCAAATTGCACATTGAAAAAGTTCATGTATAAATTTGATATTTATCTCTTTATATTTACTAGAAATTCTATCACATGCGTAGGTATGTGAAAATCACATATTTATAGTATTGTACATTGAAACAAAGTTCATGTATGAATTTGATATTTACCCTTTATATTTATTAAAATTCTATCACATACGAGGTATGTGAAAATCACATATTTAGAATATTGCACATTGAAACAAAATTCATGTATAAATTTGAGATTTATTCCTTTATATTTATTAGAAAATTTATTACACGCGTATGTATATGAAAATCACATATTTAGAATATGTGAATGCATTTAAAATTAATTAAACTTAAAGCATAACACATATGATTTGAAATAACAACATATATGCGAAAGGCATGAAATTAAAATGAAATGATGAGTTTAAAAAGTAAACAAAAAGAAACTAAATAGGTAAATACATAAAATTAAGAATAATAAATGCACTAATTGTTTATCATGGTATTATTATTTTTTAATAGCTCGTCAAAAAGATACCATGTTGATAAAAGAAAATTCCAATTATAAAAAGAATATTGAATTGACTCATGATACCAACTCAAGCAATGACGTTATCTATATACATAAAACAAAAGTCGGTGGAAAAATATGTGTAAAAATTTGTAATGTAAGATAATAATGGTGTTTTGGTTGGATGCAAAGTTTAATATTTTTTTCATTTTGAGTTCAAATACCACCGTTTACATATTTTTTTAATTTAAAGTTATTTTTTATTAATTCTATATAAATGTGTGAAAAGACAAAACTGTCGTATAATAGTATAGATTAATTGTTTAGAGTATTTTTTTCAGTAATTTTCTTGATTGAGTTGGTGTTTAGTTGAACCGTAACATCAACTTAGTCACACATTTAGATAATAGTAAAGATATACATACGATGTGGGCAAAACAATTTTCTTCAAAGCATTAAAATGCATAAAAAGTCAAAATAAAATTTTGGTTGAAATGGTAAAATTAAGGTGTTATTAATGTTTGTGATATAATTCAAATAGATTCATATGCAATTTTTTTATTTTTATTAATATAAAAACACAAGAATACCCTAGTAGTAAAATAATTTATTTTAAATAGGAAGTGCTTCATTGGCAATTTAGTAAACTGAGTGGATATCACTTAAACTCATGACACCAAACTCAATAAAACAACTTAATATTAGTAGAGATAATAATTCATGAATTATAACAATTTTTATTTACTATTTAATCATCATAAATTTTTTATTTAAATAAAATATGAAAAATTTTAAAATAAATTATATTAATTAGACCTGTCCATGGGTCAAGTCGGGTTCGAAGGCCTGCCCGAAAAGTGGGAAGGCTTCGGTAAAAATATAGGCCCGAAAAATGGGCTTAGGCAAAAAATAAGGCCTGTATAGAAAACGAGCCTAGCTTCGAGTAATGGTTTTTCTTTTTGCCCGAGCCCGGCTCGGCCTGAATATACAAAAAATTGTTGTTTTTTTTTATTCTGCTATTGTTTTTTTATTAGTATTTTTTTCACTATTTTACTACCATTTTACTACTATATTGCTACTATTTTGTTGTTATTATTTAGATATTGTATAACTTTTAGAGGCATTTGCTTGTTAAATTGCACATGTTTTAATGTTATTTAAATGTACATATTATTTTTAATTTATTTTTAATTTGTTGGGAAACATTTATTTAATGTTTTTAGTATTTTTATGTATTATATATTTTTAAAACTTATATAAAAAAATGTAATACAAAGAACCAATCGAGCCTGTGTTTCAACATTTTTATCCAGGCCGAGTTTGGACAAAATTTTAAGCCCATTTTTTGGGTCAGTTGGGCTTGGGCCTAAAAATTTTAATGGGACCTACCCAAATCCGACATGGCCTATGGACACCTTTAATATTAATCCATCTCATATTGAAATTTAATATTTTAATTTTGATAAATAATTTATCAATACTATAAGTTTTATTTTACAATATAAATAATATATATATTTTAAAATCTTTATACAAACTAAGATACAATTACCAATTGTTTTGAATATTGTCTATTGATGCAAGGAATTAACAAGGAGGAAAAGGTGGTAACCATTGGATGGTCGGTTCACTTGTGACAAGCGGAAAGCTAAAGTATGAAGTTAAGAAGGAAAGAACAGGGAGAAAAAAGAAGGTTGAGGAACTTAGGGTTTTATTGGAGAGGAAGAAGGTTCGATCTTTAGTTCCTCATGCTCTGGGGAATATATAGGGGAAGGTCCCCAGTCTGGTAGTGTCATGTCATCAACAATACAGATGGTAGGCCTGCCTAAGTGGTCAGCTAGGTGACAAGTCCATTGCATGTAATTTGTTACCATACACAATATTGCGTGGTCCTGCTATGGCATTCTTCTTGCTTAAATTGTATAAGGTTGTTACGGCTTAGTGGTCCTCGTGAAAGGTTTGTCCAAATTTTAGTAAATAGTAATGGATAAGGCAAAACAAGAATAGAAACAAAAGGGAAGGAACTAGAAACAACAAGAATAGAAAGTAAGAATGAGAAGAAAGAACTTAGAGAAAATGAAGAACACTCAAAAAAATCCAAAATTGCAAGAGAACTAGAAATGCTTCAAAGCACTTCAAATATTTCAGAGGAACCAAATAGAACTAAATGTTGAAGAAGAGGACTATTTATAGAGCCTTTCCCCAAAACAATGCATTTGGTAAGCTAAAAGTCCCGACACTTCACAACCAACTCCATCCAAACACGTGTCCCACAAAAGGACACCATGCTAGACTAATAACACCCTATAGCCAACCTAATTGTCGGGTTCGAGATACAATATGTCACATTCGTTGTTAGATCAACTAAGATCAATTCACAAGTAAAAAGTACAATTTGTACGATAAAATCAGCAAATATACATTCTTTAAACATACCAATCTGAATCTAAGTTTCATTTATGTAAGCACCTAATAACATACAACAAATTCATTATCAATTAGGGTCATAAAATTACTTCATTTAAGGAACCATCAATATCTCACACATTTATCAAATTATGAGAATTATAATTTGCTTATAATTTTATGCATATGCATATCAACCATATATATATTACTACTAGAGTATAAAATATAACATTTGATTATAACTTCCTTCAACTACCACAAAACATAGCCTATTAGGTACATGCCAAACATAAGTACTATTGGAAACAAACAAACACTGCTGAGATTGGGATTGTGGATTGGATGCTGAGGTTGATGCTCAAAAATCTCAAATTAAATCTAACCCGCGCACATAGAAAACAAACTGTATGTTGATTAAAGCACTTAGTGGTAATTCTGTAATTTAAGTATGTAATATTAGCATTAACAATTCTACCCTAAGCAAACATGTATATCTATATGCACATGTCAAAACATGTATATCTACTTGCAACTCGAAGTTATCAAGCTTCACATTTCAAAATAAACATATTATGTGTACGAGACTGACATCAACTCATCCCTTTTCAATGCAATTTTCAAAGAAATTTCATTATACTTATAATAATAATATTTAACAAATTTCGATATCAAACATGCCCTTATAAACCCTATTTCTAATTTACTGCTTTAGATATCACCTATTTCATTCATTTCAAGCAATATACAATAATTTCAAGTTTAATACAAGTTTATAAAAGCTCAATACTATAAACTAATTATGTATCACCCCTCACTCGACCCAATCACTGGGTTTAAGCTACAGGATGTCACAACTATTATAGGAATATCTAGTCAGAATTATCGAAAATAAATAAATTAAACAATTAGACATCTCATAAATATGGTTATTTTGCATTAATTAAACTTGTTTGAGACTCAATCGAGTCTACGAAAGCTCAAATACTATGTCAGACTTGAAACAGGATCAAACTGTAAAGTTTTCAAAAATTACAGAACAGGCATTGATACCCTTGATAGGTACTGATATCATTTTAAGCCTCGATGTTTAAAAAAATCAATTTAAATCAAAAGGTATCGGTACTTGGCTTAAGGTATCGATACTCCCTTATAGGTACCGATACCTTACCTTGGTATCAATACCATTTTGGCATTTTGTTTGTTGGAAAATTAATTAAAAGATGCAAAATATTGATACTTCAATGTTAAAAAGTCAAAAATCATGCATTTGATCCTTTTTCATGTCCAAACATAATATAACCTTCATTTGTACTTATAACACATTACCAATCTACCTATACCAATTCAAAATATAACAAAACACCACAATACCAACAATTATCCAATAAATCAAACATATATACTTCATAAAAATATCCAAACATACTACTTAACTTGTAAATTTCAAATATACCACTTAAATTGTAAATTTCAAATCATTCTTATTTGCATTTCTATTCAATCCCACCAATTTAGTCATGTAAATTAACTACCAAATTTACCATTCAAGTGACATCTATACCATTTCACAGACTACCACCATATACAAATGACCATATTTTTCCTCCTAACAACGTCCAATTCAACCACTCATCAAACTCAACCCTTTTTACTTACTAAAACCACATTCAAGCCATATTCATACTAACATAAACATTCCAAAAGGATATAAAAAACACACATAAATAACTATATGTGACTTATTTACCCATTTCAATTTCAATCATCCATTTAATCGAACAATTTCGTTTCAATAATACCAAATGTTACACCCCAAACCCGGCCTAGACGTTATGACCAGATTTGAAGGTGTTATCTATGTTTATTCGAAAATCTAGAAACCCTTTTGAGACTTATAAAATAGATAGTGCTAGCTTTAGAAATTTTAAATTTTTAGTTATTTGGGGAAATTACTTTCTTTTAACTAATTCGTTAAATTTATCAACAACTACTTAAAAAAACACTTAGTTTTGCAGCGAAATTTCTTTGTTACATAAAAATTTTGAAAATACGGTTTGATTTTGGAAATCCAACAGTTTGCAGGTAGAGTTAATATAATTTAAAAACGTTAAAATATTGTAAATTGGAAAGTAAAGTCCAAATTAAAATTAGTCCCAAAAAGTCCAAAACAATCCATCAAAATCAAAATAGAGTAAGCAAAGTTTAGAGAATCGCAAAACTAATTATGTCTAACTAAGCTTCCGTCGCACCGATCCATTCTATGTCTATGGATTACCTAAGAGAAAACAAACAGAGAGTGAGCTTACAAGCTCAATGTGTAAACCAATTTAGAAAAATAATCAAATAGATATGTTTTAACATATTAACAAACAGGTACAGACACAAATGCATAACAGATACAGATTCAAATCCTACTCCCATCTGCTACATACCGTCTCCAACCATCCCTACACACCAATTAAGGTATTAAATACCCATCCAGCCCCACACACCGTTAAATGATCAGAAGCCACTTTACAAAATATATGCAGACTAGCTTCCAAATCAAAGTGTAGTAACCCATAAAAAAAATATATGTGGCTGAGCCACCAAATACGATAGATAAATTAAGCTACACAAAATTCCTCCATAATCATAATCTTATCCCAATGCACATACAGAACTAAACAGATATCAGATACATGTATGACATACATGTTTTACACACCAGATTCAGATAATATTAGCATATAACAAATCATGATATCACATACAACATGCTACTCATCCGTTCAAAAGTCATATTTAACATTAACAGAACATCATAAATCATGATTTATAGACAAATTTATACCATACGAACCCTACAGGAGGGCTACATTTGATTCGCACGACGAATATAGCCTTGGGGAAATTTTTCAAAATTTGGGCTCACATGTCTGTGCGGCCCACACGACCTACTTGGCCATCCTGTGTGGCCTACATATTATTACACACGCTCATGTGGCCCATACAACCCAATTGACCCAGATCGTGTCACACGGTCTAACACACGGTCGGGTGATGTACACTGCCACATCCCAAAAACTGAGTTAGTGGAAATTGGGTTAGTGAAACCTAGAGTTGTCACGTACTAATTTTGAGTTATGATTGTGTAAATTATGTCAAGTGAGTTAATCTAGTTTAGTGGTTCAATGTTGTGCTTGTGTGTATGAGGTTCGAATCTTTTTCCTTAATTTTTTATTATTTTTACTCCAACCCCTATCATTTAGTATCTAGTTTTTATAATATTTTCACTCAACAAATGGAAAGAATGAGTCTACTAGTTCAGTGGTAAGACCTCAACTTACCTAGAAATCCTGTGTTTGAATCCTTGTGAGTGCAAAGTCGGAATCTTTTTTTCCCTCATTTGTGCTGGTCATGTAGTCAGTATTTGGGTTGGTTTTGAATTCTGGCCAACCAATAAGTTAATGGGAATCTAGTAGTTATAGTTTTAATCTTTTTTATTTTATTTTATTTTATTTTATTTATTTTATTATTTTTCTTTCTAAGATAATATCCTAAAAAGTCTCTCCCTCTTTTTCCACTCTCCACCACTTTGTCGTGTGATCTTTTTGATTTTTTTTTTGTTCTTTTGTTTGCTACAATAAAGGGAAGATAATAATTATAATAATTTTTGGTCAATTACTCCTTGTTTTTCCTGAAGATTTTCTTATTCGTTTAAACTCCTTTGATTTATTATTTATACTTCTACTCTGTGGGGATATTAGTAATGTTATTGTGGTGTCGTTTGCGCATTTGTGTAAATTTGATAAAGTTTCACTTCGATTTGGTAAATCATTGTTGTGTTTAGGATGTGAGTGTTGGGCTAACTGTTTTGGTACTGTTAGGGAAAAATCGTGGAACAAGCGTTTTGCCGTCAGTAAACTAAGTATTTTGGAGTAGCCATTACTGTTTGGGTATGTAGTCAAGTGCCAAAAGGTTGATTTCTGATTTGTTGGGTTTTATTGATTGTGGTTGTGGTTGAATTACTGGCTTAATTTGGTGTTCCGTATTAAACAATTGGTTTCCAATCATCGTTTTAGGTTCTGGTGTTCTCGTTCTTAGGGCTTACAACGAAACCCAATCAGGTGTGTGTTTCTAACCTAAAACCATCACGTGTAATCTGAAAAATCTAAAAAATAATAAAAAGGAAAAATAAAAAATGTTTTGCGTCTCACGATCGTGTGGCAAACTATGTAGGGGCACAGAGTATGTGTGATTACACAGGCACATCAGGTAGACTGTGTGGGGCACACAGGCGTGTGTGATTATGCAAGCAAGTTAGGTAGGCTGAGTGGGACACACGGGCATGTAAAATCACATGGACGTGTGGCTCATTTTCTTGAAATTTTCATTTAGTCCCAATTTAATCTGTAATTTGTAATTAGACCCTCCGTGGGGTCTAGTTTGATTAAAAAAAGACCCAAAGTGAGGTATATGTTTTGATACGTTCGGTAAGTGAGTTACATGTATATTCTATGTGTCGATAACTTTTGAAAACATTAATATTTTTGTAAAACATTTGTAACATTTGTATTCTGTTATCTGTTTTGGTATGATATCTTATTCAACTATGAGATATGTACATATGTTATTATGATTTTGCATAAGCATTAGGGTGGGCTTGGATAATGAAGTGTTTTGAGACAATATTACTGCAATTTTGGCGGTTAAACCACATTATATGTTTGGTAGCTCAGTTGCATATCTAATAGTGGCATACCACCACTTTTCGGTGTGGTTGGATGGATGGACTCATGTAGTATTAACTGGTGTAATTAGTTGGTTGGAGATGGTGTGTAGCAGATAGGAGTAGGATTTGTTCTGATCTTATATGACATTTTGATTTGATATGTATATGTTTCTAAAATTACAACATTTTGATCTGATATATGCTTATGGATATATGACAATCTTATATGTTATTTACAACATGAGTACTACAAGTAAAACTTTGTTTTTATATTTGCAATTTTGCATGTGTAGTAAGAAAATTCTATACATAGGTTAAGTCACACAATGAGCTTCTATCTCACTTGTTAGTTTAATATATTTCAGGTAACCATCTAACATTGGACCGGGTGACGTGCGGGAGCTCGGATTGTTTTCTTAGTTAATTAAAATATAGTGATTTTCGTAATTATCTATTTTGGAATTTTGGGACTGTAATCTATTTTTGGGTTTCGTTTTGGTTTTAGTTTAATTCGTTGGTAATTTATATTTATAAACATGATACTGCAAAATCACATGAGCTAACAAAATAGATTTAGGTTTACAAAACTAAAACTCTGAAAATTTTCCATTACAAAAAGTTTAAGTAATTTCTTAAGTGTTTTTTAGTAAACGAATAAATAGCTTTTTACGAATGTTTGCCATATTTATATTTCCTAAACACTCACTGAAATCAAAAGTTTTCAAACGAGATCAAGTTTAAGAGCTATTCTGTAAAATTAATAAGATCTGTGTGTAATTTCCAAAAAAACATGTAAGTGTTTTACTAAAAACATTACTTTCTCGGTTTCTTAAGTTAGGATTTAACTTTTGTTTTTTTTAATAAATTAATGTAATTTCTCAAGATTCAGCCATAACGTCCAGGTTGAGATTTGGGTGTTACACACACAACCATGTGGCACAGATGGTCTAGTAGTTTGGCTTTCTATCGGTCGCGATTTTTCAGGTTTTCATTGCACACCTGGGTTTTTTTTAGACGAATTCAATCTCGAGATTTCCAAAACCTAAAAACAACATTTACCCAACTAATTAGCAATGAATTACTAATTTCCAACTAACTCTTTTGATTATAAAAATGCTACATAGCCATCACTAAACTAAAAATCAACCCCGTTTTTGGGTGTTCAGTCACTTACCCAAACGAAACACCCACCACGCGCACTTAATTTGTTGGAGAATTAACCACTCCCTGACAGTCACCTAACAGATTTATCATATCAATTAGAACATGGATAATCATATTACTATCCTCACCCCCCTTGCATGCGAAAACAATAATACAAATCAATAGAAAATGTACAAACAAAAAACTTACACTATCCTTCCGTGCTCATGAATACGACACTACATAATTGATGGAAAAACAGAGGCAGAATGACGATTAACAAACAAAAATAAACAAAACATAAACAAAGGACAATCACCAAAGAAATATGATAAAAATCAAGAAAGGTTAGAATAGCAAAGTAATAGAGAAAAGAAAAAAGGAAAACACCAAGAAATTTTGGGGAAACTGAGAAAAAAAATTGGATAATGGGAGTAGTTGGATGTCAAAAAAATAATGAGATGTTTAGGGAAATTTTTATTACAAAATTATTATTTTAGTGAAAAATAAATCTGATAGGATTCTATCTCAACCAACTACCTAACCACTTATCAGCTTATCAAACTTTGAACTTAGCCCAAACACTACGACATAGGCGGCACATAGAGAATTTAGCAAAAATATTGCCAATTTGCTCACGCAAGGATTCGAACACAAAATCAAGGGATAAGCTAAAGTTTTACCACTAAACCAATAAGCTCATTTTATCAACAGATGCACACAAATATTTCTTAAATCAGATATCAAAAGTTGGGGATTTAAAAATTTTGGCAAAAATAAAATGAATGGAGATCTGAACACGGGACCTTAGGCACATAAATGGAGAACTTAACCACAAAACTAAATCAATTCACCAATCAATTTCTAAATATTCAAAACTTAAAATTCCTAGGGTGTTACACATATAAATCTTTAAACAATTAATAGATAGTTTTAATACCAATTCACATTTCAAATACCAAGTTATATACAATGAAATGCATTCAACTATTACCCAAAGCATACCATCATTAACTATATACTAACATATCATCTATCAACATCTAACATATATTTAAAGTATACCAACTTCAAATGTAAATCTTACGAAACATAATTACATGTATTATCAAATTCAGTTCAATATTTCAAACATAGAAAGGTATAGGGACTCCACTAGGTACATGCTTTGTTATATACTATCACAATTCATATCCAATTTTGTGTATCAATTAAATTATACAACTTTCTATTTTATTCAATTTAGTCCATATCTCGATATTCACTTCACCCTTAGCATTTTCAGCTTAATGCCCATTTATAGTTTACCTTAGTGTTATATAATGTAATATATCACGAATATGCTTTAACTAAAATTAGTTTTGACCGAAAGCTCGCGCCACTTGTTGTTGACTTTCACCTTACCTTTCCCTTTCGACGGTTCTGTGTCACTTTTAGCTACAAATAATAATTTGTTAATGGTATAATATCAAATTCAATTCAAATTACATTCAATTTCAATGTCATACATAATTTACAAATTACTCAATTTAATCCTCTATCTCGGTAATCAATCAAATTCATACCAATCATATTCTATCAATCGATTCAAATATAAATTTATTAAATATCTCAAATTCCAATTCATCATATTCAATTTATCAATCAATTTATCATTTCTTCATGATTTAGTCCACATTACACCTTTTGTACCAAATTGTAAATAATTCAAATTAAAACCACAAAGAAACAATTTCATAATTCAAGAATATGTTAGAATTATATATAACCATACCATATACACTTAGTTAAAATAGTAAACAAGTTGAAACTTTAAGGACTGTCAACAATTGTCTTCTCTCCGATTATTTTCGATTTGGTCCCATTTTCGATCTATACAATTATTCCATTCCATTTATCAATTTCACACATCTTATATCATCCTATTATCTGCATGTATCAGTTCAATTTCATTATTCGAATCCCCTAAAATCTTGCATTTTATTCAATTTAGTCATTAAAACCGGCACTAACATATCTTTAAATCTACAACTCCAAAATTGAAATCAATTTTCACTATTAGCCATTAGAGACCTCATATTTTTATTTCTACATCAAATTTTAAAATTTATTCAATTTAATCCCTAATGTATGAAACTTTCAATTAACTTCACAATTTTGTCCTTTTTCACCTATATACTTAAAACCTATCAATTTAACACCTAAAACTTCATGTAACTTTATGAAACTTTAACAATTTAACAAATTGAGGCATGGATTAACTAGATTAAGCTCCTACTATCTCAAAAACATAAAAATTACAAGAAAAGAACTAAATTGAATTAACCAATTGAAAGTTTAAGTCTTCAAACCTTTAGGCCAATTCTTTTCTTCTTCTTTTTCTTGCCATTTCCGGTGTTGAAGAATGATAAAAACAATGTTTTCTCTTTCTTTCCATTTGATTGTTTTATTTTATATATTTTATATTTAATTTGATAAATTTTTATTTTATTTTAATTATAATTTTGTAACATTTTCTTACACAAACATAAGGCCACCATCCACTATAAATTCCTTCTTGGTAAAATTTCCACTTTAGTCCTTAATTCATTTTTAATTAATAAAAATCTATAATAATTAAACTTTTACCACTTTTATAATTTAGTCCTTGTACCTTAATTAATCACTAATTCGACAAAATTACCTATCTAAATTTCAATTCCTTTATAATATAATTCCATAAATATTATTATGGGTTTGGTTTATGGAAACGGGGTCCTAAAACTGCATTTTCCAATTCCACTAACATTAGGATCATTACACTTATACCTCAACTAACTATCAATTAAACAAAATTACTAGACCAAATCTTAATATTTTTCTATACTAGTCTCGTAAATATTAATATTTACAAACATGATTTCGAAAATGGCATTTTAGAATCGTAATTTTTGACACCACTAGAAGTGGGATCATTACAAGACCCATCATTAGCGTCATTTCCCCATGGACAATTGTAAAGCTTTATCACCAATTAAGTCATTCTAGAACCTTCAGTGCATCTCCCCTTTTTAGAGCATCTCTAACATGCACAATAGGCAACTCTTGGTATGCCGACCAATTTGCTCCGTCTCTTCTAAGAGAAATATCCGTTGAGAATCTATCTAGATGGTCTCGAGGTAGGCCACTTTGTAACCTACCTATTGAACAGGGGGAAATTGTTATATCCCTACCCCAAGGATCACATGTGGCTAAATGAATGACAACTTGACAAAAGCCCAGGTAAAAATTGTTATACCCCTACCCCAAGGATCATATGTGGCAGAATGAATGACAACTTGACAAGAGCCCAGGTAGGCACCCTTACTAGGTGCGGTCTATAGGTGACCCTTCATTCCACACCCCTTGCAATGGCCTTCCATCCAGTCATTCATGGCCAACAATCCGTGAATCCCATTCAAGCCAACTGAGAGGTTACTCGCGTCTAGCCACCTACTACAAGCAACCTACTATAAACCCTCCATTGAGAGTACTAAAGGACCACTAAGGCATAACAACCACGTACAACCTTAACAAGGAGAATGCTAGAACAAGTCCGCATAGTATTATATATGGAGATAGTTGACATGCAACGAACCTGCCACCTAGTCGACCACCTAGGCTGGCCTACCATCCATATTGTTAGTACATGAGACTACTAAACAAAAGACCTCCTCTATATACACCTTGGAGTATGAGGAGTTGAAAGCCGATGTGGGATTTGCCTAGGGTGTTACAATATACCCAACAGACCAGCTTTCGATTCCTTATTTATTTGAACTCTAGTTTTCACTTAAATTAAAGTATACGAGTCACGTATACATAGTCCAACATCCATTTATGATTTAGGTATGCCACACTATAAACATCACAAGTGAATAAATCCATAAACTAATTTCGGGATCTATTCTCCTTAGGTCCAGTCCGATGTACTACCAGTCTAGTTAGTCACATCTATGATTCTATCTTTTCTTAGCCATCCGCTTTGATGCCCAAGATAAAGCATCTCACTAATTGGACTTGATAGATGACATATTATTCTTTTAATCAGTTTGCTCATTTCCGATTAAACTAAGGACATGTTTAGGTTCATCTAGTAATATAAGTTGTTTTTCTGTATTACGATCTGACCATGTGATACTATTTAATATTAGTTAAACATTAGACAACCAGTGAGCAACATTTGCTTCTATTTTGCTTTGCGTGCAAAAATCATATTCAAACAATTATACAAAGTATATTAATGTAATCAATGAATTTTTTTTTATTAACCAATCTGTTTGAAAAAATTCCAAGTTTACAAACAAGTATGCTTCACTCAAGGTACCATATCCAACACTATTGACCAAGGCGCAATTGTTATACCCCTATCCCAAGGATGACACCTGGCAGAACGAAAGATGACCTGACAAGAGCCCAAGTAAGCTGCCCTAACAGGTGTGGCCTATGGGTGGCCCTCTCTTCCACACCCCTTACGATGGCCTTTTATCTAGTCATTCATGGTCAGCTATCTGTGAATCCCACTCAAGCCAACTAATAGGCCACTTACTTCTAGCCACCTACTACAAGCAACCTACTACGAACCCTCCATGGAGAGCACTAAAGGACTACTAAGGCGTAACAACCTTGTACAACCTTGACAAGGAGAATGTCAAAACAAAACCACATAGTACTGTATATAGAGATAATTAACATGCAACGAACCTGCCACTTGATTGACCACCTAGGTTGGCCTACCATCCATATTGTTGGTGACATGGGACTACCGGACAGAGGACCTCCCCTATATATACCTTGGAGCACAAGGAGTTGAGGGTCGATCCCACTACCTCTCCAAGAAATCATAAGTTCCCCATCATTCTCTTTTCTCTCCATTCTTTCCTCCTTAACTTCATACGCTGACTCTCCGCCTGTCACAACTGAACTAACCCTCCAATCAACAATGTCAAATGAAAAAAATTCAACATGACACTAATAATAACATGACCGGACATAAATGCACCAATTTATATAAACTCGATACAAATTTACGAGTTATTTGACCAACCCAATTAGAATTCACAAATATCATATTTGAAATAATTATGACATTAAAAATATAAAAAATAAGTTACAACATGAAAAATAACATAAAATGATACAAATGTATTAAAATTTATATAAGAAGAATAATTAATGTCTCAAGTTTATATAGGTAATTCATTTAAAACAATTATAACACATACAAAATACAAACATTAATATATGGTTCTTTTTTTTCCCTTTTCTTTCGTTTCTTCCTTCTTTTCTTTCATTATGATAACTTTAAATCTAAATATGTAGTATTGAATCATCTTATATAGAGTTCGACTTTACTCGAACTATGTAAAGTATCTAGATCAATTTTTTAAGTCCAGACTTGACCCAGCTTGAAAAATGGGCTTACTTTTTGTCCAAGCCAGGCTCAATTTAAGAAAGGTAAATTTGAGCTCAAACCACCCATATTTAGTATTTTTTAAGATTAATTTTTATTTAAAAATAATTTATTAAAAAATATAATACACTAAATGCATTAAAAAAACGCTAAAATAAAAATTTTCTAACACATTAAAAAATATTTATATTAAAAAAATACTATCATAAACATAATAAATGTTTTGTTATATTATAACCAAAAATATCATTCTGGCCGCAAAAGCAAAGCAAAATGATCGTTGAATTCAAGATGATGATGATGATGATGATGATGATATATATATATATACAATTTTCTTTCAAAAGTTATAATAAAGTTTGAAAGGAAAAAAGCAAATTTAACAAAACTTATAACCATAATTAGAAGTTGTTTCTAGAGCCATAATTATAGAATTCTAAATTGAGAAGCTTTGTTTGGGAAACAACTTACCCTTACAAAAATTTATGATTTAAAAGGCAATTTAAGCATTAATTAATAAGATTCTTAATTTGCAGTAATCTTTAGATTTAACTTATTGTTTTGATATTATTGAAGAAGATAGACTCTATTCTTCGAATTGTTTCAACCAATAGTAGATAGTTTGTAAAATCTTGTATATTCATCAAACCACTTGATTTCGGAATCATGGATTGAAAAAAAAAAAAAACTTGGTAAAAAAGCATAACAATAAAAGGAAGAATTCTACTTACACTGATGTAGATTTGTTCATAGGTCGAGTTAGACTTAATCTTGAGTCCAAAAATTTTTTATGTTCAGTCTTGTTTTCGAACTAGTCAAATTTATCCAAAAAACTCATTTTACTGTTTAAAAAAATATTTGTAATTGATATTTATATATTTTACAATTAAAATTAAATTTAAAAATATTTTTATTATTTAATTTGAATTCGGTTAAACCAATTTGAGATGCTAAAATCTTTGTGCAAGCCCGGCCCAAGTCAAGTCAAGCAGGGTACCCTAGCTTCGTACAGCTCAACATTAATGGAAAACTATTTAATTTGACACCTTTTAATACCCAATTGTCCATCGAAACCTACCCTAAATTATATTGAATTTTGTTTATGAAAAATTATTTGAAGCATAGATAGAAATTTATCAACTATGTTCAATTAATATTTTAAAAATAAAAATAGTTTTATGATACCATTTAGCAATAACTTATTGAATTGAGAAGAAATACATGTAAACATCGGGGAAAAATATGATCTAAATGACAATTTAGGCATTAATTAAAAAGATCCCTTCATTTGTGATAGCTTTTTAAAATTAGTACATTGATTTGGGTTGTTTTGATACTACTGAAAAACAAGAATCAGTTGATGGAGTTTGTTGAAACCATAATAGATACTTTGTTCAATCTTGTATATATTATGAAACCATTTTGATTTTTTTTATTCATAAAATATCCACTCAACTATCAAAGAAAACCCATAAAATTGATTTTATACCTTTTATTTTTATTTTTTGATAATGTACTATACGTATTAGATTTTAACGTTTCATCCCTTTTATATTAAATTTGAAGTGATTAAACTCTGAAAATGTAATGATTTTATGTGGAAATCTCAAATGTGCAAAAATTTAAAATTCAGATTAATTTGACCTAAATTAACTTATAGCAATACATTAACAGTGTAATTTATATGTTGTATATTGTTTAATTAACAATTTAGACTTGGTAATTGTTCTAATATTATAGCCTAAAGTTTTTTTTCTCTCACATTGGGCGCATAAACCTTTTTCTGTTCCAAATTAATCTTTAAACTTGGCAATTGTTCCCACATTAGAGTTTGAAAATTTTTTTTGTCTAACTTTTTTTATGGAAATATGAGGGACCAACTTTGACAAAAAAAGTTCAAGCCCCAATGTAGAAATAAATGTTAAGTTTAGGGACTAATTTGGATAAAAAAATTTAAGCCATAATATGAAAGTAATTACCAATTTCAGGCCCCAAATAGTGCGGTAACCTTAATTTGTAATTTATATATTGTACCAAAATAGGAAAATGTGTTAAATTTAGGTACGATTACTAAAAAATTGTTATATTTTAATTTTAAGATAATTTTAAGAAACTATTTTAAATTTAAGTTTTAAGATAAAATGTTATTAATATAAATTGAAATTCAATAAATTTTTGTTTTTTTATTCGAAAATTACTAAATATTTAAAAGGTTAAGTAATTAGATAAGATTTTCCAAACGTAAAATTTTAAATATTAGATGTTATGATTTTCTAAAATTATTTTTAAATAATAAATAGGTCTAATGTTTAATTTTGATCTCAATATTTATATTTGGTCATTTTTTTTGAGTTAAATTTGATCCTTTAACCTTTTAAAAGGATCAAATTATTTTTTAATGAAGATTAAAATATTTTTATGATATTGGCGTGGCGATTGATTGGTACTTTATATTGGTATGATACTATTTATTTTATATGTCACATCAATAAATGTTTTAAAATTATAGAAAATTAAAATTAAAAAAATTAATGTAAAGTGTATTTGGATTGCCATATGAATTGTCTTGTCTAAAATTTAATATCTAAGTTAGTATTTCGATAAAACAATAATTTAACCTTTCTTTTTTGAAACATTGATGATAAATTTTAACTATTTTTAAAATATAAATAATCAAATTTAACTAATAAATAAATAAATATTAAATTGATAGAATATATAAATGTTAAAAGGTTAATTCTCACATTATTTCTAATCAATGATAAAAATTTAAAATTTATCCTATATAACACTAAATGAAATTTGCACACGTCAACCAATAAAGCTATCCATACAAGCCGTACATTGTTATAATATATATATATATATATTAGATTACCATAATTGTCCTCTCCATTTTCTCTTTTGCTAAACCTACGTGTCTCTTAGTGCATGCTCGTAAATCTCAAATTCAGCATTCTGATTCATTTCGGCCCAGTTTTAGAGAAGTCTGGTTTGGCATGGAAGTGCGGAATAGAATTAGGATAGGCGTTTTATTTGGAAAATTTTAAGTTAATCGAATTGATAAATTTTATTTTATTATCTTAAATTAATTTAAAATTTTCTTAAATCGAATCTAGTCAGGTCAAGTAAGATAAAATTTAAATCGAATATATTTATTTGAGTTAAATTAAAAAATAATTTTAGGTCGTTATAACTAATGTCAACTATTATAATCAAATTTGTTATTAACGTTCATTCCTCATAATTTATTTATTAATTATTTATATACTAGTTAGTTTCTTTACTTACTTAGTTGTTTCAATTATTTTTGATTCTTGTCACTATATATTTTGAAATTAAAATATATATTAAATGTAAAAATGTGATTTTTTAATAAAATTTATTGTAAATATAAAATGTAAAATTTATACCAACAGATAAATCGGCAATTGTTCTCACATTAGGGTCAAAAAATTTTGGTCTAACTTTTTAAGGAAATATTGGGGACAAACTTTGACCAAAAATAAGTTCAAGCCCCAATGTGAGAATAAATGGCAAGCTCAATGATTAACTTAGACAAAAAAAAAAATTTAAGTCATGAAAACAATTGCCAACTTCAAGCCTCAACTATTGCGATAATCCCAATTTGTAAGTTGTATATTGTACCAAATTAGAAAAAAAAGTGTTAAATTTAGGTACTAAATTACTAAAATAATTTTATATTTTTATTTTAATATACTTTTTATGAATCTATTTTAAGTTTTAAGATAAAATGTTATTAATATAAATTGAAATTCAATAAATTTTTTATTTGAAAATTACTAAATATTTAAAAGGTTAAGCGAAGGTAAAATTTTTAAACATTAGATGTTATGATTTTCTAAAAAATAATTTTAAATAATAAATAAGTTTATTGTTAAATTTAATTCTCAATATTTATATCTTTTGTCAAATTAATTTTTATTTTTAGTTAAATTTAACCTCAACTTTTTAAAAGAGTTAAATTATTTTTTTTACCAAAATGTTGACTAAAACATTTTTTACAATGTTAGCATGGCAGTCGACGTGTGCCATATGTTAGTATAACACTATTTATCTTATATCCCACATCAACAAATAATTTAAAAATTATAAAAAAAATAGCATAAAATGCACATGGATTGCCATTTAGGTTGTCTTGTCTAAAAATTTAACATCTCAAATAGTATTTCCGATAAAACAATAATTTAACTTTTTTGAAAGATTAATAGTCAATTTCAACTCTTTTAAAATATTGAAAAGTTAAATTTAACTAAAAGAAAAAAATATATAAACATTGAAAGTTAAATTTGAAATTATAATTAATAAATAAATTAAAAAATTATCTTATAGAACACTAAATGATATTTGCACATGTCAACTAATAAAGCTATCCATACAAGCGTACATTGTGTTATATATATATATATTACCATATAAGTGACAAAGAGAGAGCAGAGAATTATGTGTAAAATAATGTGCACTGCCAAAAGCTTCAAAGAAATGCCATGTATTTATTATCTAAGTTTGACATTGGAAATATATTTGTTGATTAATATATTTAAGTTTCAACTGTACTGTAAAAAAGGCTGCTATCAGATATCACTAATGCTGCCTGCTTATTGGTAAATGTATACAAAATTTCTCTATACTAGTTATGATTTTTGAAGAAATAAGGTTTTCAGGTACTTGAAAATTATTAGCTTCTGATTTTATTTATATATGCTTTGATTTTATATTTAACCATTGGTATTATAGTCTGTAAAAAAAATGAAATAAGACTTTTATATGTAGTAGAAGGTAATGCAAGCGACGTGGCTTTCTCTTGTAGTAAAATTCATTCATGGAATCAATGATAATCTTATCATTGTTTGCTAAAATAGAAAGCATTTGCTCTTTTCCCGAATTAAACTGTCAGTGTTCTCGAGGTTCCTATAATAAAAAAAAAAAAAAAACCTACCCATATGCTCAGGTTTTCATTTTAAGCATTCAAAATAAAAAATTTTATACATTAAGTACTCACGTTATATAGTTCAGTCATTATGGTCACCTCGTTAAAATCACAAACGACAAGCTGATGTGGTAGTTAAAAAAATCGATATAATAAAAAATTTAGCCATTAATTTTTACATATTATATCAGTTTAGTCATAACTTTTAAAAAATAAACATCAAAATTTACAAATGATCTCAATTTGATCCCAATTCTAAAAAAATCAAAGAAATATATAATTATATTTCAAGCCAAACTATATTTCTTGCACAAGTCCACACACACAAAAAGGGAACAAAATTTTTCAATTAATTGTATCGATAAGATGATGAAATAATTAATATGATACCACGAATCTAATGATGTAATCTTCCTCCTTGTCGATGGAGAAGAATCAATATAATACAAGAAAATGACTTAATTGAACATACCAGTTGAAGGACAGAGTAAATTGAAGCTTTGGAACCCTTTTCTTTCTTTTTTGTTTAGGTGGAGAAGAAGACAAGTAAAAATAACTTTATTTTTCCTTAATTTTTAACTTATATACTTAAATTAAGTTAATTAATAAAATTTATATAATTAAGCCTTAATTAATTAAATATTAATTACAATTAACCAAAATTAGTGTAGTATAGCATCATTCTCCACTATTTGATGATGATAAATGGTTTAATTACCATATTTAAAAAAATCTATAATGATAAGATTTTTACAATTTAGTCCATGTATCTAAATTAAACAACTAAAAGATAAAATTGAAGGACTAAATTTTAATAAACTATTATTCCAACTCAATAAATCTTTTAATTTAATATTTACATACCCATTTTATGGAAATGGGGTTTCGAAATCGTCTTTTTTGACACCACTGAAAATCATGCCCCCCTTAAGAAATTTCAACCTCGAAATTTACTTGAGAAAAGATGTAGATACCAAGACTTCGTAGTTTCTTCTGGCTCCTACGTAGCCTATTCTATATGGTGACAATGCCATAATATTTTAACTAGTGCCACCCATTTATTTCTGAATTATTTTACCTCTCGAGCCAAAATTTTAAATGGTTCTTCTATAACACCCCTTGCCCAACTCGATTGCCGAGTCCGAACTACAGGATGCCACATCCATTGTTGGATCAATTACTGTCAAATATAAAGTAAATATACTATTCAAACATACATTCATGTCTTAAATACCTTTATAATATGATACACAAATAAAACCAAGTCTTAATCGAGTTTACGAAAACTCTTTTATTGACTTGAGCATAAAATAGGATCAAATTGTAAAGTTTTAAAAATTTAGGGTCAACGTCGTGGTGTCACCTCCTTCACATCGTGGCATTGGTGTAACACCCCTCACCTATCTTTATCGCCAGAATTAAGTTATGAGATGATGTAGTAAATAACAGAACCTGAACATGCAATTTAATCCAAGTTTTTTTTTTCAAAATGATATTAAATCATCAATTCATCAAACAAATCATGTCTAGCATACAAATTTGAACTTAATTTGAGCTTACAAAAGCTCTAAAATTAATTCTGAAACAAACAGGGACTCATTTAGAACATTTTAGAAAAGATTGAGCAAAAGTGTAAAATAGAGTCACACGGTTGTGTGGCCAGGCCATATAAAATAGGTTCATATGGCCGTATCGCTAGGCCGTGTCAGAGACTAAGACCTTGTTTACCCAAAACCACCCTGACCATACAGAGCACATGACTGTGTCACATGCCCTTGTGTTAGCCCTTGCATGTCAAAATGTGCCTTATGAATTAAGTTACACAATTAATTGTTTACTTATGCCATAAGCATGCCATTAACCATTCAATAAACCTATTCAAGATAAACCAAAAGCATACTAAAATATATCATTTTCCCAATTCTAACCAATATGACATAAGGCACCATCATAAACATGAAACAACACCAAATTTCAATTCAATTCATGCCAAGGGAAGAGGTAACCATTCATACTCCCATTACACAAGCAAAAAACAACTTTTGATCATCCAAGGTGACTATCAAGTCTATAACTTCCAAGTTTGATACCAAAGCTAATTAACATGTCAAGCTTTAAAAATCCCAAACAATACCAAATTTTAACACCATTTCTTACCAAAACTATAATAAAGTCATACATGTGTTTAACATGCAATTCAAGTTTCAAACTATTATGCCATATACTCTAACAAAATCTCATCTATTCAATCAATACACAACATAACTAAATCATGCCAACCATTCATATAAATCTCTCATTTTTCCCATGCTTAACAACCATATTCAAAATCAACATTCCAAACCATAACCAAACATATCAAAAGGCTATCTAACACACATATTATATACATCACAAATTACACTTTGCTTTTACAAAACATTTATATAAAATTGAACCCTTATTACATGCCATATAACCATAATAAACAATTAAAAGCCTACCAAATAGAGGCTGGATAATGTGATTTTCAAGTTGATCCAATTGCCGAGTTTTGCAAAACGATAGCTACAAGAAATAGGAAAATGAAATAGAGTAAGATTCATTTGAGCTTAATACGTTCATATGAAAATTAACTTAACATGCTTACCATTATAACATTTAAGTATTTGAACTCAAAAAAAAAAAAACATGACATATTCTTGGCATCCTTACTTATTCGTATACAACTGTACAAATCAACCAATAAGTTAGTATGTCACCTAACAAGATCATAACATTTTAATACATATACATGTATAATTAAACTATTTTACATCATACCATCCAACCTTGTTCGGTGTATAAGCATATCAATGGAATCCACTTATGAGTCATATTCATTTTGCAACATGATGATGAAATTTATGTTCAATCCTTCCAATCATTTCATTTTTATTTATTTAACATTTTTATCTAGAAAACTATAGTAATTTAACTTTAGATACAAAGAATTACCTTGCTTCCATGAGCTATAGATTTGATTTATTTAAACAAGGTTTATTCGATGTTGCTCACTCAAGCTGTTGAGTATCTGCAACACATGTAATATCTCAGCCATCGATTAAGTATAATGCGATGCTGCTCACTCAAGCTATCGACAATATGCAATGTAACACCTAAATTTCTAATTACCTAGAAATTTGAAATAATTAGAGGACTAAATTGGAAGAAACCGCAAGCTAGCGACCCCTATTGAATGAAACGAGAAAGTTGGAAACTAAATTGGACATAGTTGAAAACCAAACCTAGTTCGATTATGATGGAACCTACCGATTCCTTAATGGAAGACATAATAATTAGCAATGCACGGTTCTCATGAGGTCAGTAATAGCGCGCAAATGACTATAAATAGCTGGGAGATGGTTCTCAAGGATGATTTTTTTCCCAACTTTGTTTTATTTTCTCTCGTTCGTCATCTTCTTTAATAACTCGAAGGACTAGCCATGGAAAGTTCTGCATAGAGTAAACACCATGAGGATAAAGATGGAAAAGTAAGGAAACCAGCAATATGGTAAGGGTTTTAACCCTTTTGTGTGCATAAGAATAGATAAATATGGTTACGGACCTTCAGAACCATTTTAGAGGTTTTACTTGTTTATGAAAGTCTAAGCTTTTAAGATGAAAAGTAAGTTTAACCAGTAGGTTTTTTGTTGTAAGATGCTGTCAGGTGAATGGAAGCTCTGGTGTTCAAGAAAAGGAATAAACTATGGAAATGATGAAGTTTCAAATGAGTTCCAAACTCCAAACCCGCTATTATGATATATGTTGTTTGAATATGCCATGTTTGCATAAGCATGAAATGGTCGTAGTATAGCGTACATTATGTAGCCATGAAAAATTATGATATGAGCATGCATTGCATGGCTAGGGAAAAACCTTAACGGGATAGCTAAAGTTAAAAAGGAAAATGGGGAGAGAATTTGTTAGTTACCGCCTCGGACAAAGCTCCAAGCCTTGTAGAGGGAAAATTGTGGTGTTTGAGCATCAAGATTAGGTGATGTTCAAGTAAAGAGTTAATGAATCCACAAGTTAGATTCTCCGAAGAATTAGATTCTCCGAAGAATAAGAATGAAAAAAAAAACTAAATTACAAATGGAAATCCTAAATACAAAAGAAACTAAAAACTGAAAATTAAAAGAAAGTTGCAATCTAAACTAGAATGAAAGATTAAAAGTACATAAGAAAAGATAAATGTGAAGTGTTCAGTGAAGCCTATCTATAGATTTAGGGTTGGTCATCATTCATTGACCTAATTCAGTTGATGTTTTCATGTTAAAGTTTGTTGTGCAAACCAAAACATCCTCAGCTCATTAATCCTTCACGTTAAGGTGGTGTTGCAATATCCTCTACCCTATGTCACAACACTGATGGCAATTTACAGGCTCAGGCTTGGATTCACGGTTGTGTCGCGACACCCTCTTGTTATATCACAACACTGAGGGCAACTTTTCTCTTTTGGTACTTTGCTCACTATGTTGCGACGTCGACCCTTCGTGTTGCAACATGATGAATAGTCTCGTGTTCTCATGCCTCCGAATGATGTCTTGGACACTCACAAAATACATTAGCCTTTCTTTAGGCCTCTTTTGGCCCCTAAGGCCACATAATTGGCTCAAATCACACTTCTTTATTCATTACTACCTAGTAGGGAAAATACCCAAAGGATTTCAGATTGGAGAAATTAATATTAAATTAATTACAAAAAATAATTTCTAATCTAATCGAGTCACAAATTAGAAGTTTTAATTAAACTAATTAAATTAACTAACCTAAATTAACCTAATGAACTTTCCTAGTGTCAACAACGCAAGCCTCTAGCCTATGATCGATTAAATCCCTAATTAATAAAAGGAAGATTAACTAATTTCAAAACTCTGGTTTTAAACCACATGTGTTATGGTTGATTTCATATATATATATGAACAAGTGTACAAACTTGTGAATTTGATGATGTTATATAGGCTTATGGCAAGCTTATGGTTTGGTTGATTTTATACTTATATTTTATATTAGGCAAATGAAATGGTATGTTAAGTTTTGGTTTATATGAGCTTACTAAGTATTCATTGCTTACATAGTTGTTTTTCTTATGTTTTATAAATTATTGGAAGCTCGATTTGGTTGGAAGCTCGATTTGGTTGGAAGCTCATCGGAGATCTACCATACTATCTAGTAGTTAATTCAGTAGTTTTTGAGCATTTTGGTAAAGGTTTATAATGGCATGTATAGGATGTTATGTAATAGTGATTTGGATGTTTATGTTTTGAAGTTTTTCGTAATTTGCAATGTCTTATCAAAGTATGTCATTTTGATCACTTATAAGTGCATGTATATAAGGTTCTTTTGGTATGTTTGTAATGGCTTGATAATGGTCTTTTATGGTTTGTTTTGAATGTTTTGGAAATGGCTAAATGAGGTATACATGGAATTAGGCATATGGACACGTTTAGGTAAGTAATTTTTGGATGATAATTATGGTGCCTTTGAATGGAATATTGGTTAGTTGAATTAGGGTCTTGGAAATGGTAATTATATGTTTGTTGGATGATGTTTTGGTCATTTGAAGGTGTGCCCAATTGAATTGAATGTTTATGCATGAAATGAACTGAAATGGTTTGATTTTAGGTAAATTTTGGGTTCACGTGGCTTGAGACACGGTCGTGTGTCATTTGATGATTTCCTTAAGGTGCAAGTCAGTGAGTTACACAGCCTAACACACAACCTGGCACACGGGTGTGTCGGGCAACTCAGAGAGTTACACAGCCTGGCACACGGGCTAGGACATAGTTGTGTGTCCCTTATTCGGAAGTTACATGGCCTGGGTGATTCCACACGGCTATATGTCCCCTGTTCTAAATTTCTGCAACTTTTTCCTAAACTTTCTGAATTGTTTCAAATTGGTCCCGAATTACTTCTAAGCTATTTTTAAGGCCTCGAGGGATCGATTTAGGGACAATATGCATGTGTATGAATGGTTTATGATACGTTTAAATTATTGAATGATAAAATATTTAAATGTTTCTGATTGTACAGTAATGCTCCGTAATCCTAATCCGGTGACGGAGATGGGTTAGGGGTGTTACAATAAACGTGTTATCATTTATAGTATAAATATCACACCAAAAAATATATAATTAAATCGACGGTGTCTGCAAGCGTACGAGTCAAATTGTAATATAAGTTTGTGTTACAATGGAACACCAATAATTATTCCAAGAATCGTACCTAACGGATTGTGGATTGGAGAAATTATTTTTAAATTAATTATAGGAAATGATTACTAATTTAATCAAGTCACGAATTAGTAGTGTGAATTCAAATTAATATTTTAATTAGACTAATTAAATTAATAAACCTAAATTAACCTAATGGAATTTCCTATTCCTAGTGTCGACAATGCGAGCCTTTAGCTTATGATCGATTAAATCCCTAATTATCTAATTAAATAATTAATTATCTTTAATTAAGTTATTTATCACCTTTAGTTAATAATACCCTTTCGGTCTCATCTACACTAAGGATTACCACCTAAGTCACCCTTCTATTCTCTTCCTAGGCATATGGATACCCTTCCAGGCTCACCACTTGGCACAAGTTATATACGATGGGATACCCTTCCAATTTCACCTATTTAGATAGTCTATTGGAATGACGAAAAAATGTGCAAGTGTACACAATCGCAAAAAGTAATAAAGTGACAAGTAAATGTCGAGTTATCGTACCCCCAGGGACTGTAAAAAGAATTATTTATGAAAGTATTTGTAAAACACTTTGGTGAGGTAAAAATAATTTGATTTTAAAAGATGGTCAAAACTATTTAAAAACTAAGTAAATAACTAAAATAAAACAAAAGAGTTCTAGTGCACGATTTCAAATAAGATTTAATCAATGTAACATACTTGTGTTGGATTAATTATATTTCTTTAACTTAGAATTATTAAACTCATGTTTACATTGTTACGAATAAATTCACAGCAACCCGGTAATTTGCTAACTTATGAACAAATTTACAAACAAAAATCCATCCATCTCTTGACATATCCCTATGTCAATTCAACCGACTAAACAGATTCTAGTAAGCAAACATGTTATTGCACATACATACTCATTAAATTGAACCAATCTCTTGCATATCTCTATGTCAATTCAAATGATTAATAAATTCTAATAAGCATATAAAAGAATATGTGAAGTAACAAGGCATCCCTACCTTGAAACAATTTAATCACAATAATCTTACAAGTTATGCAAGGCAATAATATCGCCAGATACATTGCTAATTTAACCTTCAGCTTCCTTAGAAGAATAAACATGCACTGATTAAGTACTGTGTCTATTAATTAAAATTGCAATCCTTTTAAATAATTAATTCATTAGTTACCTCACAGTCATAACGCAAGCATAGCTTAGGCATGATTTTACTTAATCAAGCATCATACCGAGGCTTATAACAACATAAACACGATTTTAACAATTCAAGCAGGCAGAATATAATCAACCCAACACAAACATAATTTAAGCTGAATTGATTAAAATAACCATTTCAATAGCATAAATATTCATAATCATTTTCGTCAAAACAACAACAAAATTTAAAGAGATAGGGAACAAGAAGCAAATTCAGTGTTTCTCCGTGGCTTGACTAGTTGCTCCACTCTTCGTTCTTCATTGGCCTTAGCTATCAAGGTGGCTTATGAACACCTAAATTTCTGCTTCAAATGGCTGATGAGAGCCTCTTTCCCAAGAGAAGAAATCGGCACTTAAACAAGAGGGAACGGAATGGAAAAAATGAGAGGAAAGTGAGAGAGGGAATGAGAGAATAATGTGAAGTGAGGGATGGATGAGGGATGCTCTGAATGATCAGCAAGGGGTGGCTTTTATAGCGGAATATGGCAGCCTAAAAGACTTCCCTTGGCCGGCCACACACATGGCAAAGTTGAGGGTTTCAACTTTGCTATGTTAGGCTTGGGGCAATTTCATAAAGCCACAATTAAAGGAGGGGTTTGAATGCATTTTGAAAGTTATTCGAGGGCCTTTTTGCAAGCATATTTAATCAACTGAAATGCTGATTTGGGTCACCCTATGGACGATTCTGGGCTGCCCATTTAGTGGCTGGTTCGGTTCACTCAATATGGTTCGACCAGTGCAGTTCAACTGGACCCTTTCTCCATAATTAATTAAAAATAATTTATTTAACCCAAATTAAATGGGGAATAAATTAAAATTAATTAAATTATGAATTAAAACAAATTTCTGTACCATCTTAGGCTGGAAATTAATGTGCCTCGATACTTCAAATTGCTTCTCAGTTTTGTGCTTTCAGTAGTGTTAGCCAAGCCAATTTTCGCCCTTTGTGCGAATCTATCGTAAAATAGTCAAAATTAATCAAAATTAAGTATAAAATTAACTAAATTCACCATGTTCATATTTTTAACACAATTTAATTATTTTATAAAATTTAAGTTTAATCGGATTTGCATGAATTTAAGTAAAAATGGGTATGAAAAAGTATATAAATTTTTGTGTTTCCATCTATTAGGGACGTTATTCCCTAATATACTAAGTACTCTTGAGAAAAACCAATTTCAGATAAATAATCACTTAACAGACCTGAATTGGTATCCTACACACTTTTAGATAGCTCATTAATCACTCATGAGGCCCAAGTCGGTTTTACGGGTCATCAAAATAGCAGAAAATACATAAAAATATTTATTTTATTAATATTTAGTTCTTAACCTACTAATACAAAAAATTTAATAATTAAATATAAAATGCCTAGAAATCAAGCTCCCTAAGTGTTGAAATGTACATAGACTACCACTACAATTGGCGGTAGGTCATTGATACTTGCTAAACCCACAAGAAGGAAACCTCTCTTTTTATCTCTCAAGTTTTTGTGCTTGTTGTGTTTGCTTTGAAATTTTTATATCCCTTGTTCATGGACAAAATACTTTCATATACTTTCCGAAGGGATGAACATTGTTGAGTTTTTATGGGTAACTAATATATATTAGGTTTGTCAATCAAGAATTAATACTTTGTGTTTACTAAACGATATTGAAATAATTATTAGGTTTAGCAGTGTAGAAATCAATCATAGTTGGGTAGCTAAGTAAATGAAATGATGCAGAGGTGTGGTTTTGTATTAGTTTCTTTATGTTTTTTAAGTTTAGATTTTAAATACTTTTTGTACATAAAAAAGGTAAAATTGTTCATGTTTAGTGACAAAATATTCTAGTAATACTACAGCAAAACAGGTTTTTAGCGGTGCTTTTTTGGTCCTATAAGCGTCGCTAAAACAATTTGCGGTGTTTTGATAAGCTCTACAAAAAAACGCCGCAAACAATGCCGCTAAATTTTGCGACGTTTATATGGAAAAATGTCGCTAAAGAACATGATCTTTAGCGGCGCTTTTCCTACAAATGCTGCTAAAGATCATGTTCTTTAGCGTGTTTGTAGCAAAAGCGCCGTTAAAGATCATGTTCTTTAGCGGCGTTTGTAGGAAAAGCACTGCTAAATACCATGATCTTTAGCAGCGTTTGTGTGAGAAAACGCCAATACTTTTAGCAAAATTTACCAGCACATTTTATTTCATATAAAACCCAAATTTTCAACATATTTTCCTATAACATCAAATCCAACCAAAAACTTCAAATCTAAATGATACTATCACGAAACATAGAAAATGCCATTTTATTTCATATGATCTAAATTAATAAATGAAATAAAAAATTATATTCAAAAGTTATATATTCTCACAATAAGAAAACAAAAGTCTAAGATGGCATATTCTGTGACTAATTCTGCTGAAACATTTTCGCCATATTTTGAAGTTGTAGTTGGAGTTCCTCATATTTTCTTATTACCTCTACTTCCCTCGCTGCTGCCTTCGTTTTATGTTGTAGCTGGAGTTCATCATACTTTTTTTTAGCCTCTTCTTCTCTCAATGCTGCCTCCGCTTTAAGTTGAGCAATTTGCTCAACTGTGTTCGCTTGCATCTGAGTCATCTGGTCTCTAAGCCTCTGAACTTTAGCTTGAGCCTGATTCGTCGAAGGCAAGTATAGTTGCGAGTTGGATCCAAAATATTGGGTTGGGTTAACAAAAGATCTTTCAAATCGAATCCGGCCATACCTTTTAGGACCCAAAACTTCAGTAATAATTCAATTATCAATGTCGTCCAGATTAACAGAACTATCACTTAAAGCGATCGTTTCATACTCTGCCCTTTTATCCTTTAGTTTCTCCTAATAAATCAATGAATGAGTTAGAAACGAAATATATAATCAAACAAATGCAACATAACTTCGCATTATTTGCATTACAAAAGAAAAATTAAACCATTATAGTTAATCATGATAAATATTTAAAATAATTCAAATTTTATTAAATAAATATACCATAATTTCTATAGCTTCAGTAATCATAGGAGATTCATCTTTCTCTCTACGTGTAATGTCAAAAAGTTGAACGCCTCCAACTTTTTCACCAAACAATAGTTCCTACAATATAGTAGGAAAAATATTATTTAGTAGAAAGCAATTAATATTTGACACAATTAATAAATTCAAAATACCTCGTCATCAGCTACACAAGCAAAACTTTTCAACCCAGTTGTATGCGTGAATTTTTGTTTTTGCCTACTTGTAGTTCCAACTCGCTCATGATCCTATATTATGAAATTTTTATTAAGTATATAGTAAATACTATAAATTGGAATAATTATAAGAGTTTAGAAGTACGTAACACCTTTCCTTTCTTTGAATTCCAAAATCTAACTACATCTCCCCATTGGTACCTCAGCATTCCCGACAGGACATTTCGCAATTTCTCTTCGAGGCTTATATTTTTCTTAAAATATTCCTTCTTTAAATTACTTTTATGGTCTCTCCATTTCTTTCCTAATGCTTTCTTCACATAATTATTCGAGATCTCTAAAGCAAATATCTCTTGCAAATAACACAAGTTTAGAAAGTAAATATAAATGAAACTTAAACCAAAGTATTATAAATTACATTCACGTTATTACCTTAATATTATCGAGAGCTTGATTTTTTTTACTATTAGGTGATAAACCGTAATTTATACATATTTTTACCCCATGTTTAACGCATTTTATGGATGATTTCTTACTAGAATTGGTGAATTCGATGCTCATAATGCTTTAATTTCATGTTTTATACTTAAGAGAGTGAAAGAAACGAGAAACGGGCCAAAAACGGAGAATATGGGCCAAAGTACGAAATCAACACGGTCTAGTCTTCCTCACACGGGCAAACCACACGGCCGTGTCAATCTGGCAGAATCGAAGCACGACTCACATCGGTGGAACACACGCTGGTGCCATTCTAATAGGCTCGAACACGGCCTGAAATAATCACACACGGGCGTGTCCCTGCCGAGCCCAAGTTGAGTCCAATTTGGAAAATGCCACTTTTGAGGGCTCATAGGCATTCCAAAGCCTATAAATACACCCTAAAAGAGGAGAAAAAGGGACACATAGAATAGGGAGTAAGGAATTACTCCAAAGAAGCCGATTGATTCATCTTAGAAGCCGAATTCATCATCACGACTGAAGATCTCTCCTCAATTCCCCTTCAGGAGTTTTGGGTTTTCTTTATGTTTTGTATTCTTTATTATTCTGAGATGTTTTCTTATTTAGTTATGAGCTAAATTCCCTAAATACCTAAGGGGAATGAAACCTAAGACGAATCTTATTATTATTTTTTGAATTGTATGATAAATATTTAACTTGTTCTTAATTATGTGTTCTTAATTCTTGTTTTGATATCCCAGGATACTGACTCAAGATAAGCTCTTATTCAGAGGAGGAATAGACCCTGTCTAAGAGTACATTTGTCATAATTAAGCGGAATTGATTGCTCGCCTAGACAGAGGATGACAAGATTTTGCCGGATTAGGGTGAAACCTAATAAGGGGATCTATAGATCGAGTTAATGCAACCCTAGGGTGTTAATTAGAGAAAGGTCTCAATTATTCAATCTGGGGATTAGACATTATTAGTCTTGAATAGGGATAATAACATAACTTAGGGATCTCTACGGAACAAGTTAAATGAATAAATCATCCGATTCAGAGTCAGAATAACAAGTCTTAATTCAATCGATTTTCCCAAAAGCAGTTCCCCAATTCTATTCTCTGTGAGTTCTTAGTTTAAATAATTAGTTGGTTAAAACAAAACCCCATTATTCTTAGGCTAGATAATAAAAAGATAGTCATTACTAGTACTTTTAGTTCCTTTGGGTTCGACAATTCAGTCTTCCTAAAACTATACTACTGTTCGATAGGTACACTTGCCTACATCGCGATAATAGTTAGTTTCAAGAACGATTAATTATAAATATTTAAAACCTATCACGAAATAAAACGATCAAGTTTTTGGCGCCGTTGCCGGGGAACTAAAATATTAGGAACACTCAATTTTTATTACTTTAGCCATTTAGTTTTCTTGCAATCTAATTTTATTTTTAATTATAATTTACTAATTTTCTTTTTCCTTTTTCTGGCAGGTTTTTATAGTTTATGACTAGAAGAAACACATCAGAATACTACTTTTTGACGAAGAAATCGATAAATGCAGTTACAAAAAAACAAAGAGAAATAAGGTGAAGCTTAAGATACACAGAGAACGAGCAAGAGGACGATACTCAACCCCCAACGGAAGAGATAGCTGAAAACCAAGGCAATCAGCTACCTCCTGCAATTGCGGCTAATCAAAATCCTGCTCCACGCACTATGTATGATTATGCTAAACCTTCTTTAACAGGAACTAAATCGAGCATAGTTAGACCTGCTGTAGTTGCAAATACTTTTGAACTGAAACCTAACACAATTGAAATGATACAACAGTTTGTTTAGTTTGATGGTTTGCAGGATGAAGATCCCAATGCTCACTTAGAAAACTTTTTGGAACTATGCGATACATTTAAAATCAATGGCGTTTCTGATGATGCAATACGTCTTCGATTGTTCCCCTTTTCATTGAGAAACAAGGCTAAACAATGGTTGAACTCGTTACCACGAGGGTCAATTACTACTTGAGAACAAATGACCGAAAAATTTTTACTAAAATATTTTCCGCCGGTTAAAACGGCTAAATTACGTAATGATATCTCTTCTTTTGTGCAGATGGATTTAGAAACACTCTACGATGCATGAGAGAGATACAATGACCTTTTGAGAAGGTGCCCCCACCATAGGTTACCGCTTTGGCTTCAGGTTCAAACATTCCATAACGGCCTGAATCCTTCGACTCGACAAATGGTTGACGCAGCTGCTACGAAACCATCAATAATAAAACACCTTATGAGTTCACAGAGGAAATTTCACTGAATAACTATCAGTGGCAAGTCATGAGGACAAAGCCAACTAAAATAGCCGGTGTTTATAACGTCGATTCAATCACCATGCTCTCTAATCAAGTAGACCTCTTGAATAAAAAAATTGACGGTTTTCTTAGTTCTTCACAGGTTCATCCAGTAATGCAGTGCAAAGCAAATGGAGGTGGAACTAGCAATTCGGAATACCAACCTTATGGCCACAACATGGATAACGAGAAATTAAATTACATGGGTAATAATCCTCGACCTCAAAACAATCCATATAGTAACACTTATAATGCAGGTTGGAGGAACCACCGCAATTTCTCATGGGGAGGCCAAGGAAATCAGCGACAACCTCCAGGCTACCAACAACCACCCTATCAACAGGGAAAGAAGCCAAACCTTGAAGAAATACTCACAAAGTTTATATCAGTGTCAGAAACCCGCTTTTAGAACACTGAAACAGCACTTAAAAATCAACAAGCGTCAATCCAAGGGCTCGAAACTCAGGTAGGCCAGCTTTCTAAACTAATCTCCGAATGACCACAAGGTAGCTTGCCCAGTAATACTGAACCTAACCCAAGGGAACAACTCAACGCAATTAATGTTCAAAATGAAGAAGGGGTCGTTGAGGCTGAGCCAGAACCGAGGCAAGAAACAGTGGTAAGCAAAAGTAAAGGTGAGGTAGATTACAATAAAAACAAACCAGTGACTGTCGAATATAAACCTCGTGTGCCATACCCCAACGCGACAAGGAAAGACCGCTTAGATGAACAATTTGGTAAATTCCTTAAACTCTTAAAAAAATTACATATTAACTTACCGTTTATTGAAGCTCTATCACAGATGCCAAATGCAATGAAATTTTTAAAAGAGCTTTTAGCAAATAAGTAGAAGTTGGACGAGGCGTCGCATGTGGAGCTGAACACAGTTAGCTCGGCTATTCTCCAAAATAAACTACCCAACAAACTAAAAGATCCAGGGAGTTTTATGATTCCTTGCTTAATTGGTAATTTAGATGTTAATTATGCATTAGCTGATCTAAGGGCTAGCATCAATGTCATGCCTTACAAAATGTTTAAGCAACTAGGTCTCGGGAAACCCAAATAGACTAGGGTGAGCACTCAATTAGCAGATAAAACTATAAGATTCCCTAAAGGTATTATTGAATATGTGCTAGTTAAAATCAATAAATTTATATTTCCCGTTGACTTTATTGTTCTAGACATAGAAGAGGATAGCAGCACTCCCTTAATTCTAGGAAGGCCCTTTTTAGCAACTGCTAAAACGATCATTGATGTTGGCACAGGTGAACTCACACTTCGGGTGGGAGACGAAACAATCACCTTTTAAGCTTGCAATTCTGGCAACAAATCAGAAATTGAAGGTGATCGTTTAAACCATTCTACTAAAACTAACAATATGGTGCAACATACTTTGCAGGAAATGAGTTTGAAGGAAGCACATGAGTCATTCTCAAGAAATAGTAGAGGACCTACTCACGAGGAACGAAGACTACAAATAGAGGAGTTAGATGAATAGTGAACACATAAACAAAGAACACACGATAAACCAAAACTACACCAAAACAAGCTCGATACCTTTCCAAATCAACTTAAGGTTAGCGATAAAGTCTTATTAGATGCCGTAAATCCTCACATTGTCACTGTCAGAAAGGATAAAGAAATCCCTCTTACGGTACTTAGTATTTTTTCCATTCGGTACGGTCGAGGTGAGTTACCCCAAGTTCTGCACTTTTAAGGTAAACAACACCCGTTTAAAACCCTATCTTGATGAGATTGATAGCAGGAATGAGGAGTATAAACTCCTCGAACCACCATGACCATTCAATGGAAAGGTAAGTCGAGCTTAGATTATAAATAAGCGCTTCTTGGGAGGTAACCCGAGCACTCACTGTATTAACTTCTTTAAAATTTAATCTTTAACACCTAACTTACTAACGGCGAACTTGAATATAGGCTTTCCACAAAGACACGGCCAACAACACGGGCGTGCTTATGGCCATGTGAAAACAGGAAAAAGATATCCCCAAACACGGGCTACGATAAAATGCCACGGCCGTGCGATATGGCCATGGTCGAGCCTAACAAAACAACACGGGCGTACGACATGCCCTTGTGGAAGAACCATGGTTGAAACTGAGAAACTAGCACGGGCGTGCGGCATACCCATGTCTAACACTTGTGGTCGAACCTGTCAAATTACCATAGGTGTGGGGCTTTCTTACACGAGTGTGGGAGAAGTGAACGAAGCTAGACATGGTCGTGCGACACAGCCGTGTGCACCTACACGCCCAAGGTACATGGGCATGGGATGAATTTAAGACGCGCCCAAATAGGAAAAACGTGAAACACACGGACAAAAATTGGGGAACACGGGCGTGTGCCCTGGCTGTGTGGCCCAAAATCTATAAATACCCTGCACTATTCACTTTTTTCCACATTCAAAAACCCTAACCCTAGCCGCTGCAAGTTCACACGACCTCCTTGCCACGCCCGTGCGTCGCTTTCCACTCTATTTTTTGACACTCAATCTCTCTTCCTTAGCGTTTGTTTACTCCTTTCACTTCTATTTTACTTCCTTTCACTTCTATTTTACTTATTTCTAATGCTTATTATCAACATAATCTTCATTTCTTTTGAAATATTTTTCATTTTGCCCATTATTCTATCATTTAATTTGTATTCTTAGGTTAGTTATCATACATTTCATGTTAAATCGGGTTCTTAGAAAAACCCCATACCCATGACATTACTATGCTTATTCACATGCTATTACTATGCTAATGTCTATCATTTAATTTGCATTCTTAGGTTAGTTATCATACATTCCGTGTTAAATCAAGATTAGGAAAACCCCATACCCATGACATTACTATTTTCATTATCATGGTTATTTTGGTTGTGTTTGCTTCGTATTAGTAGTTTTGGCTGAAATAGTTAGTTCAAATTCATGACTTTTTAAAATTCATTTACATATTATTTCTATTTTTTTTATATTACAGGTATATAATGTCGTCTTCACGAGGAAAGAAGGCAGCTGCCCCTGCTTCGAAGAAGAGGAAGGGAGCGTAATCTTTTGCGGGTCCAACCGCGAAAATTCGTCACCCCCTCCTACAGTTCCCCCGTGGGCCCCAGGAAAAACTTTTCTAAATACTTCGGGCCTGACCTTTAATTACGGGCTGTTGCATCGACTGGGCTGTCGTAGAACAAGTTTAGTTGGCTGATGCGATTCAGGCCCTCCTAACCACCGACCCTTAGGAGCTGTTCTTTGGGATCATCGAGCCAACATACCTTGAGCTCACGATGGAACTATGCTCAACGTTCCATCTTCAAACCGTAATGATGAACTACAATAATCCTGGCACGGTCTAATTTCACCTAGGTGGATTAATCTGCCAGCTAAGCGTCCCAAAGTTTGGTGCTGCACTGGGATTATATATGGAGGAATATAAGGAGGAGAATGACTTAGACACTCTCAGTCGCCACATACACTTCTCCCCCTCGAAGTGCTGGCACACTTTGGCCCCTAGCGTGGCCTCCTACAATCCTAGCCGCTCTAAGGCATCAGTTTTTCCACCTTCCCTGAGGTACCTACACGCCATTTTGGCTCACACGATTACAGGAAGGCAAGAGAGCACTGACGTCGTCAACACTCACTACGCCTACTTTTTATGGTACATGTCATATGAGCACGTCATCGGCCTTACCTATTTCGTCGTCCTCGCGATTTAGCACCAGACGGAGTGGCATAGGAAGGGGGTCATCTCCATTGGCCCCTATGTGATGCGATTGGCTCGACACTTCGGGCTCCTCGACACCGCGTCCCAAGAATCATCCTTGACCCTCATTGGCCAGATGTCTCCACAAGGCATCTCGAGCATGCTTAGCATGAGGATGATCGAGAGGCGCTGAGGAACTTACCCTCCTCAATATCGTCTTATCCAATCTACCGAGGAGGAAGCCTACGAGGACATTCCTGATGATGTCCATTCACAGCACGAGGACCCACCGACTCAGCCACTACCACCCTCTCGTCCAGTTCATGCGGCGACTTCATTTGCTGACAGCGCCTCACCTGATTCGAGCAGCAGTGTTTTCAACGATTTGACAACATTGATGCTACTCTACAGCAGATTTGTCAGCACCTCCATATCTCATCACCAGTCTCACCTCGCAAACCATCCAGCGATGAAGATGTTTAAAAATATTTATTTATTATTTTTTTTTTTTTTATTAAAACTATTTTTTTTTATTAGATTTTAGAATTTTATTTTTAATTATCAAATTCGGTTATTTCTTTATGAGTAATTATTCTTCCTAATATGCCCTAAAAAGTTCCTGATCTTATCACAGTTAAATAGAGATCTTAAGCTCATCATTACATAGGAACTAAATACTCTACCGGGAAAGGTTCTCCACGACTGCCATGTCCTGATCGACCATAACCATAGCTACCACTGGATATAATATTCTTTTGGTGCAGGACTTTTGGACTAATGAACCTCTACGACCGCCGGAGTATCCTCCTCCACTCTCGAACCGATTACTCTCCAAAACTCTAGTTCGAGGAATTCATCATACAAGAAGTTTCACTTCTCTCCCTATCTCATTTTTATATTCTAAAATATCTATCTTAGTACATTGAGGGCAATGTACATCTTAAGTGTGGGGGGACATTCATTTCATTATCAGAAAAATCCCTGAATAATTACATTGTTCTCTTGAAAAGTTCTCATATCATATTTAGGATAAATTTTAATTCATTTATGATTTTGATTGATATATCTTGAATTAAAACATAGGTATTTATGCATTGATTGTTTAAAATTTAAGACATTAGAGAATCAAGCATGATAAGTTGATTTTTAAGAATTTAAAATTATAGGTTGTTTCCCCAAGTCTAGGTATTACTTTGAATTGGAATTCATGAGTCTAAACATCAAAAAGCCATAATTTTTGTGAGATTTTTGAGCTTTTTGAGCATCTATTAATTCTTTCATGCTCACTTTTATTATTGCTTTGAGTGCATCAGTATTGAACTTTTATTCTAGAACTTGTTTGATTATGCATGTCGAAACCACACCATTTGATTTGATATGTCAAAATGATTAAGGCACTTAGGATTAACTCACTCATGCCATGAAACGCCTACCTCCATGATTAACCTTTAGTAAACCCCTTTGAGCCTAATAAGCCATTCCTTGTATTAACCTCAATATTAACCCTTAACCCATTATTGTTGAAATCCCCTAAATTAATTTGATCCCTATTTTTGTCGAGATTTGAGTTGAAGAAATTACTTACTTATGTCTTGTTTGTAATAAGTTAACCTATGCTATTTAACTTGCTCTTAAAAAAAAACCTATGTATACACATTAGTAATTCCATATTCTAAGAAGAAGCTCTGTTATACGCAAGTAATGATTAACTCTTTTTCTAGTTAGGCAATTTTTCAATTCAATCTCGATTCTAACATTTTCTTTCAGCTTGTGATCACACCCCCTAACCAAGCCTCACTACAACCCTCTAAAGACCTTTTGATTGATGTATCATCTTAAATTATAGTGGTGGAGATTTGATTTTCATGCAAGCTTATGGTAATGACTTTTCATTATTGACTATTGAGTGCTTCATTTATTGTCCTTAAACACCTATAGTGATTTGAGTGAATCTTTAGTGAGGATGTGAAACTCTGTGATATTCTGAATCAAAGGTAATTACTCAGATGAGAGGAGACACCTATGTTTGCATAATTAAATACTCAACTTGGAATGTTTGAAACTTTTATGTTCTTTTAGTTGAATTCTCAATGTATGATTACCTACGGATTATTTTGAGATATTATCGATAGAAATTATAAGTTGAGAAGAATTTATTTTGATTATGAGTTGAGGATTTTGCTTGAGGACAACAAATGCTTAAGTGTGGAGCTATTTGATAAACCGTAATTTATACATATTTTACCTCATGTTTAATGCATTTTATGGATGATTTCCTATTAGAATTGGTGAATTCGATGCTCTTAATGCTTTAATTTCATGTTTTATACTTAGGAGAGCATAGGAGAGTGAAAGGAACGAGAAACAGGCCAAAAACGGATAAAATGGACCAAAGTACGAAATAAACACAGCCTGGACTTCCTCACACGGGCAAACCACACAGCCGTGTCAATCTGGAAGAATCAAAGCACGACTCACACGGGTGGAACACACACCCGTGCCATTCTAACAGGCTCGTACATGGCCTGAAATAATCGCACACGGGCGTGTCCCTGCCGAGCCCAAGTTGAGTCCAATTTGGAAAAGGCCACTTTTGAGGGCTCATAGGCATTCCAAAGCCTATAAATACACCCTAGAATAGGAGAAAAGGGGACACACAGAATAGGGAGTAAGAAATTACTCCAAGGAAGCCAATTGATTCATCTCAGAAGTCGGGTTCATCATCAAGATTGAAGATCTCTCCTTAATTCCCCTTCAGGAGTTTTGGGTTTTCTTTATGTTTTGTATTCTTTATTATTCTGAGATGTTTTCTTATTTATTATGAACTAAATTCCCTAAATACCTAAGGGGAATGAAACCTAAGACGAATCTTGTTATTATTTTCTGAATTGTATGATAAATATTTGACTTGTTCTTAATTATGTGTACTTAATTATTGTTTTGATATCCCAGGATACTGACTCAAGATAAGCTCTTATTCAGAGGAGGAATAGACCTTATCTAAGAGAACATTTGTCATAATTAAGCGGAGTTGATTGCTCGCCTAGATATAAGGTGACAAGATTTTGCCGAATTAGGGTGAAACCTAATAAGGGGATCCATAGATCGAGTTAATGCAACCCTAGGGTGTTAATTAGTGAAAGGTCTCAATTATTCAATCTAGGGATTAGACGTTATTAGTCTTGAATAGGGATAATAACATAACTTAGGGATCTCTACAGAACAAGTTAAATGAATAAATCGTCCGATTCGGAGCCAGAATAACAAGTACAGTCTATGTGGATTTTTCCTTAGGTATTGTCTTAATTCAATCGATTTTCCCAAAAGCAGTTCCCCAATTCTATTCTCTGTGAGTTCTTAGTTTAGATAATTAGTTAGTTAAAACAAAACCCCATTATTCTTAGGCTAGATAATAAAAAGACAGTCATTACTAGTACTTTTAGTTCCTTTGGGTTCAACAATTCGGTCTTGCTAAAATTATACTACTGTTCGATAGGTACACTTGCTTACATTGCGATAATAGTTAGCTTCAAGAATGATTAATTATAAATATTTAAAACCTATCACGAAATAACGCGATCATTAGGCATATGATGCCATGACTCGTAGTTGATTGGCAACAGATTGGCATTTAGTGCTATAATTCCCAAGTATCTGCTCAAAGTCAAGCTTCTGATCCAATAGGCTGACCATGATTGTTTCTAGATACTTAGACACGCTCTACAAAATTTAAATCATATAAATCCTTTAATAGCGTACGTCCTCGAGTTTTGCGCCTCCCACCACTTTCAGCTAAAAAAATGGTATATGATAATATAAGAATTTTAAACAAAAATTAATAATAAAAGTCAACATGCATGTAAATTAAAGTTAACATTACTTTGAATTTCTACAGTTTCGTCAACTGTATTTGGAACATTCGAAGATCCAATAGTATTCTATTCTTCACTAATTGTTTCTTCTAAATTTGGAGGATTTTGAATAATACTTAGATCTCGCAAGCTTCTTCTAGGCATATTATCTGTAGTACACATAAAATAGTTGAAATATTAGCAACTAATTACAACAATAATAGTACATATAAAATAGTTGAAATATTTAACAAGATCAAGATTTAAATTATAATATTACATATAATTAAAAAATCGTAAAATCTTACTACATCATGATTCGTGAATAGCTTCATCCACATCCTGGCGAACCCATTGTAATTGTGTACTAGTATTAGGGATAGTTTTATTTAAGTTTTGTTCTAAAAAAGGCAAAGTTTCTGATCTTTCATCGATGTCATCTCTACTTCTATTGCCCATGTCAAACAAGACTCTAAGGGTGTTACGGAGTACAACGTACCAACCCTCATCAGTTGGATCTTTCGACTAAAAAAATTGTTTGACTTGAGAAAAAAATACATACGGCTCAACGGCATGTAAGGATGAGGATTAATTAGGCAGCTAACCATGTTAGTCCATTCTTTGCAAGAGTCGAAGCATAATCTTTTTCCTTTTTAAATAGGATTTTCCCTGCTTAATGGATAAGCATTTGCAACCAATGGGGAATTTTTTCTCATCTTAAATTCCAAGATTGGATTTGTGCCAATAGAAACCATAAATTTCATACACAATAGAAGGATATGGTAGATTATCTTTTTTAGATAGTGAATAGAAGAACCCCATTCTATTCACTGGTACGAATCGTTGATACTAAAAAAGTTGTTTCTTTTTTCGTCTATAAATCGTTGTACAATGTGAACTAATCGGGAGAAGTTTACCATTTTAAAACCAAATTGATCCTTTTTAATTTCACGAGCAATATTAATGTAACAACCCAATTTTTAGTGGTGTCAAAAACAGTGATTTGGGGATCACTAAATCCGAAAAGTAAGTTTGAAAATTTAATAAATTCATAATTATGGGTCAAGTGTGAATTTAGAAGAATTTTTGAATTAGTGAATTTTGGGATTTAAAAAAATAATTTAATAGGTAAATTGGGTCTAAAACGAGGTATCGAGACCTCGAATGCATAAGTCGAGCCATAAATATTTTTATAAATATTTATCGAGTGTCATTGACTTAATATTAAAGTTTCGTTAGAAAATTTTAATGTTTGGATAGTCAATTAATTAAAAAGGACTAAATTAAAAAAGGTGCAAGACTTTCTAAAATGATTAAATAGTTCAAATGTTAAATGATGGAGGACTTAAACGGCAAATTAGCCTAAAGGGAATGGGTCAGGCGGCATAAGCAAGAAAAAAATCTGAAATTAGGTGAACTAAGGGTAAAATGGTAAATTTTACAAAATTAAACAAATAAATAGAAATTGAAAGAGATTTCTAGGTGATTCTTCTCATAGTTTCTGCCGGACAGCCATGGGAGAGAGCTTTTATGCTGGTTTTACACAATTTTACTGCATATCAAGAACCCGAAGTGAATCGTGGAAAAGACAAAATAGCCGATTATTCCTTGAACTTGTATGTTTTTTGAGAATTTGCCCAGGTAAGTTCATATGGTTAAATTCAATGTTTTGTTATGAAAATTTCATGAATATTATGGTATATTATTGTATATGAACGTTATAAAATTTTGATAATTGTAAAATAATGATTAAGTAAAAGTACAAATTAGTTAGAACGATGGATTTGAGTACTTTCGTTCAGTGGGGCTAAGACAAATTGACGGAAAAGACCATGGTTGGACCATGGCAACATATGATATGTGATTTCTGTATAAGACCAGTTGGGCTATGGCATCGGTGTGATATGAGCTTCCGTATAAGACCATATCTGGGATATGGCATCGGTGTGATATGTGCTTCTATGTAAGACCATATCTGGGATATGGCATTAGTGTAATATGCGATCCGTGTAAGACCATGGTTGGGCTATGGCTTCGGTGTGTGATATGTGACTATGTGCAAGACCATAGTTTTACTATGGCATTGTGATAACGAAGTACTCAATTCCGTAATCGTTCCCATATTTGATTAAGAAAGGTAAATGGTAAAGGGGCCCAAGAGATTAAAAGTTGGTTAATAAGTGACATTGAATTCAAGCAAGTGAACTTATCACTAATTTTGTGATTGACAGGAGGAGTTAGTGAATTTAGATATTGTAAAATTGTTATAAGATTTTTGGTAAGAATTATTTTCTATGCCCATGAACTTACTAAGCTTTCATAAGCTTACTCTTGTATGTTAAATGTTCTTTGTAGATTGGCGTGAAATTGGTGGATTGGATCAACACATCAAGGCACACTATCCACATTACTTCGATAAATTTTATTGTGCATTTTACAGTTTATATGGCATGTAAGGGTTTAATTGAAAGTAAGAGAAGATGTTATAAACTTAGTTGTCAACATTTTTCACTAAAACAGTTTTGGACAACAGCAGTAATCCAAATTTGAAAAATCACCAAAAATTTTGGAAATTGATTTGGAGGTTGAATAAAATATGAAATTAAATCCTATTGAGTCTAGTTTTACATAGAAGAAACGGTGTAAGCAAAAGAATCTTATTTTATGAGATATTTGAATTTTTGTGAGATAGAGTTAGAATGATTCTGGAATCCCCTGTTTTGATTTGGGAAAATCATTGAGAATTGTAAAAAATAATTATGAGTTATAATTTATATGCTTAATATATTTAATAATTATATTTTCAAAATAAACAAACGGGAACATCATTCGAATTCCGTATGAGGAGATAATTAACTTTTAGTAAAGAAAGGTCGAAGCTGTAAAATAGCAAAGTAGGAGTAAATTTAAAGAATAAAATTTACTTATTGGCTAATCCAAAAATTCTGAAAATTTTATGGTAAGAAGATATGTGAGTCTAATTTCAGGTAAAATTAGTAGATCTTAATTTTGAGTTCCGTAGCTTCAGATATAAATAATTAAGTAACTATGGCTCAAGAAGACAACTTGACTGGAATATGAGCAAATAGTGGAATTATATGTAATTATTCTGTAAACTCCGGTAACATCCTGTAACCTCATTCTGGGGACTAATGTGGGTTAGGGGGTTTACATTTATTGGTATCAGAGCTTTGGTTTAGCCGATTCTTGGAACAATTGAGATGTGTAAAGTGTATAGATATCCATGCCATATAAATCTGTGATAGTGTGATATGTATGATCCGATCTAATGTTTGTTTTACTTATAGACAAAGATGCTTTCCAATTGACCTATTTTCGATAGTACTAAAAGTGATATTGAGATATTTGAAATGTATTTATGATGAGACGGAACTTAGAAAAGTATGAATAGAAGTTCATGATATGTATGTAATAATGTATGAAATGAGATAACCATAAGTTGAGAAATGTGGAAACGTGAATGAAATGAAAGTTTATATTGTGATAAGCTTATCTATGTTCGTGTGGCATTCGTATGATGTTATGTGCCTGACTTGCTTGGTTAAGTAAATGCTGTGAGTAAATTTACTCAAAATTCATGGAATGTATGTTTAAGTACACTTGTTTGAAAGGGATAATTGAAAAGTTCGTGTAACATAATTATGTATGTTAATTTGCTTAAAGTGAATTATGTAATTGCGATGATATGATGTTGATGATGAATGCTAAGTCATACGTGTGTATTTATGAAAGTCTAGTTAGAGGCTTTACGACCTCACCCCCTTACCAATGTGGTTTTTTATAACAAAAATTCACGAGAATTATGTTGAATAAGTTCAAAAGTGTGAAATTAAAGAGTACAGTGGTGGAATAATTAGTAATGCAGACGGAGTTGAAAATAGTTTGACACGTGAATATAGTTTAAAATATATATATATATATATATATATATCAGATTATTCTAAAGATCATTCAGATTATGCAATGTTACGGTTAAAGAAAAAGTTAACCTTGGCTAGTCAACTTATTCAGATATGATGTCTGAAGTATGTGTTTGCTGAAGTTTTTCTCGAATTGGTTTTCATTAGTGAATGGAATGATGCGGGGTCCATGATGACAGAATTAGTCAAAAAATGATAATTGAGTAGTAAATATGTCTGTGTGTGACAGTTACAGTTGAAACGAATATGATGATATTTTCTTGGTATTCTATATATTCTTTTATCCTCAGAGATATGTGTGTGGTTGTTCAGTTTCTGATGGAGTTCTGATGTTGTGAGAATGCTAGTTAACTATGATGTTAGACGAAAGCCCTATTGGTTTGGTCGGTTTATGATCAGTTTTTCTTCATCTCTTTGGAATTCTATTCTAATATGCTGGAAATGAAGTCAATGGTAAAAATTTATGTGAGACTATTCTTATGTTTCTACTGATTATGGTTTTGTTTTATACATGCAGGAAATATATTATCTCTGTTATGATGGAAGTCCAGAGTTGGTAAGCAGTATTTTTTTTCTGGCTTTCTCTGAGGAATTATCAAGATCTTTATTATCTTATTGTGAGTTATGTTATCGGACTTCTGGTATGGTATCGTATTTGTGTTTTCTTATCATCCTTATTGTGTAAATTATCAGACATGGCTCATCTTTAAAGTGTGTTCTTTGGTATGTGATGGCTATGTTTATTATGATTGTATTTTTGGATTCGATAATAGGAATGTGGTGATTCTGGTATCAGGATTTCTCTAATTTTCGTGGAAGAAATTAACATCGGCAAGGGTATAAATGGTGAGAGCACAAGCTTAAATTGCATAGTAGTTTTCTTTCCTCAGGTAAGTTTGAATAAAGTCGATGAGTTCAAGCAGGATATTTGTTTCCTCGAACTAATACGATTGAAAAGATTTTTTATTAGCATGTTAAGAGAATTTTGAAAGATTGTGAGTTTGAGTTGTTTTCTCAGCATGAAGAAAAGAGTACCTTGATATGTTATTATTCGATAGTTGAAATCAACTCAGTAGTTTAAAAAAAATCTAGAATTTAGCAAGTATGATATAGAGATATACTTATTGGATTACTTTAATCGAATGATGTTATTACAAGTTAAAGTTGTTTTGATTGATAACGTTATCACAATGACAAAAGTTTGAATGGTCTGTTGCATGTTAGTAAAGTTAGATATAAGTTGAAAGATTTCAGATGCACACATGCTAGAAGCATTAGTTAAAGTTTGATAATATGGATTTCTCGATTATGATTCAATAGTATATTACTAGGAATATTTTTTGTTTTTGATAATTGTACTGTTAATGATAAAGTTGTGACATGAGTGTTAATGATAAAGTTGTGACATGAGGATGTCATGGTCGTTCAGCTAAATTTTGTATAATATCAAGTTCTAATGTGACTTCTGATACGAGTTCTAAATCAAAATGAGTTATGATGGATTTATATGTGGTATATCATTGAGAATAAAATAGAAAGACTTGATTTGATGACTTTTATCAGGTGAGAAATTTCGAGGACGAAATAGAAATTGAAAGAGATTTCTAGGCAATTCTTCTCATAATTTCGGCCAGACGGCCATGGGAGAGAGCTTTTAAGCTAGTTTTACACAATTTTACTGCATATCAAGAACCCGAAGTGAATAGTGGAAAAAAAATAGCCGATTAGTCCCTGAACTTGTATGAATTTTGAGAATTTGCCCAGGTAAGTTCATATGGCTAAATTCAATGTTTTGTTATGAAAATTTCATGAATATTATGGTATATTATTGGATATGAACGTTATAAAATTTTGATAATTGCAAAATAATGATCAAGTAAAAGTTCAAATTAGTTAGAACGATGGATTTGAGTACTTTCGTTCAGTGGCTAAGACGAATTGACAGAAAAGACCATGGTTGGACCATGGCAACATGTGATATGTGATTTTCGTATAAGACCATAGTTAGGGTATGGCATCGGTGTGATATGAGCTTTCGTATAAGACCATATCTGGGATATGGCATCTGTGTGATATGTGCTTCTGTGTAAGACCATATCTGGGATATGACATCAGTGTGATATGTGATCCGTGTAAGACCACAGCTGGACTATGGCTTCGGTGTGTGATATGTGACTATGTGCAAGACCAAAGTTTAGCTATGGCATTGTGATAACGAAGTACTCAATTCCGTAATCGTTCCCTAATTTGATTAAGAAAGGTAAATGATAAAGGGGCCCAAGAGATTAAAAGTTGGTTAATAAGTGACATTGAATTTAAGCAAGTGAACTTAGCACTAATTTTGTTATTGACAGGAGGAGTTAGTGAATTTAGATATTGTATAATTGTTATAAGATTTTCGGTAAGAATTATTTTCTATGCCCATGAACTTACTAAGTTTTCATAAGCATACTCCTGTGTGTTAAATGTTCTTTGTAGATTGACGTGTAATTGGTGGATCGGATCAACACATCAGGGCACACTATCCACATTACTTTGGTAAATTTTATTGTGCATTTTACAGTTTATATAGCATGTATAGGGTTTAATTGAAAGGAAGTGAATATGTTATAAACTTAGTTGTCAGCATTTTTCATAAAAACAGTTTTGGACAGCAGCAGTAATCCAAATGTGAAAAATCACCAAAAATTTTGGAAATCAATTTGGAGGTTGAATAAAATATGAAATTAAATCCTATTGAGTCTAGTTTTACATAGAAGAAACGGTGTAAGCAAAAGAATCTTATTTTATGAGATATTTGAATTTTTGTGAGATAGAGTTAGAATGATTTCAGAATCCCCAGTTTTGATTTGGGAAAATCATTGAAAATTGTAAAAAAATAATTATGGGTTATAATTTATATGCTTTAATGAGTCTATTTTCAAAATAAACAAACGGGAACATTATCCGAATTCCGTATGAGGAGATAATTAACTTTTAGTAAAGAAAGGGTCGAAGCTGTCAAACAGCAGAATAGGAGTAACTTTAAAGAATAAATTGTACTTATTGGGCAATCTAAAAATTCTGAAAATTTTATAGTAAGAAGATATATGAGTCTAGTTTCAGGGAAAATTAGCAGATCTTAATTTGGAGTTACGTAGCTCCAAATATAAATAATTTAGTAACCATGACTCGAGAAGATAGCTTGACTGGAATTTGAGCAAATAATGGAATTATATGTAATTATTCTATAAACTCTGGTAACATCCTGTAACCTCGTTCTGGGGATGAATGTGGGTTAGGGCTGTTACAATTAACTTCAGCCCAATCACATCGAAATAAGACAACCTTCCGTTTGCAATAATAATCCAACTCAATAATTTCCGTAAGATGTCCGTAATACTTCACATTTCCCTTAATAGGATTACTGTCCCTAGCACTAGCATAACTTGTAATTAAAGAATTAACAACTATTCTACAATTTTGAGTATTCCTCAATCTTTCGCGAGATTTTGTATGAAACTTGAATCCATTAATGAGAAAGGTAATATATCTTTTTACTACTCTATTTGGACCTTGAGAAAGCCATTTAACTTCCTCATTGACGCATTTCCACTACAAACCTATTGAATTGAAAGTAAATTAATTAATTATAATGTTATACGAAAACATTATTATTTGTCATTAAAAGCTTCGGTTGTATACTGTCCGCCCTAACCATTCATAAAAAGATTCTGTGAATAACTTATGAATCTCTCGATATTGTAATCTTTGGGAACAAGAACAAGATCTCAAGACTTGTTTGTACTCATTATGTTAAAAAGTGGATTACTTGGTTAGAAGATAAACAAATTAAAAAGATGAATATTTATCAAATTCTAAAACTTACTTGCGAAATGGTTCAATTGAATCGTGGTGAAAAAGAACATATCATGTTATTGTATCCAAGATCTATCATCTAAGTGTGCAATTTCAACTTTACCGATTGGTTTTCCATAACTTCGAAATAGATAAGTCTCAGCTAAGTTATTATTAGTGAGCCCAGCATTTCTACTTGGTCTATTCAGTCTTGTTTCAAAATTTTCTAAATATTTGGAACAGAAAGTCATACACTCCTCTGCTAAGTAACCTTCAGCAATTAATCCTTCTAGATAACGGTTATTATGACAATAAGACTTCAATTTGCATAGGAACATAAACACGATATACAACATTACCAAAAGTTGTAATTAAAGGTAAATTCATGAATGAATGAAAATTTACAAATAAATTAGCACCTTTCTATAGGATACAGCCACCGATAGAAAATTGATCCACCAAGTTTTGCTTCATGAGGGAGATGGATTCGCAAGTGCACCATAATAGTGAAGAACGAAGGTGAAAAGATCTTCTCAAAGTTGCATAAAGTTGAGGTGGCTTGACCTTGTACTTTCTTAAGTTCTTCAACAATTAAAACTTTGCCACAAATAGCTTTCAATTTATTGGATAGCTCAATTATACAAGACGCCACCTTTTTCGACATATCACACCATAAAGCAACTGGCAGTAAATCTTACATCAAGATGTGATAATCATGTGATTTTAGGGAATATAGTCTTCGATCTTTAATACTTACACATAGAGATATTTTTGATGCATACGCATCTATGACCTTTATAACCTTCGACACCGTGTAGAACACTTCTTTTTCTTTCTTCGACATTGCAAAAATAGAAGGCGGCAACTAAGATTTTCCATTTGGAAGTAATTGGGGATGAAAATCATGCCAAATTCCCATGTCAACTAGATCAAGTCGACTCTGAAGATTGTCTTTCGATTTTCTATCGACATTCAGAATTGTCCATATGATGTTCTCGCAAACATTCTTTTCAATATGCATGGCATCAAGATTGTGTTGCAAAATGTGATGCTCCCAATAAGGCAACTAAAAAAAATACTTCTTTTTTTTTGCAAGTCCGCCTTATTAGGATTATCCTCTTCATCAGATTCAACATCACTTTATCGGTCAACATCGCCATCATACGCCTCCCTCGGTCTTCTCTTTGTTTGCGTGTTAGGTGGTTGATTTATCTTCCTATAACTGAAATTGATATCTTTTAACATGAAAAAGATTTCAAATCTAATGGTCTGCTCAGGAGCTTCCTTGAACTCTTCAATACCATCAAATAGAGTCATATGAAATCTAAATCTATGATTTCCATTTAACCACTTCGAACATGTTTGTGTCGCACAACAAAGACAAGCATAACGTCCTTTGGTACTCCAAGCAGATAAATCAAAATAAGCCAGGAAATCATTAATAGTCCACAACAAAGCTGCATGTAAATAAAAGTTCTTATTTCTCAAGACATCATATGTTTCAACGCTCGCCCATAACTGTTTCAACTCTTCAATAAGTGACTGATATAAATGTCAGTATCATTCCTAAGACCTTTCTCTCCAGGGATAACATAAATAAGATAAAAAAATATTGCTTCATATAAATCTACGGAGGCAAATTATAAGGAACAAGCACTACAGGCCAAGTGCTGTACAAAGTACTCATGATTTTCGAAGAATTAAATCCATCATATGCTAGCCCAAGCCTCACATTCCAAGGATCACTTGCAAAGCTTGGAAATTTACTGTCAAATGATTTTCAAGCTAAAGAATCCGTAGGATGCCTTAATAATCCATCATTGGTTCGTTGATCATAATGCCACCTCATAGGCTCAGTTATCTTTGACGACATGAAAAGCGGTGGTAGTAGTGGAAAGTATTGCAAAATCTTTACTGTCTTCTTTCTTAACTGTGCCTCACCTTCATCCTCATTCACATCTTTTGCATTCCTATTCATCCAACGAGATTTACCGTAAACATGAAAAGACTGTTGGTTTTTCCAATCACCCCAATACAACATGCAATCATTTGGGCAACTATGAATTTTGTCGTATCCAAGGCCTAAATCATTTATTAGTTTTTTCATATCTTTGCATGAATGAGGGATTTTTGCAAACAGAAACATATCTCTTAAAAACTCTAACAGCAGTGTAAAAGAGTCTTCGGTCCACCCTCCTAAACATTTTAAGTGAAAAAAACGAATGTAGAAGGACAGTTTTGAAAATTTCGATCCCTCATAAAGTTCTTCATTCATTTCATTAAGTAACTTGTAGAATTTCGTCGCTTTCCATTTGGCTCTTCATCAGGTGCACTTCTTCCCGTTTTGGCAAAAACATTTCCATCAATATCATAATCATCAGATGCAATAATTTCAGGTGGAAAAAATTGTAAACCATGATTGTGCATATTAAATGCATCCCGCAACATACTTTCCATGTCATCTTCTCTAACAGACTAATGGTAAGCATTATGAGGATAAGTTGGATTAATCGTTGAAGAGGTTCTACAAGGTGTACACTTTCCATAGAAAATCCATTTTTATACCCCCGAATAAAGCCATAACAATTAGATGTTCGTAGATAACTTCAAAAAAATGCCAATTGATGTTGCCATACTTCTTACACGGGCAAAGAATCATATTTTTTTGGCTTGCATTTTGAAATGCAAAATTTAGAAAAGTTTGTACTCCATTTCAATAGTCGTTGCTTACCCTTGAAAAATCCATCTAACCCTTATCAATTTCGTAGTTTTTGAAGTCTAAAGTTGATAATAAATTACGATCCCCAAATCAAAAAATATATATTAGTGACAACATTTTATGTTTGGATACTCCAAATTCGCTATAAAAAATATACCTTGAAGATTTAATGCATTCTTTTTTAATAGGTATAAACTAATTCAGGTAAGTTGTTTATTTATAAGAATAATTTAGAGTAGGGAAAAACAATAGTGTTGCCCTAATTTTTGTGATTTTTATATATTTTGATCCAAAGTTTTATGTAAATTATGATATGATATATATTTTTATATTCTCTAAATGTTAGAAATTGCATTTTTTATATTCTTTAAATGTTTATGTAAGTTATGATTATCATTATTATGAAATATGATTATTTATTTAATTAATCAAAATTAATTAATTATTCATAAAATAATTATGAAATATGATTATTTATTTAATTAATTGAAAATTAATTAATTATTCATAGAATTATTATGAAATATGATTATTTATTTAATTAATTGAAAATTAGTTAATTATTCATCGAACTATTATGAAATATGACTATTTATTTAATTAATTGAAAATTAGTTAATTATTCATAGAATTATTATGAAATATGATTATTTACTTATTTTATCGAAAATTAATTAATTATTCATAAAATTATTATGAAATATGATTATTTACTTAATCTAAAATTAATTAATTATTCATTAAATTATTATGAAATATGATTATTTATTTAATTAATTAGAAATTAATTAATTATTCGTATAATTATTATGAAATATGACCCAGCTTTTTGGGTCAACCCACGTGACCTTATCATCTCTACAAGTAACCCACACAATTAACTTGGTTTCATTTTATAATAAGACAATGGATTATTACTATCATTAGGAATGATTGAAGTTGACAAAAACATAAAATATTTTCTGTCCTTATGATAAAGTACAATTCCCCTTCAGACATTATCAATTCATAAGTCATTCACTTATGTGTAATTGGGAATTAGGGTTCCAAATCCACTATTATCAACAAAAGGATAAAGATAACTATAAATGTCAGGTAGACCAGCCAACCTTTTAGGAATCTCTTTTGATGGAACGCAGTTGTCAAGAATTGACATTTATCATTGCTCATACAAAAAATAAATAACATCTGAACATTCTCCCAACTTTCATTGAACCAAAATCTAAAGTTTAGGTCCAATGCCACCTAGCATAATGTTTTCACAAATGAATATACATAAAGATATAATAACCTGGTTGACTTAGATCTCTCTATATGTTCAAAGTGAAAGCATAATCACAGATATAAAAAGATCTTATACAAACATATTGATATCCATTAATTAGTTGATCAGTTTATGAAGGTGGTTGGGCTTCACAAAGCAAATTATTTAGCTTTTCTAAGTGTGCGTATCTTTCTTGGTAAGTCTCATCCCGCAACAGTGAGATTGCACCCTTTAATTTCTGCTCAGGGGTCCAATCTAGGTCATCCATGATCCTCTCCGTGGCCTTAATCTAGTATTTGGCCACATTACGGGGGACCCCAGTGACACCCCTGAAGAGCTCAGCTCTATTGGACTGAAGTTGTTCCGTAACCTACCTTGTCCCCCAGATCCAGTATTGGGTCCAGCGACCCTCTCCAATATCCTTAGCATAGCCTGGGACAATGCGCCATCCACAGCCATGCGATCTTGAGACCTAGTCTCAGTAGCGGGAGACATTGGCGTCTCACTCATGTTCAGATTTGGCATATGCCTAGTGAAGAGGACTCAGTTAGAACCCCTCTACGGCCTCTACCTATGCCTCTAGTACCTCGTCCACGGATACCTCGTGCGCTCATGTCTAATCGAATTTATCTGTATTACAGATTTTATGAACCAGTTACAATTTTAGTGTTTATTAGCAAATGTTTTATGTAAACAGTTTCAGTAATTTAGAGTGACTTTTGTAAATCGCAATCTCTATTAGTTTTGCTACAGTCTAAATATACACTATCTGTAGTGTTTTCACAGTATACTATCTATAGTAGTTTCAGAATATACTATTTACAGTATTTTCAGTTTAAACTTGTCACAGTTTCAGAAAACTTACAGGATCGGCACCGGAGACTCGGTGTACCACATACTAAGTCAAATCATTTCAAATCATTTGAAAATCAGTTATTAAAAACCAAATTTTAAAACCCAAATCTACAGCCAAGTTTTGCAACCTAGCTCTAATACCACTAAATGTAACACCCCAAACTTGACCTAGACGTTATAGCCGAATCTGGCGATGTAACATAATAAGGTGTTTGAAAACTAAGTTTCTATGATAAATCCATTTTCGTTTAATTCCTTTTCTTATCTCTTCTTAATTCCAAAATCCTTACTCGTTTAGTCGATTGTTTTAAACATAATTCGTTGTGAAAGCTTCTAAAACCGTTTTGAGTAAATTGTGTGTTTAGAGAAAACTTTACCTTTTTAAAAACCGAGTTTTCCTACGTCTAGTAGTTATTGATCTATAAAAACAAAATAAAACCAAATTTAATCAAAAGTCCCAAAAAGTCTCCAAATTACATCCAAATAAACCACTGTAAATAAAGCCATAAATCATAGATTATAAATCGTAAAAGTCCAAAAACTGTGGTCACCATCAAGCCCTCTGCCACACCGATCCGTTTAGGAGTAGGGATTACTTGTGCACATAAAACAGAGAGGGTGAGTTTACGCACATAAAACAGAGAGGGTGAGTCTAGGTAAACTCAGTGTGTAATCCCACAAAAAACAAACAACAGTAAACACAGTGCACAATCAAAAATAGTCTTGGGCCTAAGCCACTTTCAGTATCAGTAATGGTTTGGCCTTAGCCCAACTCAGTATCAGTACCAGTATACACAAGGGGCCTCAACCCATCACAATATCAGTAATAGATATACAATATTCAGTAACAAAGTCCTACCCAACCAGCTTCTACACACCATCTACGTCTAACCTTACACTCCATATGGGGATTAAATCAACCCACCTATCCTTACACACTAGATAGTACCGAATGCGACACACTCAATAGTTTGCAGCTGAGCTGCCAATATATTAGGCTTAAGAGCCTTTTAGTACACTTCCTCCAAATAAAATCAACCCAACCCCATACAATACATGACATGTTATCTCATTATATCAGTACATATAATCAGTAAATGTATACATGCATAATATCATCATGCTCAAAATATATATCCATCAATCAATCAATTCACACAATTAGGGGTCTAAGTAATGCATACCGACCCTACAGTAGGTTCACAGTCGACTTGGGCGACCCGTGCAACCTTAGCAATCAATTCAGTGAAAATGGGCTCACACGCCCATGTAACCTGCCCGTGTGGGTCCACACACCCGTGTGGCCCACATGGCCTAAATTTTCCTTGGCCGTGTGGATCACACGGTCTAGCCCAAAATCCCACACACCCGTGTGGCCCATATGGCCCAAATCAGTCTAGCCTTTGTGTCGCACACGGTAGTGTGCCTAGACATCACACGGCCGTGTCATGCGCGCACGACCTGGCCTCGTCGAACACACGCCCATGTTAGGGCACACGGCCTACCATACAGGCGACCACACGTCCGTGTGGCATCAACAGAAAGGTTTTTGGCTTTCGTCGAAACCTTACTTTCTATGCAATCGAGGGCACACCTAGTATCAATTGATGCCAAAACGATCCCTGAACACTCTAGAACCTAAAAACTGACATTTCAACACCCAATTTTAGTAATACTCACGGAAATTAAACGAATTTATAACCAGACAAATGATTCCAACCATTAAAATCCTTACCTCAACTCGAATAACAAGAAATTCGCACCCTTAAAACGTTAATGGCTAATCTCCAACCCTTCAATTAACTCCTAAACAACAACTAAAACCCATCCTTAACCAATATTCAGAGTAATGTTAGAATTCAACAAATACCAAAACTTACTGTGTAACATCCCTTACCCATGTCCAATGTCAGAACAGGGTATGAGACATTAGCGGACTTAAACATACACATTTATACAAAAACTGGGCCATAAAATCTCTTCAAAACCTTTCAAACACATGAATGTCGTCCCTTATTTGGGCCTACGAAGCCCAAAACTTTCATCAGAATTGATTCGGGACTAAACCGAGAACTTTGAAAAGTTTCAGGGAAAATTTAAGAAATTTTCCCATGAAACAGGGTCACAAGCCCATGTGGACATAAGGACACGCCCGTGTGCCTTTGCCACTCCCGTGTCTTTAGACCGTGTAACTCTCTGTTTATGATGTCAGCATGTACATTGAACCCCACGGTCAGGCCACACACCCGTGTCTCCAGGCCGTGTCCCTTACATGGTTGAGACACACAGCAGTGTCTCAGCTCGTGTGGCCAACACTTAGGCTATTTTCTAAGCCTTCATGTTACCTATAATCTCTTACAACCTTATGCACATCAAAATTGCAAATCATGGCATCATTTTAGTGATTAAACACTCTTTATTAAGATATATCCTTAACATTAACAAGTCCTTTTACAAGTAATGCATCTACTCATGCAATATCAAGTCTAGATTCTTTACTTCACATTCATAAGACTGGTCATTTTGATGACCATTTTTACCTTTATACTGTGGTTACCAACTTATCCATCAAGCACTCATGTTCAATCATTATCACGTTGCGTATATAACCTGCAATTTCTTCATGGCTATGACCACCTCAATTAGTCATAAAGCATACATCCAACACACATGTCATATTACTAACCATGCATGGCAAACAGACATAATCACATTATAAACATTAGACATGACATGAATAGCTATGCTTACAAGCCATAATCAATATGAGCCACCTCTCATGGCCATATGCATATAACTCAATATAAGCCAACACATTTGACCAAAGCAAAATAATGCATGTCAATCAACTAGATCCCTATACATGCCATTCACTTGAAAATTTCTAATATATACTTCATTTTTCCAAAGGCAGCGACTTGATAGTGTGATGCTGCCTCCGACGATCTCCAACTCTAAGCAAACCTGAAAACACTAAAGGAAAAGAAAGGAAATGAGTAAGCTTTATCGCTTAGTAAGACCGTATGAAAATAATAAACAACTTATCAACTTGCTTCTCATGGTAACACAATCCTATTTGCATTTTCTCATGTTCCAGTCAAACTATTTTCACGAGTCATAGTCACTAAATTATTTATATATGGAGCTACGGAACTCCAAATTAATTTCCGCTAATTTTTTCAAAAACTAAACTCACATATATTATTACCATAAAATTTTAGAATTTTTGGTTCAGCCAATTAGTACAGTTTATTCCTTAAATTTACCCTTTTTAGTTGTCTGATAGCTCTAACTCCTCTTCACTAAAAATTAATTATCTCATAATACGGGACTTGGATGATGTTCCCATCTATTTCTTTTGAAAATAGACTCATTAAAAATTCTAATTATATAAATTAAAACTCATAACTATTTTTTTACAATTTTCAATGATTTTCTCAAATCAGAATAGAAGATTTCGAGGTCATTCTGACTCTGTCTCACAACAATTTAAATATTTCATAATATGAACCTCTTTTGCTTACACCGTTTCTTCCATGTAAAATTAGACTCATTAGGATTTAATTTCATATTTTTTTCAACCTCTAGCGCAATTTCCACAATTTTTTGTGGATTTTCAAAGTCAAACTATGGCTGCTGTCCAAAACTGTTTGTATAAATTAATGATACTAAGTTTATCACACCATATTAATTCACTTTCACCATATTGGTAAGGTTACATATTCATACATCATAAGTATAGACCTATAATCACAAGGTCATCACAAAATCATTCTCATAAGCATAAATTACCTATTTACATATTCACTAAAGGTGCATCATAAATTGAAATCATTTCTCATGAGCTTGACATACATACCTGTGTTACTCAACATGCTCATTTTCATTTCTTACTAATCATGTAACATGAATTGAATTCACATCTCATCAATTTCATGTAAGTACCTGTACCACTCACAATATGGTCATAACCTTTCTCGTTTAGCTTAAACCATAACTCTCACCGTTGAACCATTCGGAAAGCTATCAGATATTCACTAAGCCTCAAACATAGGGTATAATGCTATACCATGTCCCAGACATGGTCTTACACTGGCTCATCCATCAAGTCGATGCCAAGTTCCAGACATGGTCTTACACTGACTATTGAAATCGAGGCTGACGCCATGTCCCAGACATGGTCTTACACTAGCTCTCACATATCCGTGCCGATGCCATGTCCCAGACATGGTCTTACACTGAAAAATCTCGTAGCCGATGCATGTCCCAGACATGTCTTACACTGGCTTACATCTCGAGGCCAATGCATGTCCCAGACATGTCTTACACTAGCACTCATCTCAATGCGGATGCCATGTCTAAGACATGGTCTTACACTAGCTCACAATAACCCATACGTCATGGCATGAATATCCGATTTATTCCCTATGGTTCAAAAGGGAATTCTACTATCTCAATTATCATTATGCATTCTCATTTCCACAATCAAACATTTCATGCTATATCAATTTAACACATAATAATAACAATGTAGTTGTATTATTTACATACAACTTACTCGTTTCAATGGAATATCATATTCCATCAAATCTCTAAGCATTCAATCAACACATAAATGTCATTTACATTTAACATCACTTTCTCATATACAATATCATCAACATAAACTTTAATACAATCATGAAAAGATATATTTTCAAGTATAATAACAATAGCATAAATATCATGCTCATTTAATCACACGGACTTACATCAAATGAAATTTCGGCTAATTATTCTCTTTTTGTCTTTAACCACGCACTTTCTCGATTTAAGCCCAAATCTCGATTTTCTTGATCTAAAATGATGAAATTCACTATTTAATTAATGTACTAATCATTTCGGACCTAAAACATATTTTAGAAAAATTCACATTTTTACCCCTAAACTTTTTCATAATTACTAATTTACCCCAAGGCTTGGAAATTGAAATTTATTACATTTCTAAAAGATTTAAGACATGATGAACATTTTTCTCTTCTATGGCAACCTCAAATTCTCACTATTTCATGCTTTTATAAACATTAACAACTTTTACTAATTAACCCGTTTTAACCATTTTCAACGAAAATCACTTAACAAAAATCGTTCTCCTAACCTCAGGCATCCTTATTCTACCATTAAACATCAAAATGCATAATTATCTAGCATGGGTCAATTTTTTTAACCTTCATTTTTCATGCAAATAATTGGTAGAAATAGAAAGGTTAAGCTTTTAAGATCTCAAACATACGAAGAACATTTAAAACGGGACTCAAATACACTTACAATTGAGCTTTGAAAAGCTTAAAACCCTAGCCATGGAGTCATGTAAATTTCGGCAGCCATATAAAGAAGATGAGCAGATTTTTGGGCTTTTATTTTGTCTTTTATGCCTTAAAACACCCAAATGACTAAAATGCCCTTTTTGCTAACCCTTCAATTTACCCTTTCATGTCTAGTTTTGTCCATACCAAAATATGATGGTCTATTTTCCATTTAAAGACCTCTAGTTTAAACCCCCATTTCAAACGAGTACTTATATTCTAGAACTCATATTTTGCAATTAATGCTATTTAATCCTAATAATAAAATTAGGCACTTTATCAATAAAATTTACTTAACAAAATTTGCACACAATCACTCAAACATATCACGGACTCTAAAATAGTCATAAAATAAATATTTCTACTTTTGATTTGTAGTCTCATAACCACTATTCTGACTAGGCCCTATTTCAGGCTATTACATACCGAACTATCGCAGACAAAAGCCAACAACGAAAGAGAAACAACAAAAAAGAGCAAAAGAAGAAGAAGTTGGATTAGGGAGATAACAAGGCAGAGAGACGAGGAATTACAGCAAAATTTGGGCAGCAAGAAGGGACAGAAAAGGCGGTGGTAAACAATAAAAAATGGAAAAATAAGAAGTGGCAGAGAGCAGAAGAAACGTCAGTTTCCTAAAGAGAGAATTTTGGAAAATAGGTGAGTTTTACCATATCCCTTATTTTTCTCCCTCAAATCCTACTAACATCCCACCACTCGGAGTCCAACATCAGCACAACTCTAGCCAAAATTAAGAGCAAAAATTCTACCCCCTCGCCAATGTTGAGAATTGAACACAAGACTCTTAACTAATTAACACTCCACTTAACCATTAAACCAACAGGCCCATTCTGTTAATTATTTGTAAACTTTTAACTAAAAGCCTACTAACCAGAGATAGGGCTTAATTCATAAAAATATCAAAATCTACACAAGTCATGGCTTGAACTTGGGACCTCACACACACACCCAAAACACTTAACCACTGAGGCAGATACACAGTTGTGTCACGTATACCCAAAAACAAAAATTAAAATTTTGGGACGTTTCAAAATTAATGTATGAAGAATAAATGAATGGCTTCAATTTTTACGATTTCACAAAAATTCAATTCATATGGAAAATCTGCATCAAGTCACAAACCTTAATGCTCTTATCTAGCAAGAAGATATTAAGAATCTTAAATAGTTAGTGTTGTTTTACGGTGCTACTTACGACACATATATATGTAGAGAAACCTATTTCACCGAATAGGTATTTATATTTGAGTAAAAGTGTTATATTAAACTTATTCAAGACACTCAATGTACAAAGGCAACATAGTTGTTAGTATAAAATGGAAAGAAGGTAAGTAGTCGTAAAGAAACTAACAGCACAAAAAAAATATACTGCAGCAAGAACTGTCTACCTATGTTTCAGTAATCGACTTCCTTACAAGTTCTTTCAATAGATAGTGCACCTAAAGATCAAAGCACATGGCATTCAACAGTCAGAATAAGAGTCATATAAGAATTTCACCTTTAGCAAACTTAGGAAACAATCAATAGAATTTAACCAATTCGAAAGTTTAAAAATTTATTTGCTACACAGAACTAAAATTAACCAATTCGAAAAGAGTAATAAATAAAATTGATAAAATTAAAATATAAGAACTAAATTCACAACTTATACAGAACTAATGACAAAATTTTAACCTACAAATAATGATTTCATGCTCAATTCACAGCTCTAAATTATGAACAATTCTTAAATGAATACAACTGTAAAATAATTAGCCTTGGTTACAACATTTTGGTCTTCCCCAAATAAGAATCTTACACAACTACTCAAGAGGTTGGCAACATTTCATCAAAGGATAAAAAAAATAATAAGTCAAAAAACAAACAGCAGAGTGATTGTTACATGCATACCACAAGAGGGAAAATCAAGTATTGTTAATGACCTATAAACGCCTTATGGCCTATCGGGACATTACCTGGCGATAGAGTGGTGACTGGAACTTAAAGTCCACAAGGAAGTAAAGGCTGCAAGTTCCTGGGACTGGTACAGGAATGAATTCCCAAATGTTTATCAAATGATCGAAAAGGTTACTTTTTGATGCAGTTATACAGGGTCAGATCATCAGTAAGGGAAAAAAATTAAATTCATGGACAAAAAAAAAGGATCATCTATACAGATAAATTCATATCATAAAAAGCTATTAACAAGGTTATCCTAGAAGAACTAACACCTATAAACATAAATTCATTTGTCTGTCTATACACATTGGAAACTAATTCCTATCCAACCTATAAACAACTAACACCTTGCATATGAACATGTTTCAGTAAGACTTAACTCACAAGAAGATAGAAGAGAGTTTGAAAATGTTAAATGTTAACTAACATTGAGTTCTGGAATTGCAGCTTTAAAACAACTCTACGGTACATCAATATCCAAATATACATTATATCAACAATATCTATGAGATATTACATCAGTCCACATGAGATCACTTGGACATTTTAGCAAAACCCGCTAATTAGAACGTGGTAAAAAAAAAGAGAATATAGCTGAAGATGTATTAACATAAACACAAACTATGTGAATCCACTATAAGTCTCAAATTTATCTTCATTGACCTATGCACAAAAAGAAAATGGCCCAAAAATTGCAAAAGATAAAAACACAAAATACAGAAGAATAAAAATATTGTATGATAGAAGCCAAGCTTTTACTACTTACTAATGAGCATAAGCAATATTTCCATAAATGATTACATTCAAAGGTGTATGTCTCTCTTTCGCCTCCTCAAATCAATAATTTGCAGCTCTTCCAAAATGACACAAGATATTAGTTCAAGATGAGGCAAATTTACCTATTTTGGCCATTGACTATTTCATAGCCCCCATAATGGCCATAAAATTCACCAAACAAACTTTAACTAGTCTACCACAATTTTCCAAACAAAAATTATTTTTTTAAAAAAAAAAAGCAAAAGCAAGATGCTCAAGAAACATAGTACTTTAACCAGATAAGTCCATTCAAACACATGAGAACATTGAACCAGTCATGCACTTATGAAAATTTTGCATCCTCTTAGTCTCTTAGTGATGAGCATCCAATTTAAAACCATTTGGTAATAAGTAAAGGAATTTAACTTGAATATAAGAGTACAATAAAATCAAAAGACTTAATAGATATCCGATGACACCACTTAACACTTATCAAATAAGAAATAACCTTCAAAGAAATTATCAGTTTTGCATTTTCATTTTACACCAAAAGACTTTTGAATCATGAGAGCACGCCTAATGATATTCAATGTTGTTAAATATATTATACATGCGTCAGAGGAAATTAAGTGATATTTTAAAGGCTATAGATTGAGCCACTACTGGTCATAGTAAAAGACATGCATAGGCACTACATTGTCCTTTGGCTATCCCCTACCCCCATCATAAAACTGGAAACTTTTTGTTAGATTTCTATCAACCTCCAAAAAATAATACTAGAAGAGGTTTTGAACAATCCAAACAGAAAAAATAACATATTGCTACAGAAATCTTGGTACTTGGAAGACAAGGTGTTTATTCAAAGCAACGGTGAATTTGTGTACAACCATTTTCGCAACTGCATTAAAGAAAAAATCTATTTAGCAAAGGATTAATAAATTACTAAATCCAAAATCTAAATTCCAAGTCAGTTAATGAATAAAGCACATATGAACTACCCAAATTAAACTGTAATAGAAGATAAATTTTCCTAAGACTCACGGAAGCTGGCGAGTGAGTTCGATTGCTCGGTTACAGCCTCTGAGGAAAGGGGGAAAATTGGATGTTTAGGGTTTCTGGAAATCAAATAATGTGGATCGGGAGGGTAATATATCTGTAGAGTAGAACTAAGAGGTGTTAGTAGTCCAGGAAGTCGGGTTTTTTTTTTTGTAAATTTTAGTCAAGCAAAGAAAAAAGATGAGAAAGAAAAAGGATCAATAGACTGAGTAAGAAAGCAAGTAAATCGTGGGAGATGATATCAAAGAAAAAAAGAATCCTTGATTTCTTTGTGAAAACGGTGCCATTTCATAAAAATTACATAAATTAGCAGTGTTTATAGGAAAAATGCTGCTATTGCTTTACTTTTGCAGCATTTATGCGAAAAACTTTTGCGGCGTTTATGCAAATAATGCCACCATTGCTTTATCTTTTGCGGCGTTTATAAGAAAAACGCCACTAATGATGTATACTTGCGACATTTTCGATCCAAACGCCACTAAAAATGCCACTAAAAGATTAATTTGCTGTAGTGTAATTAAAGTCTATATTATTTTTAAATTTTAAAGAGTTTTTATTTTATTTTCATGATTTTTGAATATTTTAAAATTATATATTTTTAATTTTTTTGGAAATATAAAAATTAATTTTAAAATTTTAGATTTTTTATGTATTTATAAAGAGTAAGGGTTAAATTTACAAAAACTATAAATATCAAGTGCTATAAAAGTTATTTTGCTTTTCCTTTAAATGGCCTCGTCAACAAGTAACCGCAAAATTAGATGGAAGTTAGCTCAGGGGCGAAGGTTGTTAAATAAAAAAATACAGAGATTTAATGTCTCAAAATTAAAGTATAAAAATTAAATTTTAAATTTCAAAAAATACAAGGACCCTCGTAATCACTACAGCAAAATAGACTTTTAGCGACGCTTTCAGCGGTGTTTGGATGAAAAACGCCGCAAAATTTACACATTAGTGGTGTTTGTATAAAAACGCCGCTATAGGTCAGGGTTATAGTGGTGCTTGTCAAAAAAACGCCGCAAAATATCAATATTAGCGGCGCTTATATAGAAAATGCCGCAAAAAAGTGAGAATTAGCGGCATTTTCTTAAAAACGCCGCAATAGGTGACGCATTAGTGGCGGTTGTCGAAAAACGCCCCAAATGTGTTGACCAAAACAGCGCAATTTTGATGGTGAGCTGTTGAGGCATTAGCGACGTTTTACCAAAAACGACACAAAAAATTCAAGCAATAGCGGCATTTTTTGAAAACGCCGCAATAGGTGACGTATTAGCGGCGATTGTCTGAAAACGCCGCAAAATTTTTAAGCAAAACGGTGCCGTCCCTTAGTTAGCTATAGAGGAATTAGCGGCGTTTTTTAAGAACGCCGCAAAATGTGAATCATTAGTGGCGTTTTTTTAGAAAATGCCGCAAATAAATTATGTTATTTTATGGTTTAAGGTTATGAATTTTTGGTTAATTTAGAGTTTTAGGGTTTATGATATAATGTTTATTATTTTGGGTTATGGATTTATGTTTTAGAGTGTAAGTTTAGGGTTTATTGTGTTTTAGGTATTAGGGTCGAATTAATTTTAATGTTCATGGTTTTAGGGGTTATGTTATTAGGGATTAGAGGTTATGATTAATGATAAAAAAATTAATTTATTTTAGGGTTTTGGTAAGCATTAATTAAGATTCTATTTTAATTACTTTTGTCCCTTGTTATATATATTAAGATTCTATATATTTAGGGTGTAAGTTCAGATTAATTTAGGGTTTAAGGAAAAGATACTATTAGCTAGAAACTGAAGAACATTTGGATTTTACTGAGATTCATGCCATTTAATTTGTATATACCCATATTATTTAATATAAGAATATAAACGTATATATGTGTTTTAATTTGTACTATACTAACATTGGCCACACGAATTCCCAAAAATATGTCTACGATTATGGTTTAGGGTTAATGTTTTTTAGAGTTTATAGTTTGGGGGCTTTATAGTCTAGGATTTATGGTTGGTTTAGGGGTTACTGTGAATGGTTTTTGGGTTTAAAGTTTGGGGTTATAGGTTTTGTGTTTGTGGTTTACGGTTTAAGGTTTAGGGCTTAGGGTTTAGGGTTTAGAGTTTAGGGTCTCAAGTTTAGGGTTTCAGGTTTAGAGTATAATTTTGGATTTAATTTAGAAGATAAATATAAGTAAGATAAATATATATAAATTATTATTTTAATATAAATAAGATAAATATATATAAATTATTATTTTAAAATAATATATATCAAAATAGGTTAAATCCTAAATAGCTAAGATGAAAAGTGGTTTAGTGTGCAATTGTGTACATGAACTGTAATTTGATCTAGATCTTTCCACCTATTAACACAATTATTGATATAAAGAGCGTCATGTTTTTATTTAATTAATTTATATGCATACGTAATATTTATATTTATTCAATATAAAATTATATTGATGTATTTTAAAATGTGTATTAAATCAAAATTGAAGTTTTAACTATAGTTAGGGTTTAGAGTACTGTAAGTTTATGGTTTGACGTTTAAATTTAAAGGTATATTGTTGAAGACTTAACCAGTATTTGGAATTTTATGAGATTCTTGCCATTTTGTACTACACGTAATATAAATATATGAAAAATATATTTTGTACTACTCTAACATTACTTGGATATAATATAAAAGAAATTCTAAAAATATAGTTTTAAATTTTGACCAATTTTTAAAAAATATTCAGGTATTAGCAGCATTTATACATAAAACGCCGCAAATGATAGGCAATAGTGACGTTTTCCAAAAAATGCCACAAAATTTAATTATACATTAGAGTAAAACTGCAGCGTTTCCTCTGAATATTAGGGGCTTTAGCGGCGTTTCTATAATAAACGCCACAAATTGTATTAGAACGGCGTCGTTTTGTAGTGGATAAAAGAGGCGTTAGTGGCGCTTTGCCTAAAACACCCCAAAATGTCTCATTAGCGGTGCTTTGATGAAAACGCCACAAAGGAAAATTTGAAACGGTATCGTTTTTTCTCCCTTGAGGTTTATGCCCTTTACCCGAAATCAGTTCAGTTTTTTGCTAAGTTTTTTTCCCCATTTTTGTTCTTCCTTCCTTAAATCCCTAAAACAAAAAACACCACTTTTTTTTTCCCCAAATCATCCCCTAATTCCCCAAACACGAAATCCCTAACATTTTTCCCAAATCCCATTTTTTCCCTAAATCTATTTTCCCATCCCCGAAATCCCTAACTATTTTCCCTTTCCTCTGGTCTCGCTTGCTGTTATTCCCCGAAACCATTGCGTCTATCCGATATTGACTTTGGAAGCGGTTCATCTGATTCTGCTACACTCATCATGTAAGTTAGGTACAAATTTTTTTTCCTCATTATTCTTTACTCGTTATGTTTACAATACTTTTTCTTTGATTTTTCAGTGTTGTTGGATGGTATAGTCATCAAGCAAGAAATTGGTTTTTGTGGTTTTTGAAATCCACTGCTTCATCGGGGACTAATTTTAAGGTATGAATCTTGACATTTGTCTTTGTCTGTCTTTGCCTTTTGATTTCTATTTTGGTTTCAGATCAATGTTTTTTTACTTCTATTTCAGTGGGTTCATTTCTCTGCCGTTTCTTTGTTGCGATTTTTGTAACCCCTTCTTTATCCGAGACTGATTTGGTATGAATCTTTACTTCAACATTTGTCTTTTGCTTTTGCTTTTTTCATCTCTGGTTTGGAGTGTGGTGTGTTTAGTGTGTGGGTTTGGGGTGTTATTGGTTCAGTTTGCGTCTTTGGTCCGACCAAAGTAAAGTCGATCTCTTCTTTCCTCTCCCTTTTATCTCACTTAAGATAATGCTTTAAACTTTTTCGGTGGCTTTCATTTTAATATGACTGTCCACATAGCCTCATGGTCTCATGTATAAAAAGCGCTTTCTAGTCGATGTCCCGCATAAGAAAAATCTCGATTGGTGGATTTTAAGTCTTGTGAAACCAAGATCCCAATTGCTAAGTCAACCATCGTGAAATAGGCACACATAAATGACTTTAATTAAATAATTCCTCGGAAACTCTACAATAATTAGTTTAAGCGATCGATTCGAGGTCCGTGCTTGTAAATCCTTGAATGAGATAGATCTATCCTTGGAATATGTAGTACTCTTCCTGTCCATATATGACTATCTTTAATTTGTATCTTTAACGATAATAAGAGATTAAGGATTTAATTATCATTTAATATATTTCCATTAAAACATTTTAAACATTTTAGTTATATTTATGTATAAATATTGACTTAAGTAATGCACGTTAAGTAGCAGGTCATTGTCAATTTCGTTGTCCTCTTTGGACGCCCATCGACCCTTTTAAGGCATTTTCATTTGAAAGCATATCTCCTTTGATTTGAACCTGTATGTAGGGAGTAATGACCAAATCCAGATAAGGACGGTTACATGAACTAAATTACAGTAAACCTTAGATTTGCATTTAAATTTTTTTTACTTACTATTTCTTTATCTTCATTTTGCAGACAGCAATTCCAATATTGATAAGGACCAAATTTGATGATTTTGTTGGTCTTCCCCCAGATTTGCAATGGACTGTAGTGACTCAGGTAGAGAACTTAAATTTGTTATTTTGCATGATTATTTGAGATCTGTTCTTAAATTTGTTATTCTGCATGATTATTTGAGATTTGCTTCTGTCAACGTACTTTCTGATTTCATTGCTCTCAGACGTAAGGTGCAAAAATATTTGAATTGTAGGAAAGAATAAAAAAAAAAGAAATAATGTAGGTGGGGTTATGTTGTGATTTCAACTCTGGATGGTGTTTTGGATCATAAAGAAGCCATTCGAAGGAATGTAGGTGGGCAGGTTCTAGGTTATTTTCATTAGACTTGTTTATCTTTCTGATAGTTGTTTGAGCTCTGCTTTATCTGAGAACTTTCAATCAAATATCTATCTGAATTTGGTATCGTTTAAAATGAATATTAGAATATATAACTTTTGGTTTGATGCCTGTATTTGTATTTGAGGATTAGAATTTTACGTTGTTTGCTCCATTGGTAGCCCTGCTATCTAAGGTTTTTCACTTGAAATGTCATAAGTGATTCACATATATTCGAGCTTAAGTCGCCAATCCAATTTTAAGACATTTGCATCTCCATAGTTTTTGCCTTCAAAGTGCTCCTTTTATTTTTGATCTAAAACATGGATTTTTATGCTTTGCATAATATGCTTGATGTTCACAAAAATACCCCAACTAGGAATTAGGAACCCATGGGCCATCACTTTTTAGCCTCCAAGTAAAGATAAGGGTTGAACCCGATCTAAAGCGATAGTTTTACAATAAGTAGCTTTAGATGTTTATCTTAGTTTAATTTAGAATTTTACCTTTATTTTGGAGATTTTTAATTATTTTTAAGAGTTTATAAATATTTGACTTACTTCACCATTATAAAGAATAGATATTTTATTAGTTTAATAAATTTTACTATGTTACTTCTTTTTAAATTTTGAGCAATTTACCTTATTTATTTCCTATTCAAGGTTGATAGCAATACCTTGTTATTTTTCATTATCCATGTTTTTAAGTACAAGTTAAGTCTGGGTGTGGGAAGGAATCATTTTGTGACACTCCACATCTTATCCAAACAATAAATTTAAATGCCAAATGTTAGAGTAACTCAAATAATTAACCATCAAAACATGCAAGTTTTAAAATTAATAATAAAAAAAGGTTTATAGATTTGCTATTTGCTTTTTGCGTTTATAAGTAACAGTTGCTTTTTGCTTTTTACTTTTTTAATTTGTTTTTTTTAATAACAAATTTGCCAACTGCTTCAAACTAGGTGAGAAAGGTGTGGAGAATGATATCGATGTAGATGACAACACTTCAGTAGAGGAAGTCTGAATCAATTTGGTCGCTGTACTAAAAGATTATCTTCAGGTCGGCTTCTTCTTCTTCATTTGGATAGCTATATGCTAAATAATTAATCATGTTTGTAATAATTGTAATCAGTTGGAATTGTTGGATTGGGAAAGATCGGATCGAGAATAGCAAAAGAGTCAAGCTTTCAACCGCTTCTATCGATTACCACTCGAGATCTAAGAAATCAAATACAAAGTACAAATACTACTCAAATACAAAGCCTAAATAACCAGAAGGTTAGCTACTCTTTTATTTTCTTTTTTTTCGTTTTTTTAAATTACCATTCTTGTTTATCGTAAGATTATTTTTTAATGGATAATTAATGGATCATGTTTTTAACTTATTTCAAGTCTGTCCTTTGATTATTTTTTAATTTGCTTATCTTTGTTTATCCTTAGAGACTTGTTATCTTGTCTTTAATTTTTTAATTTGCTTATTCGCTTATCTTTGGGATCTCTTTGCTCTTGGTTGCAATGCGTATGTTCTTACTTATAATAGTATCTTGTAAAATGGATCATTTTGCTCAATTTCCAACCTTTTAATAATATTATACCTTTCGACATGTATGCTTGCCACGTTAATTTTTGATAAATTTATTTTCGTAATTTGTGATTTAATATTTCTATATTTCTATCACGATTTTTAATAAATTTATTTATTGATATAATATGTCTCATCTAATATACAAATATTTCTATCACGATTTTTGATAAATTTATTTATTAATATAATATGTCCCATCTAATATACAAATATTTAATAAAATATTTTATATAGTTTTTAACTTCAATTTAAATTATTATTGAAATATTCTCTTCCGTTTTATCACAAATATTATTGTCCGTTTTATCACAAATATTAGCGTCCGTTTTATCATTTAAGTTAAACTTTTTATTCAAAATAAATCATACCTTTTTAAGTTCTATCGAGCTCATTTACTATTGAATATTTATTACCATGTAGCTTGCTTGTCCATTAAAATTACAACAATAGCTTACCTTCTCTCCAACCTTTTTTTAAATATTTTAAAGATTCAAAGTATATAGGCTGGAAACCTGACGGGTTGCCTTATATCGAGCTGTAAGATATAATGGATCCTCCCTAGGTGTAACAACGCCACGTATGATGAATCTTAAAAATTCAAAAGACTTGAAAAAGTTCTATCGAGCTCATTTACTATTGAATATTTATTACCATGTAGCTTGCTTGTCCATTAAAATTACAACAATAGCTGACCTTCTCTCCAACCTTTTTTTAAATATTTTAAAGATTCAAAGTATATAGGCTGGAAACCTGACGGGTTACCTTATATCGAGCTGTAAGATATAATGGATCCTCTCTAGGTGTAACAACGCCACGTATGATGAATCTTAAAAAACAACTTACATAACTCACATAACTTACATAATTTACATAACGTACATAACAACTTACGGAACTTAACTAATACATGTAGTGTAATCTAATAATTTCCTTAAAAGCATATAGTTTAAAGTTCAAATTTCATAACCAACATAATCTACATAACTTACATAAAACATAAAAATATATCATATCAAGACTTACATAATAAACAACTTACCTATGTAATTTATTGTCAACTTTAGAATTCAAGAACTACGAAATGGATAGGAGTTGGATGAAATTGTCAAGGGTAAGCAACGCCTATCGAAATGGAGTACAAACTTTTGTGAATTTTGCATTTCAAAATGCAAGCCAAGAGAATATGATTCTTTGCCCGTGTAAGAAGTGTGGCAACATCAATTGGCATACTCGTGAAGTTGTCTACGAACATCTAATTGTTGATGCCTTTATTCGGGGGTATAAAAAATGGATTTTCCATGGAGAGTGTACATCTAGTGGAACTTCTTCAACGATTAATCAGACTTATCATGATACTGATTACCATCAGTATGTTAGATAAGATGACATGGAAGGTATGTTGCGGGATGCATTTAATATGCACAGTCATGGTGAGCAATCGTTTCCACCTGACTTTATTGCATCTGATGATTGTAATATTAGTGGAAATGTTTTTGGCGAAACGAGAACAAGTGCACCTTATGAGGAGCCAAATGAAGAAGCGGCAAAGTACTACAATTTACTTAATAAAATAAATGAAGAACTTTACGAGGGATCAAAATATTCAAAATTGTCCTTCTGCATTCGTTTATTTCACTTAAAATGTTTGGGAGGGTGGACTGGAAATTCTTTTACAATGCTGCTAGAGTTTCTGAGAGAGATGTTTCCTTTTACAAAAATCCCCTAATCTTGTCAAGATATGAAGAGACTAATAAAAGATTTGGGCCTTGGGTACGATAAAATTCATAGTTGCCCAAATGACTGCATGTTGTACTGGGGTGATCAGAAGAACCAACAGTGTTGTAATGATTGCGGCAAGTCTCGTTGGATGAATGGGAATGTAGAAGATATGAATGCGGATGAAGGTGGGGCACAGTTAAGAAAGAAGCCAGTCAAGGTTTTGCGATATTTTCCCCTAATACCAAGACTTCAAAGGCTTTTCATGTCATCAAAGACGGCCGAATCTATGAGGTGGCATAATGATCAACGGACCGATGATGGATTATTAAGACATCCTGCGGATTCTTTAGCTTGGAAATCATTTGACATGAAATTTTCAAGCTTTGCAAGCGATCCTCGAAATGTGAGGCTTGGGCTAGCAGCTGACGGCTTTAATCCATTTAAAATCATGAGTACTTCGTACAGTACTTAGCCTGTGGTGCTTGTTCCTTACAATTTGCCTCCATGGATTTGCATGAAGCAATCTTCATTTATTTTATCAATGATTATTCCTGGAGAGAAAGGTCCCGGAAATGATATTGACATCTCTTTGAAGCCACTTATTGAAGAGTTAAAACAATTATGGTCGGGTGTTGAGACATATGATGTACTAAGAAAAGAGAACTTTTATTTACGTGCAGCTTTATTGTAGACAATTAATGATTTCCTGGCTTATGCTAATTTATCGGGTTGGAGTACTAAAGGACGTTATGCTTGTCCTTGTTGTGCTGCACAAACTTGTTCGAAGTGGTTGTATAATGGGAAGAAGTTCTCTTACATAGGCCATCGTCGGTGGTTAGATGGAAATCATAAATTTAGATTTCAGAGGACTCTATTTGACGGTACTGAAGAGTACAGAGGAGCTCCTCAGTAGACCGTTGGATCTGAAAACTTGTTTATGTTAAAAGATATAAACTTCAGTTATGGGACCTAACATGCAATCAAAGAGAAGATCGAGGGATGAATCCGATGATGAATCTGACGAAGAGGATGATCCTAATGAGGCAGACTTGTGGAAAAAAAGAATTATTTTTTTTAGTTGCCTTATTGGGAGCATAATATTTTACGCCACAATCTTGATGTCATGCATATTGAGAAGAATGTCTGCGAGAACATAATTGGGACAATTTTGAATGTCGATGGAAAATCAAAAGACAATCTTCAGAGTCGACTTGATTTAGTTGACATGAGAATTCAGCGTGATCTTCATCCTCAAGTACTTCTGAATGGGAAATATCGGTTGCCGCTTCTATTTTTTCAATGTCAAAGGAAGAGAAAGAGGTGTTTTGTATGATGTTGAAGGATATAAAGGTCCCAGATGCGTATGTGTCAAATATATCTCGATGTGTGAGTCTTAAAGATCGAAGATTATATTCATTAAAATCACATGATTACCACATCTTGATGCAAGATTTACTCCCAGTTGCTTTACGGTGCTGCATGTCAAAAAATGTGACGTCCTGTATAATTGAACTATCCAATATAATAAAAGCTATTTGTGGTAAAGTTTTGGATGTTGAAGAACTTAAGAAAGTACAGGATCGAGCTGCTTTGACTTTATGCAATTTGGAGAAGATCTTTCCACCTTCCTTCTTCACTATTATGGTGCACTTGGTAATCCATCTCTCTCACGAAGCAATACTTGATGGACCGGTTTTTTATCAATGGATGTATCCAATAGAAAGGTGCTAATTTATTTGTCAAGTATTTATTTATTCGCGTCTATACATTTAGTTACAACTTTTGATAAATATTGTATATCGTGTTTAGGTTCCTAAGCAAATTGAAATCTTATTGTCGCAATAAGCGTTATCCAGAAGGATCAATTGCTGAAGGCTACTTGGCAGAGGAGTGCATGACATTCTGTTCTAGATATTTAGAAGATGTTGAAACACGATTGAATAGACCAAATAGAAATGTTGGGCTCAATGATCATAACTTGGCCGAAACTTATTTATTCCAAAGTTATGGGGAACCAATCGGCAAAGTTGAAATTGCAGAATTAGATGATATATCATGGATACAAGCACATCGATATTACTTTTTCACCACGATTTAGTTGAACCGTTACGCAAGTAAGTTCTAAAATTTCCTCACATATTCGTCGTTTTGATTTGTTTATCTTCTAACCAATTACACTTGTTTTTAACATAGTGAGTACAAACAAATTTTGAGATCTAGTGCACGCCTCAAGATTGCAACATCGAGAGATTAATAAGTTATTCACGAATCTTTTCATGAATGGTTAAGTCAAGCGGTATGTAACTAAAGTTAATAAGTTACATATAATCCCAAAATTTAGTTAATTATTCAATTTACTTTCGATTCAATAGGTTTGGAGTGGAAAGGATGTCAATGACGGTTAAATGGCTTTCCCAAGGTCCCAATGAATAATAAAAGATATAGTGCCTTCCTCATCAATGGATACTGATTTCATACAAAGTATCGTGAGAGAATGAGGAGAACTCAAAATTGTGGAGTTGTTGTTAATTCTTCAATTACAAGTTATGCTAGTGCTAGGGACAGTAATCCGGTTGAGGGTAATGTAGAGTATTACGGACTTCTTACCGACATTATTGAATTGGATTACTATGGCAGATGGAAAGTTGTCTTATTTCGGTGTGATTGGGCTGATGTTAATATTGCTCGAGGAATTAAAGAAGATCAATTTGGTTTTACAATGTTGAATTTCTCTCGCTTGATTCACACTGGACAACAATTGATGGACGAGCCATATGTATTTTCCTCTCAAGTGAAACAAGTTTTTTATTCGAAAGATCCAACTGATGAGGGTTGGTATGTTGTACTCCGGAACACCCCTAGAGATTTGTTTGACATGGGTAATGGAAGTAGAGATGACATCGTCGAAAGATAAGAAACATTACCTTTTCCAGAACAAAACTTAGATGAAAATATCCCTAGTACTAGTACACAACATCAATGGGTTCGACATGATGTGGATGAAGATATTTACGAATAATGATGTAGTAAGATTTTACAATTTTTTAATTATATGTAATATTATAATTTTAATCTTTGTCATGTTATATAATTTAACTATTTTATATGTACTACTATTGTTGTAATTTGTTACTAAAACTTTAACTATTTTATGTGTATTGCAGGAAAAATGCGTAGAAGAAGATTACGAGATTTAAGTATTGTCCAGAATACTCCAAATTTGGAAGAAGGAAATAGTGAACAACAGACAGTTGTTGGATTTTCGAATTTGCCGGAGACATTGATGAGCCTGAAGAATTTCAAAGTAATGTTATGTTCATTTTACATGTGTTGACTTTTATTATTGAATTATTTGTCAATTTTAATATAATAATAGTATATCAGTTTTCAGCTGAAAGTGGTGGGATGCGTAGAGTTTAAGGACGTACGCTGCTTAGAGATTTATACGACTTAGATCTTGTCGAGCGTGTTGGATCTGAAGCTCGACTTTTAGCAGGCTATTTGGGCATTTTAGCACGAAATGCAAATATGTTGCCCATCAACTACGAATCATGGCATCACATGCCCGATAGCAACAAAATCGTGCTCTCGCTAATATTAAGGTAACAAAATGTGAATGTAATTTATAATACTTTGGTTTAAGTTTCATTTATATTTACATTCTAAACTTATGTGTTTTTAGGAGAGATTTGTTTTAGAAGTCTCCGATGATTATATCAAGAAGGCATTAGGTAAAAGATGGAGAGACAATAAAAGCACTTTAAAGAAACAATATTTTAAGAAAGACATAAGCCTCAAGGAAAAATTGAGAAATGTCCCGCCGGGAATGCTGAGGTATCAATGGGAAGATGCGGTTAGATTTTGGAATTCAAAGAAAGGAGAGGTATTGCGTATTTCCAAACTCTTATATATAGTGTTTACTATATACGTAATAATAATTTTATTATGTAGGACCGTGAGCGAGTTGGAACAAGCAGCAGGCAAAAACAAAAATTCACGCACACGGTAGGGTCGAGAAGTTTTGCTTCTGTAGCTGAGGCCGAGGTATTATGAATTTATTAATTCTTTCAAATATTAATAACTTTCTATTATTAAATAATATTTTTACTACTATATTGTAGGAAGTCAAATCCGGATAAAAAGTTGGACGCCTTTAGCTTTTTAAGATTATGCATAGGAAAAAAGATGGATCTCCTATGACATCCGAAGCTGGAGAAATTATGGTATATTTACTTAATAATATTTGATTTATTCTAAATATTTATAATCTTTAATTATAATTGTTTAATTCAATTCATCATTAGTAGTTTTAAATAATGTTAAGTTATGTTGCATTCCTTTTTATTATATATTTCGTTTCTAACTCTTTAATTGATTTTTTAGGAGAAACTAAAGGAGAAGAAGGCGGAATATGAAGCAATTGCTTCGAGTGATAGTTCTGTTAATCTTGAGAACATTGATAACAGAATTATTACTGAAGTTTTGGGTCCTGAAAGGTACGGTCGGGTTCGATTTCAAGGATTTGGTGTTACCCCGACCCAATATTTTGGATCCAACTCCCAGCAATACATGCCTTCCGGAAGTCAAGCTCAAGCTGAAGTTCAGAGGTTAAGAGACTAGATAGCTCAGATGCAAGCGAACACGGTTGAGCAAATTACCGAGGTTCAATGAAAATATGAAGAACTCCAGCAACAACTTAGAGCGGAGGCAACAGAGAGGGAGGCAGCGGCTGCAGCGAGAGAGGCAGAGGCACGAGCGATGGTAGCGGAGCAGAGCAAAAAGTACGATGACCTCTAGCTACAGCTTCAGCAGATGATACATATGTTTCAGCAATCGCAAAAGCCGCCATCTTAAACATTAGTTTTCTTATTGTAAGAATATTTTAAATTATACTTTATTTATTTATTAATTATATCATATATCTTTAGTTAAATTTGAAGTATCATTTAGAATTAATATTTTTGGTTGTATTTTTTACGCTAAATTTGCTGTTTTTGGTTGCATTTTATACTATATTTGTTGTATTTGGTTGGATTTTAATGCAGGAAGGGCTGGATATTGGTGAAAAAAAAATATTACAAATCTGCCAAAATTAGCAGCGTTTGTGGGAAAAGCGCCGCTAAAAGCCGTGACTTTTAGCGGCGCTTTTCCCACAAACGCCGCTAAAAGTCACGTTTTTTCACGCCACAAATTTTTGTGGCGTTACCTATAGCGGCGTTTTTTGTGGTGTTTTAAAAAGCACCGCTAAAAGTTTTAGTGGTGCTTAAAAGCGCCGCTAAAGGCTGAAAAAAGTGCCGCTAAAAGTCTATTTTCTTGTAGTGAATATTTAAATCCAACACCACGACGAGAAGATTCTAGTAATTAAATTCTATATTTTCTTTAAATTTTAAAGAGTTTTTATTTTTTTCATAAATTTTCAATATTTTAAAATTATATATTTTTTAATTTTTAGACTTTTATGTATTTATAAAGAGTAAAAGTTAAATTTATAAAAACTGTAAATATCAAAGGCTATAAAACTTATTTTGCCTTTTCCTATAAATGTCCTTGTCAACTAGATGTGTGCATGGGTCGGGTCGGGCCGGGTTCGGCCAGGGCCCAACTAAAAATTTAGGCCCGTTTGCTAGTCCCGGCCTGGCCCAAAAAATGGGCTTAAAATTTTTCTCAAGCCGACCGAATAAAAATGTTAAAACTAAAGTTTAACCCAAATTTACCATATTAATTTTTATATTATTTTATATAATTTTAAAATATATATAAACCATCAAAAATACTAAAAACATCAAATAAATATTTCTCAACAAATTGAAAATAAATTTTAAAAAATATGTATACTTAAATAACACTAAAATAGATGCAACTTAACAAGCAAATGTTTCTAAAATTATAACAAAATTAACAATAAAATAAGTTTTATACAATATCCAAACAATAACAACAAAATAGTAGCAACATAATAGTAAAACAGTAGCAAAATAGGGAGAAAATAATAAGAAAATAGTATTAAAAAAAAAATTTTGTAATGTAGTGAATTCGGGCCGAGCCGGGCCCTAGCCAAAAATGCCTTACCCGAGGCTCGGCCCGTTTTTTAAATGGGCCTTATTTTTTTGCCCAAGCCCATTTTTAGGGCCTATATTTTTGCCTAAACCCTCCCACATTTAGGGCGGGCCTTCGAGCCAGGCCGGGTGGCCCGACCCATGCACACCTCTATTGTTAACTAGTAACAATAAAGTTGGAAGGAAGTTAGCTCAGGCCAATGTTGTTAAATAAAAAATACAGGATTCAATGTATCAATATTAAAGTACATTGATTAAATTTTAAATTTTAAATTGGAATATTTTTGAATGGTAAATAAAAAGTTCATTTATTAATTTTATGATAAAAAGTTGGAAATAAAATTAAAAATATTCAAATTAAAATTGATATTAAAAAACAAGAAAAAGCTTTTAAACTTTTAAATTGATATTTAAATTATAAATGAAAACAAAAGCAGAAATAAAAAAATGGACTATAAAGCATAGTAGAGAAAGTAAAAAAATGATAAAATAAATAAATCACAAAATTATATAAATTTTAATTTTGAAACCATTATTTCTTATTATTTTATAATTAACTTATTGTTAATAATTAACAAAAAGAAATAAAAAGAAGGCGGCGAAGAGACCTTAATTAGTTCATCTAGATTGTTTTCCTAATCCCACAAGAACTGGAACTCTGAACGTAAATAAATTCCCCCACCAGCTTGAGCTAACTTGCCGTCTAAACAACTAGTTCAGGGTTTCTCAAATCTTCTTTTTTGGGTTCAATTCTTCTTTCTGTTTTATCAGAAACAATCCCATGGCCATCAAAAGAAAACAAGGTTTCGCTAATGCTGAAAACCTAAAAACCAGGTATGTTTTGTCTGCTTTTCTTTTTTACTTTGCCGACAAGTAACCTCAATTGACCTCATCTTCGTCTGTTTTTTTGTTTTATGCTAGGGACGTAAAAGCCAGAAGAATAGATGAGGAAGACCTAGCCGACAGACTCAGTGAGTTGCCGGACCATGTTATTTTGCACATCATGTCATCGCTTCCGATTAAAGAAGCAGTTCGAACATGCCTTCTGTCAACCAGATGGAAGGATCTTTTTACTTCCATATCCAATATTGAGCTTGATGGAGTTCTAAGGAATAAGGCTTTACGTAATAGATTCATGAAATTTTCGGATGGATTTCTGTCCTTGCGTAAGGATATCAGCGTGGATAGATTTCGCCTCTGCTGTGGACCCGGAATTGATCATCGCAAGATCAATGAATGGATACTGTACGCAGTAAGGCATGGCGTTAGAGAACTTGACTTGATCTTTCGAAGCAGGTCCTTCGAAACAAGACACTTCACTGAGCTGGAATTCGCGGTTTTCACTTGTAAAACACTGCTCACATTGAGATTATTCAACCTTCCAAGTCTCGTCCTGACTATTCCCACCCATTGTTGTCTGCCGAAACTCAAAGTTCTCCATCTTACTTTTCTGAAGTTCTCTGATGATGAATCCATTAGAAGGCTACTTTCGAGCTGCTATTCGCTGGAGGAATTGCTTGTTGAATCATGTGAACTCAGCAACCTAAACAAACTCAGTGTTTGCCATCCTACACTGAAGAGGCTAACCATAAATGATGGTCATATTGACCATAGTTATGAACTGGAGATTAACACCCCGAATCTGGTCTGCTTTGATTTCGGCTACTTCTACTGTGAAGAAACAAGGCTCTCACTCATAAACCTAAACTCTCTTTCAGAAGCACGCATTTGTATTGGATTTATAGCTAAGATGTTTTCAAACTACTGCAATGACACTGCTTCGGCATTTGATTTGATGAGAGCACTCAGTTGTGTACAATCATTTCATTTAACCGGTATTTGCTTACAGGTACAAAAAAAAAATCCTTCTGGATTTCATTTTCTAGTAAAAAAAGAAAAAACAGTGACTAAGTGACTTAACTATAACCAACTTTCCTTTTTCAGATTCAAGCTATGCTACAGAGCCCCAGTCTGATTCCCGAATTTCCAAACTTGACTTCTTTGAAGATGGGTGCCTGCTATGCTGGATGGGAAAACATGCTTGCTAGATGTCCATGTCTTGAAACCCTTGCTTTTGAGTTGGAGGTACGAATTAAGGAATGAAATTGCATATTTACATACTATTGCAGTCTTGAACTAGTTTCATTGTAGCTATATATGTTTTGGTCTTGTTTTGCAGGACTTTGATCCCGTAGATTGGCATACACCGAAGAAAGATCCCTCTTGTTTACAGCATCATATCAAGGCAATCAAGATTTTTGCATTGAAAAGAAAGCATGTAGAGTTTCAATTGATCGGGTATCTTTTGAAGAAGGCAGGGGTCTTAGAGTGTTTGACGGTGGAGATCGAAAGCGTGACAAAGAGAGAGCAGAGAATGATGAGTAAAAATATATGTGCACTGCCAAAAGCTTCAAAGAAATGCCATATACTTATTATCTAAGTTGACATAGTAACTATACTAGTTGATTAATATATTTAAATTTCAACTATATTGTAGAAAAGGCTGCTATTAGAGTTCACTGATGTTGCCTGCTCATTGGCAACTGTATACGAAATTTCTCTGTACCAGTTTTGATTTTTGAAGAAATAGAATCTTGTTTGAAGGCCCTTGAAAATCATTAGCTTCTGATTTTTTATATTTAGTTGTTGATGTCATGCACAGAATGACGCCTTCGAATATTGTGAAGTTTGAGGGAAGCTGTTATAAATGGCTCTGAATTTCATCCAGATGCTACACACTAAGTTGTCTCCTCAAAGATTGCCACCGAATAACCTGGAAAAAATTTTGACCATGAAAGTTGTTAGCTGTCTTATAAATAAAGAAATGTGGTTGATGAGGTGAAAAATGCATGAAAGTAGGTTCCATTTATAAGTGATGAATATCATGTGTTGGGTGAAAGTTTTGGTGCAATAGGCTATAATGCAGCAAGATCTGGTTTGCTACGGAAGAATTGGCTTAGTTGTTGTCCAGTCCTCTCATGAAGTCTATCTTACTCTGTCCAACCACTTTCCTTCTACATTTTTTTTTCTTTTTATTACTTTTCACTTAATTAATGTTTAGGTAGTTTAAGGATAATAGAAAGTTTCTGGGCAAGAGTTATGATATTAGGTTTTACAAGCTTACAAATTTGTTTGCGGTTACTCTCTATTTCTCCAAATTTACTGGCAAATGGTGTATGTGGTAATGAGTTTGTATCCAAGACCTTCCTTTTTTTCACTTAATCTTTTACCTTGTGCATCATGCCACTGCAAACACTGTTTGTTGGGATACTGATGCTAATATACTAAAGTTTACCGCAGATAATTATTTAAACAATAAATTTTAATAAAATATTGGATTTACTACTTTCAGACCAAATTGTGGGTATATTTTTGGCGATTATTTTCTTTTTTTAGTACTGCTAAAGTTAATTGGGGTTGGGGTGTGTGATCCGAAGTCAGGGTAGTTTGGATTACATGGAACAATGCTTGTATACTGCAAAATCATTGGACAGCAAGGGTAAATGCTTATTTACTTTAAGGGTGAAATGGAAGGTTATTTGAATAATGGGAGGACTTGTAAGGCTTGGGAAAGTAATCAGGCATAAAGTAATAAGGCATAAACATCCTCGTGTCGGTGGTTGGCAGGGCATAGAGTTTTTTGGGCAATTCTAGACTTGGTTTTTGTTGATACATTAGAAGTAACAACTGATCATGGATTGGACTATTCGTTTAAGTCTGAAGGATTGCTTGAAATTTGAGAGAGTTAGGACAAAAATTATAGGCCCGTTCAAAATATAAGTTGAGCTCGGGCTTGAACATTCAAAGCTCAAGTTTAGCCTAGTCTAACCTGTTTTAAGTTTATAATACTTTATATTATGTAATTTAAAACACATTGAAAAAATAAATCTATACTAAATATATAATACTACTCTAATGCAAATATTAAAATAATATTAAAGATAACTATATAAAATTTCAATAAATAAAAATGTATAATATTTTTAAATTTTAAAATAATATAATATAATATTTTTTTTAAAATTAAAAAATAATATATGCGAGTCTAAAATTGGCTTGGGTTAGTTTTTTACAAATACGGGTGAATTTGGGCAAAATTTTAGACCCAAATTTTGGGCTAGGCTAGGCTTGGACAAATATAAAATATGTTAATATCATCTTTAAACCTGACCCAAACTAGTTCTGGCCTAACCCATGAGCACATCTAATAGAAGGCAAGAAAATTTTATGTGGATGTTTATGTGATAGTAGTGACCATAACTTTAGGCACTGTTTCATTGTTGTATTTGTCAATTTTCAAAATAAGCAAAGTTCAGAATAAAAGTATTGAACTATTTGTTTTGAAGATATTTCGACAAGTTAGTGGCCAATTAAGTTAAAATTGATGACTTCATTATTGGTTCTTCCAGATCAAATTTGATTACATGCTGATCAAGTAAAGTCACTTTCTATAGTTGAAGACATTGGATTACATCGAGACTCTTATGAAATTATTATCCTACGCTAATTTTTAGCTTTTCTTTATAGAAAAGTGATTAGACTATAACTCTTATGTAAGCAAAACTTAAGTAGTATATAAAGTTAAGTTTTTTGTAGGTTAAAATATACCAAAAGATTGAGAAAGTACAAATTTGTCAAGTCAAGAACGTTTTATGTGTACATTGATTTGGTAATAAATCAAGAGAATCTTTTGTATTGCAAAACTAAGCTTTCAAGGGGAAAGCTTAGTGGGAGAGTAATCTAGTCTTTGTACAACAGTGAGGTGACTAAATAGATGAGAGTTAGCTCAATGTTAGAACTTAAATCATTGATTATATTATGAGAAAGATAGTGAATCATTGTTCTGCATAAGACCCCGTAAGCGTAGACTGAAGTAAAACTGTGTAAACAATCTCGATGTTTATCTTTACGTTTTCGCACGTTTGATTTCATGGTTGAAACTGTGGGCACAACTCCAAGCACTATTTTAGCCACAGTTTCTATTTGTAAAGCAAATACCTTCATTAGTTTTATTATTTATTGGCCAAGTGTCATCAAGGCAATCTTGACTATGCAATGAGAAACTTGAATATAGAAGTCATATGTTTGTGTTACTCCAAAGAGTTGTGATGTCAAATTTTACAAATTTTTGGAGTTTGAGAAACATTCCCAAATTGGCAGGAGGGGAAAGGAAAAGCCTACAATATTGTTTCGAATACCTTCTTTTATGTTATTTGGCAGGAGAGCAATTGAAGCGTACATGGGGAATCAGTTCCCATCCTTTGAGATCTGATAAACAATCTTGAAGTGATAGATTAAAAGGGTTGGTTTATTCTGTTAGTAGCAATCAACACTTGTGTAGGGTGTGGAGTTTCATTGATGTTTACTAGGAAGATTTTGCTTTCTTTTTGGATGAAAGAAACTACTTAATTAAAAAGTTGTTGGTTTTTGAAAGAAAATGTGCTTGACCTGAAAGTTTCACATTGCACTCGTTGCTCTTCATAAAATCGAATTTAAAATTTTATGTGTAATATTTAAGTCATACACATTTTAAATAAATGAAAAAAAAAACGTAATATAAATATATATAAAATATTAAAATCTAAAAAAATACACCACACAAACAAAGAATTTTTTTCTTTAAATTGAACTAGTATAATAAATTATGGAGAAAAAAAAAACAGGTGAAATGAACTAAGACATAACACGATACAAACACATTTTATTTTTAAATTATACAAAATATGATACAAAAATATACAAAATAACATCAACACAAGGCATGATATATAAACATTTCAATATTGTATTAGAAGTTAGATTGAATTTTGTCCCTACTCAAAAAAATAGACGAATTTGCCCTTATACATTAGATCAAAGAGCAAGTTAATTCTTTTTGTTAAAAAAAGAATCATCAATTTATATTGTTACAAACTAACGTGGCTAACAGAATAATTAGACAATTGCTAACGTACAATGACCAACTTTAAACAATAGAAATGGATAAAATTGTTAACAGGAGTACCAAAACTAATTTACCAATTTTTTGAATTAAAAAGGCAAAATACAATCTAACTCTTAGCAAAAAAAAAAAAAACCTCCATATTTTTACCTATATAAAACAATTAAGTACGGATTCCTATTTTAATTCACTATCTAAAATTGCCAAAAAAGAAAAGAAAAAAAAAACATTTGGTAAAGACATACATTACTAAGTGGTAGCCCAAATTTTAGAATCAAAACATTCGGGGACAACTTAGAAGGGTATACATTTCTTTAACATTGATATACAAATACTGTAATTCGTGGACCATTTCAATATGAATCATCAAATATTATGTGTTTGACGAAGGAAATCTGGATGATGCGATGGGTTTCCATGAAGAAGATCCAATGAGAATCTCAAATTCCTTTTGAGTTTTGAGCCTCTAAATTGAGTTGAATACCAGCAGCATTTTCCATGTTTTCTAATGCAATCCGAGAAGCTTACCGTTTCTTTTTCAACTCAATTTTTGCCTTCATTTTCGTTGCTGGACTACTACTTCCAGAAGTCTTTGCGTTTTCCTCAAGTTGCCTTCTTTCTAAATATCTTTTCTTTTCGTTGTGAATCTTCATTGGACTAACGTTTTTAGCACTGTTAACTACTACTGTCTTGATCGTGTCTTGAGCCAGCATTGCAGAATCAGCAACTACTGTTGAGGAAGTTGTAAGGTCAGAATTAGTTGCTCTTTCCCGTTGCTCTTTCAACTCAGCATTTGCAGCTTCCTTCTTTTCCTTGTCTTGGAGCAGTGACCTTGTTTTCAATATTTGCTTTTCTTGTTTCATCTTCATTGGATCATCTTTCAGTACCTTCATCTTCTGCTGTGCCCTGCTAATGGTGTCTGCAAAACGGCTTTTCAGCATTGTAGCACGCCCAGCCTTGTTTGAATTAGTTGAAAATCCAGCCGCATCTGTTTCAGGATTTCAAAGCTTTAGTTACAAATTCACACAAACATTCTCATTCTCTATCATATATAATATTAAATTACGATCCCCGATTTTTTCGCTACATTATTATTACGTAAGTTGACGTTTGAATATCATTCTTTTAATCTTATTAGCTTTCAGCCATGACCGCTACTCGCTTTTAGGAATACGTAAAAATAATATTTAATCCCCGTTTCATCATCTTCTATTATATCTAAATCCAAGGTTTTTTTTTTTTCTGTAAAATAATCAAAAGGATCCAAAAGTTATCGGAAACCCTACCTAGAGTTGGATGTTTCATCAATTCTTTCAGTATTGTTGAACACTGCGGATTCAAGGTATAGTTTGCCGGTGTCTTCGGCCTCTTCTTCTACTGCGAATCATCTTCTAGAACCACCGTCTGTAGATCGGGCTTGAAACCTACTGAACCCTTTTTACGAAGTGGAACAGACCCAAACTGGAAAGGTTGTGTTTCAGAAAGTTCTTCAATTTTATCCCTCTTCTGCAGAGTTAGTAACTTTGGGAAGCTTGTGCTTAAGGAAGAGTTTCAATCTTGTTATGTATTATTAATGATTAATTTTCTGTGATAATATAGATTTATGCTTATTCGTAGTAGAAGAAACAAGAGAAAATAAACTATTTTAGCTTCAATCCGTCATAATATTTGTTGAAGTTTGGTCAGCATGTAGCACCAGGAGCAGCAAAGAAGCAGACCATGCAGCTCGAGCCATGCAAAGGTTGCTGAACCAAGTGCTACTAATGAAATTCAGTTCATTTTGTTCTTGTTTAGTTGATGACATGTAATTTAGTTACTTTTGAACTTAGTAGGTGAAGTATATGATGTAATTAGGTGATGTTGAGCTGATAAATCAGCTTTACTAAGTTTACAAGTTAGTTTAACAAGTTTCAATGTGTTTTAGTGGAGTTAGGTAGATGTTTAGGTGAATTTGACTTGTAATGACCAGCTTATGTCTGGTATATGTAATGGCATTATGCCAATGTTCATTTTGAATGAAAAACATCAGATTTTTCTTCCATATTTTCATTGTTCTTTGCTTTCAAAACTTTGTTCTTGAATTCTGCTTGTTTCTTTAGCAAGCATCGAGCCTTGCTGCTCAAGTTTTAGTTCAAAACTTGTTTGCTCTTTGCTCTCAACACCAACAATTGGTATCTAGAACTATAATCTTAGTGGACCTGTAGTAATTAACCTCAAATCGATGGCTTCATCAGGCTTCTCACCAGTAGTACCACCAGTCTTCAATGGAGAGGGCTATCACATTTGGGTGGTTAAAATGAGGACCTACCTGCAAGCATTCGACCTATGGGAGGTGGTCAACTCAGATGCTGAACCAGCACCATTGAGAGCCAATCCAACAATGGCTCAGATCAGGCAACATGCTAATGAAAGGACCAAAAGGCACAAAGCCATGTCCTGCATTCAGAACTGTGTGTCAGATGTAATCTTCACAAGGATCATGGCCTGTGAGACACCAAAACAGGCCTGGGAAAGACTGAAGGAGGAGTTTCAAGGGACTGAGAGAATAAGGCAGAAACAGCTATTGAACTTAAGAAGGGATTTCGAGAATTTGAAGATGAAAGAGAAAGAAACAGTCAAGCAGTATTCAGACAGAATTATAGTTGTGGTTAACAGCATAAGGCTCCTTAGAGAGCAGTTCAATGAAGCAAGGATAGTGGAGAAAATGCTCTCAACCTTACCTGAGAGGTATGAGGCAAAAATATCCTCTTTTGAAGGCTCAAGGGATCTAACCAGCATCACATTAACTGAGCTGATTAATGCTCTTTATGCACAAGAGCAAAGAAGAGCCAACAGACTAGAGGAGCACCAAAAGGGTGCCTTTCAAGCCAAAACTAAGCCTAACTCGAGTACCACTACCTACAAAGGCAAGAAGACCTGGAAAGACAAACCTAAGTCAGATGCTCCAAGAAGATGGGATAGACCTTGCAGGCATTGCAAAAGGCTTGGTCATCCAGAGGTCAAATGCTGGTTTAGACCAGATGCTCAATGCCAATATTGCAAGAAGATAGGGCATGTTGAAAGAGTTTGCAAAAGTAGACCAAGACAGAACCAATCACAATAGGGCATGTTGAAAGAGTCTGCAAAAGTAGACCAAGACAAAACCAATCACAGCAGCAAAAGGCTAAGGCTCGAGTAGCTGAAGAGGGTAGTGACCATGAGGAGCAGGTCTTTGTAGTTACCTGCTCAGCTGCTCAAAAGAAAGTGTCAAATGGATGGCTCCTAGACAATGGCTGCACTAATCACATGTCACCAGATGCTGCCATTTTCAAGTCATTAGACAAAAGCTGCATGACCAAAATAAAGGTTGGCAATAGGCACTTTATCAAGGCAAAGGGCAAAAGGGGATGTGTTGATATGCACTCACATAGGTAACAAACTCATTTCAAATGTGTTGTTTGTACCAGAATTTGACAAAAACTTGCTCAGCATTGCTCAGTTGCTTGAGAAAGGCTATGCTATGGTGTTCAAAGGCAGTGAGTGAAAAATTAGTGATCCAAGTGGATCCATGCTTATGACAGTAGCCATGACAGACAGGAGTTTTGTTGTGGACTGGAACAAAGGCCTAGGTAGTGCCTATGCTGTCTCTTCAGATGAATCCAAGCTTTGGCACCAAAGGCTTGGTCATGCCAACTACAAATCCATAGACCAGCTAAGCAAGGAGAATCTGGTTGAAAACTTCATCAACTCAGTTGAGAAAGAAGATGTTTGTGAGACTTGTCAACTTGAAAAGCAGGCAAGGCTTCCATTTCCTTCAAACAAAGCCTGGAAAGCCTCAGAAAGGCTGCAGCTAGTGCATACTGATGTGCGTGGTCCTATGAAGACTGAATCACTGAATGGAAACAGGTACTTCATCTTGTTTATTGATGATCACACCAGATTTTGCTGGATTTTCTTCTTGAAACAGAAATCAGAGGTAGCCTCAATGTTTTGGAAGTTCAAGGCTACTGTAGAGATTAAAATAGGCTGTAAACTAAAGACCCTAAGGTTTGACAATGGAACTGAGTACACCTCAGCTCAGTTTCAAGCATTTTGTGAAGATGCAGGCATCAAACATCAACTCACCAACACCTATACACCTCAACAGAATGGTGTTAGTGAAATGAAGAATAGAAGCCTAATGGATATGGACAGGTGCCTCCTGTTTGAGAAGAATTTGCCTAAAAGCTTGTGGGCAGAGGCAGTTAACACTGTTGTGTACATCCAAAATAGACTCCCAACTAAGGTTTTGGCTCACAAAACACCATTTTAAGCCTGGTTCGGGTTCAAACCTTCATTGGCTCATCTGAGAGTCTTTGGTTGCATGTGTTATGCATAAGTACCAGCTATAAAGAGAGGCAAGCTGGAAAAGAAAGCTCAAGCAGGCATTCTGGTAGGCTATAGCTCAGTAAAAAAGAGCTATAGAACCTTAGATCCTTCAACAAATAAGGTGCTTGTAAGTAGAGATGTAGTGTTCAATGAGAAAGCAAGCTGGAATTGGGATAAGAATGAGCCAGAGGTAGTTTCTGAGGATCTTATGGCTGATCAGACTGAGGCTGGACAAAATGGTCCTGAAATGGACATTGATTGTAACACCCCCTACCCGTATCCATCGCCGGAATAGAGTACGAGGCATTACCGAGGAGTACGAAACACTTACAGATAATTTAAATATATTTTCATAAAAACTTGTCTCGATTTCATATTATTTCATATTTAAGCTTTATTCACCAAAGTATTTGAAATATCATCTTTATGCAAATAACACACATGAGGTGCATAATTCCATAATTATGAATGAACACATTTATCAAACATATTCCACATTCATATATCAATGTCTCATGTCTCCATATATCAATAACGGTTATTTTTCTTGTTTTTCAGATAATTATGTGTAACCATTCATAAGCATGCAATTCACTGTTTCTTCCTGTCAATCACAATTTCAAATGACAAATTCATGTGAATGAGCTCAACCTCATTAGGTGTTTAAATTATGTCATTTTGATTCACATACTCGTAATTTACTAACATATCTTGTCAAACACAATCTCTGAATGACGAAATCACATAATTGAGCTCAATAATAATAATGATAACATTACTTACATTTCTTTTTCTACACGTTACATTTACGACTTTCCAACTTGTCCATTCAAGGAGCGGCTTACGGATTTGAGTTCATCGTGATCTGAAGCCCGAAGTCTAGCTGAAGCACATAAGTGCTAAACGGAAGCCCGAAGGCTAACTGAAGCACACAGGTGCTAAACGGAAGCCCGAAGGCTAACTAAAGCACACAAGTGCTAAACAGAAGCCTGAAGGCTAACTGAAGCTCATCAGAGCTGAACTGAAACCCCAAAAGGGTTAACTGAAACTCATATGAGTTAACGAAAGCTCATAAGAGCTAAACGGAAAGCAAACACGAGAATTCACAACAAATGCTGAATCTTGGTTTACTTGGGTAATTTACCATCAATTCATTTTTTTTACTGAAAGGTCGTACTCATTTCCTGCGTTCCGTTCCTCTGAAATACTCAGTTCAATTTCATAACTTTTGTACATAATTTACTTATTTTCAACAATTAACATACATAAATATTAATCACCATTCATAAAATAATATTGAAATTTAATAATATTAACAAATGATCACTAAAATTAGTTATATAAACTCACAAGTTCGATTTTTGTATTATAGCGAAAATCATAATTTCATAATAAATATTCCAAATAAAACATTATATCATTTCTAATTCAACATTTATCGATTATAATCGGGCATGTGATCAATTTATACACAAGTCAATCATATATATATGTATATTTTCCTCCTCCTCCTCTCCATCCACATCCTTAGTATAAATAACACACTTGTAAGTAACAGTATCCATAATTTTCACTATTTACTTATGTGAATATTCAAGCTATCCATCCGTGTCATAGTCACTAAATTATTTTTATCTTGAGCTACAGAACTCCAAATTAATCTCCACTAATTTTCCCTGAAACTAGACTCATGTATCTTCTTACCATAAAATTTTCATAATTTTTGGTTTAACCAATAAGTACAGTTTATTCTTTAAATTCACCCCTATTCTGCTATCTGACAGTTTTGACCCTTCTTCACTAAAAATTAATTATCTCCTTGTACAGGATTTGAATGATGTTCTCGTTTGTTTCTCTTGAAAATAGACTCATTCAGGATTATAAAAATATTTAATCCCCTAATTATTTTTATTATATTTGTTATGATTTTTCAAATTCAGAACAGGGGAACCCGAATTCATTCTGACCTTGTCTTACAAAATTTATTATATCTCATGATTTACAATTCCATTGCTTACACCGTTTCTTCTATGACAAACTAGATGCAATAACCTTTAATTTCATATTTGTTCATCTTCTAATTCGATTTCTAAAATTTATGGTGATTTTTCAAAGTTAGCTTACTGCTGCTGTCTAAAACTGTTTTAGTGCAAAATATTTATTACCATTTTTCCTCTAAGCTTTTAACAAATAACAATTTCATCCCTACTCAATTAGCCTCTCAATTGAGCTGATTTTTCTCAATTAACACCTTATTCTATCACTTTAAATTACTTTATAACCTTTGGGAATAATAATTTCAACACTAGACTTTAATTCCAAACATTTTCACAATTAGGTCCTAAAAATCAATTTCTATTGAAATTACTGAATAAAATCATCTCATAAACAAATTAAGGCTTCAATTTCATGTTATTTCATCATAAAACTACATCACTCAACCATGATGACTTTCAATTTCATCCATGAAATCAAAAACTAATGAATTTAATAGTAGGACCTAGTTGTAAAAGTCTTAAAAACACAAAAATTATAAGAAAAAGGCAAGGATTAACTCACTTGGTGCAAAAATTATGGAATATCAGCTTATATAACCCCTCCTATGGCGTTTTGGCTGATGATAATGAAGAAAAAATGAAGAGAATTCTAGATATTCCAATTTGGTCTCATTTTTATTTAGCTAATTTTGATAATTTTCCAATTTTTCCCTTCTTTCACCCTTTTCCTGATTTTTTCTCAGATATTGCTGCCCAAAATATCTCCTTTGGGCTTATTTTCACTTTAAGTCCATCCTCAGTTGACAATTGAGCTATTTAATCCTTTTAGCAACTTTTACACCTTTTTCAATTTAGTCATTTTTATTTAATTAACCACCCAAACGTTAAAATTTTCTAACGAAATTTTAATACTACCTCACTAACACTCCATAAATATTTTTATAAATATTTATGGCTCGGTTTATGAAGTCGAGGTCTCGATACCTCATTCTCAACCCAATTTACCTAATTAATTCTTTTAAATCACTAAATTCACTAATTCAAAAATACTTCTGTATTCACATTTGACTCGTAGGTATTAATTTATTAAATTTTGACTCACTCGTCAGATTTAGTGATCTCAAATCTCCATTCACGACACGACTGAAAATTAGGTTGTTACATTGATGATGAACCAGTCAGGGGCACAAGGACATTGACTGAGATTTATGAAATGGCTCAGGTAGCTCAGGTAGAACCAAGCTGTTTTGAAGATGCTGAAGCTTATGAAGGCTGGAGATAGGCAATGGCTGATGAGATTGCCATGATTAAGAAGAACCAGACATGGGAATTGGTTGAAAAACCAGCCAATAAGAAGGTCATTGGGGTGAAATGGGTCTATCAAGCAAAACAGAATGCTGCTGGGAGTCTAAATAAGCTGAAAGCAAGGTTAGTTGTAAAGGGGTTCAGCCAGAAGTATGGAATAGATTACCTGGAGACCTTTGTACCAGTGGCCAGGCTAGACACCATCAGGCTGCTGCTTGCTTTAGCAGCACAGATGCAGTGGAAGATTCACCAACTTAATGTAAAGTCAGCATTCCTTAATGGGTTCCTTGAAGAAGAGATTAATGTTGAGCAACCTCAAGGTTTCAAAGTGCCTGATAAAGAATGCATGGTCTACAAACTGAACAAAGCCTTGTATGGCTTGAAACAAGTATAGTAGAATTGATGAGTACTTGGTCAACTTGGGATTTAAGAGGAGCATTAGTGAGCCAACATTGTATGTTAAAAAGAAAGGAGCTGAGACTCAGCTCATTGTGTCTCTATATGTTGATGACTTGCTGGTGACAGGAGGAGACCAAACAATACTGGTAGATTTCAAAATCAAAATAGAGTAGAAGTTTGAAATGTATAATTTGGAAAAAAATGTCTTATTTTTTAGGCATATAGGTGTCACAAATACAAGAAGGAATCTACCTAAGTCAGAAGGCATTTGCTTCCAAAGTCCTGACCAAATTCACCATGCAAAACTATAAGGCAGCAAGCATACCTGTTGCTGTTGGAGAGAAACTATCGAGGCAAAGTGACTTTGAGCAGGTTAGTGAGTCTGTCTACAGAAGCCTATTTGGTTGTTTTTTATACTTGACTGCCACTAGACCAGATGTCATGTTTGTTGTGAGTCTGCTCTCAAGGTTCATGCATTGTAGCAATGAGATGCATTTTTGAGCAGCAAAAAGGGTGCTCAGGTACATTAAGGGTACACTGAGCTATGAAATGCTGTTTAGAAAGGCTGAAGATCTAAGGTTATTTGGTTACACTGATAGTGATTGGGCTGGCTCGATGGATGATATGAAGAGTACTTTAAGGTATGCTTTCACCTTTGGTTCAGCTATCTTCTACTGGAGTTTAAAGAAATAAAATATGGTTGCCTAGTTAACTGCTGAAGCTGAATATGTAGCAGCTGCTAGCGTTGTGAATCAAGCCATATGGCTAAGGAAAATCCTAACTGATTTGAACCTATATCAAAGGGAAGCAATAAAGATTTATTGTGATAACCAATCTGCTGTTGCAATTGCAGAGAATCCTATTTTCCATGGTAGAACAAAACATTTCAGCATTAAGCTTCATGTTGTAAGAGAAATGGAGCATGCAAAGGAAGTGAAACTGGTTCATTGCAGTTCAGAGGAGCAACCTGCTGATATTTTCACAAAAGCCCTTAGTGTAACATGATTCCTTCAGTTGAGAGCTAAAATAAGAGTTTGCAACATGCTAACCAAGGAGGAGTGTTGAAGTTTGGTCAACATGTAGCACCAGGAGTAGTAAAGAAGTAGACCATGCAGCTCGAGCCATGCAAAGGTTGTTGAACCAAGTGCTGCTGATGAAATTCAGTTCATCCTGTTCTTGTTTAGTTGATGACATGCAGCTCATGAAATTCAGTTCGAGCCATGCAAAGGTTGTTGAACCAAGTGCTGCTGATGAAATTCAGTTCATTTTGTTCTTGTTTAGTTGATGACATGTAATTTAGTTACTTTTGAACTTAGTAGGTGAAGTATATGATGTAATTAGGTGATGTTGAGCTGATAAATTAGCTTTACTAAGTTTACAAGTTAGTTTAACAAGTTTCAATGTGTTTTAGTGGAGTTAGGTAGATGTTTAGGTAAATTTGACTTGTAATGACCAACTTATGTTTGGTATATGTAATGGCATTATGCCAATGTTCATTTTGAATGAAAAACATCAAATTTTTCTTCCATATTTTCATTGTTCTTTGCTTTCAAAACTTTGTTCTTGAATTCTGCTTGTTTCTTCAGCAAGCATCGAGCCTTGCTGCTCAAGTTTTAGTTCAAAACTTGTTTGCTCTTTGCTCTCAACACCAACAATATTATATGCACAGGTCATGTGCAAATTTTCTTTTAAGTGTAATGAAAAATAATATTTTATTTAATATTGATAAATATATATATTCATATTTCATACCATTCCTAAAATAAATGCCCTCAAACTACATTTCGTTGAATATTGCAACAATAATATAATAATACATATAAATTGGAACACAAGTGAGTAAAAGTTAAATTTGTAAAGTCCTTCATATTATGAATTTTTTTAATTCAAGTACCTTTATTATGATTTAATTACTTAATATTTTATTTTTCTAAATGTTTATTTTATTTCAATTTTTTAATACTATCAAATAATTAAATGGATTTATGTTTAAAAATGTCATTGTGTCGATAAACTATAAAAGTAACACATTTTAATCTCATGCTTAGCATGTTTTTGGATGATTTATTATTTAATTTAGTGAATTTGATGCTCTTAATCCTTTAATTTCATATTTTATACTTAGGAGAGCATAGTGGAACAAAAGGAGCGGGAAACGAGCCAAAACGGACAAAACGGGCTGATTTAAAGATCTATATGGCTAAGACTATTTCCACATGGGCTGAGCACACGTCCGTGTGGCAGCCCTTGTCGATATCGCTCCATGTTTCCAAAACACGCTGAAATAGTCAATTTTTAGGGTTTCTGAGCATTCTAAAGTCTATAAATACACACTAGAAGAGGACCTAAGGGGGACACACGGAGCAGAAAGTAGAAATTACTCGAAGGAAGCCGTTGGAATCATCTCGGAAGCAGATCCACTTCAAGATTGAAGATCTCCATTCAAATTTCTCTTGAAGTTTATTTGGGTTTTTTATGTCTTGTTGTTTTTCTATATTTGAGATGTTTTCCTTTTACATTATGAACTAAACTCCCTAAATACCTAAGGAGGATAAAACCTATGATGGATTATATTATTTAATTATCTGAATTACACGATAAATACTTGTTCTTGTTCTTAATTATGTGTTTTTAATCCTTGCCTTAATATTTTCAGGATATTAATCCAAGTTTGATATGCTTATTCAGTGGAGCAAAAGTCTCTATTTAAGAGTAGATCTAGCATAATTGAGCGGAGTTGATTGCAATCCTAGAAATAGGACAACATAATTCTGTCGGATTAGAGTCAAATCTAATAAGGGAATCCATAGATCGAGTTAATGGGACAATAGGAGTTTTAATCAACCTAGAGTCAGTTGTTCTTAGTCTTGAAAGAGATATTAACACAATTTAGGGATTTCTACGGATTAAGACAAGTGAATAAATGGTTTGATACAAAATCAGAATAATAAGTGAAGTTTTGGTGGATTCTTTCCTGGGTATTGTTTCTCTCATTGGTTTTCTTAAGTATTTTTCCAATTCGATCTCTGTTGCGTTCATAGTTAATTAGTTTAATTTTAAATTAAAACACTTTATTTAATTATTAGGCTAAATAACATAAAGATAGTTATTACTAGTACTTTTAGTCCTTATGGATACGATATTTCAGACTCACCATAGCTGTACTGCTATTCGATAGGTGTGCTTGCCTTTGTTGTATTTTAGTTAGTTCGTGATGATCATCAAGTTTTTGGCGTCGTTGCCGGGGAACTAAAATATTAGGAACACATAATTTTTATTACTTTAGCCATTTTTTTATTTTTTATTTTTATTTTTGTTTTTACTTTAATTTACTAACTTTTTCTCTTATTTGCTTCTAGCAGGTTCTTTTAGTTTATGACTAAAAGAAACTCGTCAGGACCTCTATTATTTGATAGTGAAATTGAAAGCACAGCTCGCAAAAATCGTAGAGAAATAAGGTAGAGTCTACAGTATATGAAGGAAGAGCAAGAGGATGATACCAATATTACTGAGGAGATGACTAAAAATCAGACTAATTCGCTACCTTCTGTGGTTGCCACGAATCCTGTAAATCAGAATCCTTCTCCTCGTATTATGTACGACTATGCCAAGCCTAATTTAGCGGGGGCTGAATCGAGTATTGTGAGACTTGCTATTGCTGCAAATAACTTCGAATTGAAGCTGAACACCATTCAGATGATCCAACAGTTTATTCAGTTCGATGATTTACAAGATGAGGATCCAAATACTCATTTGGCTAACTTTCTGGAGTACTATGATACTTTCAAAATTAATGAAGTTTTTGATGATGTCATCCACCTTCAGTTATTTCCCTTCTCATTGAGGAATAAAGCTAAACAGTGGTTGAACTCTCTACCACAATGGTCCATCACTACATAGGAACAAATGATCGAAAAGTTTTTTGTTGAAATACTTTCCGCCGGCCAAGACGGCAAAGTTGAGGAATGATATCTCTTCCTTTGTGCAAATGGACTTAAAGACCCTATACGATGCATGGGAGAGGTATAAGGATTTATTGAAAAGGTTCCCTCACCATGGGTTACCCTTATGGTTACAGGTTCAGACTTTCTACAATAGTTTGAACCCCTCAACTAGAAAACTAATCGATGCAGCCGCCGGCGGTACCCTAAATAACAAAACACCTGAGGAGGCTTATGAGTTCATTGAAGAGATGTTACTGAATAATTATCAATGACAAGTCATTAGGACAAAGCCGACAAAATTCGCTGGTGTTTTCAACCTCGAGGCGGTCACCATGTTATCAAACCAGGTAGAGCTCTTAAATAAAAAGATTGATGGTTTATGTATTTCTATGCAGGTACATCCAGTGATGCAATGTGACGCAAATGGTGGAGGGAACCATCTAGAAAGTCGATCCTACAACCCTAACGTAGAAGACGAACATGTTAACTATGTGGGTAATAATTCTAGACCTCAGGATAATCCCTATAGTACCACTTACAATGCAGGTTGGAGAAATCAGCCCAACTTCTCTTAGGGTGGTCAAGGAAATCAGAGACCACAAACCCCTTCAGGCTTTCAACCACCTTACCAGTAAGAAAAGAAGCTGAACCTTGAAGAGATGTTGACGAAGTTTATTTCGGTGCTAGAAACTCGCTTCCAAAACACCGAAACAACACTTAAAAATCAGCAAGCATCAATTCAAGGGCTTGAAAATCAAATAGGGCAGTTGGCTAAAATGACTTTAGAAAGACCACAAGGTAGCTTGCCAAGTAATACCAAAACTAACCCAAAAGAACAACTTCATGCAATTACTGTAACAGATGAGGAAAGGTTAATTGAACTAGAACCAGAACTGAGGCAAGAACTTGTGTTAAGTAAAGGTAAGGTTGAGGCGAGCAACAGTGAACAAAAACCGGTAAGTAAAGCATATAAACCTCATGTGCCATACCCCAACGCAACGAAGAAAGACCATACCAATGAGCAATTTGGTAAATTTCTTAAACTCTTGAAAAATCTACACATTAACTTACCATTTATTAAAGCTCTTTTGCAGATGCCCAACTCAGTTAAATTTTTAAAGGAGCTTTTAGCAAACAAACGGAAGTTAGATGATGCGTCATACGTAGAGCTAAATGTTGTCTGCTCAGCCATTCTACAGAATAAACTACCTAACAAATTGAAAAATCCAGGGAGTTTTACTATTCTTTGTTTAATTGGTAGTTTAAATTTGAACAATACTTTGGCTGATTTAGGGGCAAGTATTAATGTCATGCCCTATAAAATGTTCAAGCAATTAGGTCTTGAGAAACCCAAACAAACTAGGATTACTATCCAATTGGCAAATAAAACTATTAGATTTCCCAAGGGTATTGTTGAGGATGTGCTTGTAAAGATTGATAAATTTATATTCCCAGTTGACTTTGTTGTTTTAGACATGGATGAGGATAGTGATGTACCCTTAATTCTAGGTCGACTCTTTTTAGCAACTACTAGAACGATTATTAATGTTGGTACAGGTGAACTCATACTTCGTGTAGAAGATGACACGATCACACATTAGGCTCGTGATTCTGCTAAAATATTTAACTATCGAGATGATATTACAAGTTCTGTTGATGTTAATAACCTTATGGCTCAACATTCTTTGCAAGAAACACCTCAGCAAACAATTATAGAGCCACAGTCCAGCTCAAGCATCAAAGACGGAACAATTCATGAAGGACAAAAGCTTCAAATCGATGAACTAGACGAATGACAGTCACATGTCAAGGAGAAACCGAAAATATGCGATGTAAAATCGAAGCAACTCCTTGACGAGCTTAAGGATGGAATGAACCACTTCAAAGTTGGGGACCATGTATTGTTAGATGAACCCGACCCTCGATTAACCACTTTAGAGCTTAATACAAATGGAGCGACTCCTTTCACAGTACTCAATATCTTTCCATATGGTATAGTCTAGGTAATTCATTCTCATTTCGGTACTTTTAAGATAAATATTACTCGACTTAAACCTTATTTGAATGAAAGAATTGATAGCAAGAAAGAGGAGTCTCGACTCTGAGAACCACCATGATTGTATGTATACGAGGTAAGTCGAGCTTGGACTTTAAATAAGTGTTTCTCGGAAGGCAACCCAAGTACTAACATCGTTAATTTCCTCATTTTTTATTTCATATTATTTTTTTAAAATTAATTAAATAGTAAAATACCAGTTTTTAACCCACACAGCCTGGACACACAGGCGTGTCCTAGGCCGTGTGACTTAGCATGGGGGTGATAATGAGTTACACGGCCACGCGATATGGCCGTGTGACCCACACGACCTGGACACACGGGTATGTCCTTAGCCGTATGGATCTTGGGACTTAGTTTTTATTTTTTTAAAGAAATTGACAGAGAGTTACACGGCCATGACACACGGGTGTGTCCACAACCATGTGAGCCATAAAGCTTAAAATCCCAAAAAAACGATTGAGACACAGGCTAAAAAATGCCACACGGGCGTGCAACACGGCCGTGTGGACCACACGGCCTGGACACACGGGCTTGTCCTAAGCTGCGTGAAAACTGGAGCTAAATTTTCAATTTTTAAACAAGTCAGAGAGCTACACGGGCGAGGCACACGGCTGTGTGTTCCTACATACGGGCATGGGAGAAACAAACAACATTGCACACGGTCGTAGGACACGACAATGTGTTCCTGCACACGAGGGTGTGGGAGGCCACACGGGTATGGAAGAAGCAAACAACATTACACACAGTCGTGCGACACGGCCGTGTGAACCACACGACCTGGACACACGGACGTGTCCAAGGTCGTGTGATGACTGCGATACAAATTTTAAATGCACACGGGCTAGAACGAGACCACACGGGTGTGTAACATAGCCGTGCGTCCCAACACGGGGCTCACACGACTGTGTCCCCTTTTAACCCCCAAACCCTAAATTCTTTTCATCTTTAGTCTTTTTTCTCCAACTCTCCCTAACCGCCGACTACCCCTCACCCCGGCCTCCCATACCCCCTATTGTCGCACCTAACCCGATCCGGCCTCTCATTTTTTTTTTTTACTTTTCTACTTTGTCTTCTTCTCCCTCTCAAAGGACCTAGCCGCCGCAGCCCTTTTAACTCCTCTATTTTAGCCACCATCACTTGCCTCCCATCTAGTCGAATCCCTCACGACTTCCTCCCTTGCCCTTTCTTCCTCTTCTCATTCACACAACCCCCAACCGTACCACCAAGCTCTGACGCCTCATTTCCCCTAATCACAAAACCCCTTTCCTTCTATTTCCATTTTCCCTTCTCTTTCCCCTCTTCTTTTCTCATCTTTCTCAACCTCACCCCAACCCCGACCCACCGCCGCGCCTTAACTCCGACCACCACTTCCACCATCCAGTCAGTTTTTCCCGTTTTGCCCTTCTTCTATTTTAGTTTATTAGAATTAACATTTCTCTATTTATTTCTTTTATTACTATTATTATTTTATTCCATTTTATTCTTACTTAGGTTTAATGTTTTAGTTTTACCTTATTCATGTTTATTATTCATTTTATTGATTATTGAGACTATGATTATTCTTGAGTATTAAATATTTTTACGTGAATTGATGTATTCTCTTTTTGTTAAATTTTATTTTCTTTTTATTCCGCTATATTATTTATATCTCTTATTTAATTGATTTTATTAATGTTTTAATAATCTTTTTTTTATGCATAATATTATTTTTGTTCCGTGGTAGCCTCTATACCTTAGATTTACTATACTCCATTCCATATTAGGCAAATTGTTAAAGAGTTATTGTGATTTTCAACTCTTATTTGCATGCCTATAATATGTTGGTTCGCCCATTTAATATGTTGATCACTTTCTTACAAATTTATCATGACGAGCACACGACGAAAATCTAAGGTAGCCATCCCCGCTTCGAAAAAACGAAAAGGCCTGGTGGGACCTCCTCCTCGAACGCGTCTGCAGAGGCTTGCCACCCTTATCTCCGATTTTTGTGGGCCCCCAGGAGGATCTGTACCAGCTTCATCGAGTGCGACCATTCGGTCTGGGCCATTGCATTGATTAGGCCACGTTGGAATAGGTGCGTTTGGCTGATGATGTGTGCGTGATTATTACTATAGCCCTGTGGAATAGATTTTTCACCATCATCAAGCCCACCTAAGCGGATCTCACCTTAGAGTTCGTCACCTCATTTTTGGTCCATTAGGTCATGTCAATCCATGACGAGCCAGGCACCATCACCTTTCACCTTGGCAGGTTGGTGCGACACATGAGTATTTTGGAGTTCGGTGCTATTCTAGGACTCTACACAGAGGAGTTCATGAGCGCCGAAGACTTTCTTCAGCTTCATCGGCATATTCATCACTCACCTTCGTACTGTTGGATTGATCTCATGGGCAGCCTGACAAACTATGACGCGAGTCACTCGAAGGAAACATCTCTGTCTCCGGCCCTACGATACCTTCACACCCTCCTAGCTCATACTTTGATAGAATGGAGAGAGAGCACAGGAGTGGTTAGTACTTATGATGCCTATTTTCTGTAGAGCATGCTACCGGACATGTTTTTGATTTGTGTACTTCATCGCGCTCGCCTTTCACCATCAAACTAAGCGCCATAAGAAGGGCCCCATCTGTCTAGGCCTTTACGTGACTCGCCTCGCTCGATACTTCGGTCTTCTCGACACACCGGAACAGTCTTTGACACTTACCCTAGTCTGTCAGATGTCCCCTCAAGGCATCTCGAGCATGATCCACATGAGGATGATCGAGCAGCGACGTGGAGTGGACCCCACTCAATATAGACTATTCTACTCTGATGTTCAGCATGACCCAAAGGACTTCACTAATGATGTTCCTCCCTACCACGAGGATCCACCTCTACCACCACCTGCGACCTTCGCGGACCTCTCCGAGTGATTTACTCGCTTTTAGCAACAATGTTTTTAGAGGCTTGACAGCATCGATGGAACTCTACAGCAGATATGTCAGCATATTCACATCTCCACTTCAGCGTCGATGACTGACGACGCTGATGTATCTGATGATGTGGACTTTTTAGTCCATTCCTTTTCTTTTCTTTTATTTTCATTTTTAGTTTTTATTTTATTTTTCTGTTTATTTGTACTTTCTTAAGACTTTTTTTACTGTTTTTTATTTTGAACTCTTTATTATTTCTTATGGTTGTTCCAATCCAGTTAGCAACCCTTTATTCCTCTTCAACCTTGTGTTTATTTTCGTCTCAGTTGCTTAGAATTTTGCATTACACCTACACTCATCTACAATTCCACTTTTCACTATTTTGGGCATTTCATCCAATAATCAGGGCAGTTTCAATTCTATCCGTCTCTTATGATACTTCTGTTCTATTATGTTTATCAATTTTTGTACATTGAGGACAATGTACATCTTAAATGTGGGGAGGTTATTTGTATGATGAAAATCCCTAAATTATGTCTTGTGTTTAAGTAATTCTCTCATACTACTATTAGAATGAATTCTTATTGATTTGTTATTATCATTGATGTGTTTTAGATTAAATTCATAGGTAATGGTGCATTGATTGTTTAAACTTTAAGACATTAGAGAATCAAGCATGATAAGCCTATTTTCAGAATTAAATATTTTTATGTTGTTTCCCTAAATTGAGGTATTACCTTGAAGTTTGAAATTTACAAGATTGACATCAAAAGCCATAATTTTTGAAAGATTTTGAGCCTTTAGAGCATACATTTTTCTTGCTCACTTTATTACTGGTTATGAGTGTGTCAATATTGATTTGTTATTCTAAAATTTGCTTTGATTGTACATGTCGAGACCACACCTTTGACTTCATATACTGAGATGATAAAGGCATTTAAATTTTAATCCACTTATCCCATAAAAAGCCTACCTTCATAATTAACCCTTAGTGAACCCCTTTGAGCCTAACGAACTGTTTTTTAATTTACCCTTAATATTAACCCATAAATCATTCTTTTTAATTCACTGAGAATTTTTCCTATTCTATTGACTCCTTTTTTGTCGAGATTTGATTTGGTTAATTGCCTAACTATGCTCTTTTATTTTAGTTGTTTAATTTATTAGTTCTTTGTGTTGAGCATAAGTAGTTAATTTCATATTTTGAAAAAAAGCTCGTATTTTCTTAAATAATTTCTATTGACGTAATTATTCAGTATTAGTCTATTTTTCTAGTTAGGTAATTTATCAATTTGATCTCGATTCGAACCTTCTTTTTTAGCCTTTATCTACACCTTTAACCCAAGCCCTATTACAACCTTTTGATTTGTGTATCATCTCATTTATAGTGGTGGAGATTTGATTTTTATGCAAGCTTATGGTAATAAATTTTCATGTTTGACTTTTGAGTGCTTAATTTTTGAACCTTAAGCACTTTGAGTGATTTAAGTGAATCTTTTGTGAGGATGTCAATTATTGTTTATTTTTAAATTAAAGGTAATTATTTAGATAAGGGGAAATACCTATGTTTTCATGCTTTCAAAAAAAATGTTAGACTTGGATTGTTTGTGCATTTAGTGCTCTTTTAGTTGAATTATCAATGTGTCATTATTTGTGAATTATGATAAAACATTATTAATGAGAATTATGAATTGAGAAAGTTTAATTTTAATTGTAAGTTGAGGATTTTGCTTGAGGACAAGGAAACTCTTAAATGTGGGGATATTTGATAAACCATAAAAGTATCACATTTTAATCCCATGCTTAGCATGTTTTTGGATGATTTATTATTTAATTTAGTGAATTTGATGCTCTTAATCTTTTAATTTCATGTTTTATACTTAGGAGAGCATATGGGAACAAAAGGAGCGGAAGACAAGCCAAAAACAGACAAAATAGGCTGATTTAAATATCTACACGGCCAAGACTATTTCCACACGGGCTAAGCACATGCCCATGTGAGCCACACAGGTTGGCCACACACCCATGTGGCAGCTTAAGTCGATATCGCTCCCTGTTTCTAAAACACGCAGAAAAAGTCAATTTTTAGGGTTTCTGAGTATTCTAAAGTCTATATGTAACACCTCAAACCTGGCCTAGACGTTATGGCCGAATCTAGCGATGTCACATGATAATGCTTTAGAAATCGCATTGACGTTAAGACCATATCTCCGTAGGTACCTCTTTTCATTATCTTATGCTATCTTCTAAAACGCGTCATTTGTTTTCAATCATTAACCATTTTCAAAACGTTAAACTTTGCGGAAGCTTTTAGAACCATTTTGTAGGTGTGGTAGTTTCGTAAAACATTTGATTCTTTTAAAAACCCGAGTTTTCCTACTACTAGCAGTACAAACCGTAAAAACATTGCAAAATCCCAAATTAAGCAAAAAACCGTAAAGGCCTTAATTACATCAAATTTCCCCAAATATAAATTAATCATAAGTAAACAGAAAATAGTCCAAGTGGAAAATCGTGTGGCCACCGTTGAGTCCTTCGCTGCACCGATCTGTCTATTACTAAGGATTACTTGAATAGATAAAACATAAAATGGTGAATTTTCGCAAACTCAGTATATAATCCCCACAAATAAAACATGCATTCAAACATACATCAGAATACTGTCGAGGGCCAGAGCCCATTACAGAACCAGTCTGGGCATTAGCCCACTCAGATACAGATGCAGAACAGATCATCAAAGTCCTACCTACCAGCCTCTACACACCATCTTCGTCCAACCCTACACACTATGTGGAGATAAAATCAACCCACCCATCCCTACACACCAGGCTGTACCGAAGTGTAACACATTATCAGATAATCGTAGCTGAGCTGCCAGATATCAGGCTTAAAAGCCTTTTAGAATACTTCCTCCAATATAACATCAACCCAACCCCGATGCAATGCAACATGCATAAATGGCATGCTAAAATGCAATCTATCAGATTACTCAAACAATTCAGGTTTACATGCTAAGTATCACATGCTTAAATCATACATCATATAACCAGATTAAGAATCAGAGGTCTGAGTAAAGCTTACCGACCCTATGACAGGTCACAGTCGACTTGGGTGACTCATACAACCTTACAGAGTTTCTTAGAAAAATGGGCTCATGCGCCCATGTGGTCTGTCCGTGTGGCCCATACAGCCCAAATTGGCCTTGGCTGTGTGGATCATACAACCTGGCCCCAAAAATCTCACATGCCCATATGGCCCATACGGCCCAACTGGTTGATCCTGTGTCTCGCACATGACTTCACTGGCCACCACACGACTGTGTCAAGCGCCAGTGTCCTGTACGCATGACCTGGCTTGTCAATCACACGCCCGTGTACTGCCACACTACCTGCCACACGAGTGACCACATGCTAGTGTGACGTTGATAAAATCATTTTTTGGCTTTCTTCGATTCTCATTTTCTATGATTTTGGGTACACACCTGGTATCGATTTGAAGCTAAGACAACCCCGAGTATTCTAGAACCTATTATTGACCGATAAATACCAGGTTAACACTTGATACGCAAAAAAACTGAATTGAAACGGAGAATCCCATAAACGTATAAATGGCTTACCGATAACAACCAAACTCAATCCTGATTCAGGTCGAAGAAGCGTGACTTCCAGCCTCTCAGCCTCCTCCTAAACACGAAGTAAACTCATTAAATAACAATTTTACAGTCCTAAAACCAAAACGCTACTAACACACTTACCAAACGCGTGATAATGACGTAGGACAACTGAAGGCAATTTGGAAACCAATGAAAAGAACGAACAAGAATAGAAGAAAGGGAGATGGGAATTTCAGCACAGAGAGAGATAGGGAACCCGAATTTTGAAAAAAGAAACCAAATGGGATACTCCGATATCCCCCCTAATATTTTCCCCCTTAATTCTCTCCACCAAATCCCCACTACTCAGAATTCTATCGCCACTCAAACTCCTCCCCATAATCATGCAAAAATAAAGTCAAAGCAAGGAATCGAACTCAGGACCTTATGCAAACAAGCACTCTGCCTAACCACCAGACCAGCAGGCCAATTCTGATACATTTTAACCAACTTTTACTTAAAAGCCTACTGAACATAGTTAAAGCTTTATTCATAAAAATACCAAAAATTTACCCAAAGCTAAGGCTTGAACTTGAGACCTCACACACACACCCAAAACACTTAACCACTGAAGAAGATATACAGTTGTGTACTATTTACAGAAATAATTTATCAAATTTTTAGGGCGTTACAACTCTACCCCCTAAAAGAAAATTTCGGCCTCGAAATTTTACCTGATCATAAAAAGGTGAGGATACCGCTGACGCATCAAATCTTCTGGCTCCCAAGTAGCTTTCTCAGTGCTATGATTCCGCCACAGCACCTTCATTAAGGGAATTAATTTTCTTCATAGAACCTTAATGTTGCAATCTAAAATCTAAACTGGCTCTTCCTCAAATGTTAGATCTGGCCAAACCTTAATCTCCCCAACAGGGACAATATATGTGGGATTAGAGCAGTAGCGCCTCAACAATATATGTGGGAAAACATCATGAATGCGATCTAACTCTGGAGTTAGCTCCAACTGGTATAGGACTGGCCCCACTTGTTTCAGCCAATAAATAGAGGGCTCAGCTTGCCCTTGCGACTGAACCTCAGAATTTTCTTTCATAGTGAAACCTTGAGAAAAACGAAGTCCCTCACAGAATACTCTATCTCACATCTCTTCAAATCAGCATAAGACTTATGCCTGTCAAAAGCTACTCTTAGTCGATCTTTAATCAGTCGAACCTTATCTTCAGTTTCGGAGACCAATTCCAGACCCAGAACACGTCACTCACCCAACTCAATTCAACATAAGGGAGCGCGACACTTACGATCGTACAAGACCTCATAAGGCACCATCTGAATGCTAGGCTAGTAGCTGTTATTATAGGCAAACTCCACCGAAGGTAAGTACTTCTTCCAACTGCCTCAGAAATCTACAACACAGCTCATCAACATGTCCTCTAGTATCTGAATCACCCTCTCAGTTGACCGTCTGTCTGAGGATAGAGAGCAGTGCTGAAGTCTAACCTTGAACCCAAAGTTTCATGCAACTTCTTCCAGAATTGAGACGTGAAGCGAGGATCTTTGTTAGATATGACCGAGACAAGTACTCCATGCAGCCTCACTATTACAGAGATGTAAAGTTTAGCCAATTTCTGTAAAGAGAAGTCTATCCTAACTGGAATGAAGTGAGCAGATTTGGTCAATCGATCTATGATGACCTAGAAAGAATCCTTCCTAGTAGGTGTTAAAGGTAATCCACTAACGAAGTCCATCGTTACTCGCCCACATTTCCATAACGGTATCTTAACTGGCTGCAGCAAACCTGAAGGTAACTGATGCTCGGCCTTAACCTGCTGACAAGTCAAACAGTGAGCCACGAAGTCGGTAACCTCTCGCTTCAACCCTGGCCACCAATCTAAATCTCATAGATCTCAATACATTTTATTTCTGCCAGGATGCATAGCATAAGGACTACTATGCGCTTACCTTAGAATCGACTGTCTCAAGTCCTCATCATTCGATACACAAATCTGGCTGCGGAAACACAATACCCCATCTTTACTAATCCCAAAATCCATAGTCACATCACTCTCAACCTGATGGAAACGCAACTCAAGAAACTTATCTCTCATCTGTTTGTTTCTGATCTGATCAACCCATTCCGGTTTTACTTGAAGTTCAGCTAGCAGACTCCTAACATCGAAAAGACTTAGTCAAGCGAACATTGCTCTCAGATCCGACATAGCCCTACGGTTTAATGCATTAGCCACCATATTGGCCTTACTAGGATGGTACTCGATAGTTCAGTCGTAATCTTTAAGTAGTTCCACCCATCTACGTTGCCTAAGGTTTAACTCTTTCTGAGTGAAGAGATACTTGAAACTCTTATGATCAGTGTACATAGTACACTTCTCACTGTACAGATAATGTCTCCAGATTTTTAGAGCGAAGAAAATCGCTACCAACTCCAAACCATGCATCGGATAGTTAGCCTCATGAGTCTTAAGCTGTCGAGACGCATAAGCAACTACCTTTCAGTCTTGTATCAGAACACAACCTAAACCCACATGCAACGCATCACTGTATACCACGAAGTCTTTACCGGGCTCAGGCTGTATCAAAACAGGAGCCTAAGTTAAAACAGTCTTGAGTTTATCAAAACTCTCCTGCTATGCATCAGTTCAAACGAAAGGAACTCCCTTACGTAGAAGCTTAGTCAATGGAGCAGTGATTAAAGAGAACCCCTCTAAGAATCATCGATAATTTCCTGCCAGCCCCAGAAAGCTGCAGATTTTAGATACATTCCTCGGTTGTTTCTAACCCAACACAGCCCTAATCTTACGAGGATCGACTCATATCCCTTCAGCAGAAACTACATGTCCTAGAAATGCCACTTCCTGAAGCTAGAACTCACACTTGTTAAACTTCGCATACAACTGCTTCTCACGAAGAATCTATAGAACCACTCTGAGATGCTTATTGTGCCTATCCTCTATCTTAGAATATACCAAGATGTCATCGATGAACACCACCACAAACTGATCCAAGTAGGGCTGAAATACTCGGTTCGTCAAATTTATGAATGTCGCAGGTGCATTAGTCAAACCGAAGAGCTTAACTAGGAACTCGTAATGTTCATATCGAGTCTTAAATGCCATCTTATACACGTTGGCCTCTTTTACTCTTAACTGAAGATACCCAGAATGCAAATTAATCTTGAAGAACACAAAAGCCCCTCTAAACTGATCGAATAAATCATCAATCCTCGAAAATGGGTACTTATTTTTAATTGTTAGCTTGTTCAACTGCCTATAATCAATACACATCCGCATTGTCCTATATTTTTTTTCACAAATAAGATAGGTGCTCCCCATGAAGACACATTAGGACGAATGAAACCATGATCTAACAGCTCATAAATTTGAGCCTTAAGTTTCGTTAGCTCTTTCAGTGTCATTCGGTAAGGCGTGATAGACACCAGAGTTATACCAGGGATCAACTTAATCCCAAACTCCACCTCTCAGCTCGGAGGCAACCCCGGTAGCTCCTTGAAAACATATTTGGAAAATTCTTTACAATTCTGATGTCCTTAATCGAAAAGTCTCCAAAATCAGAAACACTAATGTAAGCCAAGAATACCTCACATCCTTTTTTAACCAACTTTTCTGCTACCAAAGCTGAGATCACATTAGTCAAGTAGTCTCGTCTTTCCCTAATTACCACTACCTCACTGTCCTCCTCGGTCCTCAAGACAACCTTTTCGTTGCACAATTCAGACTTACCTGATGTTTAACCAACCAGTCTATTCTCAAAATCAGATCAAACTCCTCAAACGAAAGCTTTATTAGATCAGCCAGAAATACTGTCCCTTGGACATCTAGCGGAACGTTCCTATACAACTTACTCACTTGGACAGATTGCCCCAAATGACTTAACAGTTACCTCACTATCAGTACTCTCGACTGAAATCCTCAAAGTCTCAGACACAGTATTAGTTATGTAAGAGTGTGTAGAGCCTATGTCTATCAATGCCAAATAAGTCATATTAAATATTAAAAACGTACCCGTAATGACGTCTAAAGTATCTCGGTGCTCACAGCGACAAACAACATAAACCAAATCAGGTTGCCCCATCTCAGACAGTTCAGCACCTCTGTCCGGTGCTCTCTGTCCTTGGCCCATGTCGTTACCACCCTGGCCTGACCTGGGCCCCTAGATGGCTACTGAACTACTCTCGGCGGCTGTACAGTACCAGAACCCAGAACTTGCACCTGATCAGCTCTCAACGGGTAATCCTGAACACGGTGTTCAGTCGACCCATTACTCAAGCACGCCCCAATAGCCCTCCAACACTCGCCCGAATGGCGTCTACCACAGTGCCCACACAGCGCCACCCCAGTAGGTGCAACAGAAAGACCAACTCTCACTTGCCGATCAGTTTGGCCTTTTTCTTCGGTCTCATCCCAGAACTTAAGGGTTCCGAATCCCTCTTGTTCTTACCCCTTTCGCAATCCATGTTCTAACGCTCCACGCGCTTAACATCCTCAGCAATCTTGACTTTATCGACCAAAATAGCAAACTCACGCTCCCTCTGTGGAGTTATCAACACCCTCAGATTATTCTTAAGGCTGTCCTCAAAACAGACACATCTTTCATATTCAGACAACACCATGCCTTGCGCATAACGGCTCAGTCTCAGAAATTCAGCCTCATATTCAGCCACTGATCGGTCACCTTGGGTGAGATTTAGGAACTCACGTCTCCTAGCATCAATATAACTGGCTCTCACATACTTACTCAGAAATATTGTCTTAAAATACTCCCAAGTCAACAGTTCGGGCTGGGCACCCTTCTTAACTGTTAGCCACCACTGGTATGCCTCGTCACGAAGTAGAGAAACAGCCTCCTTAAGCTTTTGCTCAGTAGTAAAGTCCAAGTCATCTATAATTCTTTCTGTGGCCTCTATCCAATACTCGGCCACGCTAAGGGTGACTCCAAGAACACCTCAAAATAACTCAGCCTTATTAGACCAGAGTCGTTCCGTAACCGACCCTCGGCCCCTAAATCTAGTGTTGGGTCTAGCGACCCTCTCTAAAATCCTGAGCATAGCCTAGGACAATGCGTCATCCCCGACCATACTATTATGAGACCCAGTCTCTGTGGCAGGTGAAACCAGCGTCTCACTAATATCAAGATTTGGCATGTTACCTAAAGATGATGACTCAGCTCGAGCCCCCTACGGCCTCTACCCCGGTCTCTAATACCACTTCCCCGGATACCTCGTGCGCTCATTGTTCTATCAAATTTATCTATATTACAAATATTATGGATCAGTTACAATTTCAGTATTTAATAACAGATGTTTTATGCAAAACAGTATCAAAAATCCAGAGTTTGTTTCCGTAAGTCGCAGTCTGACTATAGTTTTCAGTATACATTAACTAGAGTGTTTTCAGTACAGTTTACTACCTATAGTTGTTTCAAACAAACTAGTAGTATTTCCTGATAAACTTTTTAGAGTTTTTAGAATACTTACAGGATCGACGCCGGAGACTCTACGAACCACATACTTACCCAGAATATTCGAAAACATTTGGAATTAATTTCTTTAAAAACCAATTTTGGAACCCAAAATTTACAGCCGAGTTTTAAACCTAGCTTTGATACGATTAAATGTAACACTCCAAACCCGACTTAGACGTTATGGTTGAATCTAGCGATGTCACATGATAGTGCTTTAGAAATCGCATTAACGTTAAGACCATATCTCCGTAGGTACCTCTTTTCATTATCTTATGCTATCTTCTAAAACGTGTCATTTTTTTTCAATCATTAACCATTTTCAAAACGTTAAACTTTGCGAAAGGTTTTAAAACCATTTCGTATGCGTGGTGGTTTCGTAAAACATTTAATTCTTTTCAAAACCTAAGTTTTCCTACTACTAGCAGTAAAAACCGTAAAAACATTATAAAATCCCAAATTAAGTAAAAATCTGTAAAGGCCTTAATTACATCAAATTTCCCCAAATATAAATTAATCATAAGTAAACAGAAAATAATCTAAGTGGAAAACCATGTGGCCACAGCTGAGTCCTCCGCTGCTCCGATCTGTCTATTACTGGGGATTACCTGAATAGATAAAACAGAAAAGGGTGAGTTTTCACAAACTCAGTATGTAATCCCCACAGATAAAACATGCATTCAAACATACATCAGAATACAGTCAGGGACCAGAGCTCATTACAGAACCAGTCTGGGCCTTAACCCACTCAGATACAGATGCAGAACAGATCATCAAAGTCCTACCCACCAGTCTCTACACACAATCTTCGTCCAACCCTACACACCATGTAGGGATAAAATCAACCCAACCATCCCTACACACCAGGCTGTACCCAAGTGCGACACATAATTAGATAATTGCAGCTGAGTTGCTAGATATCTGGCTTAAAGGCCTTTCAGAATACTTCCTCCAATATAACATCAACCCAACCCCGATGCAATGTAACATACATAAATGACATGCTAAAATGCAGTCTATCAGATTACTCAAACAGTTCAGATTTACATGCTAAGTGCCACATGCTTAAATCATATATTATATAATCAGATCACAAAATCAAGGGCCTAAGTAATGCTTACTGACCCTATGATAGGTCACAGTCGACTTGGGTGACCCACGCAACCTTACAGAGTTTCCCAAAAAAATGGGCTCACATGCCTATGTGGTCTGCCCGTGTAGGCCCACACGCCTGTGTAGCCCACACGGCCTAATTGGTTGAGCTCATGTCTCGTACAAGGCCTTATCGGCCGTCACACGGCCATGTTAAGTGTCTGTGTCTTGTGACCACGGCCTGGCTTGTCAATCACATGCCCGTGTACTACCACACTAGTGACCATACGCCCATGTGACATCGACAGTATCATTTTTTGGTTTTCGTCGATTCTCGTTTTCTGTGTTTTCGAGTACACACCTAGTATCGATTTGAAGCTAAAATAAGCCCAAGCACTCCAGAACCTATTATTGACTGATAAATACTAGGTTACCACTTGATACGCAATAAAACCGAATTGAAATGGAGAATCCTATAAACGCATAAATGGCTTACCGATAACAACCAAACTCAATCCCAATTCAGGTAAAAGAAGTGTGACTTCTAGCCTCTCATTCTCTTCCTAAACACGAACTAAACTCATTAAATAATGATTCTACAGTCCCAAAACAAAAACGCTTCTAACACACTTACAAAATGCGCGATAACGATGCAGGACAACCGAAGGCAATTTGGAAACCAACAAAAATAACAAACAAGAATAGGGGAAAGGGTGATGGTAATTTCGTCAGAAAGGGAGATGGGGAACCCGAATTTTGCAAAAAGAAACCAAATGGGATATTCTTATATCCCCCTTAATATTTTCCCCATTAATTCTCTCCACCAAATCCCCACTACTCAGAATTCTATCGCCACTCAAACTCCTCCCCATAATCGTGCAAAAATAAAGTCAAAGCCAAAAATCAAATCAGGACCTCATGCAAACAAGCACTCCACTTAACCACCAGACCAGTAGGCCCTTTCTGATACATTTTAACCAACTTTTACTTAAGAGCCTACTGAACCTAGTTAAAGCTTTATTCATAAAAATACCAAAAATTTACCCAAAGCTAAGGCTTGAACTTGAGACCTCACACACACACCCAGAACACTTAACCACTGAAGCAGATACACAGTTGTGCATTATTTACAGAAATAATTTATCAAAATTTTGGGGTGTTACACTATAAATACACACTAGAAGAGAACCTAAGGGGGACTCACGGAGTAGAAAGCAGAAATTACTCGAAGGAAGCCGTTGGAATCATCTCAGAAGTAGATCTACTTCAAGATTGATGATCTCTATTCAAATTTCTCTCGAAGTTTATTTGGGTTTTTTATGTCTTGTTGTTTTTCTAAATTTAAGATGTTTTCCTTTTACATTATGAACTAAACTCTCTAAATACCTAGGGAGGATGAAATCTACGATAGATCTTATTATTTAATTATCTGAGTTACACGATAAATACTTGTTCTTGTTATTGATTATGTGTTCTTAATCCTTGTATTAATATTTTCAAGATATTAATCCAAGTTTGATATACTTATTCGGTAGAGCAAAAGTCCATGTTTAAGAGTATATCTAGCATAATTGAGCGGAGTTGATTGCAATCTTAGAAATAAGATGACATAATTATGCCGGATTAAAGTCAAATCTAATAGGGGAATCCGTAGATCGAGTTAATGCGACGATAAGGGTTTTAATTAGAAAGAGATTTCAATTAATCAACCTGGAGTCAGTTGTTTTTAGTCTCGAAAGAGATATTAACATAATTTAGGGATTTCTACGGATCAAGACAAGTGAATAAATCGTTTGATTCAGAAGCAGAATAATAAGTGAAGTCTAGGTGGATTATTTCCTGGGTATTGTCTCTCTCATTGGTTTTCTTAAGTATTTTCTCAATTCGATCTCTGTTGCGTTCTTAGTTAATTAGTTTAATTTTAGATTAAAACACCTCCTTTAATTATTAGGCTAAATAATAGAAAGATAGTTATTACTAGTACTTTTAGTCCTTGTGAATATGATATTCCGGACTCACCATAGCTATACTACTATTCGATAAGTGCGCTTACCTTTGTCATTTTTTAGTTAGTTCGTGACGTCATCAATGTCGCATTTATTCTATCATTTTAGTCATTCATTGAATCACAATTATATTAATAAATGCTTAAATTATCACTCTATTGAAGCTCTATTTTGATTTTTTTTTTAAATTTTAATTTTGTATATCTATATCTATATCTATATATATATATATCTATACTATTTATTAAGTGTTTTAATTAGCACCAACTCGGTTAAGAAATGTCCTTTTGTAATTAAAATAAGTTAAATTATTTGTTTGAAGGTATTTTAGTCTTTCCATTTTAAGAAAAATCAATATGGCATATGGTAAGATTTGAACTCATGCCAATTGAATTAGTAAAACCTTAAATTTACCGATAGTTATTTTAATATGCACAAGTTATTATTTTCATTAATTGTATATATTAATAATGTTGTTGATTGAATTGGTTGCAGAAGTCAACTTGACACTAACTCACAAATGCAGACAAAACCATGATAAATAATTGTAATGTATTTAGTATTGTTTATCTGATGTATTTATGTGTTTAAATTTCGTTTTACTTACGATTCAATCTATTTTTAAAAATTTTAATATCATACATAGTTCATGAGTTATTATGATTAATTAGTTTCAAACCATATGTTTTTGTATTTATTGTATGTTATTTTTGCTCTAAATCTATAGTTTCCACACACGTACGTATGTTATAGGATTTCTAGTTTTTATTTAGGTCCCTGACCGAGTTAGTGTCATGAGTCAATCGAGTACCAACTTTGTTGGGGAAATTACAAAAATATCCTTCCATAATTAAACTAAGTTATATTATTTGAGGATACTTTAATCTACTTATTTATAAAAAGATAAAAAAAAAATAAATAGAGAGATTTAAACCCACACCAATTGCATAAGAAAAGGCTTAAATTGACAGGTAATTGGATCCAATTGAGCATTGATGGAGCTATTCAGGCGGATTGAAGTTCTACTATTGCAAAGGGAGTTGTGTGACCGGAGTGAGAAATGGGTTTTAGGATACAATTGGTTTTGGGGGGTTTGCTCAATCTTGGAGGCTGAATTATGAGATATTTTTTATGACTTGGCTCTTCTATTGGATCGGAGCCATGACAAAGTGTTGATTAATATGGATAGTCTAAAGGTTGTTCAGGCTATTCAAGGTAATCCCTCTAAGGACTCGAACTCAACTTTGTCAAACGAATCCACCGGTTGTTGGCAAACAAATCCACCGGTTGTTGACAAGGATGGTGCAATGGCATATCCAACATGTTTCTAAAAAGGACAATAAAGTTGCTAATTATCCTACAAAAATGGTTCGTAACAATGAGAACGCTTTACAATTGTTTCAATAACCTCCAAGAGGGGCTACAGTTTAGGATTATTTGATTTGTATGTTATGTTTTCTTATCATCAAAAAAACCAATTATACTATAAATTATACAAACACCCCCGGGATCAATAATTATTATACGTCAAAAAAACCTAAGAACAACACATAACCCACAAGAATTTAATCTTTGTGATGAACTCCCTCTGAATTACAATGATTTTAGCATCATTGATATTCATTTGAATGGATTTGATAACACCATTGTAGGGCAATATGTGAATGTTCAATCTGCTGATGAACAATGTACCAAAGAATCCAACAGTAAGTGCTGCTGCTCTATGATTTGGATACCATTCCAATGTGACTTACTATACATCAACGGTGTTCCATGATTACAAAATGACCAAAAAAACCAAACATAATATGATGTTTTTATGATTGAGTGAAACATTGAATATCAATGACTGAAGAAAAATTAAAACCACAAAATAATAATGATCCTATTATCATGCAAAGCAGCTGCTGCTATCCGAACCCAACAATAAGGGCTACTCAAAATCAAACCCACTACATTCAACAAACAGTTCTAACACTGTTACATAAACCAAAAATGGAAGAGAGAAATACAGAAATAGCAGACAATGAACAATTCTGACCATGAACAATTCTAACCATAACACCATATGGCATTTAATTTCTCCAAAGTGCCACACAAAACCAAACATTTCCAATCATAACACAAGAAATACTAGTGTACGACGACTTCACATTTCTTTGAATTCCTTGGTAACCTCAATAGTTTTTTCAAGATGCACAATTCATCTTTTCCAAGCAGGTTAATCATTTTTAATATAAGCTTCTCCAGAACCATTGCATGGTTCAAGAAATAACTAATCATTTCAAACGCATATTTGCTTCCATCAACTCCTGAAATTTTGATCTCCTTGACATGAAATAACAAACAAGAAGGTATAGGTAGTGACCTCAATCCTTCTTCACCATCAGCCTAAACTCCCACACCAAATAAAAAAAGAAATGTTAGTTGGTCTGTATGCTGCAATTTTGGATGTAATTATCGCTAAACAAATAAGAGCACTTAGAGAACTCTTCATACCAGATCCAGAATAAGAGTCTTTAGATTAGGCACATTATGTAGAAACTCCACAAGCCGCACTCCTTTCCGATAACAATAGTAAGAATGAAATTCCAATTCAACAAGATTGTGAAATACAAGCTTTGGATCAAGACGCGTTCGAAAAAACTGCACACCAAAACTTGGAACTATTATATAATGTTAAAAGACAAAGTTCGATATTCAATAACAGTTTACTAACCGTTTCATTAAAAGCTTCAATGGCTAAATGTAGAGACTGTACATTGCAGATTCCCTGAAGAAGCTGAGTAGCACTTCGTTCGCTATGCACTTCATGGAAATGAGAGATACTAATCTCAGCTTTTACTAGAGACTTCATGTTACTTAAAGTATAGCCTTTGCCTACTATGCCAGTATATTCGAAATAGACAAGACTTGGTGCATCAATCGCCATCACATAATCATAATCTCTTACACAAACGTGTTCAAAACATAAAATCAGTCTCCTAAGCAAATGATTATGAATATTGAGCTCACTTATGCTATGAAAACAACAATCATAGATAGTCAAATCTTCTAAGACATGGCAACTGGAAATTAACTTGAGAATTGAATAACCATCTTCGAATGCTAAGTTTGTAAGGCATAGGTTCTTGAGATTTGGTAAACAAGCATTAGTTGGAACCTTCATGTCATCTTTGATGTGCAAGAACAGTGTGAGAGTCACCAGTGAGTGAGAAGTAAATAGAAGAGTGGGCAAAACTGGAACCTTCTCGTTTATGAAATTAATGCCAATGTTCTTAAGACCACGAGACAGTGCAGTAGATATCCAACCATAAAGGGGTAAATAATCATCCTCATCATCCACAAAATAGTCATTCACCCAAAAGGATTCTAAATGGACCCGCTCTCTGGGATTAAAAAGTAATGTATCAACAAAATTCATGAAGTTGTTAACATCTTCCTCATACAAATTTTTTAAGCAATGTTCAAAATCAAGGATAGATATAGAGGAAGCAAAGAGATACTTCCACCTGGTTGAAAGAACAGAAGTTCGAACTGCTTCTTTATTGGGAAGGAAGGACAAAATGTGAGAAAGAATAGAGTCAGGCAAATTATTGATCCTATCTAAGACACCCACAGTTTCTGGTTGCTGTCGCCTCCCCATCCTGCTCCCACCCGATACCACTTTTCTTGCTTCGTTCTTTTACTCCGTTTTATCCCTAAAATTTTCTGCCCTGCTTCTTTGCGATTCTCACATAATTCTGTAATTTTCCCTCCCAATTACTGTCAACCCTTATGTCTGCGGCGTTAGAGTGTTGGGTTGTTTGGGGTCTAAATTCTTCAGATCAAATCAGTGTCACGTTGGCCCAATCCTTTTGGGTTTCAAGGGATTCGGGCTAGGTTGATAAACTTAAAACATGAAAAAAATGAGTTTTTTTACCTAAATAATATTAATTAATTAATTAATTATTGAAATAGGATAGAAAAAATTTATTTACGAAAACAGGCTTTCACTACAGTAATCCACCCACTTCCCCCAAATCATTGTGGCATGATTAGTTTTTAAAAAAAATTTTGTGTCCGTACTCTATCAGACAATATTGGTGTGTATTTTCTAAAAATTACTCATATTTCTTTGAGTATTTTGAAATAAAAATTATTTTTTAATGGTATCGCCAACATGTCAAGTACTACTGAAAATAAATTTTTTAAAAAAATTTTAACTGTTGAAAAAATTGAAAAAGGAGAAAAAGAAAGTGAAATCAAAAAATAAAAAAAAAATCCTTGAAAAGTCGAAAAAGATGTAATGCCCGTGACTCACATCGACGGCAGACTATCAGACCGGTGCTATCTGGCTGTTATTATACTTTTACAAGTGGAAACATCTTTGCTACTTCATGTATTTGTTTATGGGCTAAAATGTAAATTTTACACCAAATATTAGTAAAATTCACACTCAACTTTTAAAGTTTTACCATTAAATTTTGAATTTTATAGAATTTTGCCACCAACTTTGATCTTTTAACTAAATTTTATCAAACAATGTTAATTTTGATGATTTGAAAATAATTTTTTAATAAAAAATAAATATTTCAATATTTTATTTTAGTAATTAAAAAGATAGTCGTTGTCTGCGTTTTGGCACGTGGTTTTTGTTTTCTTTATCCTTTGTTTGGTTTGTTTGTTTTCATCAGTTTTTTACATTTTAGCACAGTAACAGTGGTTTGTTTTTGCTGAGTTCGCCAATGGAAGATGATATTGCATTATTGTCCCTTCGTGATGATGAAGATGAAGCACGGCCAGTGGTCCTTAAGGGTTCTCATAGCGGGTCTGGGTTTGAGTTTTCTCTTGTTGGTTGTTTCCTCACAACTAGTGTAATCTGTTTCGAAGCAATGCGAACGACAATGGCAAACCTATGGCACCCACTTAGGGGTATTATAATTTTTGATTTGGACAAAAAACAATTTCTATTTTGTTTTTATGCAGAAGTGGATATATAACACCCCTAACCCGTACCCCTTGCTGGAATAGGATTTCAGTGCATTACCGAATAAACATTACCTAAATCATTCATTTAAAACATTTCAATAATCAAAACATAATCCATCATTAAGCATGCATATCATCCCTTATTCAAGCTCTCAATGCCTTAGAATTACTTTATAAACGATTCTGGACTAAATTAGGAACATTTGAAAGTTTGAGAAAAAAGTTAGAAAAATTCAACTATATGGGTCACACGAACCCATGTAACTTTCGAAATAAGGACACATGGCCGTGTCCCAACCTATATCCGTGTCCGTGCCCGTGTAATTCACTGACTTAGGCCACACAGCCAAGCCACATGCTATTGTGCTAGGCCGTGTAACTCTCAAAATGGCCTCATACGGTCTGTGTGCCTTGGTGCTTGGCGCTTGCACTAGGATCCATGGTCAGGTCTCATCGGCTTTTGCTGCAGAAGCGTTGGCTCTCTTGCGGGCATTGGAATTCACTAAGGACCTTGGTCTATCTTGGGTCTTGTTTGAAGGGGACTATCTGCATGTGATTCACAAACTCAATATCACACAAGCTGACCGGTCAGAGATTCGAGCACTAGTTACAGAAGAGAGGTTGCGATTAATTACCTTTTTTGCAGCGGCTACAGTTTACCATTGTTTCAGAGAGCAGAATTGGGTTGCTCACCAACTCATGACGTTGAGATTTCGCTGGACATTGGATAGTTTCTGGGTTGAGGAGGTTCCGTTTCAGGTGGAAAGTGCGATGGCTGCGGACGGGGGTCAAACGCTCATCTGCCTTAATTTCGCCGCATACCTTGGGCTGGAACTATCGCATCTATCTACTTGTCCTTGTTGTGTCTTCTTTTCTCTCCATTGTTGTGCTTGCAAGCTCATCGGATTTGGCTTTGGGATTTTCGGCTTCCATCAACTGCTTATGGTGCAGCCTTTCGTGTTTCTTTTTCATTTGTCTTCTATTTTTTCTTTACTATTTTATTTTTTGTTTGTATTAAGGCATAATGCAGTTTGTTGCTTTTGTTTTGGACTTGGACCTTGCCCATGTAGGTCTATTTTTCTCTAATACTCAATGGAAAATTTAAAAAAAAAATCATCACTTTACCTTTATTTGATTAAAATTTTCTTTGAAATTTGATTTTAATTTAATTTTACTATTCAATTTTAATTTAAAAAATTTGAAGACAAATCAATAAAAAATATATACTTGATTTCACTATTTAATAGTAATAAGATTGTTAATATAATATTAAAATTAATAAAAAATGGTTATTTTATTAAAAACTATTATAAAATTAAAGGATGAAAGTAAAGAACAAAGAGAGTGAGAAAGTAAAGAAAGCGTATTTTATTGATCAATCTGAATATTTACAAAGCTTCTTCAAAGTCTCTATTTATAGGTATAAAAAGTATAAATGAAGTAGAGATCTACTTCTAATAACTATTAGTATTTAAAATACATCAAAACTTATCTTGATCTTAATGGACATCCACTTAATAAGATATTTATAACACTCCCCTTGGATGTCCATTGGTAGATAATGTGTCCTTTTAAAACCTTACTAAGATAAAAACTCTGTAGGAAAAAAATTCCTTGTGAAGGAAAAAGAGTACACATAATTTTAATATGCATAATATACTGTCTCATTAAAAACCTTATCAGGAAAACCCAATGGGACAAAACGTTGGTTAAGTGAAAAAAAGTACAGCGTGTATTTACTCTCACTCATGAAAACATCACATATTTTCTTATATTCTACGTATTTAATCTTGAATACTAGTCTTTTGAATGGCTATTTGAATGTATCTACTAAGCATTTATATCACCATTCTTTTGATCTCTTGAGAAGTTTCAACAATAATGATAGCAAACTTTAATCATGATTCTTCTATAAAAACACAAATAGGTATTTTGAATCATTTTATAATCCACCTTCAACTACTATTCACTAAGTCAAATTTACCATATATATTCAAATTATTTTAATTCATATAAATGAACAATTTTTCGAGAATTTCAATATGCTTCTAGCATCCTAAATCCTTCAAGGATTTTAATATAAACTTTACTATATAGTGACTCATAAAAGGTTGTAACAATAATCGGTGAGCGTAAATTAAATATTTTATGAATTGTCAATTTAATAATATATCTAAAGGTTATTGTATCCACCACAAAAGAATATTATATCATTTCATAATCAATGCCAGAGCTTAGCGAAAAACTTCATATTTTTATTCCACTTCTACAAAACTACTTCATTTATACCGTTATTGGCTTTATACCTTTAGATATTTGGACTACTAGTCCAAAAACTCCCCAAATTTAATTGTACTTGAGTTGCATTTTTCTATTTTGAATAATATATTTCATAGATTTATTCAAGATTCTCCTTTTATTTCATTATTTCAACAATAATATTGCATGCAAAACCATTATCGACCACTTTTATTATCGGTTCCACATTTTCTCGAATTGACATAACGTATCAAGATTTCTTTATTTTCACTATTTTAATCTTTAGTTTCAGGTACCTATATCTCTTCTAGAGTTTTACTTATTTATTATGCCTTGGGTCTCTTCTGGAGCACCCGTCTCCACTATATAACCATCTAGAAGAATTTTTATCTTTAGAACTGATCAATCTATTATTTATTCAAACTGATTGTCCTACTAGGACTTTGATTCAAATTAAAATGTTAGATGGTATATAAAACTTGGTTATTCTCATTAAGTTTGTAAATACATCTGACAGTTAACTTGTAATAAGTTATCCTTATTGAACTTCTGGTTCAAATTACTCTCCCCTAACTCATTACAAGTTATTATTTCTCTCTCCCTAATGTAGGGAAAACTATCAAATCAAAATGATAATTACAAATCATGTCATAATTGAATCTCCAATACATTCAAAACATCTAATAATACAAAGAGACTTGTAATTAATATATATTTTCAACTTTCTTTGAGGATTCACTCATCTTTATGTGTTGTGGTAGAGCAATTGGAACATATACGTAGATACAAAAATTCAAAGATGAGAAATATTGAACTCTTGATCAAAAATCAATTGTAATGGGGAGTATTTATAACTTATTGGCTTGATGCATAACACGTAAATCAACATAATCTTATATTGAAATAGGAAGTTTAGTTCTCATAAGTAATGGTTTATACATTAATCAGAGATGTTCAATCAATAATTTCTCTAAACCATTACGCACATAAATAACAAACTTTTACAAAAACTTTTCAAACTTAATCAATAAAAGATAGGGATATAAACTCATCAGTAGTAGCAAGATGAATTGTCATAATTGCATGATCTGAAATTAATTATTTAAACAAATAATATTGCAGATGACATGCTGCAAGTTGATAACACATATGTGATTATTTTGTAGATGTATCTACCAAAATCGTATAATATCAAAACCATCCACATGGTGGATGAATGTGCCCATATTCATTTCAGAAATATAAGACATTAAATCTTAACTTTATCTAGTGAGCTTCTAACAATCAATTTTCATTGAGAACAAATGAAAATTCTTTAAATTAAAGAATCTTTTGGTTATTTAATGAATGTTCATATGAATTCTAAATTAATTTTCACATCATTTATAATCCAGGATGGTCTAACTGGTCACGCCAAGTAGTAAATACATTTATATCAGTAAACTTCTGGTTTACTTTAGCATGTGTTTCAATTGTACTAAATTGTAACAAATTGATAATTTTACTATCATTCATTACTATTGTGGCATTTATTGTAGGAAATATCTAAATCAATGTGAAGTCTATGATGTTACTAAGTCAACAAAATATATATAAATTCCAAACAATTATATGCAATATTCACTTGAGAGAATATGTCAAAATCTTCAAATATCTAAAATATATATTAGTCATCACAGATTTTGTGATTTTTAGATATTGATATATTAGTTCTTGTGGAGCTTTCAACTAATTTTGTACTATCAAATATTTGAATAATATTTGTTTATTTCAATACCAAATAAGATAAATATTTTCTATTTGTAATGATAGAATTCATTACTACATTCTCATTTCCTTCCTCAAAGAATATTAACAGAAACAAAATATTTGAGCATATGTCACATATGTGGCCAATAATCTTTCATATCACATTGATAACATAAATTATCTTTACTCTTTGAAGAGTTATCTTAAGAACTCTCATTGTTCTCTTATTTATTACAATATTCCCACTTTTAGTGGTCCATGATTATATATTTTTTATTTTCTTTATGTTTGCATTCACGTCAAGGAATGTAACAAATCTGGTAGGACAGACTTCTAAACGCCTCTATTGATTCTTTATTTCATAATCACCATCGTAAACATGCGTGAATTTTAAATCAGAATCTATCCATTCATGTTGTTATGATTATTCTCTAATTATAATAAACATGATATAATAAATAAAATATAGTAAAATATACCTGAAGATCTTTAACATCATTGGCATCACCTTGACTATTATCATGAGCACTATTACAAGTAGTAAAACAACTTTGTTTTCATAATAACACTTATAATACAATAGTAAAAATCATTTAAACAATCAAAATTTTTGTGTACAATGCTTGAAAAATTATCCAAACACATTGTACCAAATTGCAATACCACATATATACTATAAAATCTTATGTTGCTCTAATCGATATTTATAAATTCAATTTAAAAGATACCTTACAATTTTTCAACATTAGCAAGTTAATAAGACTCAATAGATCCTATCAAATTTCCTTTTAATCAACTATTGTAGGTTAATAACACTTTTCACCATAATTTTAATAAAATTTCAATAATATTTAATAGCAAGAATTTAATAATCAAATTTTTAAAAATTATGCATAATATAACTTAATTAAAAAACTTCAAAAATAATGATTTACTAAAAAGTAATAGAAAACATATCATATTAATAGTAAATATATCTAATCAACAATTATGCCTTTTACATAAAAAAAATTTAACTTAGAAAGGAAAAATAAAATACCATCGAATTTAAAATTTATGTCAAATAAAAATTAATAGTAGTCATACCTTAATTGAAAAAATATGGTCAAAATATAAAAGTTTCTTACCAAATTTATGTTTTACCCATTCTTGTACAATTATAAATCAAAGATCGGGAATAAGAACCATGATCCATTCTAAGATTGAATATTTCAACATCCTGAAGATAAAGTTGTAAGGGTGAAAATTTAAGGTGAAAGAGAAATTAGATTTGTAGGACGATTTCAAAAGATTTTGAAAGAGAAAAAAATAGAGAATAATCGTGTTGATAACATATTATAAAATAAAAGGACAAAAAGTAAAGAACAAAGAGAATGAGAAAGTAAAGAGAAAGCGTATTTTATTGATCAATCGGAATATTTACAAAGCTTTTTCAAAGTCTCTATTTATAGGCATAAAAAAATATAAATAAAGTAGAGATCTACTTCTAATGACTATTAGAATTTAAAATACATCAAAACTTATCTTGATCTTGATGGACATTCACTTATAAGATATTCATAACAAAAACAAACTTTTTTTTGTTCTTTTTATATATAATTTTATTATTAAAGTATTTATTTTATTAAATAAAATATAAGTTAATTTCTTAATTTTTAATATTTGATAAGCAAATTGTTATTAATTACCTTTAGTTTAATATAGAGTTAAAGTGTAACTGCAGTTTTACCTTTAGTTTAAAATAGGAGTATAGTAACAAAATTAAATTTCCACTTAAAGTATAGTCGCTTTATTTATTTGCCATAAATCATAATGATAGTTTAGATTTTATAACTTTATGCTTCAAATGTTAGCAATTCATGCTACATATAAATTAGATTAGGAGGGTGGAAAAATTATGTAATAAATTTATAAAAGTAAAATGAACAATAATGCATCTTTGGTTCAACTTGAAATGGTAAATTTGAGGTAATGAGAATTAATATGTTTTAAGTTCAAATGTTATTATTTTTATGTACATATTTCTAGATTTATCAAAATATAAAAATGTATAAATACTTTTAAAATAATATAAATTCCTTTGCAAAATAAATGGGTTTTTGTACATTTATAAATGAATTGGAATTTAAATAGCGGTGGACACTAACTCAATAAAATAGATAATAATGTGTTTATGCATTTGTGTTATAATTATCTTGTGTGTCAATTTTTTTGGCTTTATCTTCAAATTAATAGTGTTACAAATAAATAAATATGGATGTTCATATTCTAATCCCTTCATTTATGAGATAAAATCCCCTCATTCATTATGAAAGTAAATATGCAAGTTGCTTAATGTATGTGTTAATGAATCACTTAAGTAAGCTTTATTTATTTCTGTTGCATTGAATGACAATGACTTATAAATAGAAGCCTTGTGTGAGTGAAAATAAGATACAAGAAAATTCTCTGTTGATTTAATCTATTGCTTAATTTTTAGTGTTCTTTTATTTGATTATTTTATAACATGCTAGCAGCACGAGCCTCTACAAGTTCATAGTGGAATTCATGTTATTGCGACTATATATAACTTGCCCATAAAGCTCCCCTTGAACTATATACAATAGAGGAAAAGATTTAATATTTGTATGGATTTTGATTCGTTGTTCTTGACATTAGGGTGTCTTAGTATCATATAAGTTATTTTGAGATAAAAGTTTTCTATTGATGAATTTTGAATTTTCTTACTTCTTGATAAAAATCATCAAGGTTCAACATTGAATAAGAAAGTTGCTATTAAAACTTTTGCAAAAGAAAAGAAATTGAGGTAAATTTCACTTTATCACATTACATGCTTATAAGTACCTGTCATTTTGTTCATAAAAATTTGTTCTTAATATATGCTATTTGATAATTACTTGGTAATTATATGTGACTGGTGATAGATTAATTTTAATGTTATAAATTGATAGATTTTTAATCATGATTCATAATATTTTCGGTCATTTTTATTAATTAACACCTAAGGTTCATCATAATTTGTGACCTTGCATCGGTTCTTAGTCATCATTAAAGTAGCTGTTATATATGTTTATTTAATGGTTTCAATTTATATATATAAGTTGCAACACCTCAAACCCAGCCCAATCGTTATGGTTGAATTTGGAAAGCTATATTGGCCACTAAATAGCCCAGAAAATCTTTCTTGATTTCAAACGTACTTTTTTTAAACAATTTGCATAGCTTGTTCAAAACTAATAAAATTGAATGTTAAACTTTATTTTCAAATCTATTTGTCCATGAAAATGGCCGAAATAATCTTTCGGAATTTTGAAAGAAAAATTTTAAATCTACTAGTTTATCAATTCAAAACAAATGAAGTAAAGTGTTTATCTTCATTTTGTATAAACCGTGTAAATTTTAGGAATCAAAATAATTACTATCTTAATCGAGAAATTCATCTTTTATTGAAAACTATTTGAATTTTCAATCATATTTCTAAATCATTTGTTTATTAACTTGAAATCAAATGCCTTTAGAATTCTCATTTGTAAACATTTATAATTTTGAAAATTAAGTCTAATTTTATTAAAATTCATTTTCAAAATGCAATGGAAAAATATATTATAGACAAATTTTATTTTAAAAATTGAGTTTCATACGAAATCTTATCAAATACTAACTTATGCATTTTTTGAAACTTAATGTCATGAAATCAAGTCATACAAATCAGAATAAAACCCCCAAATTAAAGTCTCACACCACAGTACCATAATTTAACATAAAAAGTTCCAAATAGCAAAAAAATCCAAATCATAAATAAAAGTTCATATTTATTTAAAAACCATTTGTGAGAGCATCTCCGATGACTTCATCTGAGTCTAACCACGAGGATTATCTGAAACACATAAATAAAGTGAGCTTTAAAGAGCCAAGTGTGAGATCAACACAAATATAACTGCATACATAACAAAATATAAATCTCAACATATCAATAATCATAATATTCATAAATTATAACACTGATACTTATGCATGAACATGTCGATGCACATTTTATAAAATTTTCTACCCATCTCCGCTACACACCAGTTTTGAGTTCCTCAGAACTCATCCGTCAGAAACACCATTTGTGGACAAGCCACCACTGGTTTGTAGATAAACTGCCATTGAAAACACTTGGTGCACAAGCCACCGTTGATATGCAAATATACTTCCAATGAAACACTTTATGGACAAGCCACCACTGATTTGAAAATAAATTGCCACCTACTTCCACCTTTCATAAAATCCCACCCCGTGCATGTGATATGTCATTTTCACTTTTTAACACATATGAATCACTTTTGCACTTAGGCATGTAGACATGCTCATATAATCACATATCACTTAGTAATCACTTTTAACATGCTTAACATACTTTTCACATTAGATCATAGATCTCAATATTAATATACTCATTTGTAGATATCACATGTTTAAATCATCAAATGCATCACACAAGCCATGCATCACATATCATGAGGATAAGATCTACACATACATTATTATCATAGCAATAATCACATCATATATCATGCGTTTCATAAAATTTACTTGGTTAGAGTTACTTGGGTACCTTTTGATGAGTTTTTCAACTCCTCTTTGAATACTTAATGTACTCAGTTAATTGTAATTAAATTATTAATATAACAAAAACAAACACATCACACACAACTATTTGTATTGAACCCACACCTTTTTCGTAGATCCAAAATGTCATAATCCCTTAGTATTGATTCCACTTGGATCTAAACTCAAAAGATGTATCCCACGGTTTGCACACTCAAATCTATGATCTTCGATCTAGTTAAGGATCTCTCCTATTATTATCGATTGGACAAACTTGGTCAATTCGAGATGAACGGTGGATCGATATAGACAAGACATTGAAAAGTTGGGTGATCTAAAAGAATTATTAAGACAAAGAGGGTATAAGGTTAATCAAAATAAAAGAATGGAAAAGAAATGTGGAGAAAAAAAGAGGAAAACTCAACCACCGACAACGACGGCAGCGGTCCGGCGAAAGGTGTAGTTAAAGAAATGATGAAGTTTCGACAAAACAGAGGTGAAATATTGCAATGAAAGAAAGAGGAATGTAGGAGAAAAGAAAATCCTGGTGGTTTGCGATGGTGGTCACGATGCAATAGGTGGCAATAGGAAGAGGAAGAAGAGGAGGTATAGTGGCCATAAGGCGCGGTGGTCAATGGTGAAGAGTTCGGTCACAGTGGAGGCAGGAAGCAAAAATGAAATGAGAAAAGGGTAGTGGTTTTGCAAAAAGAGAGAAAAATAAGTGACATTAGAGAGAGAGAAAAAAGAATATGGAGGAGAGATAGGAAGGGATGACAATTAGAGGTGGGTGAGTGAGAGGAGAGGTTGGTCAACTTGGTCTAGGTTCAATAAATCTCTAGGATGAGAATGGAGTAAAAAGGAGGAAAGGAATCCTCCTATTTATGGAAGCTATGGAGCTTAATAATCACATGGGTTTTTGTGTTAAAAATTAAGTAAAAAGATGATAATAAGGGGACTTGAACTGTCCAAGACCTCTAAGATAGCTTAGGAGCACTAAACCAATTGATCACTTCACTTCCTTACTTTTATTTTAACATAAAATATTTAAAAACATGATATAACCTTTGCTAAGGTTTAAAAAAATTCACAAAAAAGAAATTAATGAGAGGGATGGGATTCGAACTTAGATCATCAATGACAGATCCACCGCTACTCAATCACTATAATTGATATTTATTTATTACCAAATGAGTAAAATATAATCTAAATAAAAATTTGGTCGTGACCGCTGTTGGTTCATTAACCTAGTTTCTATTAACCCAGTTTTTAGGATGTGACATAAGTTTTCTAAACTCTAAACATCATATGTTTTTGGACTTTGATCTTGTTTAAAATTCTCTTAATCAACAATGTTTAAAGTTATTACATATATTAACAAAATTAAGATTCTTTCACACTAATCAATCAAATAATGTTTCACATCAAACATGTTTATTTAAAGTCATTTCAGTGAAAAAATTTGAGGAATGTCTAATTTGATTTTTGGGTTAATTCTAATACAGAATTTCAAGTATAGTTTTTCCATTTTAATTCTTGAATTATTTTGGTTGAAAACATTTTATAAACTTAAAATGAGAATTATTATATTAATTTGGCTATTGACATTTCTATGAACCTTATTTGTATTAACCAATAGATGTCTGGTAAAGAGCATAAAAAAAAGAGAGCTGTGTGGTTTGATTTTATAAATGTCTTGTATTTTTCCTACTGTACAACCCTAATAAACTTGTTACTTTTGGAAAGATGAAAAAAGCAGATCATACACTTTATATTATTCCATTTGTTAATTATTTAGAGAAATAATATGAACAATTATAAATAGAAAGGTTTTAATGAACATGAAACATATTATTTTGAAGTAAATTTAATGCATGTCTATAATGGCTTATGAATCTTTTGCTAACATTAGCATTATATCATATTTGATATTTTAGATGTCAGTTTTATCCATATATTAATAAACTCTATGCATGACTTGACTATTTCTTCCTAGTTAATTAAATATGCAAAACTCTAGTGAAAAGGGTTTTCAAAGTATTCTGAATTGATCTTATGCCTTCTTATGGCTAAACAAAATAATGAGTTATTTGTTCCACTAGTTCTGCTCCATTCCCTGAAGTGAATGTAGCAATACATAACAATTATAAAAATAGAACCTATTGTCATTATTAACAAATAGATTCAAAAATGGATGATTTGAAATGTTGTTACATGTTCATTCTTAGAACGTAATGATCAATTATTTATACAAATCAATCATTCCTTGAAGCTGATGGTATCTGTATAATCTTATTGGTAAAGAATATGATATACGCTTACATTATTTCTTGAATTGTTTTTTACACATTCATTGAAATGGATGTCTGCAATAAATATAACAAATTTTATAATCACTTTTGATCATTAAAGTCAATTTGGACATTTAAAATTTTTGGCATGTTCCCTGAAGTAATATTGCAAATAATTGTTTGCAAATTATATTTATTTTATTGAGTTAATGACATTCTGGACTTCACATTGATGTAGACATTTCGAGAATTAAATGTCATAATATTGCTTACATGTGAGTACAAAGTAAAAGGAACATTAATAAAATTATCATTTGTCAAAATTTATATTGACATTTTTAGTAAAATTGAAAAGCATGTTAAAGTAAACCAAAAGTTTACTAATACAAAATATATTTACTATTTGGCCTGACTAGTTAGATTATCCTAAATAATATATGATGCAACAATTATTGAGAATTTATATGGACATCCATTAAAGAACCAGAAGTTTCTTTAATTTAAAGAATTCTCGTGTGTTGCTTGTTCTCAATGATAATTGGCTATTACAAACTCACTAGCTAAAGTTGAGATTTAATTTATGAAATGAATATGGCCTCATTTATCCACCATGTGGATGGTTTTGATATTATATGATCTTGGTAGATACATCTACAAAATAATCACATGTGGTATCAACTTGCAACATGTCGTTTGCGAGATTGCTTGTTTAAATGATTAATTTCTTATTATGCAATTAAAACAATTCATCTTGCTAATGTTGGTGAGTTTACATCCTAAACTTTCAATAATTCTTGTATACCAATTGGGATAAAAGTTGAACATCATGTAGCTCATTTTCACACATAAAACTGTTTAACTAAATCGTTTATCAAACACCTCCAACTAATAGCTAAACCATTACTTATGAGAACAAAGCTCCATATTTCAACATGAGATTGTGTTGATTTACATGTTGTACACATCAAGTCAATAAATTACAAATACTCCCCATTACAATTGGCTTTTGGTCAAGATTTAAATATTTCCCATCTTAGAATTTTTTTAATGTGCGATATATGTTCTAATTTCTCCACCACAACGCACTAAGATGGGTCCCCAAAGAAGGTTGGGAATAAATGTTGGTTATGAATCTCCTTCCATTGTTAAGTATGTTGAACCATTAATTGGAGATTTATTTATTGCACAATTTATGATTGTCACTTCAATGAAACAACATTCCCAACATTAGGGGGAGAGAAGAAAAAGTTGGATGAATAAAGTACTTGAAATGAATTGTCATTGTCTAAGATCCTCATACAAAGCAGTGTGAACCAAAAGTTTAGCAAATAATTCATTATACAAATCAACTACTAGTTTCATTTACTAATCTAAAGAGAATCACAAAATCCCATATACCAATTGAAAACGCTCCAATACTAATTGATGTCCCAATAGGGCAAATTGTTAGTACAAAAGAAAGTAACCCATGCCTAAAGCGTGAAAGACAAGTCGGTTCCAAAGACAAATATCCTCGTAAAAGGAAAGGAGCAAACATTCAAGATGATCATATAGTAGAGGCAAGGGTTCCTGAAGAGACCCATACATAAATAATTATAAAACTCAAGAAGAGATTCAGGTACCTGAAAACGAAAGTGAAAATGATGGAAATAAAGAGATCTTGATAAGTTATGTTAATATGAGAAAAAAATGGAACCTGAAAAGTATAGTTGTCGACAATAATTTTGGTTATAAAGTTGCTATTGAAATAGAAAAAGAAAATGAGGATCTTCAGCCTAAATCTATTAAGAAATTTAGAAATAGAAAAGATTGAAAAAAATGAAAAGACACAATTCAAGCAAATTTGAATTTACTTTCTAAACATGAGATGTAAAATTGATAAGATATAAATGGGTATTTGTGCAAAAACAAAATGAGAAAAATGAAGCAGTAAGATATAAAGCACGATTTGTAGCACACAGATTTTCGCAAAGGTCCAACATTGATTACGAAGAGACATATTCTCCTATGGTGGATGCAATTACATTTAGATACCTTATTAGTCTGAAAGTATATGAAAAACTTGACATACGTCTAATAGATGTTGTTACAGCCTATTTGTATGGTACACTTGATACTGTAATTTATATGGAAATCCATAAATGTTTTAAAATCCCAAAAGAATAAAGAGTTTCTCTGGAAAATTGGTCAATCAGATTAAAGAAAATTTTATATGGATTAAAATAATCTAGAAGTAAGTGGTACAATTGTCTTAGTCAATATTTATTAAAATAAGGTTATAAAACGATCTAATCTACTCATGTGTTTTTATAAAAAGGTTTGGATCAAAATTTGTGATAATTGCTATTTATGTTGATAATCTAAATATTATTAAAACTCCTAAAGAGCTTCAAAATGTAATAAATTATTTAAAGAAAGATTTTGATATGAAAGATTTTGGAAAAACAAAGTTTTGTCTTGACCTGCAGATCGAGCATTTAAAAGATGGAATTCATGTCCATCAGTCAACTTATACAGAAAAGACCTCAAAGAAAATTTACATGGATAAAACATATCCATTGGGTACCCCGATGGTTGTACAATCATGAAATGTGAATAAAGATCAATTTCGTCCTTGTGAAAATGATGAAGAATTTTTTTATCCTTGTGACACCCCTAGCTCGTCTTCGTCGCCGAATTAGGGTTTCAGAGCATTACCGTACAAAATAGAACATTCAGCATCAAAACAGAAACAATTATGAAATTCAAGAACTATCATTAAATAACTCCATAACGACCCAATAGTTAGGGTGTCGAAAAATAAAGTTTGGGACTCCTTTTCCGTAAAACAGAATATTTACGAGGTTAGTTTAGTAGTGAATTAGATTTTGGTTAAGTGAATTTTGTGAAATTAAGAGTTGTTAAAGTATAATGACTAAATCGTGTAAAGGTTAAAATTTGAATTATAGAATAAAATTAATTAAAAGGACTAAAATAGCAAATATATATTTATATATTCTTAGTAGTGGACGGCATTGATGGTTTGTTTTGCATATTTATATGTTAACTTAATATATATTTAAGTTGTATAATGATAATAATATGAAATAAGTAAATATGTATGTTATATTATAATAAAAACAAAATAAAAAGAAATAATAAAAGATAGTCGAAAGGAACGAAATGAGAACATGCAAAACAAATTAAAAAAAAGAAAAGAAAAGAAATAGAGAAAGAAGGAGAAGAAGTTGCGGCAAACCTAGGGACTTAAAGGTTAAAATTTAATATGGTTAGTGCAATTTAGTCATTTTCTTGTAATTTTTATATTTTTGGAATTTCGGTACTTAGAGCTACCCGACCCATATTGTGATTTTTAGCATCGGTTAAGATTTTAGATCTTGTTATTGTTGAATAGTTTTAATATTAAGGATTAAATTGATAGATTTTTAAGTTAGAAATGGAAAAGGGCTAAATTGTGGAATTAATTGTTAATTTTGAACAATAGGGACTAAAGTGTGAAAATTTTGAAATTTAAGGGTATAATTAAAAATAGGGAGTTAAATTTATCTTAAAGTGAAATTGGTATAATGAAATAAGATTAAATGTGGTAGTTAAAAAATTAGTCTTGTTTAAAGGACTAAATTAGAATTTAAGCAAATATTGTGTAAAAATTGAAATATTCAATGTGGAATTGAATTGTGTAGCATTAATGTCTTTTAGTTGTTTTAATTTCAAAGCTAATGTCAACTGGAATCTTCGACTAAAAAGGGGAAGGATAAAATCGACATCGAATAGCTCAAAATCCACGATTTGTATTTCTATAATCTGAACTTAGTTGTTAATTATTGTATTTGTAATACCCTGAAAATCTTTACAGTAATATATTATCCTTGATATAATAAAATAAGGAAATAAAGTGATAAAAGGAAGTTTTGAGTTATGGCAACATTGGGAAGTAAATTATGATATCTTGATTAGGAAAGGACTAAATTGTAAAAGTTAGAAAAGTTTTGTTGCCTAAGAGTAAATACTCAAGACTTAAAGGGTTAAAGTGTAAATATGAAAAAGTTGAAGGACCAATAGTGTAAATATTTTTAGGGTAGAATGATCTAGAAACTAAGGAAAATGGATGAATTGGGACCAAATTGAATAAGTGAAGAACTATGAGGGACTAAATTACAATTTTACCAAATTAAATGATGACTCAAGGATGGAATTCTAAAAGATCATGAAGGGCAAAATGGTCAATTAGTAAGAGAGAGAATTCTAGAATGTAATGATTATGTTAATGATATTTTAAATTAATTAATTAGATAAATATTATTTTATTAATATTTTATGAGATATTTAATATTATTTTATTATTATTTATTTAGTATATAAGGAAAGAAAGATGAAGAATTTTCATCATCTTTCCTTTCCATGCAAACTAACGTGAGAGAAAGAGAGGAAGAAAGAAAGTTTTACTTTCTTTACAATTTGGTCCTTTTACCAAAAATTCACCATTTTCACCCAAAAATCAAATGAATTTCCATAGCTACCAAGAGAGAAATGTTAAGGAGAACATGGGGAGTTAGAATATCAAGTTGGATTCAAGAAATAGAAGCTGGAGGAGAGAAAATCAAGTTAAAGATTGGTATCAAGAGAATAAGGTAAGTACATCAAGATTTCAATACGTTTTAAGTTTGTTATTGTTGATAAATCATGGAAATAATGTTATAGTAGAGTTTTATTACATAAGGTCCTATGTTCTTGATATGTTAGTGAAGAGAAAATAAGAGAAAGTGATGAGAAATGGTGTAGAAAAAGAAAATAAGGATGTTATAACATGGTAATTAATATCTTGCACTAAAACAGTTATGGACAGCAGCAGTAGTCTAACTTTGAAAAATCACCATAAATTTTATAAATTGAATTAGAAGATGAAAAAAATATGGAATTAAATCTTAATGAGTCTAGTTTCTCATAGAAGAAACATTGTAAGCAATGAATTTGTAAATTTTTATATATAATGAATTTTGTGAGACAAGGTCAGAATGAATTCGGGTTCCTCTGTTCAGACTTTGAAAAATAATAAAAAAATTAAGAAAAATAATTAGAGGCTTAAATTTATATTTATAGAATCCTGAATGAGTCTAGTTTTATGAGAAACAAACTAGAACATCATTTGAATTCTGTAAAAGGAGATAACTAATTTTTAGTGAAGAAGGGTCAGAACTGTCAGACAGCAGAACAGGGGTGACTTTAATGAATAAACTGTACTAATTGGATAAACCAAAAATTCTGAAAATTTTATGATAAGAATACATGTGAGTCTAGTTTCAGGAAAAATTAACAGATCTTAATTTCGAGTTCTTTAGCTTAATATATAAATAATTTAGTGACTATGACGCAAATGGACAGTTTTGAATGTACATATAAGTAAATAGTGAAATTATTGATAATGTTACTTGTTGTATGTTATATAAATTAAGGATGTGGAATGGAGAGGAGGAGGAGGAAAATATGTATGAATATTCATCTAGCATGGCTAATTTGCATGTTTTAGGCTCAGGGACTAAATTGAATAAAAGTAAAATTTTATGGGCAATTTTGTAAAAATGTCGAAATGACTAAATTGCATGAAATAGATTATTTTATTATTTAAATTACAAAAATTTAACGAAATTATCAATTTAGTTCAAGATCGGGAAAACATGTTTTAGGGATTAAATTGAAAAGTGTTGAAATTATGGAAAATTTTGATATTTTATAGAATTCATGGACTGTTATCAATATATATGAGAATAATAGTTGGAAATAAGGATTAAATTGCAAGAATTTTACTTTCCGTCCCTAAGGATGAAATCGTCATTAATTAAAGTTTAGGGGCAAAATAGTAATTTTGCCTAGAGCATTAATTAAATGTATTAGAATATGAAATGAATGAAAATGATGATCAAATTTATTTATAAAGATCCGGACGACACAAATACGAGGCTTGATCATGGAAAGAAAATATATCGAATAATGAAATAATAAACACGAGCAATCAATGAGGTAAGTTCGTGTAACTTGAATTATATTCGAAATGCTTGAGATTGTATGTTATTGATGTGAATATGATTTGAATGTTCATTGTATGAAAATTTATAAAACATTGATATATTTGATAAAATGGGAAGAAATCCGGTTGAATGAAAGGAAAATTCGATGGATCTCGAAAAGGAATTGACGGTAAAAGGATCTAGCCCGGACGGGTGATCCTATCCTGATATAGCCCTCCCGAAGAATACGTGTAAAATGGATTTAGCCCGGACGGGTAATCTGAATTAGGGTCTGAATTTAGCTTGGACTGGTAATTCAGATCCAATCTCATTAGAGTAATTGTCGTTTGAGGATTTAGCTTTGGTGGTAATCCCGACAATACTCTATGAGTTTATATTGCAGGGGATTTAGCCTGGACTGGTAATCCCGCTGCAAGGATGAGGTTCGCTGGAGTGTGCTCTCTGATATGAAATGTGTAAGACCATGGTTGAAAGATACCATGGCAACCTGAGTGTAAGACCATGGTTGAAAGATACCATGGCAACCTGATATAAAATGTGTATGACCATGGTTGAAAGATACCATGGCAACCTGATATAAAATGTGTAAGACCATGGTTGAAAGATACCATGGCAACCTGATATGAAATGTGTAAGACCATGGTTGAAAGATACCATGGCAATGTGATATGAAATGAACAAGACCATGGTTGAAAGATACCATGGCAACATGACAGAAAATGAGTAAGACCATAGTTGAAAGACACTATGGCATCATGTCAAAGATAAATAAGACCGTGGACGGGAGACGCTCTAGCATCTGTTGAACAATTGATATTCAGGTAATATGTATCAGATGACGAATAGTTATATGAAATAATTATGAAGATAGATAAACGAAATAAGTATAAGTACATGAAATATAATTTATGTTAAGTTTGATATAAGCTATTACCTAATAAATATACATAAAATATATGGAAATGATGGAGCATGAAATATTGATATAATGAAATGAATGATATATGCTTATGAAGAATCGGTAAGAGCATGATATGTTTCATGACATGTACATATATGATTATCTTTGATATGTTGATACAAGGAAATTATGTAATTGAGACTATTATTAAACTCAAGTGCGATATGTCGAGAAAATAGATATATCGTTGTTGAATTTATATGAGATATGTGCAAGTATACTAACAATGTTGCTGTTTGATGCTTATACAACTGTCAAACTGTTGATTGAATGGTAATATATTTATTTATATGATGCATTGAATCGGTAAGTATTTAAATTTTTTTTAGTGATCTGTAAATGGTAGTAATGCTCCGAAACCCTGTTCTGGCAGCGGATACGGGTTAGGGGTGTTACAGTATTTGAATTATTGCATATGGTAAGTAGTTAAGGTGAGTACTTTAGTACTTTGATATTGAATTGAAATTATAGTTTATGAAATGGATTGATTTGGTATATATTATGAATGTATTGATTTTATGAACTGGAAATGAATATATGTTTAAATGTGATAATGTGTAGATATGAGAATTCGATATTGGATGTATTTGTAAGTGAAATGGAAATCTATTAATTGTTTCGGGCTAAGTCGGATATAGATGGCATGCCATAGGATAGGAAGAGTTCAGGGATTTCTTCGAGTCAATGAGGCACTGGGTGTCAATTTGCTTTGGTTTAACTGATGAGACACTGAGAGTCAATTTATATAGTGCTGGGCGCAGTTATTACTTCAGATTTATCCGATGAGGCACTGGGTGCCAAATTGGTGTGTAGGTTGGATCCGTGTATCCGTCCGAGTCCGAGTCGTGTTAATAGGGGTAATTAAATAATAAAGTTCTATAATTGATATTGAAATGGCAAGGTATGTGAAATGGAAATGAGAAAGTGGATTGAAATAAAAAAAGAAATGTGAAATATATGAGTGATGCACTCATGAATTGAATATGGAATGGGTTGTGCTATTGCATAAATGAATTGTTTATTGATATATGAAAAGTTATTTTTATAGCAAGTGATGTGAATTGAGATATTTGTTATAAACAATCAAGTATGAAAACATGTGAGAATTGAGTATAGTATGAAATTATTTCAATTTAGTCCTGAGTTGTTTTTAAGGTGATTCTTGGGCTTCGAAGACTCAATATAGGGATGGTGAGTATATGTATGAATGGATTAAGTTATGTTTATGATATTGAATGAAATTAAATATAATGTTCTGATTGTACAGTAATACTCGTAACCTTAATCCGATGATAGAGAGGGGTTAGGGGTGTTAAACTCAATTTAATTTAAGTAATAACACACTTACGGACCTTAAATTGAGCTTATGGGGCCCTAAATATAGTTGGGAACATTCTAGGATCAATTTGAAATAAAATAGAAAATTTTGGAAACAGGAGTCACATGGTCGTGTGGTCAGGCCATGTGACATAACCCAGACCGTGTGGGCATTCGAAGTCTAGACACATGACCGTATCCTAGCCCGTGTGTCTGCCCGTGTGAGTATTTGAAATAGGGCACACAACCGTGTCACAGGCCGTGTGCAAAATCGTATGTGCATTCGATGTTCACTCATACGACCATGTCGTAGGTTATCTGCCAAATTGTTTTACATACTAACTTGAGACATACGGTTGTGTCGCAAGCCGTGTCTCAAACCATATGAAACCTACACCTAAAACAATAATGACACACGAAAAAGTGAGGTGACTGTGTGTGGCACACGACCGTGTGACATCCCATGTCCTAAGCCATGTGCAGCCTAAGTTGCCTCTAAATCAAGTCATTTCAATCCCAATTCTTGTACACCAAGACACACCATTTCCACAAACATTCAAATGACCAAAACACATTTAAAACATATCAATTCCATCAACCTATAAGACTAACCAATGTACCAACAAAATGTACCTCAACCACAAATCAAATATGATTCCATTCAACATTACAAATTCATTCAATAAACTTAGATCACACATACCAACAACCATTTCAAAAAAAAAAAAAATACCATACCATTCAACCATAACTTACATAATAAAAGATAGAACACGCATAAGTGCAAATTTCACCTATTTACATCATCATTTACAACAAACATCAACTAACCACTTATCATAATAAGCTTATCACAAACTCAAAACATCAAAGGAACCAAGATTCCATATAAGCCCTATACATGGAAAAACACACATATATCATTCAATCTAAATACCTATCCAATATACCTTAATCGGTACCACAAATAAACATCCAAAATAATTCAAACTTAATGATAAAAGACTAATTTTAAACATACATCTCACATATTATTTGACTATCCTTTGACATCCAAATTCTACCATCAGTCACCTACTTCAAAAGACATTCACAAATGACCAAATCACATATTTGCGTATACATTAACAAGCCAAAATCAAAACATATGAACAAAAACTCTCAAATCACATCACATTGGCCAAAAAACATAATACACCTATTACATGCCATTAATAACCATCAACATAATAACCAAAGTCTACCAAAATGATGATTTATAGTGTGATCGTGCTCCGGCACAATTTCAATAGATTGAGCTTCTGATGATCTACAAAACAGACAAAGTAATTATGTAAGCAACTAGTGTTTAATAAGCTCATATAAAGGAAACTTAAACTTACCGAACATAAAATGATTAATTCATTCATTTTTCATGAGATCATAAGGATACTTTTCCTTCCTCTCTACAACACCTCACAAGGTTAGTAGATATAATTAAGAATATATCTATACATGAAAATAGAACATGACATGAAATGAATTTCATTACATAAACCATCCAACACATAACCAAATAGTTACCTTTTCAATCCATTTATACATATCAAAAGTTTCATTTCATAAGCTCAATGACATAACTCATTTCATATACATACCTTTTTGTTTTAAACTTTAATTGCCCGTTGAACTAAATAGAATAACATCAGATACTCAGGAACTACTCACACAAAGTGTGCCTTTTCATGTAACTGTAACCGTCTCTAAAATGCTTACACGAGCTGTGAAATGAGTCTGCTTACACGAGTTGTGGGTCGGGATGTTAGCTACACGATGCTGCTCACACGAGTTGTAGAGAAACCGTAACAAATGCAATACCTCAGCCATCGGTTGGACATCTAGAACCAACACCCAAAACCATATAATCTCTAATGACATGTCATTTGTATCTTAAGTATTCACAAGGTTCAAACGGGACCTTTGCACATATCCGAATCCTTTAATATCACTATATTGTACCATTTCACACATGCTTCATAAAATACACATTTTTCAATTACACATCTAATTTAACTAGTATCACATTTTGATCCATTATACTAAAACATTGTACAACTATCAATCTAATTTACACATAACTTTATACACATAGATATAACATTCAAAACTTCAATTAATAAGTTTAATGTTTTTACAAACTTACCTCAACAAAAACAGTTATAAAACCAAAACCGCCGACTAATCCGACACTTTAACTTTTCCCTCGATTTATTTTTGATTTATTCGTTTCTTGATCTAAATAATAATTCTCATTCAATTAAACGTTTTAAATAGCTTAAAATAACTAATTCAAAATTATAAACCTTAGTAATGGGAATTACCCCCAATATTTTACCTTTTGTGCAATTTAGTCCCTAAACCTGAAACTTGCAATTTAACCACTTTTAATTAAAATCCATGCTAGTTGATTTAAGTAGGTTCATAATAAACCCATTTTTATCATCATTTCACAATATTTACATGATATTTTACTAATTAAACAATTTAATTCCTAAACCTTAAAATCATTAAAAATCACATAACAAAATGAGTTTATTCATCAACCAAGCTTAATAAGCTATCAACCAAATTCAAAACACATTCACATTATTCATGGTAAGCCCCTAGAATTTTAACAATTTTACAAAGTGACCTCGGACTAGCTAAATTAAGCTAATTCTGTAACAAAAACATAAAAAACATTAAAAACGGAATTAAAATTCACTTACATGCATGAAATAGGAGCTTAAAACTATGGTGATTTTTGGCTACAACAAAACCAAGAAGAAGATGATACTAATGTTTTTTTTTTTATTTGTTTTAGTTATTATTTAATTTAATTTACCACTTTGTCCTTTAAAATTAACCTTTAAAATCAACTAATAATGTCCAAAACCATTCATCATCCAACCATAAGGTATAATTACCAAATAATTCCAATAATTGACAATACTATAGCCATTAATATATATTTAACTAATAGAAACCCACTTTTGTACATTTTATGATATAGTCCTTTTAATTAATTAACTATCTAAACATTAAAATTTATTAACCAAATTTTAATATGACTCTAATAACACTCGTAAATATTTAATAAAATATTTACGAGCTCGATTATAGAAATAATGTCTCAATACCTTATTTTCTAAAACTACTTGACTTAAGGGATTAATCACTTGAACTTGACTATACGACCAATCAATGAAATTTATTAAATCAAAATTTATTATAATACTATATCAGACTCGTAAATATTAAATAATAATATTTACGGACTCACTCATCGGACTTGTGACCTCGAAACCACTATTTCCTACACCACTAAAAAACGAGTTGTTACAATCCTGAAGTACCATATCTATGTGTCATAAGGGCATTGATGTATCTTGCAAACAACACAATGCTTGATATAGCTTTCGCTATAAACTTGTTAGCAAGATTTAGTTCTTCTCCAACATGTAGAAATTGGAATGGAATTAAATATGTATTTTGATATCTTAGGAGGACCATTGATATAAGATTATTTTATTCAAATGATTCAAAATCTCTATTAGCCAGTTATGATGATGTTAGATAATTATTGGATCCACATAAAGGTCGATCTCAAATAAGATATTTATTTACATGTGGAGATACTTCCATATCATCGAGTTTAATAAAACAAACATTAACTGCGCCTCTTCAAATCATACAAAAATTATTACAATGCATAAGGCAAGTCAAGAATGTGTTCAGCTAAGGTTATTGACCCAATATATCCAGAAGATATGTAATTTGCCTTTACAGGAAAAGATGTCAACTATCTTATACGAAGATAATACATGTATAGCTCAACTGAAGGGCGAAGACATTGTCAACCACAACATTTGAAAAAGTAGTATACAAGATTGAATGCATCAACTAAAAGATGTGATGTAATGTGATGTTGCCATTATGGGGAGTCTAAAACACATTGTACTCTTTTCCTTTAATCAAGGTTTTGTCCCACTGGATTTTCCTGATAAAGGTTTTTAACAAGGCAACTTGTAGTAGGAGATTGTGCACTATTTTTCCTTCATTAGGCTTTTATCCCACAAGGTTTTTCCTCATAAGGGTTTTAATGGGGCACAGTTTTCTCTAATGGACATCCAATGAGGAGTGTTACAAATAGATAAATGTGGATGTCCATACTCTAACCCCTTCATTTATGAGATAAAACCCCCTCATTCATCATGAAAGTAAATATGCAAGTTGCTTAATGTATGTGTTACTAAAGCACTTAAGTAAGTTTTATTTATTTGTGTTGCATTGAATGAAAATGACTCATAAATAGATCCATTGTGTGAGTGAAAATAAGATACAAGAAAATTCTCTATTGATTTGAGCTATTGTTTAATTTTTAGTGTTCTTTTATTTGATTATTTTATAACATAAAGCAAGGTTTTTTTCTTTTCAAAAAGTCAAAAATTTTACTTATACTAATATTTATAAATTTTTATAGTAAAATTTAAATTAAAAAGTAAATAAATAGTAATTAGGATAAATTAGACCCATCTATTTTTGAAATTATAAAATATATTATTAAATTTTAATTATACGGAAAATTCTTCAAATTTTAAAATATTCATAAATTAAAAAATAAAAAAGAGTGTAAAATTTTTAAAAGATTCTTTAAAAACAGAATTTTTTTCTATTAACTAGTTTACTCTACAAATTATCCCTATTAAAAAAAATATGAAGAATCAATTGATGAAATAATTTTTGGGGCACGATTTAAGAGATTCTAACATTATGCAATGCTTATTCAAACGTATTCTTCTCAAAGTAGGTGAATTCTCAAATTTTTTTTTTTAGCATGATGACAATAACCTGATGGAAAACTACAAATGTATGGCATAAATTGGATGACTCATCAAGCAAAAACCATAAATTGTGCTTTTGTTGTATTCATCATCTTCAACTTAATTTTGTAATGAGGACCTTCAACAAAAAAAGAACATGGATTCATTTTGTACATCGTGAAGTGAAGAGAAGGAAACAACCATACTTTGGAAAGTCATGTGGTTGGACAATAGGATTTTAGGCATTTAAAAAAATATATAACTTTTAGAATTATGTCAATTTTAAAATTTTAATGATTTTCACGTAATCTTAATTATATTTATTTTTGTAATTTTAGAAAAATGAAGTGTAAGTTTTAGATTTTTTTAAGAATTTTTGGATTTATCTTTAAAAATTCTGAAAGTATCAAATTAGTATTTTAGTTATAGTTTAGAGATCAAATTAAATATTAAGCTTATAAGTTAATGTGTGATATGTCTGCATTTTCAGTTGTACTGTAAAAAAAATTAAGGTTTTTAAACCATGTGTATTGGCCAGATGATTAGTGTGTTTACTGCTCTAAGTGTGACCTACGTTCAAATCGCGCCGCTGTTTAGACTTTGTCCTCTTGATTCAAAAAAAAAAAAGGTTTTTCTCCATAAATTTCTAAAGATATTTTTCTGATTTACAACTTAACTCAAAAGTTTAGAGAAATTGTAAAATGTTATAAATGCCCTGGCTAAGCGTATTGAAGGTCGGGGTGAAATTTCATGTAGCACCCCAAACCCGACCCGGAAGTTATGGTCGGATCCGGCATGCCACATCAAAAACATAAAAAAAAAATTCCATTCTAAGTCTAGAAAATCGTACTTGATGTTCAAAAGATTAATTCATTAAAGGTTAAAGTGAATGGAAGCTATGCACCAGGTAGGAAACCGGAAAAAAGGTGGTGAGTCCATCGGACTGCTTAAGTACCAAGCTCCCTTTGGATCCAATCCTAGACATGCATACCGCCATTGCCACACTTTAACCAATCCTAGACATGCATACCGCCATTGCCACACTTTAACGTCATGGATATTTCTAGGAAACCGATTTGATTAAGTCATTTTTAGGAAAAGTGATTAATTTTGGAAAATACTTTCATTGCGGAAGCTTTGCTTGTTGTCGTGTTATTTTGAAATCAATTGTTGTTTTTGAAAACGCGCCCTAAAGCTATCCAATTTCAACAGTTAAAATAAGTAATACGTATCTTAGTAATACATATTAAAACCATCAAAAATAAATTAAGCGGTCTTATTACATTTAAAAACCCAAAACTTCAAACGTAAATAAAAGGATGTCCAGTTCACCAGAAGAAAATCAAACTTTCAGAACGGGTGGCCACTCCGAATTCCCTCACAGCTCCAAGCCCACTATGGTTGGGGATTTCCTGCGTGGATGAAAATAAAAGGGGTGAGTTTGGGGAAACTCAGTGTGTAAATTAACCCAACCATAGCCTATATTAGCTCAAACCACAGAAATAGAATAAGTTGGCCTTAGCCCAGAACAAAATTCAGAATAAAGCCCATAGGCCCATAGCAGAACAAAACAGATATTACATGTTTATGCAGAAACCCAACCATATCCAACCGTATACACCCCCGTACCAACCTTACACCGTGTGGGGAGACAACTCGACCCACCCAACCGCTACACACCACAGAATTTGCAGCATGGCTACCAGAACAGATAATGTGACAGAGTCACCAGATACAGATAATCGTGGCAGAGCCACCAGAACGCTTCCTCCATAATATAACCCATGTCCCCATGCAACAGATATATAATCATGGCATACATCATACGTAATCGATCGTCATGCTTTTCGGTCAAAACTAACCCGGGGTATAACAGTAATTTTGCACCTAGGGGTATAACAAGAATTTTCCATACATAGGGTATTATAGTAATTTAGCTACTTTCAGGGTTTTCATGCATATCCTAACTATTTACGTACTATCGTAACACTTATCACAAGATACTTACGAATTGGGCTCATTGGCCCATGAACCCGATCTTTGGCCCATTAAGCCTAAATTATCGAAATGTACGAAATCGCGCGTCATCTGCAGTTTATTACTTTAGATTACCAAATATACAAACCCAACTATCTTACGAGCATTCGCTTTTCATAAATTCCCAAAATACCGACTTTTCGGCATTTCGCTTTTCGCTTTTGCCAATCTAGTCTATGAGAGGGTGTCGATTTACACTGTTTTTGCTGACGATATGTCGACGAGATCCACACACGAACTGCCTACAATTGGATTACTAACACGTTAATCTAACTATTCAAATACAAACTACGTATTAACCCCTTACAATATTCGGCCAACCACACCTACAGATCATAGTAAGCTTATAAGAAAACAATAAGCAACTCATTAACAATTTTTTGTCAATGTTTACCACATAATCATAATTTCACTGCAAGCTGTCTTCCTGAGCAACAGTCACTAAATCATTTATAAATGGAGCTACGAAACTCCAAATCAAGTGCCGTTAATTTTCCTTGAAAATAGACTCATATATCTTCTATCCATAAAATTTTCAAAATTTTTGGTTTAGCCAATCAATACCAGAATTTTCTCAAAGTTTCCCATGTTTCTCTGTTTGACTAATCTGACCACCCTTCATTACGAATCAAATTTCTCATTGTACAGAATTCAAAATATGTTCTTGTTTATTTCATTAGAAACTAGACTCAATAAGCTTTAATTACATAATTTATTCAGCTTCTAATTCTTCTCCCACAATTTATGGTGATTTTCCAAAGTCACGTTACTGCTGCTGTCCCAAGCAGATTTATTACCAAATCACTCTTTCACACATACCTTGCATGCATGTTATTTAAACATGTATATCACCAATCAATCATTACATATCTATGATTTTACTTAAGTATAATCTCCATTTCATCATTTTAAAGCACATGTTAGCTGATTTTTCCCTTTAACATCTAAGGCACATGCATGCTCATTTGTTTGGCTCAACTTCAACTATCTTCCATTTTTCATCAAAAGAACATGAAACAACAACCATTTCCTTCATATTAATTCATGACTAAATGCTCACAACACAACTAAAAATCAAAATATACTTCAAGAGTTAAGGTAGAATCAAGAAGAACTCATGAACCTCAAAATAGAAGCAAGGTACCAAGAACTTACCTTCAATTTTCCTCCTCCTAATGACCGAATACTCAAGAGCTTTCTCCTCTCCTTTCTCTTCTCTAACTTTCAGCTATGATGAACAAAGATGGACAAAACTTTGTTCTTTTCACCCCTTTTTCTTTTAATAAAACTTCATATTTCATCCATTTAATTCTTTAATACAAAAGACATGAAATTCTTATCATGAAACATTTACCTAACCCATTATCATGAAACATTTACCTAACATTTTATCAATTTGTATCAATTTGTACCATAAATTATGGATATCAAGTGTACATTTTGTCTACAACAACATGATGGCTGGCCACTTCATGTAAAATGGGAGGTTTGTCATGCAAATCCTCTTATTTTACACTCCTATTTATTTGGCCACTTCAATTTAGCCTATAGCATTTTCAAACATTTTCACATAGGTCCTATTTCATAATTTCACTCCCTTTTTCTTATGGAACAAAAATTAACTAAAATTACCGGGTTCTATCTTAAGCTTGGGCCTTCTAGAGGCCCACTAACATAATTAAACCTATGCCAACATTCACAGGATTCCCGAAAATTGGGGCGTTACATTTCAGCTTTTGAATCTCGGTTAATTGAATCTCCTGCCCCAGGTATTATTTGGAGACATTCTATTTATGATCCTTTTCAAATGGGACTTATTATATTGATTCGATGATCCCTATAGGACGTGGTCAGCGAGAATTAATTATTGGGGATAGACAACCAGTAAAACAGCAGTACCCATGGATACGATTCTCAATCGGCAAGGGTAAAATGTAATATGTGTTTACGTAGCTATTGGTCAAAAAGCATCTTCTGTGGCTCAAGTAGTGACCACTTTCCAAGAAAGGGGAGCGATAGAGTACACCATTGTGGTAGCCGAAACGGCGGATTCCCCAACTACATTACAATACCTCGCTCTTTATACAGGAGCTGCTTTGGCTGAATATTTTATGTATCATGAACGACACAACTTAATCATTTATGATGATCTTTCCTACCCCACTGGTAATTTTTGTGAAAATTTTTCTGATTCAAAGCGGCCCCCACACTACACAAGCATGAGCTTGAGGATAGCGGAGGAGACTACTCAATCAAAGCGCTAATCCTAGACAAATCGAAAATGTACAAATTTGATTAAGTGTTTATTACTTTAGATATCACAACCAAGATTTTGTTTTGTAAAAATTTTAAAATTTTGGTTTTTTCCTAAATTTATTTTAGGCTGTGTTTTCCAAACCCGTTTTTTCCAACACATTTCAATAACCCCGTGTGTTTTTCACAAGCACTGCACTACGCACCACCGCTGCACATGGTGGGTTTTTCTATTCTCACAAGTACATATTTCAAGCCACCAATGCCCCCCACATTCTACAGCCCAATGTCAATGTCGATGACAACCTGAATGTCAGCCTAGATGACGATGCCAATGCAAATATCAGTATCAATTCCTGGGTTGATGTCGACGTATCTCGATTTTGTAGCATCTTACGGTTACACGCTGATAATGAAACAAACACTGCACACATTATTGTTTTACCGCGATGGGTCATTAGCACAAGCGTTTGTTGGTGGAGCAAAGGATACACGATAGGAGGCTAGGACAACACTGTATTTGAGTACGGAGAAAGGCAATAGAGACGAAGGTAAATAAGAAGATGAATACGAAGACGAAGACCAATATCAACACGGAGAGGAAGCCCAAGACGAACACGATGAAAACTGTGAAGACGAAGATGAGCAAGAGGGTGGGGGTGAAGGCAATGATGACGCGGAGGGTGGCAACGAGGAAGTTTATAAGCCCACATATCCTATTGTGCGAAGAAATCCTCCTCGCGATAATCGTCCACCATTCTACGGCACACATTCTCCCCCACAATACGATTGATGCCTTTTTTTTATTACTACTACGATATAAATATATATGACATAAATAAAGAAACCATATATTTTCATTTCAATGCTGTATTTGTTTTCGTTACATTTTGAGATTGGATTAACAACCATATTTCACCCGTCGACTTATTTCAATATCGGTCATGAATTTGACTAACAACACCAAATAAATAGTGTGTTCCTGATGTTTTATAATTTCATTAAAATAGTGTTCCTATTAGTATTCGATGCCTCGAAACGTGCATCAATTATACAAAAAAAATTTCTATACGACCCTCTGCTTTTAATTTTGAGTCAGAAAAAGGTTAGAGAAAACACTCCCAGCTGGGCAAGCTTCCCCCGTCTTATTCTTCAAAAGTACATGACCATTATCTCCGAAGCCTATCCTGGGGAAGTCGGGTTCTAAAATGATTTTGCTTTGTACAGGCACGAGTGGTAATATACGTAGAGCTCTCACTCGATAGTTGTTATGCGGTCATGGATCGAGGTATAACGGGGGAGCAGTTGGCGGTTGTTATGCAGCATGAGCTCAAAGTTGTTACACGGCCATGAGCTCAAACTTTTCGGATACCCGAAAATGTTGCCTTACAAATAACACACAGAAGTTTGAGAGCATATTCATAAGGAAAAATTATAGGATAAGGAAAAACTATAGGTCTTCTCACTATAATCGACGTAATTTTTTTCTCCATTTCTAGGCAGTCGATACCTTTAACCTTTCTTCTTATACGAAGGTTGGCATCGTCATGGACAAATGAGGACTCTTAGGTGGGGAGCGGCTATTTTGGTGGAGTAAAGGTGATGCTCTTTTCGGACTGACATTAGTTGCCATTATTAAACAACCCATTAATAACTACAACTGTTATAGCGCCGACCTCGAGTTTGACCTCTACTTCCGTCGAAACATCTGCTCTCCCCCCGAATGAAAGGTTAAAGATATCGGCTGTGTAGAAATAGAGAAAAAAATTACGTTAATTACATTGAAAATCCCTCCGTTTTTCCCTATGATTATGACATCAATCTTATGAATGATATATATAAGGCATTATTTGCGGGGTATCCAAAAAGCTTAAACTCGTGACCACGTAACAACCGTCAATTGGCCTCCGATTATACTTGAACTCGTGACCGCATCACAGTCGTCAACTAGGGCCTCCACTTGGACTTCAACCCTTGATTTTATCAAGTACAACACCCTGAAACTTGATTTCCCCAAAACGAATGTGTCATGAGGTGCATTATCACATCCCTAACTCCTCAAAACTACCTTTGAAATTCCTTGGTTTCAGTTGAAAACCCCGAATCCTTTTAGAAAAACCCTAAACCCTATTAAAAACACTAATATTATTTAAACCCTAAACCTAAAAATATTTAAAAAAAAAACTAACCCTAGGAGAGGGGAAGGGAAAGTGTGTCCAGTTGAGTGAGTTCTATATAGGTGGTAGGAAAGTGCACTCAACTGGACGAGCTTTTCTTCCACCTGTACAGAAAGTGCTCCCAGCTAAATGTGCTTTCCCTTTCTCTCTTCAAAAACAACATGTTTCCCTAAATTTAAAGTCTTTTAAAAAAAAATTGGCATATTAGCCTAATTTAGCTGAAAAATCTTCAAATTTTAAAATATTCATAAATTAAAAAAATAAAAAAAAGTCTAAATTTTCAAAAAAAAATCTTTGGAAAACTGATTTTTTCTATTAACTAGTTTAGTCTACAAATTATCCCTATTAAAAAAAAAGCATAATTCAGTACTTATTCAAAGGCATTCTTCTCAAACAAAGTGAATTCTCAAAAAAAATTTTAGCATGATAACAATAATCTGACGGAAAACTATAAAAATATGGCATAAATTGGATGATTCATCCAGCAAAAAGTATAATTTGTCATCTTCAACTTACTTTTGAAATGAGGACTTTCAACAACAAAAAAGAACATAAATCACTTTGTTCATCGTCAAATGAAGTGAAGGAAAGAACCATACTTTGGAAAGTCATATAGTTGGATAATAGGATTTTAGCCATTTAAAAAGTACAACTTTTAGAATTATGTGAATTTTAAAATTTTAATAATTTTAGAAAAAGGAAGTATTAGTTTTAAAATTTTGTAAAGAATTTTTAGATTTGTCATTAAAAAATTCTAAATGCATCAAATTAGCATTTTAATCATAGTTCAGAGATCAAATTAAATATTAAACTTATAAGTGTTTACTATCCTATGTATGATTTAAATTCCAGTATCGCATTACTATTAAGACAAATATTAAGCTTATAAGTTAATATCTCGTATGGTTAACTTAAATTCCAGTATCGCATTGCTGTTAAAGACGTTATCCTCGTTGATTAAAAAATAAAAAATATAGGCTTTTCTCATAAATTCCTTTCTCGATTGTGTATTTCGCCTCCCACACTCGACAAATTTCTCCTCGTAAACTCAAATTTATCTAAATTTCCTTCATTTTGTTGATCTTTTAGGAAATTTATATGGGTTTAGTTTCAAGATGATAAAAGGGATTAACCTACTTTTATATGGGTAATTAATTTATTCTGCATATAGCTCTACTGGCTTAATATTTTTGCATTTTCAACATTGAACTGGATTTGATTCCGTTGTAGAAATAGCAATTTTCCATAGTTATAACTTTGACTAAGCAAATTATAACTTCTACATGATCATAATTGATAGTCAAAATTATATACTTTCGACTATGCTTGAAACGAATTAAAATGATTGTGCATTTCGACATTCCAATGGTACCGACATCCCTGGTGTGCAAACACAAAGTCCATGAACTAATAAAGCGAATGTCAATGCTATTGCCTCGTAGAAATTTCATTCGTACGAAGCTTATTACACTATTGCTGTCAATGTTTTAAAAACTTGAGTGATAAAAGAAAAAAAAAACAAAATAATCAAAATAGCATAACATATCATTTACTAAATAAAATCCCAACACAAAGTGGTACACAAAACCAAACCCATGGAGACATTGGAAATTTACTAAAAAACGATACAAAATAGAAGACAACTAGCAATACACAATTTCACATGTCTTAGATCCCATGGACACACTCAATACTTTTTCTTTAACATTCCATCGCCATTGATATTCTTCCCCCACTTTACCAGCAAAATTTATTACGAGGCTCTTCAAAACTAATGCATGGCTCAGAAAAAAACCAACCAACTCAAACATATGTTCGTCTTCCTCAAAGCGTAAAATTTCTATCTCCTCAAGCTCAAACAGCAAACATGACGGCACTGTTTTCGGCAGTGACTTTAAACCTCTTTTTGGAGTTGCCTAAACATTAAAAGAAAAAGAAAAAGTTAGTGAGTCCGTAATGCAACTAAAATGAACCATCCACACACGGAAAAAAAACACTTCATACAAAAGTGAGAACAAGCTTCTTTAGATTAGGCAGGCAATGTAAAAACTCCACAAGCCACGTTCCTTGCCAATCATCACCCTCGTTACAAAAATCCAAAAATACAAGGCTGGGAAATATAAGAACTGGATCAAGACGCGATCTAAAAACCTGTACATAAAAAACGTATAGCTATTATATCATGTTAAAAGAGAAAGTAGGAAATTCGAAAGACTAAATTGACTTACCGTTTCAGCATCAATAATAGACAAAAACAAAGACCGTACATTACAAATTGCTTGAAGAAGACGAGTTGCATTACGTTCATCCTCTTGGTATCGAGAGATTAAAATATCCGCATCTTCTAAAAGTTTCATGCTATTTAAGGTATAGAAATCACCTACAGCATCATTGTATTCAAAACATTCAAGACTTGGTGCATTTATCTTAACCACATAATCGATATCATTGGGAAATTTGGTTAGCAAAACATGAAAATCCAGCACTAGTCGCTTAAGTGAAGGGCTATGGATATTGACCACGGTTTTTCCTAAACAAGAGCCCCCTGGCACCATAAGCAAGTCTTCAAGCGCAACACAACCAGAAACCAGTCTACAAACTGAATCATTTGAAGGTGTGATGACCTTTAGATGTAGGGTCTTGAGATTTGGAAGACAAACCTTGGTTGGAACATTGATCTCACCCCAAAATCTCAATTTCAATGTCACCAATGAGTGAGAAGTAAATAGTTGGGTCGGCAACATCGGACTCTTTTCAAAATATATTTCAATTTCCTTGACACCACGCCACAATGTAGCACATATCCAACCATAAAGACGTAAACTCTCAACATCACATACTTCGTCATCCACCCTAAAGCATTCTAAACTGACCTGATTAGGGAAAATGTACAATAACCTATCAACAAAGTGGTTGAAGTTGTTAAATTTTTCCTTACTCACACCCTGTAAACATTCTTCAAAATCAAGGATAGATATTGACGATGCAAAGAGATACCTCCACCTGGGTGAAAGAATAGAGGTTCGAACTGCATCTTTAATGGGTAGAAGAGAGAAAATGCGACAAAGAATAGGATCGGATAAACTACTGATCCTATCTACTACACCCACAAGTTCCATTTTCTTGGCCATCAACCACAAACTATGAAATGGCAATACCGAGGGGGTTGGCTTGAAGGGTTATGGAAGTTGCAGAGAAGTGAGGATTAAATTTATAAAAGCTTAAACGAAGGTAGCTGTTTTAATGAGTACCGTTTTTCGAGGGAAGAGTTTGGAGTCCCAATATATATCTCCAAATCTTTATATTGGAAATTGATTGATAACTGACCACTTAATTTTTTTCTCTAAAGTATTTATAGTTGGTACTTATATTTAATTAATATTTATAATTTTATCAACAACATTAATTATTTCAATATTAACATATAATTTGCGTTTTGGTTTTCTTCAAATTACTTTTTCAAAAAGTATCATACTTCAACTTATTTGAAAAATCATACTTTCTTAAAAGATTTTTATTACTTTTAATTTATTTTCTTCACTTGTTGTACTAAAATAAAGGCAAAGCTAAACAAATTTTAGAGAAGTTAAAATTAAATTATTTATTTTTATAATAGTAAAATTATAATTTTATCATTTTAAGATCTATATTTTTATAATTTTAAAGGATTAAATTAATTTTTTATTATTTTTAAGAAGTCAAAATACAATTTTAACTTTACTAATTTAAAATTTTACAAATTTTGAAAGAACTTTTTTTCATTTTAGAAAAATTGAGCCCCTACCAATCTCCTGATTATGCCTCTCTACTAAAAGGTAGTTATATGTTATTATAGAATTAACCATTATTATCACGTCAGTACAAATTAATATTTTGTGTGAAAGTATAGTCCAAAATGACACAATACAAATTAATATACCAATAAATAAAAAATTTAGGTATCAATTAACTATTTTAGACAAAGCAAACTACATATTAATTTTTTTAAATACTATTTAAATAAGGGTCTCTTTTATTAGACATTTTCTTTAAGTATAATACGTTTAATTTATTTTTATCTTATGTTATAATATTTAATTTTACTATCACTATTATTTTTAAATTTACTATAAATAAATATGCCGCACATAAAAATTCATAAAACTTTATGATTATTTATATTTTTGGAATTCAAAGTTTTGGTCAATATTTATCGAATTAGAATTGAAAGGTCCAAGGATTTGAGCTTTCCCGAAAAGGAATTTAAACTTTAGGTGAAGAATAGAGAATTAGAGATATAACATTCTTGTTGCCTAGAACTTACACCATTTTTTATGAAAATGAAGCAAACAAAAAATTTATTTATATTAATTTATGCATTTTTATTGTAAAATTGAAAGCAAAAATTAAATAAAACAATTCAGATATACCTAATAAAATCATTCATACTCTATAAGTATATAGATTGACTTTTATGTACTCTTGTTAATATTATTATTATTGGTATAAATAATATTTGTTTTAAAGTTTATATTTAAAATTGATGATTATTTTTAAATAATATTATCTTTAAAATTTATATATTTTCTTCTATTAAAATATAATATATTTTATTACTACAATAATTATAAATTATTATATTTAATATATAATTAATACTGTAAACTATATAAACTAAATAATTTTAAATAATTTCTGAAAATACCTCATTACCGCAGCTTTATAAACAACGACATGACAAGACAGGTTTAAATGAAGCTTCTCCATTTCTCAAGAAGAGAAGACTGCAGCTGTATCTATAGTCTAGATCATCTCAATTACTTGATTGGATGATTTGACAAACCCAGTACTACTTCTTGTTACGTCAACTTTACTTTTTTCATGTTAAGTTTTGATAACTATTTTTATATTAAGATTTAAATATTTTATTTAAATTAAGTCTTAAATTTGACTAATACTCTCATATTGAAACTTATACATTTTTATCTAAATTAATCTTTAAAAATTTTAAAATTTTAATTTTAATGTTAGAACAATTATTAAATTTAAACTCTTGAATAAAAAATTAAATCTTAATGTAAAAATAATTACTAAATTTAATGTCTAATTTAAATTAGAAAGAAACTAGTGACAACAGGCCTTTGAAAATAAGTCAATCATCTTTTCAGGCCGGTCCAAATCAAGAGCTGAATTTGCAGGCCAAAATCGAGTTGAGTCGATAGATTTCCAAACCTTTAGAAGCATATATTTGCCAGGTCAAATCGGTGTATATTTGGGAAAACAGAAATCAGTTCCTACAGACTGACTTCCAAGCCATTTTAGGCAAACTGAAGCGGGAAAAGACTGGTTGATTTGACAAGAATCAGACTCTTCAACCCAGAATTTAAAAAGAGCATTTTAAAATTGGGTGTTGAAGGATTGTGAGCGATATAAAGAAGGTAACAAAAAACGAGATGGAGATTCATAGCGAATTTGGGATTATAGAGTTTCTCCCTAATCTAAACACCCTTCACTTAACTATGGTATGGTGCTCTAACTAAAACATTTACGGTGTAAATGATGTGTTTAAATAGTGATGGTAACACAACTTCTCTTCTTGCCATTGATAACTTTTATAATAAAGGAATGAGGCGTGTACCAAAGAAAGTGCCTTCATGGTTGTTATTTCACATGAAAATTTCAGCATTTGTTGGAGAAACATATATGTTTGCAATGATTAGTTGGGAAAAGCTCCTAATAGCAATGACATCCTTGTTCACACAAAGAGAAGAATTGAGTATGTCGCTACCAAAGAAATGTAAAGTTGTTTTGTGATTGTTGGAATCATATAGCAGCTGCTTACCATAATAGGATCATTATTTTTGTGGTTTCATTTTACTTTTGGCATTGTTATACACTATCTATGGGGGTGATTGAAGTAGACGTTAATCCTGGAACTTCATTAGATACATTGATCATCAGTCAATTTTAGACCTCCCATCCCATCCCTGCATAATTTTGCTATTGTCAAGCACCTACCATAGATGCAAAATCACAAAAGGCTTGAAAACGTAAATGAGCCCACCCCCAAAACTCAGCTAAAAACATCCAACTTTGAACTCCTTTTAAATCTTTAAACAAAAAGTTAAAACCCAAAAAACTTAAATTTACAAAAAGTAGAAAGCCCAAACTTCAACATGAATTTAGTAATAAACCTCAATAATCAAACTATAATTAAATATTATAAATTAATTAATTGTTTTATATACAATAAAATATTGAGTAAATTATAGCTCTATTAAAGCCCAAACTTCAACATGAATTTAGTAATAAACCTCAATAATCAAACTATAATTAAATATTATAAATTAATTAACTATTTTATATACAATAAAATATTGAGTAAATTATAGCTCTATTAAAATGGGGCAGGCCAGAAATCTCTTTTTTTTTAATATTAAGTCGATTTTAAATTTAATTAGGGAAATAGATCGTTTTTAGGAGAGAGAAACGAAAAGCGCATTTAACTGGGCGCACTTTCTACACAGATGGTAGAAAAGCACGCCTAGTTGAACATGCTTCCCTTTCTCTCTCTAGGGTTAGGGTATTTTATTTTTTTAGGGTTAGGGTTTAGGATATTTTGAAAGTGTACAGGGTTTTTGACTGAAACTGCAAAAGTTCTTAAGTAGTTTTAAAGGGTCCGGAATGTGATCATGTGCCTTAGCACACATACATTTCATATGTCATGGAAGGATAAGGCTATCACCTAAGAAACCCATCCTAAGGAAATCAGGTTTTGGGGGGGCGACAGTGCTTGATATGATCAAGGGTCGAAGTCTAAGAGGAGGTCCCAATCGGAGGTCATGATGCGGTCACGAGTTTGAGTATAATTAAGAGTCCGGTGATGGTTGTTACGCTGTCAGGAAATCAAGTTTTTTGAATACTCGCAAACAATGCCCTATATATATCATACACAAGATTGATACCATAATTATATAGAAAAACTCTAGGAGCTTTCGATGTAATCAAAGTAATTTTTTTCTCTATTTCCAAGCAATCGATATCTTAAACCTTTCATTCTTGTTCAAAGGCTGACACCGAAATAGACACAAGAGGCCTCTCAGGAGGAGAGCGGATGTTCCAATAAAGTAGAGGTTAAACTTGGGTTGGTACAGCAGCGATTATAGTTATTAATTGGTTGTGTAATAATGACAACTGTCATCGCCTCGAAAAGAGCATCACCTTTACTGCACCGCAACAACCGCTCCCTACCTGAGAGTCCTCTTGCGTCTACGATGGTGCTAACCTTCGAATAAAAACGAAGGTTAAAGGTATAGATTGCCTGGAAATAGAGAAAAAAAATTACACTGATTATAACAGGAAGCCCCAGAGTTTTTTCATATGAATATGTCATCAAACTTTTGTATCGTATTTTTAGGGTATCATTTTTTGGTATTCGAAAAGATTAAACTTGTGGCTGCATAACGACTGTCAATTGGCTCACTCGTTGTACCTTGTTCTATTAATGCATAACAACAGCTGACTAAGACCTCCATGTCGACTTGGGAATATCTATACTACACTGCTTAGGAGTCGAAGCCAGCATCCCATTACATAGAGCAGCTTTATAGATAGTAAGCTTTCCTTTGAGCTACACAACCTGTTCTTTCAAAGCTGTTATCATTGCTTCAATAACTTTATTACTCTCAGGCTGATCACTCTTGGCGGCATTAAGGACATCTTTCATCACATCCTGATTACCATTAAAAGCCTCAATCACATAGTCATTGAGTTGTTCTTTCATCTCATCCAACTCATCGATGTGCCCCTCGACTAACTCCAAGGTCTCCCTCACATCCCTCATGAAGCTTTCTAGTTTGGAAACACTACCCTTACTTTCAAAAACTAAGAATTCTTGCAGAAATTCTCTAAGGCGCTGAAGCAAAGCGAAAGCTGAAAGGAAAAAAGCTACGAATAAACTAAAGAAAGCCACACACAAAGAGTACATACCAAATGTTTGAGTAAATGCTCTCAATATATTAACTCAGAAAGAATAAAGTGATTACAAGAGAATGCAAGACCTATATTTATAATTAAGCTCCCCTAGATCTAACGGTACAGATCGAGTAACATCAATGGTTAAGATTAGTTTTCATCTACAATAAATTAATCCTAAGGGATTTAAATTTTATACATGTTTATCCTTTAGTATTTACAAGAATTATCTTGGTAAAATACAATTTACTTGAGTGCTTCAATTCAACTAGGATTCAAGTAGATGAACTTTTACTTATAGTCTACGAATTGGGCCAGTTTAAATAGGTCAAATGAGCCTCATTGAATAAGTTGATCTCTATGGGGCGTTTTGTGCACAATGGTCACGAGCTTTGATTCGTGGCCCGTGACATATTCACACATTTAATTTCATTTAATACTTTGCACCATATACGTGAAAAATTGCAAAAGGTTTGCTTATATTAAAATGTTTTCCCTTGGTTGGTAACAACTATGCTACTAAGTGGGGGAAAAAATACTCATATCCGTGGTAACAATAATAAAAATGTTCACCGCTACCCATGGAAAAGAGCAAGCATGTAGTCATTTGGAAAAGTTTGAGTCAAGTTCGAATTAAGTTTGAATTTCATTATGTTGTTTTTAATTTAGAATATATTAATAAAAAAGGAAAAAAAGTTAATAAAAAGGATAAGAGGGGGTAGTTTTCAAATAAGAGTTAAAAAAAAAAGAGAAGTGAGTCATTTGTATCAATATCATCAAAGTACAAGCCATACTCAAACTAATCCATCTTCCTAACCAAGAGAAATATGGAGAAAACTAGATACAAAGCTCCATTATATCTCTAGGAAAAGAGACACCTAGACTCAAAGAAACTAAAGAAGAGCACTCAAGATATGACGCTACAATTAAGCAAAGAAAAGAATTTGGAGAAGTTCTCATGATACAATGAAAAGGGAGGAGATTGGGAAAAATAAGATAAAAGAGAAGAAATAGAAAGAAAATTTTTTTGGTACAACACATAACTTGGGTTGTGAGTTATTTTCTTTTACTTTGGTTACATTTTAGTGTATCATTTGAAAATGAAGATGTGACTGTTTGATTTTGATTGAGTATGCTTAATGAATTTGATGTCATTTGTTTTATTCCATGGTCCAAGAAATGAATTAGGTCATCTTTAGATCGTTTAAACCATTCAAGCCAACCCTATGAATGAAGATCCCTCGTACCTATGCTTTGAGTCTTTATATACCTTTTCCCTGCTTATTCGCCCATATACTTAATTATTTGAGTTACAACCTAACCAAAATTAAGCCTTAGTGCTTAACCTTTCTCAATCTCTTTTTGTTTACTTTGATTATTTGATGCTTAATGAATATATTTGTGTAGCTTAAAATATTGGTTGAGATAGGTAGAGACATTAAGGTGGACATTAAGGGGGAAATTTTGTAAACTTTCTCACTTTATACTTTTTATTTATTTTATCTAAAAAAATCAAAGTGAAAATGAATGAAAATGGAAAAAAGTGAGAAAAAAAAAAGAAAAGAGAATGGGAATTAAAAGTACTTATATTCTCATTGATGAATCAAAAGAAAAGTATTTTATTTGTTTATCGGTTTGGTTCTTTTAGTTGTTAATTTCTTGTTTCACTATAGTTGTTCATTTATGATTATGTTTTTTTTTTTTAGGGTTGGAGAAACAATGAGGTGAGCGAAAAAGGGTGGAATTGAAAATTAGTTGAGTGTCTAGTCTAAAGAAGGTGGGGGATAATAATCTTTGTTATTCATCGATCCATAAGTAATTAATTCTTAGGGTTTGAATCAAAATTGACCATTTATCCATACCTTAATCCAAGCCTACATTACAAGTCAAACAAAGTCCTATTGACTTTTGACTAAGTTTTACTCTACATTAGTGGAAAGATAGATGGAAAGGCAAACTTATGAGAAATTTTTTATAATTTTTACCTCACTATAATCTTATTTGTTTTAACTAGTAGATTCGAAATATTCACACATACACACTTGGCATGGATTGTTGGAAATGACTTAGAATTCAGAGATTGTTTTAATTGGATTTTGATATGAGATATTGAGGTAATTTTTTAGAACATTCAAAATTAATGGATTTAAACTTTGAGTTGGTTAGATTTTTATTTTGCTTTTCTTTGTCTTTTGCTAGGGACTAACAAAAATCTAAGCTTAGTGTGTGATAACTCTCTTATTTAGAGTTATGCTAGTATAGTTTTTATAGTATTTTAGGAGGTAAATTTAGCATTGAAATTAGTTTTTTTTTTTACATTTTATAATTTTTAAATTAATTACATTTTACTTCAATTTTGTTTGATTTTTATTATTTTTAGAGTTAGTTAGGATTTACTTGTTTTTTTCTTCTCTCTATTGCAGGTCTCGGATGAAGAATGGGAAATCTAAAGCATAGAGTAAAAAGTAGTGAAGAGAAGTCTTCTACTACACCGGATTTGATTAGTGTAGTGGAGCACAATCTTCAATTCAAAATTTCACAGAGCAAGCAATCCGCTCCATTGCAATTTCGTGTCTGGTGGAACAGAACGATTAATACCCTAAAAAAAGAGTAACATGATTAAGGAAAGACAAAAGAGGAAAGAGAGTATGAATTCAGCTTGGAGGCTAAGGAACAATGCTCTCACACTAAGGGGGAACTCCAAGCTTACAAAGATAAGAAGAAAAAGAGATCTCGAGGGCTCAATGTTAGTTCAATAATTATTTTTATCTCTGGATTATTTCTTTTTTACTTTCTCTCAATGCAAGTTTGTTTTGAATTTCTTCTTGTGATGTTTTTTCAAATCAACATAAACTAAACTCTATTTTTTTTGGAACTATAATGAATCTTATTTTTTGTTAATTAATTTATTTTCTCTTCAATTGTTTCAATACTTGTTATTTATTTATTTAATCCGGTGCTTATTTTAATCTTCTTGCCTGATCACCAAGTTGTATTAATTTGATAATATTGGTTTGTCTTGAAGAGAAAATTAAGTTTTAGATCTAGACAGAATAGATTAGGATTAACTTTTGTAGCATAGACAAACGAGTTAATTTGCACCTAGGATAGGGATAACTTGATGCCATAATCAACTCGACAGGTTTGCATGAATTGACTTCATTCAACTTACCGAGTATAGGAATATAGCTAGTGGAGAAGGGGGACTAACTTAGCTAGATACTAGAAGGGTCTAGTTAATGTCATTGAATCTTAGGTTATTAATTACATAGATTGAACAATTGAATGAGAAATAATTGATTAACTGAATTAGGTGAAGCTAGAGTTCCATGATCGTTAAAATTGATTGAGAAACTTAGAAATTTTCATTATTTTAGTTGAATAGAATTTTCATAGTTACCTTAGTTTAATTATAATAGTAATTAGAGTTATTTTTTTATTCGAATTAGATAAAAAAATTAGATCATTGGTACTTAAGTTTAACATTATTTCTCAAAAGTGCTTTTGGGTCAAAAAATACTTTTGAGCAAAAGTTAAATACTTCTACTTTTGCAAAGCATTTTTTTTAATGCCAAAAGCACTTTAGAAAATCTCAAAAGCATCTTGTTTAGCAATGCTTTTATTGCAAAAGTATTTTTTATCTCAAAAGTGCTTCTTAGAAGCAATGCTAAATTGACCTTAGTAACATAGAATTGAGTTCTGGTAGGAATGATATATTTTTATCATTTTATTACTTGATTGACACGTGCACTTGCGTAATGAAATTTCACACATAAAAAACACTGATAGTGAGAGGGGGACATGAAGAACATCAAGGATAGTGGTAGTGAAAATAGCAGCCAAGAATTATCCTTAAGATTGTTGTAAAAATTGAATGAATAAAGAAACTAAAGATTTAAACTTTACAGTTTGAGTTACGTTGGACATTATCCTTAAGGTTAATTCCTTAAAAATTCAACAAATTCTTTTATTATAAGAATAAGAGTAGGAAGAGTAAAAAAAACAATAAGCAGAAAATATTCATCAAAAGAGAAAGAAGAAAAGAGATTTTGGCACATTAAAGTGTTGGAACATTTTCAAATATTTATAGTGTTCCAATAACTATAAATGAATGGGTGTAATTAATCAAAAGATTATATTGTTTGATTTTTGAAAAGAATTATAACTATTTAAATAATTTTATTTGAATAGCTATAATTAAATAAATAATTATGTGTTTATTTTAAAGACATTATTATTCAGAAAGACACCTATTGATGAAAGATGTCTCTATAAAGAGTGATAAACCATAAATTATACATATTTTTATTCCATGCTTAGCACATTTTTAGATGAATTATACTTAGATTTGGCGAATTCGATGCTCCTAATTCTTTAATTTCATGTTTTACACTTAGGTGAGCATAGGAGAGTAAAAAGAGCAAGAAAAGGGCCAAAAACGGAGAAAATTAGCCAACATGGAAAATCAACACGCCTTGGACTTCCTCGCACGGTAAGCCACACGGCAGTGTCCATTTGGCAGAATCGAAGCACGACTTATATGGGTAGACCACACGCCCGTGCCTATGTAACAGCCTTGAACACGGATTGAAGAAATCACACACGGACATGTCACAAGGGCGTGACCCTGTCGGGCCCAAGTTTAGTTCTATTCGGAAAAGGCCACTCTTGAAGGCTTTTAGGCATTCTAAAGCCTATTTAAACACCTGAGGAGGAACTTAGAAGGTACACACGGAGTAGGAGGCAGGGAATTACTCGAAGAAAGCCGATTGATCCATCTCAAAAGTCGGATTCACTTTCAAGACTAAAGATCTCCCATCTCCTTTCAATTCCCTTCAAGAGTTCTTGGGTTTTCTTTATGTTTTGTTATTATTATTGTTTTGAGATGTTTTCTTTCGTAAATATGAACTAAACCCCCTAAATACCTAAGGGGAATGAAACCTAAGATGGATCTTGTTATTATTATCTGAATTGTATGATAAATATTTAACTTGTTCTTAATTATGAATTCTTAATTCTTGCTTTAATATTCCAGGATATTGATTCAAGTATTGATGTGCTTATTCAGAGGAGCAAAAGTCATTGTCTAAGAGTAGATTGAACATAATTAAGCGGAGTTGATTGCACGCCTAGAGATAGGGTGACAAGATTTTGCCGAATTAGGGTGAAACCTAATAAGGGAATCCATAGATCGAGTTAATGCAACACTAGAGAGTTAATTAGAAAGAGATTTCAATTAATCAACCTAGGGTTAGACGTTGTTAGTCTCGAGAGAGATAATAATATAAATTAGGGATTTCTACGGATCAAGTCAAGTGAATAAATCATCTGATTCAGAGTCAATAACAAATGAAGTCTAGGTGGATTTTTTCCCTTAGGTATTGTCCAAATCATTCAGTTTTCCGAAAAGTTATTTCCCCAATTTACTTCCTGTGCATTCTTAGTTTAGTAATTAGTAGATAAAACAAACCCTTAAATTTTTAGGCTAGATAATAAAATGAAAGTTAATACTAGTATTTTTAGTTCCTTTGGGTTCAACATCCCGGTCTTGCCATAAGTTATACTACTGTTCAATAAGGTGCGTTTTCCTTTGTCGTGATAATAGTTACTTTTCAAGAACGAACATTCATAAATTATAAAACTTATTGTACGTATCACATCACACGATCAAAGAGATATGAAAATTCCTATAAATAGGAATGAGATTTCATTTGAAAATCATACCATCAAATTCTAATATTCTTTCTTTCCTTCCTTCGTTTTCTATTATTATTAGATTATTATAGATTATTCTATAAAGTATTACTACAGAAATCCTTTGTAGAAATTGAGTTTCTTGTCATACAATTGCTTAGTGTGTAGTGGGCTATTCTCGTCAGTGCAAAATGCAAATAGTCATTGGCTCTATTGTATCCTCGAGGTTAATTTGCTTGGAACTCGTTTAGACACCGAAGATATGTGAGGGAGAATATAACCTTAAAGATAGTAATTGTTGGAACATTTTCAAATATTTATAGTGTTCAATAACTATAAATGAATGGGTGCAATTAATCAAAAATTATATTGTTTGATTTTTGAAAAAGAATTATAACTATTTAAATAATTTTATTTGAATAGTTATAATTAAATGAATAATTATGTGCTTATTTTAAAGACATTATTATTCGAAAGACACCTATTGATGAAAGATGTCTTTATGAAGAGATATGAAAATTCCTATAAATAGGAATGAGATTTCATTTGGAAATCATACCATCAAATTCTAATATTCTTTCTTTCCTTCCTTCATTTTCTAATATTATTAGATTATTCTATAAAATATTACTGCAGAAATCCTTTATAGAAATTGAGTTTCTTGTCATACAATTGCTTAGTGTGTAGTGGGTTATTCTCATAAGTGCAAAACGCAAATAGTTATTGGCTTCATTGTATCCTCGAGGTTAATTTGTTGGAACTCGTTTGGACACCGAAGATAGGTGAGGGCGAATATAACCTTAAAGATAGTGGCTTGATACACGCCTTGAAGCCTTATCCTATTTCTTCTTCTGTTCGAATTTCATTCGTGTGTTCGAGATTTTCCTCACCAAAGATTTGTACTAACAATTTTAAGGTTATTATTCATTATGACTACCACAACTCATGAAAGTGGAACACTAAGGGAGTTGGCTTCCAATTTTTTCAAACTTGATCGGTTTGATGGTGGCAATTTTCGATGATGGCAGAAAAAGATGCACTTCTTGTTATCAACTTTGAAGATTGCTTATGTTTTGGATACTCCAAGACCTGACGAGACTGAAAACGAATCTGTTGCTGCAACCCGATAAAGACAAAAATGGGACAATGCTAATTACATGTTCATGGGCCACATATTGAATGGTTTATCTGATGGTTTGTTCGACACCTACCAAAACGAGGCCACCGCTAAAGAATTAGGGGGCAATTTAGAGACAAGATACATGACCGAGGATGTTACAAGTTAGAAATTTCTTGTCAGTCGTTTCAATAATTATCAACTGGTTGATGGTTATTCTGTCATGGAACAGTTCCGTGATATTGAAAAGATGCTGAATCAATTCAAGCAATATGATATGAAAATGGATGAAATGATTGTTGTATCTTCCATAATAGACAAACTTCCTCCATCTTGGAAAGACTTTAAAAGAAGTCTAAAATATAAGAAAAAAAAAATATCTCTTGAGGCTTTGGCAAATCATCTTCGTATTGAAGAAGAATATTGAAAGCAAGATCAAAATCTAAATTCTGAAAATGCCAAAGTGTATGTTACAGAGGAAGTACAGACTACTAAACCATTCAAGAGAAAGTTCAAACAGACTGATAGAACACCTAAGTTCAAAAAGAAACAAAAAGGCTCATGCTATCATTGTGGTAAGCCGGGACATTTCAAGAATGAATGTCGATTTTTAAAGAAGAAATCATCTTTTAAGGCTGATAATAACGAAAAGTTCATTGCAATGATATCTGAAATTAATATGGCTCAAGATGATAATACATGGTGGATTGATACCGGAACAACCAAACATGTGTACAAAGACAAAAGCATGTTCATAAAGTTCACACAATGTGAAAATGACAATGTCTTATACATGGGAAATTCTTCCACCGCAGCAATCAAAGGCAAAGGATCTGTTGAACTAAAATTCACTTCTGGAAAGGTTTTAACCTTAAATGATATATATTATGTACCAGAAGTTAGAAGGAATTTAATGTCTGGAAGTCTGTTAAATAAGTTTGGTTTCAATTGAGGCAGATAAGTTTATTTTGTCTAAGAGAGGAATTTTTGTAGGGAAAGGGTATATGTATGAGAGTATGTTCAAACTAAATATTATTAATAAGAAAAAAAATACTATTTCTACTTATATGGTTGAGTCTTTTTGTTTATGGCATTATAGATTAGGTCATTTGAATTATAGGAAATTGAATGACATGTATAAGTTAGATTTAATTCCTGTTTTTAATAATAATATTGGAAAATGCAATACATGTATGTTGACTAAAAATACAAGAAACCCTTTCCCTAAGGTTAAAAGAAAAACAAAATTGTTTGATTTGATACATAGTGATTTATGTGACATGCATAATACTCCTACATTAGGTGGAAAGAAATATTTTGTTACTTTTATTGATGATTGTTCTAGATATTGTTATGTATATTTATTGCATTCAAAAGATGAAGCGCTTGATAAATTTAAAGTTTATAAATTTGAAGTTAAACTTCAGTGTGAATCATTTATCAAGTGCTTAAGATCGGATAGAGGTGGAGAATACTATAATCCAAGTTATTTTTAATCCACTGGAATTATCCATCAAGTTTCAGCCCCCTACACACCACAACAAAATGGTGTAGCTGAAAGGAAAAATAGAGCCTTGACTGGAATGGCAAATTCAATGTTATCATATTTAGGTCTTGGACAAGGTTTTTGGGGAGAAGCTGTTCTAACAGCTTGTCATATATTGAATAGAGTTCCTAATAAGGAAACTAAAATAACCCCTATGAACAATGAAAAAAAAGGAAACCAAACCTTAATTATTTGAAAGTTTGAGGTTGTAGAGCTATTGTGAAAGTTCCAACACCTAAACGTAAAAAGTTAGGTGAAAGAGGAATTGAATGCATATTTATAGGATATGCACATAATAGCAAGGCATATAGGTTCATGGTAATTGAACCAAATGATTCAATTTCAATTAATATTGTTATTGAATCAAGAGATGCTATTTTTGATGAAAATAGATTTAATTCTATATCAAGACAATTATAGCCACAAAATTTGATTCATTCTTCAAATGAGAATGAGATTCTATTGGAACAAATTGATAATAATGATGAATCTTGTTAAGATTTAAGAAGAAGTAAGAGGATTAAAAAGGTCAAAGATTTTGGACCAGATTTCATTATGTTTCTTATAGAAGGAAAAGGTGAAAGTATATGCAATAAGATATTTTATTGTTATAATACGGAGTCTGATCCTATTACATTTGAAGAGGCAATGAAATCTCAAGACTCTGCTTTTTGGAAAGAAGCGATAAATGATGAGATAGATTCAATAATGGGAAATCAAACTTGAATCTTAGTTGATATTCCATTGGGTTCCAAACCAATAGGTTGTAAATGGATCTTCAAAAAGAAAATGAAGGTCGATGGAACCATTGATAAGTTTAAAGCAAGGTTGGTAACCAAAAGTTTTACACAAAAATAAGGTATTGATTACTTTGATACCTATGCTCCAGTAGCAAGAATTGCTACAATTAGACTCTTAATATCACTTACCTCTATATATAATTTGGTTGTTCACCAAATGGATGTTAAAACTGCATTTTTAAATGGTGAATTGGAAGAGGAAGTGTACATGGAACAACCGGAAGGATTTGTTGTTCTAGGAAAAGAGCATAAGGTTTGTAAACTTGTTAAATCTTTATATGGACTTAAACAAACACCAAAACAGTGGCACCAAAAGTTTGACAATGTTGTTTTAGCTAATGGCTATAAAATAAATGAATTCGATAAGTGTATATATAGCAAATTTGAAAATGGAAAAGGTGTCATAATTTGCTTATATGTAGATGGCATGCTTATTTTTGACATGGATTTGGAACAAATAGAAAACACAAAGAAATTCTTGTCAAACAACTTTGCTATGAAGGATATGGGTGTAGCAAATGTTATTCTTGGGATTAAAATAACCCGAGATGAAAGCACTATAGCTTTATCACAATCACATTACATTGAAAAGGTGCTTAAAAAGTTTGATCTTTTCAACTGTATACCTACATCTACACCGATGGATCCTAAAATAAAATTAGTATCTAATGCTGGTTGGAAAATTGATCAATTGAAATATGCAAGTCTAATTGGTTGTCTTATGTCAAGACCAGATATTGCATATGCTGTTGGGAAATTGAGTAGATACACAAGTAATCCAAGTAGCTTGCATTGGCAAGCTTTGAATAGAGTACTTAGGTACTTAAAGAAAACTATTAACTACGGATTGTGTTATAATGGATATCCTCCAGTTTTAGAAGGGTATTCGGATGCTAGTTGGATTACAAGTTTGAAATATCATACATCTACTAATGGATGGATTTTCATTCTTAGTGGAGGAGCCATTTCTTAGGGTTCCAAGAAACAAACATGTATTACTGATTCCACCATGGCAGCAGAATTTATTGCCATTGCATCTAAAGAAGCAGAATGGTTAAGAAATTTGCTTTATGATGTACCTTTATGGCCTAAGCCAATTTCACCTATTTCTATCTGTTGTGATAGTAAGGCTACTCTAGCAAAAGCATATAAACAAGTATATAATGGAAAGTCTAGACACATTGGATTAAGACATAGTTATGTTCGACAATTAATTTCTGATGGAGTGATCACTATTAATTATGTGAGGTCAAGTGAAAATTTGACGGATCCTTTGACAAAAAGTCTTGCTAGAGATATAGTAAAAAGGACCTCAAAATGGATGGGATTCAAGCCCATTAATTAGAGTCACCCGTGATGAAAACTCGACTCAATGCTTGGTATAACGTCAAGTCTTGAGTTCAATGAGACAAAGTACATCATTAGTATGTGACTGTTAGCACTGTAAATAAATCTATCCTAAGATTAAAGAGTTCGGTACCTGTAATGATAAGGGAAGGATGAGTAATGTACTCTTAATGGACCCATAACATAAAAATGTTAGAGTGTTATAATTACGGGAACACTCTTGATGGGATCTACTTATGTGAGTGGAAGTATGGCCGCTTCTAGGAGCTCAAGTGCTTGGTTCTGACAGAACTCATGAAAAGAGGACACAAACACATGGCCATAATAGTATCCTTAGATACTATGCATTGACCGATGTTGAAATCATTGCGTGAGATGTGTTCGGTTAATCAAATGAAATAGTTGGTTCAAAGCTTAGTCTACCATGCAATTTCGATTAACTTTAACATGTTTTCACTAAGTGAAGGTTCAATCGTAAGATACATTTCATTTATGCAAATTGATTTCCAAGAATATCAAAATCTAAAATATTTTGAAAATGGGGGAGATTGTTGGAACATTTTCAAATATTTATAATGTTCCAATAATTATAAATGAATGGGTGTAATTAATCAAAAGATTATATTGTTTGATTTTTGAAAAAGAATTATAACTATTTAAATAATTTTATTTGAATAGTTAAATGAATAATTATTTGTTTATTTTAAAGACATTATTATTCGAAAGACACCTATTGATGAAAGATATCTCTATGAAGAGATATGAAAATTCCTATAAATAGGAATGAGATTTCATTTGGAAATCATACCATCAAATTCAAATATTCTTTCTTTCCTTACTTCGTTTTCTAATATTATTAGATTATTCTATAAAGTATTATCGCAGAAATCCTTTATAGAAATTGATTTTCTTGTCATACAATTGCTCAGTGTGTAGGGGGCTATTCTCGTCAGTGCAAAACGCAAATAGTCATTGGCTTCATTGTATCCTCGAGGTTAATTTGCTTGGAACTTGTTTGCACACCGAACATAGGTGAGGGCGAATATAACCTTAAAGATAGTGGCTTGATACACGCTTTGGAGCCTTGTCCTATTTCTTCTTCTGTTCGAGTTCCGTTCGTGTGTTCAATATTTTCCTCACCGAAGATTTGTACTAACATAAAGTGAGTAAGAAAGTGTGATATTTATACAATTAAACATTAAATTATATTTATCGGGTAATTTACATTGAGTTACAATTTCACATGGGGTAAGCAAAGAAAGTGTAGTGTAATGAGGCGTACGTGGGTTTAAGATTTGATTGAAGAAAATGAAAGGTGAAAGGCCCTTTCCTCTAACAATATAGAACCAAAATCTTGTATGGGTACACCATTATCATTCACAAATAGACGCTAACATACAAAAGAATTGAATGAAAAAACAGGACATAATTTTCTTGGAAAAGTCATGTTATCTAAGGACCCCCCTAAAAATTCCCCAAAATTCATGTGATAATATATAAATATATATTATGGTTCGGTAGTTGTAGATTATATTTTATAATATTTAATATCTTAGTGGTATCATATCATATATTATAAATTATTTGCATTTAGTATGTACATATTGTCGGTCTAATTCCTTGTTTTAATTTGCAAGCAAGGAAAATAATTGCATCTCCTCTGGGACACCTTTTGTATGTAACTTGCATTTTGGTGAAACAACTTGTTAGGTTTACATACTTCTCATATAACTCATATTTTGTCTCCTAACTATTAGAGTCGCATCAAACATCTCAATTTTAAAGAAAACAAAATAATCACATGAAATTTGATACCACTTCTTTATTTTTTTATTTTTGAAATTCACAATCAAAAATTAATTTATTTTCTAAAAAGAAGTTAATATTTTTACAGATTTTGATTTAATGTATAATTTGATACATGAATTTTGATTTTGTATAATTATATACATTATACTTTAATTTCGATTCAATCTGTACACTTTTAAATAAATTAATACATCAATTTATTTTTATATGGAAAAATATTATTATTGTATATGTAAATGTAAAATTGTTTTATATCGATAATAATGAAAATTAAATTAAATCAAATTAAAATATCTTATAAAATTGTACAAAATCAAAATTTATGTATATAACATTGCATATTAAATCAAATTTAGTTTTGAGATTTATTCTTATTTTTATTGTTTGATTGATTCTCCTTAATTTTTTTATCATTAGGGTGGTTTTGAGAGAAAAATACAACATTAATATTTAACCCGACATTTTTGTAGAGTTTTTAATAATTTAAAATATGAAAAATATATAGAAAAATATTTGGCATATTGTCAGCAGGTTTTTTAGATTCCACAGGTATGGTTAAGGAGTTGACAAGTGTCTTATAGGAACATAGTAAAATTTAAAAAAAAATAAATATTTTAAAAAATACATGGTAATTTTTTAATGCTACTTATTAAATAAAAAATTAACTGCCAATTGATGGTCGTGAAACTAACTAACAAAATTCGACTAAGGCAAGCGCACCTATCGAACAGTAGTATAGTTATGGTGAGACCGGGAATATCGTATCCACGAGGACTAAAAGTACTAGTAATTACTATATTTTTATTATCTAACCTAAGAATTAAATGATGTTTTTAAAACTAAAGGTAATTATCTAATTAACTAAGATTACGACAGAGACTAAAGTTGGAAAATACTTTTTAGAAAATCGATGGAGAAGACAATACCCAAGGAAGAATCCACCTAGACGTTACTTATTACTTTTGAATTAGACGATTTATTCACTTGATTTAATCCGTAGAAATCCATAGTTTATGTTATTATCTCTGTCGAGACTAAAAACAGTTGACTCTAGGTTGATTAATCGAAATATATTTCTAATTAAAACCCTTATTGCTGCATTAACTCGATCTATGGATTCCCTTATTAGATTTGACTTTAATCCGACAGATTTATGTTATCCTATCTCTAGGATTGCATGCAACTCCGTTTAATTATGAATGATCTACTCTTAAACAGGGACTTTTGCTCCACTGAATAAGCACATCAAAAACCTGAATTAATATCCTGGAATATTAAAGCAAGAATTAGAACTCACAATTAAAAAAAAAAGAATAAGTATTTATCATATAATTCAAATAGTAATAAGATTCGTCTTAGGTTTCATCTCCCTTAGGTATTTAGGGAGTTTAGTTCATAATAATGGAAAACATCTCAAAATTGGGAAAACAACAAAACATAAAGAAACCCAAAGAACTTCTAGGGAAATTGAATGGAGATCTTCAGTCTTGAAGTAGATCCTGCTTCCGAGCTGATTCCGATGGCTATCTTTGAATATTTTCTACTTTCCACTCTGCGTGTCTCCTTTAATCCTCTTCTAGGGACTTTGGAATACTTCAAAACCCTCAAAATTAGCCTTTTTCGAGTAGAATTAGACTTGGGCTCGACAGGGACACGACCGTGTGGCACGCCCGTGTGATGATGTTCAGGCCGTGTGTAATTCTAAGTTGATTTTTAGTCGACATGGCCATGACACATGGGCTTGTGGCTTACCCGTATGTCACACACGGACGTGTGGATCACCCGTATGGAAGTGCTTAGGTCGTGTGAAACATTGAATTAGGCCCAATTTGTCCTTTTTTGGCCTGTTTCATGTTGTTTTTACTTTCCTATGCTCATCTAAGTATAAAACATAAATTTAAAGGATTAAGAGCATCAAATTCAATGAAACTAAGGAAAAATCATCCATAAATATGTTAAACATGGGGTAAAAATATGTATATATTATGGTTTATCACCAATGTACAAAATACTAACTCAAAATATATATTAAATTAAAGAAATGACATTATAAAATTTATTTATTTATTTATTTATTTTTTTGTAAGTACCTCACTTACCACCCAGTCTCGTTGCTAAGAATTTGCCATGCAATATTATCTCAACCTCACCAGAGGCAACACCAAGCCAATGCATGAAAACCATGAAGCACACATGCAAGATATCTACATCCCTAAAAACTATCTTTCCAAAGACAGATGTTGAGCCCTGTTTTTCATGACATGTGGATCTCACCTAAGTTCTACTATGTCTCTACAGTGACTGGCTATGATAGGACATGTATCGTACATGTCGCAACGTCCCAAGACACACACCTATAAATACCTCGCTTTGACTTAAGGAGGGGTCTCTCCTTCCTCTCCAAATCTCTCACCAACTTCTCCTTCCTTTTTAAAACTAGTCCTTAGGATCTATCATATTTTACTTATGGCTCTCCATACGCCACTGTGTGAACCGTCACTTTTACCTACCTCATCCTTTTAACCTCAAGAATTTTATAGTAAGACATGTATATTAAATGAAATAAAATTTTGAGAACTTTAGAAAACGCACTTCATAGGTAAATTTTAAATAAAAATTTTGAAATATTTTACAATAAAAGCTATAAAAAGAAGAAGAAGAAGACTAAATTTATTAAAAAAATTATATTGACGTTATGATTTTTTGCCAACTTAAAATGAGAGATTTAAGTTATAAATTAAAAAAAAGTCTGCTACCCTAGCAAACTATTGTCTGCCGCCTCTGGCAAGAAGTTTTAGGGTTTTCACTATTTTGTGTTCAATTTTTTTTTTGTGTTCTCTGTTGGTTTTTTACTTTTTTGTGAGTCCACCCCTTGCATGATTGAGATCTGCGCCTGCAAGAATGGAAAATGAGATGGCTTAACTTTCAATAAATGAAGAAGAAGATGAAGCTTTTCAAATACAACCAGATCTGCACAGTGATGGAATGGGGGAGAGTTTTCAATTAGTGGGTTACTTTTTGACAGCCAGTATCATCCACTTTCCAGCAATGAAGAGTACTCTGGCGAATTTGTAGCATCTGGTTCGGGGAGTTCAGATCCGAGATCTGTGGGCAAAAAGATATTTGTTCCAATTTCTCTACATTATGGATCTGGAGCGGGTTCTTAAAGGCTCCCCTTGGATTTTTAATAACCATCTGCTGCTTCTCTATAAACTACAATGGGGGGAGGATCCATTACAAGTCCCTTTAGTCATAACACCTTTTTGGGTACAAATCCATGATGTCCCTATTGGTCTATTCTTTGAGAACTTGGCAAGACAAATGAGGAATTTTATCAGTTTTTTTTAAAATATGATGGATCAAACTTGGGGAAGGAGAATAGAAATTTCATGCAGGTTAGAGTTCAAATTGATGTTAGGCGTCCTTTAAAAAGAAAGAAACAGATTCTATTTAATGGGATACATTCATATGTCAATTTCAAATATGAGCGTTTATCACTATTTGGCTTTTATTGTGGACGATTGGGTCATAATGATTCTTTTTGTGAAGTAAAGATGTCACTTGGGGTAGAAGTTGTTGACATAGGTTGGGATTTATCTCTACGAGCCCAATCCCGGAGAGCCCTAGCTATGACAAGTATATGGTTACGTGAAGTTGATAATGGCAAAATGGGTGGCATTGAAGATAGCAATGGCAATATAGGGAATAGACAATGAAGGGAGGAGAATAAAAAGTTTCGTAGACAGAATGTAGATCCAATTCTTTGAGTCAATTTAGAAGGAGGATCATTAGATTTTGGTAAATGGAAGAAAAATTTTCTACTAGATCAGACCCATACTACGATGGATCATGATCTAGAGGATACTGCCTTAATAGGAGAGGAGGGGAAAAATAGGTCTAGAGAAGAAAATGATGATTTACCAGAAAAAGAAGAAGTCAACAAGATTTTGTCAAGAAACAGGAGAATGGGGGATCAAAATCACTTATTATCAGTGGCTGATAGGAGGCAAGCCGACCGAACGAAATGAAAGTCTTAAGTTGGAATGTCCGTGGTTTGGGGAGATCACGGACAGTTAGAAGACTTTGGTATACACTGAAGATCTATAATCCCCAAGTTGTCTTCTTTATGGAGACAAAACTGTGCAGGTTTCAAATGGAGAGAGTCTGAAGGAGCTGTGGTTTTGTAAATGGTATCGAGGTTGATGCGGACGGTACTAGAGGAGGATTGTGCTTGGCATGGCGAAATGATACTACTATAGCACTTCAGAGTTTTTCTAAAAGACATATTGACGTGTTAGTGGAAGATACTGAAATTGAAGGTAAATGGCGATTTACAGGGTTTTATGGTACCCCATACGCCCATGATAGAAAAGACTCATGGATTACTTTGAAAAATCTTTATCATGATAATGAGATTCCTTGGATTGTGTGTGGTGATTTTAATGAAATTATGTACGGGTTTTAAAAGAAGGGAGGTCTACCTAGAGATATAAGATGGATGGAATCTTTTCGAAGATCATTAGAAGAGTGTTGGCTACATGATGTTGGGTTTTCTAGTAGGTGGTTTACATGGGAGAGAGGAAACTTACCAGAGACAAACATCCAAGAACGTCTCGATAGGGGAGTGGCTAATGAAAGTTGGATGTTAATGTTTCCACAAGAAAAAATTCAGCATCTGGTTCAGTCTTTTTCAGACCATTGTCCTTTTTTACTTGTCACAAAAAGAGAAGATGACAGGCGAACAGGAAATTGTTTTAAATTTGAAGTCTGGTGGACATTGAAAGCTTCTTTTGATGATGAAGTCAAATGATTATGGGGAATGGCAGTTGATGACTTACTGGAAAAGTTGGATTTTTTAAAAAAAGGCTTGAAAATTTGGGCAGGACAGATAAAGACAAAAAGGAAATGGAAAAAACAAGTCTTAACTGAAAAATTATCAGAATTATAGAAGCTGAAAGGGATGATAGAAACCTGGCTGAGATGATTGATACGAGGATTCAGCTGAACTTTGAGATTGAAAAAGATGGATATTATTGGGAACAAAGCATTGGTTGAAATTCGATGATAGAAATACAACATTTTTTCATAGTCAGGCTACACAGAGACGGAAGATGAATCGGATTGATAAGCTACAAAATGAAAGTGGAGGTGAAACGGAAACTTTCAGGAAATAGAGGGTATTGTACGAGCTTATTTATAGAATTTATTTACAACAGGAAATACCATGGGTAATGAACATTTATCCTCAGGGATTAATCAATAAATATCAGAGGAAGATCATATGAAGCTGATAGCACCATATACTAGAGAGGAAGTTCGTGAGGCACATTTCGAAATGGGACCCACAAAGGCACTAAAGGAAGATGGATTTCCAGCCCTTTTTTACCAAAGATGTTGGCATATATTGGGAATGATGTTGTTTCTTTTTGCTTACACTTATTGAATGGAGATATGGATGTCAGTTCTATCAACTTAACGTATATAGTGTTTATTCCGAAAATCACCAACCCATCTAATATGAAACATTTCTGACCAATTAGCTTGTGCAATGTTATCTATAAAATACTGGAAAAAGTTATTGCAAACAGACTTAGGGGAGTTATAGATAAATGTATCGACAAGGCGCAGAGTGCTTTTATTCTAGGAAGACTTAAATCGGATAATATATTGCTAGCATATGAAATTCTACACTCTCTAAAACAAAAGAGATTGGGGAAAAAGGGTTACATGGCAGTCAAGTTAGACATGAGTAAGGCTTATGATAGAATGGAATGGAAGTTTGTTGGGGAGATTATGTGAAGAATGGGATTTGCTAAAAAATGGACTGATTCCATTATGAAATGTATGTCCACTGTTTCCTATTCGACTTTGGTGAATGGAATTAATGGAGAATTTTTTTACCCAACTAGGGGACTTCGTCAAGGGGATCCACTGAGCCCGTTCTTATTCCTAATTTGTGGAGAAGGTCTATCATGCCTGATGAGGCTTGCAATAAGAGTTGGGTCCTTAAAAGGGGTTAAGGTTAGTAAAAATAGCCCACATGTGTCCCATCTACTTTTTGCAGATGACTGTATTATGTTCGGAGAAGTAACAGGAAGGGGGTCTGGGCTATTAAGGAGATTCTACGGGATTATAGAAGAGGATCGGGCTAATGTGTAAATTTTGAGAAATCAGCTGTCTTTGTTAGTTGAAATACGCTAGAGGAAGATAGACAACTGGTGTGAATCAACTTGGAGTTAGAAGTTCAACTGACCTAGAACGGTATTTAGGGCTGCAGAGTATAACAGGAAGAAAGAAAAAGAGTCTTTTCAAGTTTTGAAAGATCGACTTAAACAGCTTGTTGATAACTGGAGTATTCGATTTCTGTATCAAGGTGGCAAAGAAGTTTTTATTAAGGCTATTTTACAAGCTATTTCTACATATGTGATGTCTTACTTTTTGTTACCAAAATCTTTATGTAATGAAATGGAAGACATTATTGCTAAATTCTGGTGGCAAAAGGGATGGGGGAAGAAGGGAATTCATTGGTGCTCGTGAAAAAACATGTGTTTGTTAAAAGGTAACGGGGGCTTGAATTTTTGAAATTTTTGCCAATTTAATATTTCGTTATTAGCCAAGCAGGGTTGGCGCCTATTTAGTTGTCCAGATTCATTATTAGCCAGAGTTCTTAAAGCCAAATATTACCTACATTCAACTTTTCTAAATGCACAGCTGGGGAGCTTACCTTCACTTACCTGGAGGAGCATCTGGGCAACAAAGGGCCTCCTTCAATATGGGCTTTGTTAGTGAGTAGGCAGAGGGACTGAGATTTCTATATAGAACGATTGTTGGATTCCAGGGAGTGCTGCAGTTGGTTGGAAAAATAGAGTTGAAAATAGCGGTTTGCAATTAGTCTTAGATCTAATCGATAGCTCAACTAGAACATGGAAAAGGGAGCTAGTGAACAGTACTTTTCATACGGAAACTGCCAAAAAGATTTTACAGATCCCTTTGGCAGAAGCGGAGCATGAAGATTTCCAAGTATGGAAAGAGGAACCTTCGGGAGTTTTCTCAGTACGGAGTGCCTATACACTATTACAATGTGCTAGCATGGATCCTAATAGTTATTTATTACAGACCGAATCTAAAGATTTCTTTAGAAAACTATGGGACATACAGCTACCATAAAAAATTACAATTACAGTATGGAGGATCTACTAGAATTACATCTCTACATTGATCAATCTAAGTTACAAGAGAGTGGCTAACAACATCATTTGCCCTCGCTATGGAGTTGGAGAAGAGGATAGTGATCATGTCTTTAAACAGTGTCCTGCAATCAGAGAAATATGGTCAAACCTTAATCTCTCTTGGGGTATAACCAATATGGATCAAAGTATCGATGAATGGCTTACCTGGTTTTTTGTAAGAGGTACCAATGAACAGTGTAGGATCTTTTGTTGCACATTGTGGCTCATATGGAACTCAATGAACCAGTTTGTTCATGAAAGGAAATCCATTTCAGTATGGGATCTAGTTGAAAAAATCAGAAGTTATTTAGCTGAACTAAAGGGGATTAGAGATAAAAAAACTTGCCTCTATTCCTGAAAACACCCATAGCCAAACAGAAGAGACATCGAGATCAACGTAACTATTTGATATAGCCTTTGACGGGAGAAATTTTCTATCGGCCTTCCGGAATAGTGGTGCGGGACCGGATGAGGGTGTTTCAAGCTTCAAAGACGACTCTCCATGAAAATATCTCCTCCTCATTCGTAGCTGAAGCTCATGCAGGGTTAGAAGCCATCAAGTTAGCATCATTAACGGGTTTATCTTCAGTAATAATAAAGGGAGACTCGAAGACAGTTATTAAGAAATGTAAATCGAATAAAGAAGACAAATCCGTTCTTGGAGCGATCATTCGAGGTATTCAGATCAAAAGAGCCAGTTTTCAAGACGTTATTTTCCAATTTATTCCTAGATCGAAGAATATTCAAGCAAATAATCTAGCAAAAAGGGCACTAGAGAAAAGGGAAGCATCATACTTGAAGAGGGAAGGGAGGAGTCACAGCGAGACAGATCCGGAAGATAGATGGAGAGGAGAACCGGATTGATTTTGTTTTTGAAATGAGGAAATAAGAAGTTATGATAGCTGATATCTAGAAAATCTTTGAAAAGCTATCTTGGAAACGGTGTGGCTATTTGATAGAAGGAGACGGTCGAGGTATTACTGGCGAGGCTGTCCTTTGATTTGACTGGGTTTATTAATTAGTTTTTTTCTCCAGATATTTTAAGTTGTGTTTTTAAGTTTCCTGTTCTTTTAGTTTTTCAATGTTCGGGCTCATTACTTCTGATAAAAGGTAAGGCCCAGATGTTAATTGTTTTGGGTCTTGTTTTTCTTTTTAATTTTCTCAATATATAAAAGCCCGGTCTCTTTATTCAAAAAAAAAAAATTGAGTCATTAAAATTCACTTAAGAAATTTTCCTTTTCTTTAAAAAATTATCTACCATCCTTTTTCAAATAATTTAATTTAATTTTTAAAATTTTAAAATTAAAAATAATATATTTTCTCTTCCAAATTCTAACATAATGCTTGATGTGTATATTTATTTATTTATTTACTACACATTATAATACACTTGTTAAATTCTAAACACGCTTAGAAAACTTCACTATAGTATATTAAATAATTTCCTTAAATATAAAATACATAAAAAAGGACTTATTTATTTCAGCTTTCAAAGTGCGTACAATATTTTCTTTTAAAAAATACTAGTTAATTTTACATCAATTTAAAATGTTTGTTAACCAGACTATTTAACACCAAAACAGTTTAAAAAAATTATTTTTAAAATCAATATTCAAACATACCTTAATTTAAGTGTGTTGAAATTACATCCTTCTACTTTACAAAATTTTAAAAATTAGTATTTCTACTTTAATTTATTAAAATTTAATTCTCATATTTCATGAAAACTAATTTGTTTGTTAAATTAATTAATATTGTTATAACTTTATGATTAAATAGCTGAGTTAAAATCTATATTTCAATAATTTATATGAAATAAATTAATAAAATTAATAATTCAATAAGTTATATGCTATAAATTAATAAAAGGCAGTTTCAATTTCATTAAGTACGAAGATAAATAAATTAAAATAAATAGAATATTTTAATAAAATAGAGTGATGAAATTAAACCTTAATTTTAATACTAATATCATAAAGCCTTCTGCTTCATGGGCATGGAAAAGCTTACATGGAGGAGTTGAACTCCTTAATAATGGAGTAGGATGGAACGTACGTATCTAATGAGAAAAACATCATGACATTCCGAAAGCACCAAACTTTAAAATTCAGCAACATGGCATTGAAAGAGCTGTTTTCCCTCTTGTCTGCGACTCATTCAATACCAACTCCCACAGTTGGAATATTGACTTGCTGAAATCCCTTTTTTGCGGAACAGGAAGTTAAAAGCTATCCGGGCAATTCCTCTTGGCCCATCCCATATCGATGACAAGCTAATGTGACATTCTACTAGTGATATGGCATCTATACACGGTGAAATCCGGTTATAATTTACTCAGGGGAAACAACATTTCTCTCGAGTAAAGTTGCCCAAGCTCAGGTGATTCTCCACAAAATTCTGATTGGAACTCTATTTGCAAAATTCAAGTGATGTGTGACAAAATTAATTAAAAAGTTGACTAAGGTAAGTATACTTATCAATTAATAATATAGTTATGAAAAGTAAAGATAAAGTTTCCATAAAGACTAATAATACTAATAATTACTCTCTTTCTATTATTTAACTGAATCATTCGAGTGATTGATTAAAATTAAGATTAGCTAAATTAATTAATGAACAAACGTGACAAAGAATAAATCACAAAAATAATTGATTAACAACCAAGAAGTGAAACAATACCCAAGAAAGAATTCACCTAGATTTCATTTGTCATTATCAATCTAAATTACGAAATTTCTTTATTTAGTAACTTTATCTATAGGAATCCCTAAATTATGCAAATATCTCTTTTAAGTATAAGAGCAACTGAATCTAGGTTGATTAATTGTAATTTTTTTTCTAATTAAAACCCTTATTATGGCATTAACCCGTGCTATAGATTCCCCTATTAGATTTGACTCTAATCCGATAGATTATGTTGTCCTATTTTTAGAACTATATGCAACTCCACCCAACTATGTAAGATCTAATCTTAAACAAAGTCTATTCAACCACCGATTTAAGTACATCGAATAAGGATCAATAACATATAAATATCAAACCAAGAATTAAGCCCACATAATTGAGAACAAGAAACTAAGTATTTATTGTGTAAAATAAAAATCAAATCACAGAATTCATCATAAGGTTCATCTCCCCTAGGTATTTAGGAAATTAATTCATACTTGTAAATAAAAAAATTAAGAAACAGAATAACCGAAAGAAATCAAGAAACTCATGATAATTTCCTAAGAAATCAACTGGAGTCTTCAATTATGACCGAAATCTGTTTCAAAGTTTGTTATAATAGTATTTTTTGAGTTGTTTTCTTGAATAATCTATGACGACTTCTCTTATTTTCTTATTTTTGTCATATATACGTCTTAGAATGCTCAAAAAACTTTAAAATCATGATTTTTCGTAGTTTGGTATGTAATTTCGTGAAATTGACATGGTGTACCACACGTCCGTGTGGGTCACACAGCCATGTGGAATGGTTTAGTCCGTATGACTCCTGTAGCTCGCTCGGACACTCCAATTTTCACCATTTTTGCTCCCAATGGCTCTATCAAGCATTAAAACATGAATTTAAAAGATTAGAAGTATAAATTCATAATTAACATCAGATAATCACTAGACTTGTTCATGGATCCGATCACAAGCTCTGCCCGAAGGCCCACTCGAAATGTGGGAGGGTTTGGAAAAATTATAGGCCCAAAAAATGGGCTTGGACAAAAAATACGGCCCGTTTAAAAAATGAACCGGGCCTTGAGTAAGGCATTTTTGGCCCAACCCGAATTCACTAAATTATGTTGTTTAATATTATTTTCTTATTATTTTCTCCCTATTTTGTTACTATTTTACTATTATGTTACTACTATTTTGTTGTTATTGTTTGGATATTGTATAAATCTTATTTTATTGTTAATTTTGTTATTATTTTAAAATTTGTTAATTTTGTTATTATTTTAGAGACATTTGCTTGTTAAGTTGCATCTATCTTAGTTTATTTAAGTATACATATTTTTTAAAATTTATTTTCAATTTGTTGAGAAATATTTATTTTGATATTTTTAGTATTTTTGATGTTTTATATATTTTTAAATTATATAAAATAATATAAAAATTAATATGAGAGGATTGGGAGCCTAGGTTTTAACATTTTTATCGAATTCGAGCTTGGGAAAATTTTATGCCCATTTTGGGTCAGGCTCGGCCTAGCAAAAGGGCCTAAATTTTTAGTTGAGCCCGACTCAACCCATGCACACCTCTAATAATCACCAGAGGCTAAGCTAAAAATTTTTTGAGGAGGACAGAATTAAATTGTATATTTTTATGATAGCAAAAGTAAAATTTCACTATTTTAATAGTTTATATCTTTATAATTTTAAAGGATTAAATTATTTTTTATAATTTTTGAAGAGGTCAAAATGTAATTTTATAATATATTAATTTAAAATTTTAAAATTATAAAAAATTAAAGGTAAAATTTATATTTTAGGGCTACTGCCAATCCCTTAACTTTGCCCTCACTAATCACCCAAAAATGAAAATTAAAACATGTTAATAATCACCCAAAAATCGGTTATGAAACTTAAAACATGTTACTTTTAGCAGTTGTCAACAAGCTTCTTTACTTCGCAAGCTTGTAAGAATATCATCGCATCAAATGATAACTTGTTTCGACGCCACCGTGCTGTGCCTGATCATTGTTATAGATGTGGGAAAGATGATAAATCTACTGAACGCGTTCTTTTTCACTGCCTTTTCGCCAAAGCTGTTTGGCGTGTTTCTTCTCTAAACTACAACCCATCATTGGTTGGTTTCACAAGTTTCTTCGACTGGTGAATTAAAATAAATGAATTTCCGGTTTTTGGTTCTTCTTCAGTTGCAGATATTGCAGCATGGACTTGCTGGTTTATTTGGAAGTGCAGGAATGCATGGATCTTTGAAGGCGCTATCAAAAACCCGAATCAAGTTTGGAATGAAGCTTGGAACGGATACTCGGAATTTATGGAGATTAATAATGGCTGGAGACCTACTAGAGACACGACAACGGTGAGAACGCTATGGACTTCCCCTCGCCAGGGAACGGTAAAAACTAACGTGGATGCAGCTTTCGATATGAAAACTAATACAGCGGGTTTATTTCAAGAGCTAATGTGCTGGTTTTTGCATCATCTCCACTTGTTGCGGAGCCTCTAGCAATCCATTTGGGAGCCTTGCTTGCAAGGAACTAGGTTTGGAGTAATATCATTACTGAATCTGATAACTTGCCTGCTATTATCGGCTGTTATTAATGACATTGCTTCTATTTTGTCCGATTGTATGTTTGTGTCTTATGCTCATGTCTGTCGTTCTTGTAATAGGCCAGCTGATTGGGTTAAAAAAAAAAAAGGATTATGCCCTTTTGACCGGTTTTTTCAGTTGCCCCATGATGATGTTTTAATGGATGTTCTTATTACAAAAAAAAAAAAAAATAATGACGTGAGGATAGAATTGATCAAAGTTGATATATTAAAGGCTTTATTTTGACAATTGGCCCAAAAAAAAATGTTAAAAAATTAGAAGCAGATCTTCATAAAATCTTCTATACAGATAATTCTTGGGAAAAAAAAAAGATTAAGATTGACAAAGATGGACAACGTATTGTTAATTTGTTGTATTAAAGAAAAGAACGTGGGAAAGGCCAAAATGAGTTGAGATCCTGTCATTATTTTTTCATTTATTCATTAGTCATCACCAATTAAGATCCATTCATAAACTGTATATTGTGCAGTACCACTCCACAGAGGAAAGTCAAATCCAACCATTAAAATAGGTTCAACATAAGAATGAATACATGGTCTATTAACATTATAAATTAATTGAAACATCTAATCAAATTGAAATTTCTAAATGTACAAATAGTTAAATTAGAAAATTTAAAATTTTTAAGTGCAGACATCCTTGTGTTGATTTTATATACTTTTATATAATTTTTCATTTACATAAGTATTTGATACATTGTTTATTGAATTTTTAGACTTTACAAGTGAATTAAAAGTGTGACAACTGTCACATTTATATATATTGTTTTAGTTTAAATATCGTGGTACTTAAATTATACTGATACATAAACTAATAATTGTTATCCATTTTACCCAAACTGATAGAAAAAAATTTTTTTGATCAATTAAAACTTGCCACTTAAATTTCTATTTATTTTTCAAAATATTACTAAAATTTGTTAATCATCGTCTAAAATGTTACTAAAACGGCAGCTCCTTCCTTCCTTTTCTCAATCCTTCTTCTACAACTTCTCTTTGCATGACGGCCTCGCCACTGTACCCTCACTTCATCCGTTTTGCTTCTATTGAAGCTAAAGTTCTAGTATGTGGTGGTGCTCCTAAAGGATCTTACCTTCAATGTTTAAAAGGTATTTTCATGGCTGTCTTGGATACATGCACTCCGATTAAAATAACCGACCCGAATCCAGAATGGGTAATGGAAATTATGCCTTTAGCTAGAGTCATAGTGACATGGTATTGCTTCCAAACGACAACATCTCGGTCATCAATGGTGCCGGGTCCGGGACAACTAGATGGGAACAAGATCAGGACCTAGTTTTGAGTTTGATTTTGTACGGAGCCGACAACAATATCAGCTTACAGTTTGAGGTTCAAAATCCAACCACCATCCCTTTGATGTAGCATTCCACGACGGCGTTACCCTGTGATGGAAGAGCTTTAGTGGGCGGAAGCAATCCCCACATATTTTACAACTTCACCGATGTACTTTTCCCTAGTGAACTAAGCTTGGAGGCATTCCATGGGGCAAATAACAAGTTTTAGTACTATTTTGAGAAATAAATAAATAGACTTTCTATGTGGCAAGTTGTGAGTGGCCTCGGATTTTTCTTTTTCTAATGGGACTAAGAGTTGGGTAAAATAGGTAATGGTTTAATAGTTTAGGACAAAAAAATGATTTAGGTACCGACATTTTACTTTTTTATCATATTTTATAAGATACCTTAAATTTGCTTATAGAGTCTAAAAATTTTATAAATGATATATGAGATAATTTTTAAAAATACGAGTGTGACATAATCTAGAATAATAAATATAAAAAAAATAAAAGATATGTTTTAAATTGGATTGCAGTCAAGTGTAATGAGTGTTGAATTTTAAGAAAGGAAGGTGGTTGAATAGAATAATTGATTTGAGGTTGTTGGTCAAATCAATATTCTCTAAATCTAAAAACATTAGTTACATTCAACCCAATGATGGAGACATGTTTGTATTTCTACGGATGAATGAGAATCTGGGAAAGTCTTCGCTTTGACGACTAATTTACAATTAATTAAAGGTATCATCAGAGGAGAGAAATATTAAATTTTATTCTATCATTATTTTTATCATATGCTCTTATGGAGTTTTGAGTTAAAAGCCACATTACAGATTTTAAATTTGGGTTAAATGTCTTGATCAAATTCTAGCTTCATTTTTGCCAATCAAAGGAATGATTCCATCGAGACCAGATGAAATATGTCCCACCCAATCTATTGGCAACCTAGTTTGAAGGTGCAGTGCAAGCCCCATTTCAGTGGCCAAAGGATAGCATCATGGAATGCCGAAGGGTCCTCGCAACACATTCATCAGATCCACATTATCAAATTCCAATATCACCTTCAACCATCCATAGCACCGACTCTCATTGCTTAAGCTTTGAGTTTGACCATAAGGGTTGTCGAAACTTTTTTGAAATCTACTTTTTATTTTTAAAATAACTAAAAAGGAATAATCTTTTTTATTTAGGTGTGATCGGATCACCTCAAAATTTTATTATGTTACTAAAATGTTAAAATTATTTTTGGTCTACAAAAAAATCCGAAAAAAAGGTTCGGGAGTCGATTATGTACGAGAATGGATTAACACTCTTATAACGCCCAAAGTTGGTACCAAAATGATTACTTGGTGTCTTAGTGTTGAAAGTTGAAAATTCGAAAATTTAAATATGATCCCTCTTTGCACGATTTTTTAATTGAAATCATTTAGTTAAATCAAAACTTATATAAGAAGCCTTTTTATTTCGAGATTACCAAAACAAAAAGGTCATGTCCCGTAAGTTAAGACACAACATCCCGAATTCTCAAAAATAAAATTGCTCCTTATTTAATTATTGTCTAAATCTTATGTGTTTTAAGTTTTAAAAAGATGTTCGGTTATTTAGGTTCAAAGAGAAAATCAAATCCTGTAAGTTAAGGCATGATTTCTCGAATCTCTAAATAAGAACGTTGCCTTGGTTTTGAAATTCCCCTTTTTATGCATCGAAAAAAATTAATGTAACACTTAAATGATGTATTTATTCGGGCATAGTATGAAACGGAAAAACGAGTTTAAACTTAATGATATAACGATAATGAGATAATATAAAATGGCTATGTGGGTAGAATATTAGAATGATAAATAATAAATAATAAATAATAAATAAATAAAGGAATACTATAATAATAATGTAATAATAATAGGATTAATAATCATATCATAATAATAATGAAATAAGTAAGGTAACTTAAAATAAAAATAAAAATGGAGGATGCATGATTAAGAAGATAAATAGACATGACGTGAAAGTGCCAAAAACGATAAAAAACTAATAAAATAACAAGAAAAATAAAATAATAATGATAATAATAATAAATGAGCAAAAAATGCACAATTAAAAGAATGGAAACAATCTATTTTTTCGAGTATATAAAAAAAAAGTAATAAATAAATAAATAGAAAAAATAGTTTGCAAAAGGTCGAAGTTAAATAAACAAAGGATTAAATTTAAATTTAAATGAAATTAGGGGATATAAATTGTAAATAATAAAAAAATAAACTAATAAAACAGAATAAAGAACCAAAATAAAATGCGCGAAAAGAAACAGGGACTAAATGGGAAATTATCCCAGACTCCAGGACACACGTCATCCTCTAAATGGGTCCACAGTGACAGAGGGACTAAATTGCACAAAAAAAACAAAAAGGCAAAAATTGAAAAAATAATAATAAACAGTAGGATGAAATTGAAAAATAGCAAAAAAGTGAAAGGGCCGAAACAACAATTAGACCCCCTTAAAAAACACGCGGATCCTAAGGAGAGTCGGGTCCAGTCATCGGTTCAGCACCAAAACAACTTCGTTTTGGGGCATTCTGGACTCATTTGAAATGGCGTCATTTAGTTTAATCTATATGAGTTAAAAAATATTTAAAAAAACCTCATTTTCACCCGTTTAAAAAAACAAAAAGGTTTCCTTCTCTCTTTTTTTCTCTCTCCAGTCACTCCCATATCCAGCTAAGGGCCACCGCACGTCCGCCATCTCCGGTGGCCAAAAAACCAAAAAAAAAAACTTTTTAAACCCCCTCTTCGAATAAAACACAGATATAGGGTTTAAATCCCTAGAAACCTAACCAATGCTAAGCTGGAGGAAAAAAAAACCGAAAGGTTTTGCCCTTTTCCGACGAGGCCTTTGACGAAACCTTAAAAGGTTACTAGGCTCCTCGAGTTAGAGGAAAAAGACCTACGAAGGCGGCGAAGACGGCAGTTTTCAAGTAAGAATTTTTTTCTTTTTTTTTACTTCAAAAATATAAAATAAAATTCTACTTTTTTTTGAAAATTGTGCTTTTTGTATACTTCTCCACGTAAAAACTTACAATTTGTGGTTATGGCTTTTATAGCCATATGTTACATAATGTTTTTTACTATTTTATTTCTTTTTTTTTTGTAATTTCTTCGATGTTTCTTGTTGTTTTTGCTTCTGTCCTTTTTTCTTTCTCTTTACAGGTGGCGGTGGAAGGTCAATAATGGGGAAAGACCCTTGCCTTTGTCGTTTTGGTGCAAGGGCGACAAAGAAGGCGTCAGGATTTGGGGCACAAACGTACTGACGTGGCCAAGAGCAACGGCGTAGGGGGCTAGGGTTTTTAGTTTATCTGAAAAAAGAAAGTTTAGGTTGTGGGCCTGTAATTGGGTCTTAGGGTTTTGGGTTAGGTTATATTTTGGGCCTTGGGGTTTTCTTTTGTATTTGGGCCATTATTGTAATTGGACTTTAAACTTTTTATCTAATTTTTATTTTGTTTATTTTTTTTCTTATTTAGGCCTAATAAAATTGGCCTGTTACAAAGGTAGTAGATCCAGTGATGAGAAAACTGTGGCCATCCATCAACCGCCCTGAGGGGTCTTTAGCTACTGTTGCCACTCTCGCAATTCTTCTTTTATTATCAAAACCTACATCCATATTCACCCCTAAATATCAGTGAATAGCACTTGTCACAATTCAGTGACATATATATTACAGCACTCAAGATTAATAAACTATTATTAAATTTACAATTTGATCATTTAACTTCAAGAAGCTACAAAATGGACATTGAACTATTAAAAAAATTTCATTTAAGTCATTGAATTATTTAATTTTTTTTATTTAAGTCGTCGGACTGTTAAGTTTTTCTTTTTAAAAAGTTCATCTAGCAACTCTAAGTCACGTTCTCATATCAGTCCTCTGGACTTATATATTTAGTTTGCATGATCTTTCGTATACTATCGAAATGCATATATTATAACTCTTCTTTTAAGCATTATTTCATAATGTCAATTTAACTGATATACCATTATCAACTTTACATTTTATATCCCTATTAATCTGACTCAAACTCGAACGGATACACGGATCTAACCAACACACCAATTTGGCACTCAATGCATCATTGGACAATTCTGAAGTAAATAGTTTGCGCCCAGCACTCATCAGTATAACCGAAGTAAAAGTTGTGCGCCCCAAGACTCATCGACTCGTTGTCGAAGTAACCCATACTCTGTCTATCTTATGGCATGCCAACTAAATCCAACTATACTCGAATAGTTAATAGGGTAACCAATAATCTAATTTCTAACAAATTTTAAATTTTATACATTTTAGTCCTTATGTTCAAAAACTAGTAATTAAACTTTTCAAACTAGTCATTTTTCACTTCTAAGTTTAAAATCTAACAATTTAGTACTAATTTCTTCAAGAATTCATCAATGACAAGTTTTATAAATTTTATCAATTTTGTAAATTAACACATGGGCTAGCTAAACCAAGCTCTTATGACCTCAAAACATAATTAAACCTAATTAATTTAATTAACATTATTTAATTAAAATTAAAATTAATTAACAAAGTGGATGGCTTACAACTAGTCTCCACCACCGTTTGGCCATAAAGATATGGTTCAACTGCTCATTGATCCTTCAATTAATTAAAAATCTGTAGCGATGAATTTTTACAATTTTGTCTTCTTACCTTAATTAACTATCAATTTGAAAGAAATTGAGAGACCAAACTTTAATTAACCTTTATACTAACCTTGTAAATATTATATAAATATTAAATAATAATATTTACGGACTCAAACATTAAAATAGGTTCTGAAACCGCTATTTCTGACACTACTGAAAAATAGATTTTTACAATTAATCTCAATCAATCAATTAAATCTCAACCCAACTATATTTGTTGCCAAAATTTGTCAATCCAAACATGGCAGTTTTTCAAAGCAACTAATGCTACAAGCAGTTGGCACTAGTCCAGGCCCTAAATGAAAAATGCCTCAATAAAAATATTAATTCAAGTTTGAACATGGATGTTAAGCTTGTTTGACATGTTTTGAATCAAGTGAAGTTTATGCTTGATACATATATTGAATGGTTGGTTGAAAATTTTGAATAGATACCAAATTGTACTATTTTGCCAAAAATAAGAGCCACGTCTCGACAAGCAACCTCTCTCGTCACAATATCAGCTGACAGTAAGTGACATCACAATATCAAACAACACGATGTCGTGATATGACTTATTGTTTTGGCGATGTCATGACATGGAAGAGATGATATCACAATGTCGACTTGAACTTCTAAAACTTTGCAATTTGGTCATGTTTCATGCTCGGGTTGGAAAAATAGCTTTCATAAGCTTGTATAAGACCCAAAAATGATTGTTTAAGCATAAAACAAATGTAATTGACATTGGAATACGTGTGTGAATGATTATTGATTGTGCATTTCTATGTAGTTGTTTCGGCAACCAATATAGTATCCTGTAGCTCGAACCTAGCAATTAGGTCAAGCGATGGGTGTTACATCTTTCATCAGCTAAGAATAGTTTCCATTCAATAAGCTTGATTCAATATTCTCCTTAGTCTTAGGGATATTAATTGTTTTGATCCAATCCTAAAAAATCTTCAAGATACCAAGCAAGAATGGATTGGATATCAAGGATGGACCGGTATGAATCTCAGTAACCAAATAAATCTCAACCCAATTATATTTTTTGTCAAAATTTGTCAATCCAAACATGACATTTTTCAAAGCAACCACTGCTACAAGTAATTCACACTGGTCCAAGCCCCAAATGAAAAATGTCTTAATAAAAATATTAATTCAAACTATAGGATAGCTTATTATTTATTTTATTTTATGCATTTATTTATGTAAAATAAAAGGGTTAAAAATTAAAAATATTTTATAAAATCAATATAATTAGATAACTTTTTTGTAATTTTCATATTCGTTTTATAATTTATGTTTGGGATTCGTGACTATCCTACCCAATAAGGTCTACTCCAAGATTCAAACCGCATCTATCCTTAAAAATGCAATATATTTTACCATTATAGATAGCAATTCTTGATAATATAATTAGATAATATTATAGTTAAATATAAACCTAAAAATATTTTTATTATTTTATTTTTATTTATTTATAAAATAATAAGGGAATAATGAAAAGGAATAAGGAAAAAAGTTAACAACAAACAATTTTTGCAATCAAATGGTTACACATATCACCCATTGATATCTACTAGAAAAGTTAATGATTTTAATTGTTTAAGAATTTAATTAAAATGCCTTAAATTTAAAAAATAATAATCAAATTTCAACTTATAATTTGAAAATCTCTAATACAATTAAGCCATCCAAATATTTCGATAAGTGTTTTTTAGAGAGAGTTACCTTGAATTTGAACTTGAGACTAAATGTGAATTAAAACTAGAATGAATCTTTTATTACCATTATTGATTATGATAATTTTTTAAAAAAATCGACATAGATAAAAAAATGAAATAATAGAAAACTGTTGGGATGAAAAGAATTAAGGTCCCCTTTAGATGAGTAGAGGTTGTAGTACAATAAAATCTTTTATTTCACAAGTAAAATAATTAATTTTAACTTTATTGAAAATAAATGTATCGCAAATCTAAAAATACCCTAAATAAAATAATAGGAAAAAAAGTTAATGAAAGAAAGAAGATTAGTGGAAAGGTAAGGGCACCCAAATTTTGGTATAAAAATTCAATGTATTGGTGCATTCATATCTAAATCTCAACACCCACAAAATGTCAAACCCCAATTCTCCTTGCAGCCTAACTTTTTAACTTTCTCCCCCGATTCCCCATCTTCACTTGCCCCACCATCATTCCACGCTCATTTACTACTGTTTTTCAACACTATAATTGATTTCGTGATATTTGTTTTCCATTTTACTAAAATTACATAAATATATTGTTTTTATATGTGGCGTCATATTAAATTATGATGCATCCATTATGTTTTTTAGTTCATTATATACCATACCCATTATGTTGATGATGTATGAAAAAATTGGTGAAAATGATTTTTTTTTTTAAGTGAATACATTTTTATCTCATTAATCTCTTTTTCTGTGCCGCCATCTTACTGATACCATTTCACATAGAAAATTTATTTATATAATTATAATTGAATTATAGCACACATGTGAGTTATTTTTTTAATAAAAATTAATATATATTTATAAAAAGTTATGTAAAAATTAATGAGATTTTGATTAAAATGATAAAGTGAATTATAGGTTTAAATTTCATCAAATGTTGGTTCTTTTCTTTTAAGATTTATTTTGGGTTAGGATTTATAGATTATTAGATCATGTTATATTCACGAAGTTAAATAAAATTTTGGTTAAAATAATAAAATTAAAAGTTCAAAATTCATAATATTTCAAGTTCAAATATTACATTACATTAATTTTATTAATTTTACATAAAATATGAAATCACTGTCATAATAATATGACTTATTTTATAAAATTAATGATATTTTAATTATTTTTATTAAGTTAATGTTTAAGTGAATCGTGATACTAATTCGATTAAGAATAATATAGGAAACTTGATACACAAGTCCATTGCTGCTCTAAATGTAATTCATGTAATAAATAAATTATAAAAAATATTATTCTCACTCTAGTGTGAGTTAAAAGGATTATTAACACAAGCATAGTATATCAATATTATTATTTTTATTGTGTATGTTAGTCTCCTACTAGTATAAATAAGTTATTAGGGGAGAGTTTATGATGAGTCACCTCATCTCTCTCTTTCCTGGAACAATATAATTTCTGCTCCCTCTTCCTTTATTTCATTGCCATGAATTCCAGGAGTAGATCATCAGATGAAAATGAATGTCCTGAAGAGAGCAGCTGGACTTTGTATTTTCAAGATTTCTCATATAAAAACACCATTGATGATCTTATGAACCAAAACAGCTCCTCCATTCTTTCTCACATCAGTCATCACACCCCCGATGCTGCCTGTTCTGCCGCTGGACCACTTCCTTCTTTAGATCATACACGTTTGAGTTTCAAGAAGAGAAAGATCAAAGGATCATCATCTGGCTTCATTGATCATGATTTGGAAGATACTGCTACTTCTCCTGCAAATAGCCCCAAGGTTACCTATACATTTTTACTTCAAATTTATTATTATTATTTTAAATATGTAAAACTTCTATTTTTATAGGTTTATAACGTGGGGAACCAGTTTGATAAGCAGAAAGATGATGCCATGGGGATATCACAGGTGAGGAATCAATTTTTTTTTTTTGGTTTTAAAAGAATCCTTGGTTTTGATTAAGTATGGCCGTTGTTCCAGGAGATGAAAGGGAGTGGGTCGGGGAAGATAAATGATGAAGTGGGGTTTATTGAAGGAGAAAATGTTGGCCATAAACTAAAGAAAAAGGGTCTTTGTTTGGTTCCTTTGTCTATGGTACTTCATTCTTTAGGTTGACTCCAATTTTATTTATATAAATTGCAGACAATTATTGTTGCTGTGGAAAATATCATATTTACATCTCTCATTCCTTTTTATTTTTTCAACAATTTTGTTGAGTATTTTGCTGTGTGTACTCACGACAAGAGAATTGAATATTTATAAGATATATTGTTCGTCGAAATGAGATCTTAAGTAAGCTCTATGTATGCTAATGCGTAACTCGTTTAACTTTGCATTCTTTACCTGCGAATACCTAAGAATATGCGAACTTGGCTTGTAAACCCTCCTTGCGAACCTTGAATGTATCCGCCTTGTAAGGCCTAGACTCGAGTTACAGGTCGATATTTCGAATTATACCCAAATTTTGAATTAGTAACGGGAAGTACATTTCTAAAAGAAATTCAGAGTTGGATGTTTACTTTAAGACAAAAGCTCTTTAGACTGGTTCCCACAAGAGTTTTTGGATTTAGATTTTAATTTGTATCCGGATTTTAAAATTTAAAAAAAAAAATAATTTGATAAATATATTAGAAAATTTTTAAGAAATTCTGGAAAGAGATTGTAATACCCCATACCCGTACTTGAGACCGGGATAGGATACGAGGCATTACCGAAATTTTCAGAATAATTTCAATTAATTTATATTATTTAGTATTCATTTTCATGTTTCATGTAACATCCTTTTCATATATTCAATTCAAAATATCATATAAAATACGATACAATACTTAAATTGTCATATTTACTTGCTCATTCAGGGTATCCGAACCTACCTGACTAAATTGCAGAAATACCAAGATTTAGGGGCATATTGGTAATTTACCATTTTCTCAAATTTCACCCAATCTTAAATTGATAATTTCATTTAATTTATTAATTTAGATAATAAAACAATTTATTCCCTTCAATTTAGTCATTTTTGACATTTTTACAAAATTGCCCCCTAAAGTTTTACTTTTATTCAATTTAGTCCATGAGCTTAAAACATGCAAATTAGCCATGCTAACTGAATATTCATATATATTTTTTCCTCCTCCTCCTCTCCATTCCACATCCTTAATGTATATAACATTCTTGTAAGTATGATTTCACAATTTACTTATTAATGCTCACATCAATCTGTTCACACGAGTCATAGTCACTCAATTATTTATAATTCGAGCTCCAGAGCTAAAAATTAAGATCCGTAAATTTTCCCTAAAACTAGACTCACATATCATTCCACCATAAAATTTTAAGAATTTTTGGTTTAGCCAATTAGTACAGTTTATTCATTTAAGTTTCCCCTGTTTCACTATCCAACAGTTCTGACCTATCTTCACTAAAAATTAATTATATCACAGTACAAAACTCGGATAATGTTCCCATTGATTTCTATTGAAAATAGACTCGTTAAGGATTCTAATCATATAAATTTGAGACTCTAATTAATTTTATCCAATTTTTGGTGATTTTCCAAATTCAAAATAGGGGAACCCGAATTCATTCTAACATTGTCTCACAAAATTCATTATATCTCATAATTTACAAATCCATTGCTTACACCGTTTCTTCTATGAAAAACTAGACTCAATAAGATTTAATTTCATATTTTATTCATCTTCTAATTCGATTTCTACAATTTATGGTGATTTTTCAAAGTTAGTCTACTTCTGCTGTCCAATATTGTTTTAGTTCAAGATGTTTATTACCATTTTTCCTCTAAATTTCAAAGGTCATACAATTCAGTCCTTGCTCAATTAGCCCATCTATTAAGCTAATTTTTCTCAATTAACATTCTATTCCATCATTCTAAACTATTACACAATCTTTAAAAATCAGAATTTTAACACTAAACCTTAATTCACAACTTTTTCACAATTAGGTCCTAAAATCAATTTCTATTGAAATTACTTGATAAAATCATCAAACAACAAAATAAAAGCTTAAAATTCATTTTATTTCATCATAAACAGCTAACACTTATCAATGATAGCTTTTAATTTTGTTCATAAAATCAAAACTAATGAATTAAACACTTGGACCTAATTGTAAAAGTCACAAAACATAAAAATCTCAAAGAAAAGGGTAAGAATTGAACTCACATATGTCAAAGTATGAAAACCAGCAGCTTTCAGACCTCCCATGGCGTTTTTGCTGAAGAAAATGATGATATCTCTAGATTTTTCAAATTTGTCTTGTTTTATATGTTTAATTTGCAAAATTTCCCATTTTGCCCTTGTTTCTCCTTGTCTTTTTTGCTGATTTTCTTGCCCAACCGTCCAGCCCATACAATTTAGGTCCAATTTCCTTTTAAATCCCTCCTTTTTAATCACTTAAACTATTTAATCACAATTTAATAAACTTCACACTATTTTCAATTTAGTCCTTTTTAATTAATTGACTAACCAAACGTTAAAATTTTCTAACAAAACTTTAATACTAACTTAATAACACTCCATAAATATTTATAAAAATATTTATGGCTCAGTTTATAAATCCGAGGTCTCGATACCTCGTTTTCAACCAAATTTACCTGATTAATTCTTTTAAAATCGCAAAATTCACTAATTAAAAACAATTCTTTTAAGTTCGCACTTGGCCTATAATTATTATTTGTTAAAATTTCTAAACATACTCGTCGGATTTAGTGATCTCGAATTACTGTTTCTGACACCACTGAAAAATTTGGCTGTTACAGAGATTTTAACTCTGAAAAGAGATTTTAACTAAGTAAATTAGTTCTTCTCTAAAAACTGAAATAATTTAATCTCTATTAATTTTAAAAATGAGCAACTAAAGACAATGAATTACGAAATCAATGTTTTCTATCAATTTTACATATTTTAATTGGCATAATAATAAATTTGTCCCTCAAAATTTATACATTCTATCAATTTGGTTCTAATTTAACAATTTTAGCCTACAATATTTGTGTAAATGCTGAAATAAAATTTGTTGATTTTTTTAGAATGAAGATCACATTGACAAAATATATATACATTGAAGATTAAATTTGTATCATACCTAATTCAAAAAAATTATTATCATACCAAACAAAATTATGTACAATTGACGGAAGATATTAACATATAATTGATATTAACAAAATTTTGAGAATATTTATGTTTTTATATTTAATAAATCTATAAAATACATACATATAATTAAGAATTATGATATTTAAACTCAAAACATCATAATATCGAATTCAGAAAAACCATAGTGTTAGGCATCTCATTTTACAATTTCAACTAAACTTACGTTTAAATTTTTATATCAATTTCGAATAAATTTATTGCATAATTATTTTTACCTACATAACAAATGTGTCATTATTTAATTATAAAAATAGAAGAATTAGCGTTTACTTACTAATTTAATTATGAGCTAATTAAAGTCGTTAGCAAAACTTGACTATGAGGCTATGAAAATAGGTTGCAACTATTTTTTTTTTTTATCTTATTCGATGCACGAGTTTAATTGTATCTATCAATTTTAATATTTTATATTTATTTATTATAATATTTATGGTTGAAAATTTTTAAATTAATATAAATATTTAATTTTTAGAATTATAATAATTTGTATGATGATAAATATAAACCCATATATTTAATCAAAATGTTACCTTATGCATTTAAAAATAATTTAGCATAAGTTTAATTCACCACATATGGAGTTAATCATATAAAAATTTAAAACATTATACATATTCATGCAATATTAAGAAAATGTTTTACAAAACATCACTTCAATTCGCATGCCATTTTACATTAGAAGTATCATGGAAACAATGATTTAAGCATACATAAGAATATAAGATTTGGACATTTATACAACAATTATAAATAAATAAAAATGGGCTGTTAAAATAAACTTAAAACTAAGGAATTATACCAAGCCCAATGTTTTTGGCCTAAAAGCTTGCTGGGCCATACCGAGATGATGGAGTGGCTTTCCATGTTGATGGCCTGTTGGGTAGCCTAATCCGGTTCAGGTTCAAACCAAGCCTTGGACCTAGGTCAAGGCTTGAAACAGAAGACTTCAATTTTTTAATCCATTTCCCCAGTAAACTAAAATAGTCACTTTTATTTATCTCAAGTTATATTTTAATCACTTATATTTGAAATGTTATTCACTGAGCCGTTAATTGTTATTAACGGTGTAACGGTAAACTGACGTGGCACATTAAATCATCATTTCAAACAAAAATTTTAGGTTAAATTATACAATTGGTCCCTTTTTTTTGAGTAATTTATTTTTTTTCTTTTCTGTTCTTTTAAGTTTCTTTTTTTTTTTCATTCTCTTCTACTTCTCCCTTTGTTTTCATCCCTTCTCTATTTTTTTAACATAATTTTTCTATATTTTCTACTTGTTAAAAAATTACTTCAACTCTGTCAAAAGTTTCGGATAGGGAGCTTAATGATACTGCTTTTCGTAGAGATGGAGAAAAAGATAAATTTGATTATATTGAAAAACCCTTAAGTTTTTCCTTATGATTATGATTTTAAACTTATGTATCGGGTTTACAAACCATCCTCTTCTGATGAGGTAAAACTCGAACCCGTAACCATTGTCAACTAGGCTCCCCAATTATGCTCCATTCTGTGACTGCACATTAACATCCATCAAGTACGATCCCTAGCTATACTTCAACCTGTGATTGTATAAGCATTGTGAACTTGGAGCCTGAGTTGCAACATGATGAGCTTCTAAGGCAATAGTTCTATCCCTACAAGATAAATGAAATGTATGAGTCTCCAAGCGCTATCGCATCACCGCCAACTCAAATATACATTTAAGTTTTTACAATGTCTACCTCAAACACAAATACAAAAAAAATTGTCCTCATAAATTTTCAACCCTAAACCTTAAAAAAACCCTAAAAAAGTTTAAGGAAAGAGAAAGTGAAAAGCGCGTCCTATACGACGCACTTTCCTGCCATAGAAACAAAAAAATACATTCAGAACGCTTTTTCACTTCTCTAAAATTAACTTATTTCATTAAATATCTCGATCCAAAATTAAAATTAATTTTTAAAATCGACCATATAAAAATTGCAAATTAATAGCTTGAAAATGGGTGAACATTTTATAGTGCAAACATGTGGCGTTGTAGTATGCTGCCAAGTGTCACAAAATAAGCTATGTCATGTAATTAAAAATTTGTTAATTTGTAAAATGTCTAGATTACTAATTAGTCTTTCTAATTTAATTTTGCGGAATCAAATAATTAAAGTTGTTTTGAGTTTCTTTTTTCTAATATAGAATATAGGTTAGAGTATATGGCTTGTGAAATGTTTAAATTCATAGTGAAACTTTTTAAAAATATTTAATATTTAATCTATTTTACTAAAATAAAGAGTTGACTATCTAAATTTTCTTCTTTTTTTCTTTTAACAATGAAATACATGTTGTAGGCTAACAAAATTGACTAATCTCTTAGTTTTAATTTTTTTTTTGAAGCCAAAATTTTTCAAGCAGTTTTACAACGAGATTGAAAGTAAGAGACTATAGTTATCAAGATTAAGCAATTTGAGTATTCGATATTTGTTTTTCTTTTGATATTTGAGATTTTTTCTCGATGAAAAACACTCAAATAATTTCAAAAGATACAAGTAAATACCGAATATCCAAATTTTAAATTGAAATTCTCTACAATTTTTCAAAGAAAAAAATACCAAATACCCCAAATTGCTTAATCTTGATAATTCTAATGTTTTATTTTCTGTTTCGTTGTAAATTTGTTCCAATTTTTTCTTAAAAAATTAAATCCGAAAGTAAGAGAATATCAAAATCTTTTTATTCCTAAAACTTGTATTACATGGAGAAAAAAAAAGAAGATTACGTGTTGTGCTCTTTATTTTGATGAGGTAGATTAAATCTTAAATCTAAGGTTTAAATTTATTCATTTTGATATAAGGTTAAAACAATTTGGCTCTAATGGTTCGTATTTTAAGAGTTCTCAGTATAGCTACCACCATTAAATATGTAAATATTTTTAATAAAAAAATGTGCATTTGATATATTGACAATGCACTTTTTTTATTTCCATAGGTAGAGTTACAAATTTGTCACGTATCTAATTTCTTTTATATATTTATCTTTTACAAATTCTTTACTATATTGTATAAACACTTCTCATTATCCTAACCTACTTGTGGAATTTTTAAAATTCACTAGTAGTGTACCAAATATTTTCTCTAAAAAATGAAATTTTGTTGTCATTCTATTAATGACTTAATTGGTTAGTTAATAATAAGGATAATAGTAGGTTGAGTATTTGCTATTTTAACAAAAATTGAATTTGTAATTTTTTGGTAGCAACTAGCAATTAAGAATGCCTAATAGATACTATCATTTACATGCATAATACATATTGAATCATGAAGGAAGATACTCCAAAGGTGTACGGGTAGATTTGCAAACTGTTTCAGTATCAAATCGTGGCTGTGAGCCAATTTCGCCATATTGTCAGCCAGCTAGTTAACCACTCTATAAATGTGCTTGAAGGAAACTCTCAAGGCCTGCCACACAACGATTTTACATCCTGAACTAGTTGCAGACTCATAGGCTACTGTTACACCCTTACTTTACCGTGACCAGTTGCACCGCCAAGGTGCTGCCACATTCCACCTCAAGACAAAGGACACCTAAGCTCTACGCCGTAGTGAGTCACTCGAAAACTCCCCATATATAACTCCACTTCGAGTATGGAGCAAGAACCTAAGAACCAAGAACAACCCAACATCCAATTCCTAAACCGATCCCGCAATAGGGATGGCAACGGGGCGAGGCAAAATTTTGCATGCCTCGACCTGGCCTGAAACTTAACCTATAACACCCCTATCCCGTCTCCTTCGCCGAATTAGGGTATGGAGTGTCACATCAAATAAAGAAATAATTAACAACTAAAAACTTCTCAATATCAATTTAAATATAAACAATCAAATCATTTATTAAACATGGAAAACATTCACTTAAATAACTTAAACTGAGTTTAAAAGCCCTAAATGTGAATTTCAAATACTTAATAGAATAAAATTTTAAATTTTAAGTGATTAGTGAAAATCCGTAGTTGGTATCAATATTTAAATGATTCCTTTATGAAAATCGATACCAAATTACTATATTATTTTCATGTCAAAACCATGGGTATCAATATTTTATAAACAAGTATCGATACTTAATTAAAAAACAATACCATTTTGGCATTTTGTTTTTCTTAACATTTTTTCACAAAGCTAGGTATCGATACCGAATGCCAAAATATCGATATCTCAGTTCAAAAAGGTAAAAATTTCAACTTTAAAAGTTCATTTCAAGCCAAACCACTTCTAGATACTACCACAGAATTAAAATACATTCAAGGACACCAAAAACATGTCAAAATCATTCATCCTAAGCCTAACCAAAATACCATCAATAGGCACCACAATTAATACACTAAAATAACTCAAATTAAATATCACAAGTTCACATATTAAACATATACTAAACATACCAAATAACCAATTTATTAACATTCCATTCTACTATAGATTACCTACTTTCAAAAGGGCATGCATAAGTATCCAACGTCACATATTTACACCATCATTTACAAACCAACAACTAAGGACATTTAAACACAAATAGCTTGGCACAAACTCAAAACAAACCAAGTTGCCAAGATAATATTTAAGCCCTATTACATGCTATTTATAACCGTTTGCCAAAGTAATAAAAAACTACCAAAATGATGGATGGATAGTGTGATTGAGCTCTGACGAGATTCCAACCGATTGAGCTTTTCGATGATCTACAAAACAAAGAAAACAACTACATAAGCAACTAGTGCACTTAGTAAACTTGTACAAATGAAAATTAAACTTATTGAACATAATAGGATTAAACCAGGCATAATTTCATTATATCATGAGCAAAGTTTCCTTTCCTAAATACACCACCTCATAAGGTTAGTAGGAGTATAGGTAAGCATATAAATCCAACCAATTTGTGAAACATAACTCAATAAGCATTCAATATACATATCATCCATCATGTGTTCAAATAATACTCTTTCCATTTCAAGTATAAATACCAACATTTTCCATTTCATCTTATAATAACCTTTTCATATACATGCATACTCAATTAAAATATTAATCACTCATTGAACCAAATAGAATATCATCGGATACTTAGGAAATGCTCACACGAGCTGTGCCTGTATCAAGTAATTGTATGTGCTCACACGAGCTATGAAATGGGTTTGCTCACACGAACTGTGGGTTGAGATGATAAGCTATAAGATGCTGCTTACACGAGTTATGGAAAATCCACAACAAATGCTGGACCTCAACCATCGGTAGGACATCCAAAACCAACACCCGAAATCGTATAACTCCTAATGACATGTCATTTGTATCCTAAGTATTCACAAGGTTCAAACGAGATATTTATTCATCCAAAACCTTACATTTCTATCCATTATACCATTTCAATATACTTTCAAGAACTGTACATTTCCAAATATAACTTCTAATTTGATTAAATTTGCAATTTGATGCATAATACCATAATATCACAAATTTTCAATTTAAACTATACACATCATTAATATTCATTAACTTTTCATCCAGATTAACAAATAAAATATTTAATCTTTATATGAACATACTTCTACCCAAAAGCAACTTCTAACACGAACCGACGATTACTCCGATACTTTAGCCTTTCCGCGATTTGTGTCTGTTTAAGTTGTTTCTTGATCTAGATAAATATTTTTATTCAATTAATCTAATTCCAGCGCTTAAAATAATTAATTTAATCCTATATCTCATTTTTACTATAAATTTATAAATTTACCCCTAAAATTTTAACTTTGTACAATTTAGTCCTTAAACCCGGAACTCACAAATTAACCACTATTAATGAAAAACCAAGCTAGCCAATTTTTCCTAAGGTCTAATACAACCCATTTCTTTCATCAATCCACCCTATTTTCATTAGATTTTACTATTTTCTCAAAAAAGTCCCTAAACATTAAAATCATCAAAAATCACTTAACAAAATATTTATATTAACTACCAACCTTAATAATCTATCAACTAAATTCACAAACACTTCCAATTCATTCATGGAAAGCCCCTAAAATTTTAATAATTTTACGAATTGACCCCCCGAGTTAGCTAGATTAAGCTAAAACGATAATAAAAACATAAAAATCATTAAAAATGGAACTCAAAAACATACCATGCAAAAAGAACACCATAGCCGAAAGCTTCACTTCTCTATGATGGTTTTCAGTTTGTAAAACAAAAAGAAAAGGAAGAAGAAGAAGATGATATTATTTTTATCATCTTTTAATTTAATTTCAAATTACTTATTTACTAAATTAACCTTTTAAAATCATCAATATTACATCAAAAATCAATCCATATTTATCCACTAACTAAAGACATGGTATTTTTACCCATTAAGCTCATTAATTTTCCTTTCCATATCTATTTAACTCATTTAACTAATAAGCATCAACTTTTACATTTTTACAATTTAATCATTTTACTTAATTAACTATTTAAACCTTAAAATTTGTTAGCCAAATTTTAATATAACCTTCATAAATACTCGTAAATATTAAATAAATAATATTTACTAACTTGTTTGTCATAATTGTGGTCCTAAAATCACTATTTCTAGCACTACTAAAAAGTGTTGTTACATAACCAATTGCCTCGACCCCAACTCTTAAGAAAAAATCCACCTCGAACCCAAAATTAAATAGGAGACTTTGACCGATTCGGCTCAAATTTAATTTAATTGTTTTATTTGAAGCAAGTAAGACTTTTTTTTTAGTTTAGCCTTAAAACTTAATATATTCATATATTTATTTAGTGACACAAAAAGCTTAATATATATACATATATTAGGGGTATTTTTGTAAATATCTTGAGGCAGATTTACCTCAAACCTGACCCCGACCCGATCTGAGTATTTTTTTTAATTTCACCCGACTTGAACCCAATTTTTCAAAAAAAAAAAATCCAACCCTAACAGATCGGGTTAGAACCCATCAGATTCAAGTTTTTTTTTTATCATTTTTATCTTGTAGCACACCGCCAATAATCTGTCTATCCAGCATCTCCCCTCATTAAACCATCACAATTCAGCTTAACCCAACCAACCCTCAATGGCGCCCAGACCAACTCTTTTGATGCCCTTCAACCCTGCTTCTCATTATACAACTCAGCCCTTTGTACATGCCTTGCCCACAACATTTTTCGAGAGTGAAACTTTATAATGAAAGTATATTAGGAAAATGAAATTTTGCTTGACCTGAAGATGAAGTGTTCAACAAAGACAAATGTTCACATAATGGCAATATAGATGATTATTATTGAGCATCCAATATAATTGAAATTATTTAGGATCATTTTTCATGTAGATTACATATACTGAAAAGGAATACAAATGGTTATACAATAAAGATGGTTTTGAAGTATTGTTTCTTTTTTTTTTTTTTGGTAGAAGAAATATTGTTTCTTTATATGTATTGTGTTCGCAATAGTGAATGATACAATTCATTATGTTTTATAAAGTTGGTAGTGATATATAAAGCATGAGAATACAATTGAATTTTATTATTTTATCTTTAAATAAATATTGGTACACATCAACAAAATTTATTATATTTGTTGATGATTTATGTTAGTTCGAAAGATCAACTCGAAATCACCAAGAGGGGGTGAATTGGCTTTTAAGAAAATGGTGAAAACAACAAATGAATGCGCAACAAAGAACATAATGATTTATAGTGGTTCGACTCCAATTGCCTACTCCATTACCTTAACTCTTCACAATTAAGGATTTTCTCAAATTCACTAATTTGATAACATTTGAGGACAACATTTAACTTTATAGTCTCCCTTAAGATTTCTACACTAAATCTTAAGATTGCAACTCCCTTAAGGTTTCTACCCAAACCTTAAGACTTAACCCTTTCAAAGAGTAAATACAAATAGCAAACTAAGAATTAAGAACACATAAACAAGAATACACTTGAGCTAAAGAATAACAATGAAAGCTCACTAAGGTTGTATTGATTGATCTTTTGGCTTGATGATCTTTTTTATTGTTGTAGGACCTTTGGAATATGGTGTTTATACCATTTAATTCATTTCCAACCGTTGTAGTTGTTGGAAACATGAATAGATTCATTAGGGATGAAAACACTAGATCATTAAATTCATTTGCAACAAAGGGTATCAATACTTTTTCTTTGAGTATCGATACTATCAGCATTTAATGCTTGATTCAGTGGCCGTTAAAGTTAGTTTACAACGATACTAAAGATAATTTACAATACATGGTAAAAGGTATCAATACTATACTTTTTGTAATTGATTGATAACATAATGTCAATTTGGTATTGATTTTAGAATGAGTATCGATATTTTGAAAACTATCAATACTTATAGACTTGTTTTAAAACAAATTTAACTTGATTGAAAATGTTTAACTCAATTGAAACCATTTTTACTTGATTTTATCATTTTGCTAATTTTGTTCAACTTTAATTTTTATTCAAAAACATTTTAATTTGTTATATCAAAACATTTTATCAAATAAAGTTAGATATAACAATTTAAAATTGCTAAACAAGATTTAATGTATTGAAATTGAGTTATAAAACGTTCAAATGAGAGGGAGTAAATGCATATGATACTCTTTTTTTTTTTCATTGGGCTTTTCCCACAAAATTATTTTGAGATAAGTTTGCTAAAGTGTATGGACATGAATAGTGTATTTTATTATTATGATTTTTCCTAATAAGATTTTAATAATACATATTTATTAATTAACATTCAAGAAGGAAGATTATAAATAATATTTTATTATGGATGTCCATAACTTTCAAGTGATAACCTCTAATGGAGTGACCATAAAGGATTTATGAGATTAAAACCTATAACTCCATAGATTTTTATAATGTAATTAAATATGTATTTACTCTTTGTAACTTAAGGGCTTTATTATGTCTATAAATAGAGACATCGAAAAAGTTTGTATATATACTAAAAGAAATAAAGAAAGTTCTCTATTTTGTTTTTTGTTGTAATGTTTATTTCTACTGGTATATATTTGGTTGGGTGAGAAAATAAATAGATAAAAGAGAAAATAGAAAAGCGAAAAGAGAATAAACTGAATATATTTAATAAAAAGAAATAGAAGTAATTATCAATTTTCATCTTTTAACTCATAAAAATCAATACTTTAAAAATGGAATGATGAGGGAAAGAAGTATATTTTAGTTCAAAATTACGAATTGTTCAAATATTTTATTTTATTTTTTTATATTTTGACTCTACCCAACAATGAATGTTAAGAAAATTACAAATTTTCGATTTTTCTTATCAAATACATTTACGAAAAGAAACTTTCCATTTTTCAACTTTCTGCTTTTGATTTTTTATTTTTCCTTAACTTTTTTCACTCTATCAAACAAAGCATTCTTTGATTATTTCATAATAATATATTTTTATGAAAGCCATTTATTATTTTAATTGTATTTTATACCTTTTGGGGGAAAAAAGAGCAAAACTGTTGAAATATTCAGATAAAATTTCGACCCAGCTTTTCCCCATTATGCAACGTGGCAGATTTAAGAGGACAGTTCTCCGATGTAAAATCTAGTTTCACTCACAGCAGATAACAACCAGATTGAAAAAAAGGACAAAACCTTGGGTAAAAGGAGAAATTAAAAAAAAAAAAAAAAACACGCACGAGAGTTACGTAGTTAAATGCCTTTTGCTCATCTCTATAAAATAGAAAAGGCTCTTCTTCGTTGCCGGATATCTGCTTGGGATTTAAATTCCATTTTCTTTGTTTTCTCGAACATTTCTATTTAAAAATCTGATTTTGATTTATTAATATCAGAAGCAATGTTTTCTTCAAGCAAGATCAAATCCGTCGATTTCTACAGGTTCAGATCTTTCTTTTCTCTTTTTGATTCATCGCATTCTTTTGTTTTATATATATTTTTTAATTTATCTCATGATTGACTCAAAAGAATGGATCTGAGCATTTTTTAGAAAGACTTAAACTAATCTCTATTTGCTACATTTGGATTGAAATTTCGTTTATTTGTTCACTGGGAAATGAAAATAAATTGTTGCTTTCTAGCACTGGATTGTATTCGCTTCAATAGTTTTGGAGAAACTCTTGTTTGGTTGCTGAAAGATTGATAGTAATTTGGTGAATGAGTTGAAATTCTTCTTCTTCAATATCGTGTATTCTTTTTTCCTATTGAGGTTTAAGCATACCGCATTGACTCCATCTGCTGAAATGCTTAGTTTTTCTTATTCGGAGTTTAAGTAAATTTTATAATGATAATTCTGCTTCTATAAAGTTCCTCTTTTTTATTTCTTTCATTTCTGTACAGGAAGATCCCTAGAGATTTGACAGAGGCATCATTATCTGGTGCAGGGTTATCCATTATAGCAGCACTTGCTATGATGTTTTTATTTGGAATGGTAGGCAGCCTTTCTTTTTACACTCCAACTTAAACTCGATCTGATTTGACGCGCTTGACTTGTAGTTTGTTTGTTTTTTTCACCCCGAACAACAGTTATGGTCCAACATTCTTTCATCGTATTAGTTGTTGTCATTTCCTTGCCTTTGCTCTGATGATAATTATAAGATATATTTGTAGTTTATTACTTCAAATTTTGCCTTGTAATGAAAGCATTTCTGTTTTCTTCACTTACACCCATTTTAATCTATTAAATTTCTTTTGCAGGAATTGAATGATTATTTAACAGTCAGCACGACAACATCTATTGTTGTTGACAATAGTTCTGACGGGGACTTTCTACGCATTGATTTCAACATCAGGTGCATTAATTTCCCGTGGCAATGTTCTCTTGGTTGTAATGTCTTTTCGTAGTTAAAGTCTTAAGCTTTATGTGGTATTACTTGCCATACAATCTTGTTATTGGATCTTGAAGTAAGACTATTTTTGGCATTTTCAGTGTTTGGTATGATTGATCACCCAAAAACCCATAATGGCCTCCACCTACTGACAACTCGGTGATCTTTTGTGTCAATGATCTTTGATGACTTGAGTAATTAGATAACTTAGCTGGGTGGTAATTTAATTCCCATCCAAAAGAGGGTAAAACTTTTATCAACAAAGTAATATGTTACTATTACTCAAATGTACAGTTGAAATTTTTCATATTAGAAATTTTAGTTTTCCAAAATAATAGTCATTGTATCAATTTCAAAATCTGTGTATGTATATATATATATATATATTCTGTTTTCTTCTTCTTTTTTTAAATAATCTTGTAATGTCATATGCATAGGTGGCAAAATGATTATGAACTGGGAATCCCTCCAATTGTACCATAAAGTCAAAACCAAACAAAAAATGGTCCATGCCCAAAATAATTTGAGCTTGAGAATAATTAAGCCTAAGAAATCCCGAACCAAAAATTAATTGAGCCTGATCTGAACTGAGGCCAACCTGATTTTAAACCCGGATTTAATGCCAAAAATAAGTGGTTGAATTGTAGTTAATTAATTCTTTTATAAAACAAAATCTTTAATTATTAACTTTATTATAATATCTTTTTACTGATTTATCTAAGAAATTTAAATTTTAATATATGTATTAAAATAATATTTTATTGAAAATTGTATTTTGATGTGTAACTTTAACCTCTTAAGTCTTATGTATTGATGAATCTACCATCTAAATAAGTATGTTAAATATTTATTTCTGACAGTTGTTTGTAGCAGTGGTTGGAACTCCTATCACTCACTTAGATGATACAGGTTTTAACATTGTCATCCCCTCTGCCAATATTGTATTAATAAAACTAATATTTATTGTCTAATTATTAACAATTAGTTTAAAATTAAATCAACATTAAAATAATAAAATAAAAATGAGTAATTGATTTTTAATAAAGGATAATTGTTTTTTCTTAGAATTTAAAGAATAAAATGGTGATTATTATTTTTAATTCTTCTAAAAGGAATTTTTGAATGTAATTCATTGTTCTTAAATTTTAATATGATATATATTTTCTCTCATATATTTCCATATGTAATATGTTTAAATTGTTTGAAATAACATATTAAAAGTCAAGACTATTAACTTATTAGTTAGAAGCTTAAAAACAACCATGCTACTAATTTTATATGAGATAACGAAATAAATAAAAAAGTGTAAGAAATGGAAAACTTAATTAGTATGAGATCTATTGCATAACACACATATAGTTATATTACCAACAGTTTACTAGCAAATGAACAATGGGATAACATTAGCAATTCCCCATGCAATATGCTCCAACCTCTGTTGCAATATTTTTACTTGACTACCTAATGAGCAATAAGATAACATTTCATAGTGGTTCTTACAATACTTTGTGCTGCTTTCGAGCTTTCTATACAGGTTTCTTTCTTTTCAAAAGAAAAAATGTTGCGCTCAAATTGCTACATGTCAGTCAAGATTTATTTGGACATACTTTTGTGGATTTTCTTCAAAAATGTCATAGGTTGATATACTGTCAGTGATATTAGTATGCATGTGACTTTTCGTTTCCGTAATACCCTTGAACATTGTTTGACCTTTATTTTTGGCTGACTGTTCCAAGTGATCTCCAGTTTTCCAGCGCTCTCATGTGAATTTGCATCCGTTGACGTGAGTGATGTCTTGGGAACTGTAAGTTTCTATTGTCAGATGTCTTCCATTTGCTGAATTTAATTGAAAAAGAAAACCTATACTTCTATCTAGCTGTAAATATCTTACACGGATGGTCCTTACCTTGCTTTGAAGTACTTTAATAGCTGCAAGTTTAGTAATGCACTTCAAATGCCTTTCATAGAAACTTATCTGACAATACTTTTATGCTGAAGAAACTGAAATAGACCACACCAACTTCACCTGGATATTGTGTTAATATTTGCCTGTCAATATTGTTTTCATACTTCTTTCTTCAAGATGCCTGATTGCTTTTCCTGAAGGGCATTTACCATTATATTTGGTCCATATGACTAAATCTGTGTCTTCTGTTTTCAGAACAGGTTGAATATAACAAAAACAATCCGAAAGTTTTCTATAGATCCAGATTTAAGACCCACTGGTGCTGAGTTTCGTTCCGGACCTCTTCCTCATTACATTAAGCATGGAGATGAAGTTGATGAAGAAACCAATGAAGGTTCTGTAGCATTAAATAGTGCTAGCTTTGACAAGCTTTCACATCAGTAAGTGGATTAATTCGAAGCTTCAAGCCATTTAATTTTGTGTTTATTACGTTCCCGCTGTGGACCCTTTTTGCTAAATGCCAATTTTGGTGATACCTATATTTACTTGATTTGATTTTTTTTTTTTTGAAGGTATCAAATTTTAGTTGTCAATTTTTATGCTCCTTGGTGCTACTGGAGTACTCGCCTGGTAATCTACTATTAGCATGCATGATTTGTCTTGAAGATACCTGCCGAAAGCATTATTTGTTTAGATCTTCAGCTGTGTAAAGTGGGCCCCATACATAACATTATACTGATATAGTTAAATCCTCTACTTTTAGTAATCCCTTTTGTGACTTTATGTTCATTTATATTAATAGCTCCTTTTTTTAGGATAAGTGTGCATTTTAATAGCCTTCTAATATACATTATAATGTGATATTTTCTCTAGTAGGAAGTTTGTGAGGTCCCGTATCTTAAATAAATGCATATTTGCCTCCATATTCTTAAAAAAATAGCATTTAGACTGAATTAATCACGTGCTGCTAAGGAGTATGAAATCTTAGGTGGAACTGATAGTAATGATATGCTTTGAGCTGTTATGAGTTACGACTAGTATATATGCTTCTTTTTACCACTGAATGCTTGGAGTGGCTTCTTAACTTATCAGTAGCCTCACCATGTTTTTTTGGGTTTCAGAAACCGTCATGGGAGAAAGCTGCCAAGATAATAAAGCAGAGGTCTGAGAATACATCATTTCTCTTCCATGGAACAAATTTATAAATAGTTTCTTGATTTGGCAATGAATTTTGCATCCTTGCATTTTACAGATATGATCCAGAAGTAGATGGGCGTATTCTTCTGGCAAAGGTTGATTGTACTGAAGAAGTTGACTTGTGTAGGAGGTATTTCCTTATTTGATGTTCTATGACATGTAAATTAATGCTTTCTTGTTCGAGAATATCATTATATGTCATTATTTGACCACTAATGGCATTGTTGCATTCTGATCTCTTCGATGTTTCAAATACATATCAATATTTATCACTGCATATATTTAAACTGGGCTTTCTTGCTTCTAGTATAGAATTATTTCCCAAATATTGCATCTTTTTCATAGCTTTTCCACAAGTTTATTCTTTTCTCTTTCTCATTTTTTTTTTCTTTTCTGCTATATTAACTACTATTGTGCTCACTTGTTCTGTCTTCTTCTCGACACACAGAAATCACATTCAAGGGTACCCATCCATTCGAATTTTTCGTAAAGGCAGTGATGTGAGGTAAAAGAGAGTATTATTTTACATATCTACTCTATCCTTAATATCAATGACTTGATGTCCCTTCTCAACTTTTCCCCGTTGTTCCTCACTCCCCCTTTTTTTTTAATGTGGCTTGATACTTGAGAATATTATATTTGCCAACAGCTGTTTGATCTGTTAGTAGAGTGTTGGACTTTTAGTTCTAGTTTTCAGGGGTCAAATCCTGGTAACATCAACTATTAATAAAAATATACTATCTGCCAATGTGTTAAGCTTCCACTTTTCTTTGACCCTTGTTACTTTCTTTTAGGCTATTTAGTGCTGCTGAACTTTATGATATGTGCAATACAGATTCACATTGTTCTCTGACTTGTATATATTTCAGGGAGACCCATGGACACCACGAGCATGAATCTTATTATGGAGATCGTGATACAGACACTCTGGTTAAGGTATGAATAAATTAGTTTTGAATTGGCCATTTGAGTTTATAGATCAGTTACAGAAATCTTACAAGATAAAGATGCATGAATGACCTAATGCAGTTGTCTGCTTCTTCCAGACGATGGAAGATTTGGTTGATTCTATTCCACAGGAGGACCAGAAGATAGCTTTAGAGGATAAATCTAATGTTACAAAAAGACCAGCACCATTGTCGGGAGGATGCAGAATTGAGGGCTACGTGCGTGTAAAGAAGGTTATAATTGTTATTTTAGATTAGTTTCTGACCGTTGGACTTATTTTGTTTATAATTAGTTTGTCCAATCAATTTTGTTTACCTTGAGATTAATGAGCAGTTTAGAATATTAAAATTTGAGTTGTACTTTGCAGGTTCCTGGCAACCTTATAATCTCTGCTCGATCAGGATCCCATTCTTTTGATGCTTCTAAAATGAACATGTCTCACGTCATAAGCCATCTTTCATTTGGTAAAACAGTTTCACCTCAGGTTTTGAATGATGTCAAGCGATTAATACCTTACCTTGGTAGGAGCCATGACAAGTTGAATGGTCGGTCATTCATCAATCACCGTGATTTAGATGCAAATGTTACTGTAAGTTTCCTCGTTCTTATGACCCTTTCTGTTCAATTGCTTATTTTACCTTTTAAGTTGGTCTTAGCCATGAATGTTTTGTATGCTTCTAAGTCAAAACAATTGATGCTTTTACCTTGTGGCTGATTAAGATAGGTGTAGACGTAGATTTTGATTGACAATAAAGAATATTCTGTTCTAACAAATCCACCTAAAATTTATAAAATAAAAATGTAACCAATTCTCAAATAAGAAATTAAGATTATTGTCATGTGTACAAGCTCATGACTCACAAGCCTCACCTTGCTTGATTGCATTTTCAGATAGAGCACTACCTTCAAGTAGTCAAAACAGAGGTCGTTACAACAAAATCTTCTCATGACCATAGAATTATCGAGGAATATGAGTACACAGCGCACAGCAGTCTGGCACAGAGCGTGTACATACCTGTTGCGAAGTTTCATTTTGAGTTATCTCCGATGCAGGTTATTCTTTAAACTATATAAACTTATATTTACCTTCTATTCTTGTTTTCCATTAATTTGAGCGGATTTTTCTTCCATTTTTGTACTCAGGTTTTGGTAACAGAAGACTCAAAATCATTTTCACATTTTCTCACCAATGTCTGCGCTATAATTGGAGGTGTTTTCACGGTTAGTATCTTACTAATATCCTCATCAGAACAGCATTTTCTTTTTTCGTTTCGGAACTTGCCTTGGATCAGTAAAATCTTCTCTATCAATTGCAGGTTGCTGGGATATTGGATTCAATTTTTCATAATACAATTAGGCTAATGAAAAAAGTAGAAATAGGCAAAAATTATTGATAGGCAGGCAAAAAGGAACTTGTTATTCTGTAGAGTTCTAATTAGTGAAGATTTTTCCAAGGGAACACAAGTCTAAATGTAGCCCTTTTATATATAAAATGAAGCCCAAGAATTTTATTTCACCTTCATTCTACTTGCTATAGTAGGAAGCTATGTTATCTGGACTTCCTTTTCCTCCTCCTCCTCCTTAAGTATTTTTGTTTAATATCTATGTTTAAACATATATCCGGGCATGAAAGTGAATTTTTTCACAAAATATGAAAAATATGTTTTAAGTATTAAGAATATCTACATCCGATAGGATTGATGTCTCTCAATTTTGATTTTGAGCAAATTAACCATTTTAAAAAAATTGGAGCAATTTAGTCTTTGTAAATTTTGAAGTGAACAATTAAAACAATTGATCATAGTGATAATGCTTTTATTAATTATATGTAATTTTAATTGATATAATTCACAAGTTTAGCTCTCCATATTTATATAGTGTGTAAACATTGACAAAATATATATATATATTGCTGGCTAAATTTATTAAATTTGTATTAAATGAAAGAATGTGTAAATATTGTGAGTTAATTTTATTAAATTTGAGATTAAATTGAAAAAATATGTAAATTTTGAGTGTTAAATTTATTTTTAAATTAATAAAAAGAATAGGTACCATGAACGAAGTGATTTATTGCTTTGAAAATTTGACGTCAAAATGGAGAGAAATGAGTGAAATATTTGTACCTGTGGGACATTATTTGAATGTAAGGTGGAATGCGAGTATTGGGGGGTCTCTTGTGACAATGGTGTGACTTATTTCGGCTAGTCAAGCACATTTATTCATTTTTATTGGAAAGTTTATATATTATAGTTGAGCTGGATAGTATCTTAATGTAGAATTACTGGTATTATACTGCTAATGATTTTTTTTTATTTTTTTTATGGAGGGGATTAAAAGAAAAGAGAAATAAAATATAGAGAGGGAGAAAAGAAAGCTGGTAACCCAAATCCACACAGTATACAAATCCATTTATTTTGTATCAGCTGGTAACCCAAATCCACACAGTATACAAATCCATTTATTTTGTATCACACCAAATACTATACAAAGTATCACATTCTTCCTTGATTATTTTAACAATCAATTTTCAAGAAAAACCCAGTTGAACCCAGTGAACAGTATCTGATGAAAATCAAACAAATAAGTGTTTTTTTTTTTAAAAAAAATTCAAGAAAAAAAAAACAGAGGAAACAAATGGAATTCATAATTTAAATCTTTCAGAATCCTAAAAGAAGAGTTGAAGCTGCAAATACTGCTCCCATAGAAGCAGTAACACTCATGAATACTGCAGAAGCTGCATTTGGTGGTTTAGATTCATCACTTGGTGCTGGTGTAGGGTTCTCAACCGTTCCAGCTGGTGGAGAACCACCGGAAGGTGCCGGAGACGGCATTATATCGATTGAACTCGAAGGCGGAGGTGAAGAAGGGTTGGTTTCGTTCGCGGTCGAAGAACGGTTGCTTCTATCGGCTAAAACGACCACCACCAACTTTTCGTTCTTTTTACAGTTGTCTTTGTTTCCACTGATGAAATAGTAAGGCCCTGAATGACTCAAGGAGAAAACAGTGTGTCCATCGGTGTAGCTGGACAGTGGTGATTCTACACTGCAGTTTTTGTAGGCATCTTCATTCACTTGTAGCACTGAATCATCGTTTGGCGTGTAGGTAAACACTGTGCCATTGTCACACACAACAACGAAAGTTATATGTATGCATGGTTATATGAACTAAACCCGAGTTTTTACAAATCACTTTAATGTTGACAAGTGACCAAGAACTTACCAAGTGAGTCCCCAATCTGAAATCTGTTTTTTTCTGCCCATTGGTTGTAATTTTCAGCATTGGTGCCATTGTGAAGGCCCCAGTTCACTGAGAAATCTCTTGCATAACCCTTCTGAATCATTAGCAGCATGAAAGAAAGCCCCAACCCCACTACATTAAAAGCTTTTCTTTGATAATCTGTTATCAAAATGGAGTTGGCCATTGCGAACCAAAGACTAATTGTTTCTTTGTACGAAGAAATGATGAAAAATGAAGTCTACAGAAGGGGTTGGCAACAATAGGTGGCAAGACAGGGCTTTTTGTAGGCTAACTTGCATGAAACCTTTACCAACTGTGGCAGAGAAGCTTTTGTGTCTTTTCCATATTCTTAACTTTTTCTTTGGATTTCTTGGCTTCTGGTGCAAAGCATAAATCCTCACCTTATTATAGTTTATAAAAATGAAGAGTGGAAATAACATAATGCTAACTCTCTCTTTTGAATCATTTTTATTACTTACTTTATCGAGGGTTTATGCTTTGCTTGATCTTAAACAAAGAATATTCATGTTTTTTTTCCTTGGGCAAAAACATTACCATCATGTATACATTAAGGGAGTTTGCATTCACATTACAGGAATTGTTTTTCCAAAGAACCATTGAATCCTAGTAATTTGTCTGAAGAAACGTATTTAAGCTTTGGGTTTATTTCAAAGTTCCTTCTGCCTCAAGTTATTCTTGAATTTTTAACCATTATGAAGAATCAGAATCAGAAAAAGAAACAATAATTTAAAAAAACCTTTAAAAAAATGAAGGAAAAAAAGAGAGAGATAGAGAATCTTTTGAGACAGAGACAGGTATGCACATCTTAAATCTGTTTAAAAACTCAAAAGTATTGCTTCTATGGAATTCCATTCCACATTTTTCATACATCTAAAACTTCTCACAAAATTCGAAGTTTCATTCAGATTGTTAACTCTATAATTTTCTGTATATGGTATATATATATATATATATAATCTTTACAGCTAAAAATTATATATTGCATGATATTAAAACAGGTCAGATTTGAGCTTCAGACCCATATTTTGAACAATTTTTTTCTTTTTTTTGTCTTTTTGGGTCTAAATTTTTTTTGTTTTAAATCTTTCAAAACATTGAACAGATGATTTTGTGATTGAACGAATAACCCGACTCTTCAATTCCGCCCTCCTCTGTATATCCATCAACAATGCATCATTTGATTTCCCTGAAGTATCAAAAAGAAGTAATGTGATGGATGGGTTTAGCTCAAAGTGTTACTGAGTTAAAATCATAAAAGAAGAAGAAGACTTGCCAATAATCATGAATGGAAAGGATATGTGATGAGCAAGAAAGCAATGGCAGAGAAGAAGAGGAGAGGCATGGATGAAAGAAGAATTGCAGCACTTGGTAAACTATCAGGCAAAGCACATTCTGCTCCATTGAAGAAGACTTTAGAAGGGAAGCCATCACCTTTTCTTATGTTAATTGCTTCAGGTTTCTTCTTGGTGAATGAAATAACGGATTGTTGTTTCCCAGGCACTTTAGGCTTACTATCACTGGACCCATTTTTTATTTCAATTAAATATTCCAACCCTTTCAAGCCTTGGAAGAAAATGGTGTTCTTAGGGGAAACCAGTTTGGTCCCATTGAATGAATACACATCGTCGTACCCAGAAGCTGCCTTTTTTAATTCAACAGCAGCGTACCAGTCTTTAAACTGTGTTTCTCCCCAGTTAAACAGTGTCATACGAGCAGTCCATCCAGCCTTATGATCGGAACTCACATGCCAGTTTATGCTAACCACACAATTATCAGGGCAAGGCATGGCTCTGGGCACCGGTTTTTTCTTCAGTTTTGCATACGCTTTGATCTTTGCCGTCCTGTTTTCAGCAGGGAGTAAAAGCGCATCTGGTGGAAGCAACATCGCCCGAGAACTCGGATTGCATTTATCGGTTTGGCTATCGTCACATCCGCAAGCGCACGTACTGCACGGAACCGCCCCGTTGCTGTAATAAGCCGTGAAGGAAACGCAGCACTTGGCTCTCTTCTTCTTCGGTTTGGTCATATTGCACACAACTTGCCAACTTGCTACCGCGTAGGTTTTGGCGCCGGTTCCGGTGGCTTCGGGGAATGCGGAGGGGTCGACTCGGACGGGCGCACTGCAATGGTAATGAGCACTGACTAAGCTAGTGATGTTCCATCTTTGGGGTGGATACAAGACGGTTTTGGGTGTATCAGGGGGTAGTTTGTACACCCTTAATTGAAATACAGCCCTTGCATTGTTTTCATCCATCACGGGTGACACTAGAGAGCCGTTTTTACAACAATTAGGAATATGCCCAATCTCGGTATCATTAGCTTTTTCAAGTGGCAAATCCGAAATCACAGGCCTTTTCTCACAGTTCATCACTTGGCTGAAATCGAAGCCCTTGAGGTATTGGCCGGGTAAGCCGAAAATACAATCGGAGTACTCGATTCTCCGAGTGTAAGCTCCTCTCATGGAATGAATGAACTCGCCTCTCATCCATTCCCAAGTCAAGTTCCAGTTATCAAGCCGACTTAAGGTACCATCATTATCTATGGTTACTTGAGCCTCATAGCTCCCTTCATAAGATTTAAGAACATCATACATCAAGTTCACGTCTCCATATTGCCTAGGCGTGTACTTTCCTTTCGCAGACTGGTTCAGACTCTTGTACTTTGGGTCCTTGTGGCAACATGTGGTCAAAAATGTACCTGTATAATCAAACAAAACAATTTAACAATCATGAAAATAACCAAAAATAATAAAAAGACTTACGATATGTAGTAAGCATAGGGCATTTCCAGCCGTCGTTAGCGAGCCTGATGGACTTGGGGAGGGGAATTGCTTTTTCGTTCAATCCAAACATGGTACCGGTGAATTCAATCTCAGTCGACATCTTTGTTAAATCCCCAGCAGTATCAACGGAGGTCTTGAGATCCGTGTTGGGGTACCCTGATAAGGTTGCACCCTTTTCGACCTTCGCTGGAAAATCACCAGCACCGTCGACGAGGATGGCGTTCGTCGCCGATACCAGTACCTCTCTGTGTTGAAACCTAATGAACATCTTCCATCCTTTTAACTCTTCTAACCCAGTATTCACTAGGGTAGCCTTGGATTTAAACGACCATGCTTGAGCTGTAACGTTTTTTACGTGGGGTAACTCTTTATTCCTTTCCGTGAATGTATACATCAAGAATATACCGTTACATTTGTCTTGTCCCGGTGGATTTTTTTCCTTTGGCTCCTCTTCTTCATCATAGTCGTCATAGTCGTCCGGAGCACCGTAACATATCTGATTTCTTAAAGACAGAAATAGAAACGCAAGACATATGAGTTTCATCCATGGCATTTTCATGCCTGCTTTTTCTTAACCTTATCTTATATTATTTTTTCCTGAGATGGAGGTGGAAACGGAGGGGGAGCGCCGCGCAGCGACGACGCGGCAAAGAGGAGGGGAATTTCTGAGTGAAACCCTATGAAAATTTGGGATGGAAGGGTTATATAGAAGAAATAAATGGGAGATTAAGTGGAGCAAAATTCTCTTCCTCTAGTTTCAGCGGCTGGTTCGGACAAGATAATTAAATATTATGGTGGTTTCAATTCTTGTAGTAAGAATGTTTTTTAGTTTTTTTGCTATTTTTAGTTGTGGTTGATCAACTATGTCGTTTCTTCGGATTGTCCAAATTCGTTTCTTTTTTTACCCCCCAAAAATTGGGTTTTGATCTTAAATCGGATTAATGTGGTTTTATATTCTTGTTTGTCGAATTCTAATGAACACTGCACCACTCTCTTGCTTGTTGTCTCAACATGTCCCATCTTCTTGTTAATCATCTTAGACCCTAAACGTTTTATTGTTTGAAGAACTTGTTATCATCTTTTCTTGTGCTCAGCCTATGAATTGCAATGTGTAATTAATTAAAATTTAATTGTTGATGTAAGAGCAAACAAACTCATGAAAACATTGCATGTATTATTGCTCAAAGAAGGTGGTCGAGAAAGTAGGTTATTTCAGGTTTTTTCTCATATGGAGAGATAGTTTGAAATTAATTAATAATAATATGAGAAAGAAAAAAAGGTAAATTAGATTGTGAGTAAAATGAAATTCAAATACATAAATGCATCATATTAAGAATACTAAATGCACTGCAATAATTTATCAAGGTGCTGTGATCAATTTTGAGTTAGTGTCGAGTTAACTTATGACTCCAACTCTATTAACAACATTATCAATATTAGAAATTCTTTTACAATTGCATGTGCGTGGTTTCCACATCTATAGAATACAAGGATGTGTTTAAAATAAAATATAATAAATAATAAAATATATGGTTTGAAACTAATAATAACACATATGCAATATGATAAGTAAAAATTGTAAATTAATATGAGCACTATTCAAATTAAAAGTGATGATTTATCATCTTACAAATTTAATTATTCATAAGCACTATTCAAATTAAAAGTGATGATTTATCATCCAATGAATACATTTTCATAGGGCATGTTTCTTCCAAGGAGTATGTCCAATATGAAGCGTTGTGGCTTTTCAAATTGTATTCATTGAGTGCATATAAATAGAAGTATTATGATGCTCACAAAATATACAATTACTATCAATCTTATTTTCAGAAGATAGAGTAAGAATTAGGAAATTCCTTGATTTTGCTAATCAAAGGAAATTCAAAATATCATTGTATTCCGAGAGAACCTTGGTCTTAACCCTCTAGTAACTTTGTGTGGGGGCAAATAGTTCTCTTTGGAAAGTGTCATTCATGCTTTGAAGTTTACTATTTATTTCCACACAAGTCTCAGGTTCTATCGTCGCTACTCAAATATCCAACACAATATGTATGAAATTAAAATAAAAAGATTAGTTTAAATTGTGAGTAAAAAACTCAAATATATAAATACATTAGATTAATAATAATAAATGCACTCCAATTATATAGTACTTTTAGAGTACGTAAAAAGTTAATCGAAGAAAAATCAACATTAGAATTTAAATTATGGCACATTCACTATGTTTGTGAAAAACAAAATTATATCACAAATATATTTGTAAAAGTTGATAAGAAATAATATTGTTGGATGGTAAGATATAAATGTGAGTGAAATGCTAAGGAGACATGAGTTTAAATTTTGCTATATATGTGAATTTTCTATTTTTCATATAAAATAAATGTAATAAAAAATACCCTCAAAGTAATACAAATTATTTTGTAATGTGATGATGATATTTTCATCTTTTCCCAATTGAGATAAAATTAATATTTTATTAAAGAAAATAATATCAGTTCAAATTCAACCTCATGCAATTTTTAAAAATAAAAAATTAAAATACCCTTAAATAATATAACTTATTTAATTATAAGACGTTTTGGTAATTTTCCTAATTAAGTCGGTGTCCAATTGACTTGAGACACCAACTTAGTAAAAGAATTAAATAATAAGTACGGATATACAATTGATGGATGTGATAAAATATAAATAATACAATTAAAATGCACATACTACATTAAAATTTAGGATTTATTAATATAAATAGCATCAGCATATAAATTCTTATTGATTTTTAAATAAAAATTAAAATACCTTCTAATAATATATATATATATATATATATATAAGTTATTTGAGTGAGGCACTCATATTTAGATCTAGTGTTTATGCATTTTATTTTTACATAATATTCTATATTTATATAAGTATTGATTTTTTAAGAGAAAATATTAATTGATATTATATTCCTATAAATTTGACACTTAACCCAAATGTAAGCTGGAAACAGCTATATAGCTCCTAAGAGACTGAAATCTTACCACTGTTACCATACATTTATATGTGGCTTTACTGAGTCAGATCCAAATATAGTTATGGACTGATTATATTTTAAAAATTGTACTTTAATTCTAATCTTATATTGCATTGGAAAACAGACCCTGTCCTTTAATTTTAATCTCAGGATTTAAGGATCCGAATCCAAGTAGGCCTCGAAATTCTAGAATTTGAAGTTCCGAGTTTTGGGTGTGATATAATTATAAAGAAATTAAAAATTAATTATTATAAATATAATATAATATTAAATTTGATAAAAATAGAATAAAGTTGGGGATGTTAAGAAACTGGATTTTGCGTGGTTCACCATTTTCTATTGCATAAATCCGCCAGACAACATTTTAATGAAAAAACAAATGATACTAATTTAATTATAGCATCATTCTTGGGATTAATACGAAACATCATGATGTCCAATTGAAAAACCCAATCTTTTATCATTTTTTACTAGTCACATAAAAAGCTAAAAAAAAATTATACTAAATCCCAGTATCAAGCTTGTGACTGTAGACATCCAGCTCGGCAAATTACTTCTCTGATTACTATATGTCATTTTTCTTCACCCATACTAATTGCCAAAATAAGCACCAAACCACAGAATATTTCAACACATATAAAGGTCTAATATAATCAACATAGCCAAACAAACTTCCAAACATATCATAATCATCCACTGAACTGGAAAGCACATGTAACACAACATGCATACTTTGTCATCCAACCAACTTAGATATGTCCTAATCAGATAGATAGTATTTCCTGCTTCCACAGCACAGGCTTAGAAACCGTGGATTTTGATGTTTTCCTTCTTCACTATGCCAGCCTGATCAATAACCAAAGACAAAATGCAAATTTCCAACTTTACCACCACACGTTTTGCATAAACACGAGAAGCTTTCAAAAACACACTTATGAATTACCTGAACAAGGAAGGTTGATACATTCTTACGCTGGTCACCTTGAAGTTGAATCACCTAAATACATACCGCAAAATAACAGACTAAACAATTGGGTTCCAATAACAGATACAGATATAAGGTAAGGGGTTACGGGACACACCTGTCCTAATTCAGGGTCCTGGACCACGGTCCCATTGCAGCAAAACTCCTTCTTCAGGTCTTTAAGTATCTTGTTATAGCTGAATTCTTTCTTCAACCCCTGGACAGTTGTCAGGCTTTTGCGACCATTCCTCTGCTGAATACGAATATGCACATACTCCTTTGCACCCGCACCTGAGTCCTCAGCATTTGCATCAGCAAAGGGATCTAACACAACAAATACACACGTTATTAACAAGGACAGGCGGCAGATCAAGGACAAAGGTAAATATTTGGAAGTTAAGATGAAATCATACCGAAGGCAGTAGGAATTTGAACGTCAAGATCAGACATGAAACTTAGTTTGATCAAAGAGGCCTAACAAACCACAAGCTCAGACCTGAAAAATGCAGATCAATAGATCATCAGATTCAACATAAACCCCTATCAAGAATAATAACAGTTTTCACGCCAAACAAAAAGAAAAAGTAAGATTCAATTGGGCAACCAAAAAATAGTGGAGAATCTCAGTGCTTCTCATCAACTAATTAATCAATAAACAACAACCTCACAAATCTCGCATAAACAAGAATAGGCTGTACAATAATTGTAAATTCAAAACCATAGGCTGTACAAAACACAAGAACCATATAAACCTAACAAGACGGAAACTTGGTCGCGATAACCAAGATTCGGCCTAGAAGATTAAAGTCTTTAAGTTTCGAATTAACAATTTGATCTTCTGACTTCCTCCAAGAAGTAGAATACGAAATAGAATTAAAATAAAAGACAAATTGTTGAATCCATGCAAAATACTGCAACTTGATTACAGATATCATCAAAGAATCAACTAACAAGTTTATTAAAAACAAGCCCAAACATGAAAAAACTAAAGATTCACTATTTAAACAACGTATCTCAAAAATAAACAAAGAAAAAGTCACCATGAATCATTAAATTTTGTACCCTTCACTTCAGACATAAATTTTCTCAATCCAAATTAATTATATACAAGTAGCATGCCATTTAAAGAAATAAATATAAATTTTGATCATATAATCAAAACCCAAGATCAGAAAAACCTAAGTTCAATCAACGACCTATAAAGAAACGATGTTTAACCCACAAAAGAAAGGGGGAAATCAATTGAAGAAAATAGAGCTGCAAACTTACCTGATTCAAAGATTTTAGGGCTTCTTTTAGATGATTGAACTCTGGATTATCAAAAAATAATCAGAAAAGTTAGAAAAGCCCTAAAAACCGGATAGAGTCTGAGGGGGTGGTGGAGTTTAATTATTTCGTTGAGAAAGGCGAGGAAATTATAAGGAAAGGGCTACACAATTATTTTATTAATTTTTAAGATTTGTTTTTTTTTTATTTTCGGAAGTTGCACGCAACTTAATGTGATGGGAATCTGTAATCGTGAGATTATGATGAGGGAACTGTACTCGCTTGGGAAAACCTTTTTATGATAAACATGTAAACGTGGCGTTTGATGAAATCGAGCGTGAGTTTCACGGTCAAGGGAAAAGTTGAAAACGGCGTGGTTTTATTAATCATAAAATCAGCACGTGTAGGTGGTGGTGGTCGTTGTTTGGACATGGTTTAGGAGGGAACTAGATTCAATTTGGATAAGGTTGGAACATGATTCCAAATGTCAGCCCACCAAAGACACTGACAATGCAGACTGCAGAGTTTTAACATCCGTAGGCCCAACTTTAAATTTGTTAAGATTCTTCTTTCTTTTTTCTCCTTTTTCCACTTTCTTTTAATTTGAAAATTTTTACTTTATAAGAAAGGGTAAACTATTCAATTTGTCACTTAATTTTTAGAAACTTTCATTTTAGTCATTTCAGAAAAAAAATTTTCAATTTTGCCACCTAATTTTTAGTATGCTTTCATTTTAGTCATCTAAGTGTTCAATTCTTAATGAAGGTTAACTGTACATGTCAAATCATGTTTGCATTTTCATTTTAGTTACTCAACTTCTAAGTCGCTTTCATTTTAGTTATGGAAAAAAAATTCTAAGTTTTGATTTAGGTAAAAAAAATTAAGGATTAAAGTGAAAAGTAATAGAAACTAAAATAATGCATTAAAATTTAATCTCTTTCTAAATTTTAAATTTTTATTTTATATTTCTAAATTATCATTAAGGAATTAACTCAAATAACTTATATTTAATAATTGTCTATGAAACATAATTTTTTAATTATGTAATCTTGAATATTCCATACTAAACTAAACGAAAAATAAATAAATTCCTTAATTAAGTAATCAATTAATTCGGGTAAATAAGTGATGAAAATAATTATGGGTTTTGTTTAATATGGAAGATAAAATCAATTAATTAATTAAAATGAATTTTCTTTTCTTTTAGCTTAGTACAAAAGATTTAAGAACATATAATAAAAAAATTAGGTTTCATAGACAATTATTAAAGATGAGTTGTTTGATTTGATTTTAATTTTTAAAATGGGCAATTTACTAAAAAAACCCTTTTTTTCGTTAATTACTGAAATTGTCGACTTTTTTATTATTTACAAAAAATGACCGTTTTCCCCAAAAGCGCGTCCACGTCAGTGCAGAGTCAAGGGGCATGTCAGCAAAACGCGTCCTTGGGGGAGCGTTTTGTCCACGTCAACACAAATCACTTCCTCGTGGACACACTTTGCTGATGTGGCAAAAATGCTCCCCCAAGGAAGCGTTTTACCCTGTGTTTAAATTTTTAAAAAAAGTTATTTTTTAAAATATTATAAAAATAGACTACTTTTTTTAAAATTTTACAAGAATAAATCTTAAAAAAGATTTAAAGTGATAACACCACGTTTTTTAAGGTGTCACCAATTAATATGGAAACAAAATTTACAAAGCAAATCTTTATATAGACTCAAAGTTTTATTTCCCTTGTTTTCTTAAGCAATGTGGGATATAAGATATGTGTATATATAGACTCATGAATAGGTTTGCAGCTTGTTTCTAAATAATGTGGGATTCCTTCATCTTTCAACTAACAATATGAGACTAAATGTTACACTATATTTACAATTTTTTACAAAGCAATTTCTATTTTATTTATATTTTGTTAATATTTTCTCATAATATAAAATTATCTTTTGAAATATTTATTCTTGTTGCATTTTAGAATTGTTAACATATACAAAAGAACTATTAAAAAGAGAACAAATTGCACATATGAAACTTGTACATGCAATAATTTTCTATTCAACTTTAAATGTTCAAGTTGTACTTTTAATTTTTAGAATAATTTTCCATTATTTAAATTTAGAAGTTGTATTTTAATTTTTAATTTTATTTTTATTTTATATTATGAATGTTTGATTAATAAATAAATGGTGAATATTTGGCACTCAAATAGCATTTTTGTAATTTTAAAAATTGATATATCTGTTTAAAATATTTACTTATTTTATTATTTTACTATACTAATTAATTTTTTAATTCTAATTTTAATTTAATTTTCATCACCTAATAAATGCTGATAAATTTATTTCAGATGTATTTTGATAATCTATTTAAACATAGTATATAATTATGTTAAATAAGTTTTTTATAGAAATATATAATATACATAAAATATAATAATTATTTTTCATATTTTTATATCTAGATTAAATTACATTAGTAGTTACTTAACTATAATTTTTAGCTATCGAATTATAAAACCTTACAAAATGATCACTCAACTATTAGTAATTTTTAAATATTTATTTTTAATATTTTACCATACTTATTTTATATTTTATAATTTTTTACTTATAGAGTTTAAAATTTTATTTATAATATAACAAATGTTAACTTTTGTAAAAAATTTAAACTCAAAGTAAAAAAATATAAAATATAGTGTAGCTTTTAATCTCATGTTGTTAGTTAAAAGAGGAAGGAATTCCACATTGTTTAGGAACAAGCTGCAAACCTATTCATGAGTCTATATATACACATATCTCATTTCTCACATCTCTTAAGAAAACAAGAGAAATAAGACTTTGAATCTATATAAAGATTTGCTTTGTAAGTTTTGTTTCCATATTAATTGGTGACACCTTAAAAAAAGTGGTGTTATCACTTTGAACCTTTTTTAAGGTTTATTCTTGTAGAATTTCAAAAAATTTGGTCTATTTTTATAATATTTAAAAAAATGACTTTTTTTGAAAATTTAAACAAGGGCTAAAACACGTCCTTGGGGGAGCGTTTTTACCACATCAGTAAAGTGCGTCCACGAGGGTGCGATTTGTGCTGACGTGGACAAAATGCTCCTCTAGGGACGCGTTTTGTTGACACGTCTCTTGACAACGCGCTGACGTGGATGCGCTTTTCGGGAAAATGGTTCTTTTCCGTAAATAATAAAAAAGTTGGACCATTTCGGTAATTAACAAAAAAAGGGGCATTTTTTAGTAAATTGGCCATATAAAATATCTTTTTAAACTTTAGAATGAGATTAAATTAATTAATTTTTCAATATTATAGTAACAAATCAATTAACACTATAAAGTAAAAAAAAATTCAACAATTTATTTAATTGATTTTAATGTTTTGAAATTTAAAATTTCAATATTAAAAAATTTAACTTATTGCAATAGAGTAAATGAGTACAATGTAACAAATCTTTTAATACATTATTTTATTTTCTACCACTTTTTTATTTTAATACTTAATTTTTTAGTGATCAAAATAAAATTAAAATATGATGTAACATGTACAAACAATCATTATTAAATATTTGATGCTTGATTAACTGAGATGAAATCCTTAAATAAATTGAGATAGACATCAATCCCTTTTATATTTTAAATTCTCTTTTACTAAATACTCTCCTCACCCTCTTGATTTCCTTATGATTTCATAGTCGATGCTAAAAAATTATTAAAATTATTGTATTTTAAATACAATTAATTTGTGCGTCCTATGCGACAAAAAATTAATAATACTTTTATATTAAAATTAAAAATTTGTTAATTTATACTTATTACAAATTCATTTGGTATCGAGTTTAACATTCTTTTTAATGTAGTATTTGTATTTTTTGTTCAATATGATATTTGTATGTAACAATATCTATATATTTTGGTAAATGAGGGTGACAATATTAACTTTTAGTGTTTAATTTGAGTTTTAGAATTGATTTGATGAAAGCTTGTTGCTAATATTATTTTGGGTTTTAAGGTCAATTTGATGAAGTTAATTGCTAATATTATTAGTTAATTATGAATTTTCATTAAATTAACTCTAAAACTTAAATTAACCACTAAAATGTTAACAATGTTAGTTTCGGTACCAAAATGTATAAATTTTGTTTAATACAAGTACTATATTAGAAAAAGTGTTCAACTTAAGTACAAAATTATGTATTAGGCCTTATAAATCCCTAACTAAGTTATGTCACGGATTAACCAGTTACTAATCTGGGAAAGACAAAATAATCTCATTTTTCAAAGTAAATTATATTATTTTGATGATGTTTTTGTCATTTTGTATATTCTATATAGGAAAATAATATATATATACATAATACAATTTAAACCATGCTCTTTAGTTTTTTTTTTTAACAAATAGAGTTATATAAACTTTTTACAAATAGAGTTATTTCAAAAAAATTCACTGATATTGTAGATGTGCCATAATTTAGCATACCCTAAAATGCTTAATGTTTTATATTTTAAATAAAGTATAAAATAAATTTATAAGATAAATATGTGATTATTTAGTGGGTAACAAGAGGAGTCCAGAAGAGAGGGTAGTGATTGTGGAGGTCGGTTCATCCAATTAGGACAGAGAGTTGGAAGTTATGAAGAGTGATGGTGAAGATAATGTTAAGGTTAAAGGCTAAAAATGTTGATGAAGTGTAGGCTTATTAAATTATTATAAAAATTATATAAAAAGTTATAATAATTATTCAAATTTTGTTTAAAATTAGAAAAGAAATTAAAATAAATATTATAAAATATTAACTTATTATAAAAATTATAGAAAAATATTAAAAGTTATTATAAAATCATATAAAATTTATTAAAATGATAAAAAGACTATTAAAATTTCATTTTCAAAAGTGATATAAAATATAAAAATGATTATAATTTTTTTTGTTTTTGGTTATTTCATAGGTTTGGTATTTTCTGTTTCAGAAGTAAGGAAATGTGAAACTTAAAGTGATAATAGTGATTAGTGCGAATTAAGAGGTTTGGGTTGGGTGAGGATGAGTTTAATAATTGGATTGAGTGATGGATAATTATTTTAGTTGAGGAGAGAGACATGGAGAGAAAGGTTGATATGGACACATTTTGGTACGTGGAGGATAACGTGGAAAAGCAAAAAAGTGACAGTGCTTTTATAATTTTATAACATTTTAATAATTTTTACACGTAAATGCTAAAGAATTTATAAAATTATTAGAAAATAAATTAACTTTACCACATTTCAGTAATCATATCATGTTTAATTAAATGTCAATGATAATGATTAAACTGAGTCTTTACTTTGGTTTAGAAACTTAACCAATTATATTAAGAAGGAACGAATCTTACTTTATCTAACAATTATCAAACACTATGAGATAATTTTAAATTATAAGATCACTCTTAATCTGGTAAAATTTAATTAAGTTCTAATAAATAATTTAATAACTTAATAATAGATTATTAGCACCTTCATGTAAATTCGAACAAGAGAGAAACTTGACTGCAAAATGCAAAAACATATTTATTCAATGCCATAGAACCTTGAAACCTAAAGAACAACTAAAAACGTTGATAAAAGCAATTATTTTTACTCGTAAGCTTCCCCAGCCTAGTGGCCAGCTCACATTAGCATACGACCCACACACATACAAACTTAACGCATCAACAATAACTGGACAGGTGTTCGGCACCACACTTAAAAGCCACCGCGGAGGCGAAGGACCAGGTGCAAAGTGGATTCCTTCTGGATGTTGTAATCTGCAAGGGTCCTCCCATCTTCAAGTTGCTTCCCAGCAAAAATCAGCCTCTGCTGGTCTGGTGGGATTCCTTCCTTATCCTGGATCTTGGCCTTAACATTATCAATCGTGTCTGAGCTCTCAACTTCCAGGGTGATGGTCTTTCCAGTCAGGGTCTTCACGAAAATTTGCATCCCGCCACGGAGACGAAGAACCAAGTGGAGGGTGGACTCCTTCTGGATGTTGTAATCTGCAAGGGTCCTCCCATCTTCAAGTTGCTTCCCAGCAAAAATCAGCCTCTGCTGGTCTGGAGGAATTCCTTCCTTATCCTGGATCTTGGCCTTAACATTATCAATCGTGTCTGAGCTCTCAACTTCCAGGGTGATGGTCTTTCCAGTCAGGGTCTTCACGAAAATTTGCATCCCGCCACGGAGACGGAGAACCAAGTGGAGGGTGGACTCCTTCTGGATGTTGTAATCTGCAAGGGTCCTCCCATCCTCTAGCTGCTTTCCAGCAAATATCAGCCTCTGCTGGTCTGGAGGGATACCTTCCTTATCTTGAACTTTGGCCTTAACATTATCGATTGTGTCAGAGCTCTCAACTTCCAGGGTGATGGTCTTCCCAGTAAGTGTCTTCACAAAAATCTGCATACCACCACGAAGACGGAGCACCAAGTGGAGGGTGGACTCCTTCTGGATGTTATAGTCAGCCAGGGTACGGCCATCCTCCAGTTGCTTACCAGCAAAAATCAGCCTCTGTTGGTCTGGGGGAATTCCCTCCTTGTCCTGAATTTTTGCCTTAACATTATCAATGGTATCTGAACTCTCTACCTCCAATGTAATGGTCTTCCCAGTCAAAGTCTTAACAAAAATTTGCATTCCTCCACGGAGGCGAAGCACTAAGTGGAGTGTGGACTCCTTCTGGATGTTGTAATCAGCCAACGTGCGGCCATCCTCAAGTTGCTTACCAGCGAAGATCAACCTTTGCTGGTCTGGGGGGATGCCTTCCTTGTCCTGAATCTTGGCCTTTACATTGTCAATAGTATCAGAACTCTCCACCTCCAATGTGATGGTCTTTCCGGTGAGGGTCTTGACGAAAATTTGCATCTATTTTGAATAAAAATAGAACACAAATAAGACTAAATAGATTGAAACAAGAATAAATATACTTCCAACAACCAGGTCCACGAAAATAAAGCAATTCTGATACAAATTTTCAAGAAAATATACTAAATCTTATAAAGGGGGCCTTAATAGATCAGCGATTCCTGCACGATCTAAAAATATTCAGCTTGTTCTAAATTATTAAAACCCAACTTAACAGTAGCATCAAATTCGTAAGTTTCATTTAATAAATTCGAATATAAATTCAAAAGAAGAAAAAGGAAATCTACATGTCAAATTAAAGAATTAAGATGTAGATTCATGTTTCGCGATTGCATGTAAAGAAAATCTAGCACTGAAGGAGAAATCCCTAGCTTTAATTCAAAACTTGCGATTGAATTTAAAGAAAACCCTAAAATCGAAAAGGAAATATAATCCCTAAACTAAATTTCATAAAATTCATTGGAAATTTCCAGAAATAAATTAATTAATTAAAAATTAAATCTACCGGAATCTTCTGAAAATAAAACACTGAAAATAATGAAAGAAAATAAAGAAAATAATTACCTTGAATGAGGAAATTCGAAGAAGGCTTCAAAGTGATAATCTCAAGGTTATATGAATTTGGTATGAGAACAGCGAGGCTCAGATCTTAATTTATAGGCCGAATTAGCATGTGAAATGACGAAAAAGGGCTTGATCATCAACCAATGGCATGAGACCACGTGTCTTAAGTCATTTACTCTAGTTTGGCCTGCACGCTAGGATTACGATTGGATTCTTGTCGTGGAGTGTCCTAGTTTTAGATAATATGGAGAGATGGGTGTTCCAACCGAACACGCTACTTTCAAAGCGAGTCTAAAACACGCTCTTTTATATTTTTTTAATATTATGTATATTTATTTTATTTTGTAATTATTTTTAATAATATTGTCTCTAAAATATAAATTTTATATTCTTTATTTTAGAATATAATATATTTTATTATTATATTTAACCACTTATTGATTAAATAAATTTTAGTTGAATTCATTTTGATATTTCTTTGCTATTTTATATTTGTGTATATATATAATTTAGATATTTGTTATTGAGACATTGAATGAATGGATAAATATCTTACATAAAATAACTTGATATTAGTTGTGAATAGAGCCAAAATAAGAAATTAGGTAAAGCTAAAACGAGAAAAATAATAATTGTAAACTTTATTTAAAAGAAGATTTATAATCCTATTTTTTTCTAGACAATAAAAGGTTTTTTTATAAAAATATCTTAAAATTTTGAATAATTATAAAAATAATTTAATTTTTTATTATGTACGTAAATGATTTGAAATGAATAGTAAAAATTGGTGGAGCCAAAAAGACTAACACTACCTGTATAAATACGAGAGAAATATTAATATTTTTTAATAATTGAGGGGCTAAAAAATAAATAATGGTGGTAGAGCCATAGAAAATGATGCCACCACTTTAATGTGTCAATGTTTATTTTTTAGTTTATTTTTAAATTTAAAAATAAAAATAATATTTTATTTGGTGAAGCCATAAAGAATGGTGTCACCAATGTTATGTGTCAGTTTTTTTTTAAATGTGTTTTTTTTAAATTTAAAATTTAAATTGGTATTTTATTTGGTAGAACTATATAAACTTGTGTCACTAGTATCAGATTTATTTTTTTCTAGTCTTTTTAGTTTAAAAGTGAAATTATTATTTATTATGTGGTGCTTTAGAGAATGGCGCCACCACTATCCACAAATTTTTTTGCACTATTTTTTAAAAAAAATTGTTTTTAAATAAAAAAGAAAAAAATAGTGGTGTCATTGAGAATGACGTGTCCACCATAAAAATGATTTTTTTTTATTTTTTATTGGTGGAGTCATTCTGTTTGGCATGACTACTTTGGTGGTGCTGCATATATAGATCTTGTTGACATTCTTGTAACAGTTGAACTCAAATAGAAGAAAAGAGAGAAATTGTTGTGTTTAGTAGGAGAGCTCAAAAATTGTAGTGAAGATGAATAACTAGGTGTTTTTAGTGTACGTTCTTTTTTATGGTGAAATTGTAGAATGTAATGTTGATTGTGTATTTCAAGGTCGGTAGAGTGTAGGGTTGCAATTCAATAAAATTGTGAAGCTGGAAGAAACAAAAAGAAAGATCAATGCGAAAATAGCTATCCGTTTTGGAATGGCGATGTCCAAATTATTTTACAAGTTGCCAATCTCTGTAGATTCGTTGAAATTTTGTAAGATGCAATTATTAGATGATGATGACTTGGGCACTATGATGGAAATATGGTGGTCAACTAGGAATGAGAACCCGAACCAGTTGAGTTATTTGTTGAGTTAGCCGACTTAGAGCTCATTGAGAATGTTAGTCTAATAAGTCAACATCGCAAGTTTGATTTGCAGAGGGACATCGAAGATGCCCGAAAATCCAAATTATGGTGAGAGTTTGTATAACAACCCTATCCCAGTCTACATCTACAAATACATTCGAAAGTGATAGGCACTGATACAAATGTCGAAGAAAGGTCCAATAATGATGAAGATTCTAATTACGACGTTAAAGATTTTAGAGACTCCGATCTTGATGAGATTCTAGACGATATCAACGCTTAAGGCCCAGAGAGGTTGAAGATGTTCACACCTCTTTTTTCAGTAACTCGAGTCGTGACATTATTTTATGGAATGACCTTGAGGGCGACATATTGAGCCCTTACTCATATATTGACGTCAAATTCACAATTGGAAGAGTTGTTCGTTGGGCAATGGTTCGAGAACAAAGTGGATTGTGTGTTTGCCATCAAACGTACAACATGAAACTAGCCTAAGGTTGAGGATGACGACAACCTTAACTTTATAAATAGGATCTTAAACATTTGTTTAGGGACAGCTTGGATATTCTCAGTTGTTCCTTATAATTTAGTTTCAAGTTTTTTTTCTTTCTTCTAAGGTTTAGATTTCTTTTCAATTCTTTTTTGTTTGTGCTATTCAAAGAACTTGCTTTGTAATGCAATCAAATGTTTGAGGATTATTGCACTTCATTAATCGAATACAAGCAGGATTCTCTAAACTGTATTCTTGATTTATTCTTTATTCCTATCGTTATTGTCAAGTTTAATATGTTTATAAATTCCATAAGAAACTAATCATCTTATTGAGGATTAGTCTTGAAAAGAGTTATATTTCATGCCTTTAGTTCTAGGTAATTACCTGTATTTAGGTACATTTAGTTGCATTTTAGTACATCTCATTAGTTTTTTTTTTGTTTGTTTTAACATTACATTAGGAGATAGAACTATAACGCCCTAAAATTTTTATTTTTGATTTTGTTAAAATATGATACAAATATATGTCTGCTTTAGTGGTTAAATGTTCTAGGTGTGTGAGAGGTCCCAACTTCAAGCCTTGTCTTGAGAAAATTTTTGTATTTTTATGAAAAAAGCCTTAACCTGGTCTATAGGGATTAAGTTTAAGTATGTGTAGAATCATATCAGAATGGACCTGCTGGTCTTGTGGTTAAGTAGAGTGTTGGAATGTTAGAAGTCCTGTGTTCAATTCTTTGTGGTGGCGTGGAGACAGTATTTTTGTTCCACTTTCGGCTAAGAGTTGTGCAAAACTGGGTTTCTGAGTAGTTATGATGTAGTGGGGTAAGTAGAGTGATTTGGGGAAATTGGTAGTTGTCAAAAATATTTCGATTTCCCTCTCATTCCCAAAATCTTTCTCTACCGTTTTTTTCCCTCTCACTTTCTCTCCTTGCTGCCGTTTTCTTCATACTCTCATTTTGCTATTTTTTTCTCTTTCTTCAATTTTTGCCTGTTACCTATTATCGTTATTCTACAGCTCTTTACTTCTATGTTCTGCGTGCGTGATCGGTAAGTTTAGAGGTGCGTTTTCGTTTTAGTTTATTGAATGGATTGATAAGAGTTCGTTATGTGATTAGGGATCAATCAAAGATCAGTAGGCTATTAATCTGCACATTGGTAGTGAGAAATTGCCGTTGCTTCGCTGAAGGTAAGGTTTAGTCGCTTTTAGGTTAAAACCTCGATACGAGTTCGATTAGGGATCGTGTTTTAATCGATTAAATTAGTGTTATTTGTTCAATTATAGGTCTGGAGTGCTTGGGGATTATTTTAGCATCAAACGGAACTAGGTGTGTACTCGAACCGTAGAAATGAAATTCGACGTAAAGTAGAAAAAGGCACTCTGTCGATGCTATACGGGCGTGTGGTCGCCTGTGTGGTAGGCCATGTAACGGTACATTGGTGTGTGATCGATGAGCTAGGCCATGCGCGCATGACACGGCCATGCGATGGCTGGGCGAAGCCGTGTGTGACACACGGGCTCGACCAATTGGGCCGTGTAGGATTCTGGGCTAGGCCGTGTGGGCTACACGGGCAGACAACATGGGCGTGTGAGCCTATTTTCACTGATTTGTTACTAAGGTTGCACGAGTCACCCGAAACGATTGTGAACCTACTGTAGGGTCGGTAAGTTACCTAGACCCTTAATTGTATGAAACAACTGAACAACTGTTACACGTATAAAAGTGTTTGTGCATGATAATATTTCACTGAACTGATATTGTGTGAACTGTTACTATGAGATAGCATGACATAATTGTATGTTACATTGCATCGGGTTGGGGTTTGATATTGATCGGAGGAAGTGTACTGAAAGACTTCGAGCCTAACTTACTGGCAGCTCAGCTACAAATCACTGTCTAGTGCCGCATTCGGTACTATTTAGAGTGTAGGGATGGGTGGGTTGATTATATTTCCACATGAAGTGTAGGGTTGAATGGAGATGGAGTGTAGAGGCTAGTTGGATAGGATTTTGTAATGCTTACTGTTATTGAGATGGGCTAAGGCCAAACTGATACTGATACTGATATTGAAAAAGGCTTAGGCCCAAACTGTGATTATCTATTTACTGTTTGTTATTTGCTTAGGAATTACACACTGAGTTTACGTAAACTCATCCCTTTCTGCTTAATCTATACAAGTAATCCCCAGACTTGACGGATTGGTGCAACGGAGGACTTGACGGTGGTCACACGTATTTACATTATTTTGATTTCAACTTTAGGTATTTAAAAATCTTAATTATTTTCTAGGTTAATTTTTTATGTAAATTTGTAGACTTTCTGAGAATTTTCCTGAATTTGAGTCATTACTTAATTTTTATGGATTTATAACTGCTAAAGTGTTTAACAATTCAATTTTCAAAAAGGTAAAGTTTTCTCTAAACACGCGATTTACTCAAAACGACTTTCAAAAGCTTCTGCAACAAAATGTGTAAAAATGATTGACTAGATAAGTAACGATTTTAGGGTCAACAAGAGTTAACCAATGGAAATTATTTTATCGTAGCAACTTAGTTTCAAACACTATCATGTGACATCGCTAGATTCGGCCATAACATCTAGGCCGGGTTTGGGGGTGTTACAGTGAACTATAATTAAATGTTAGTAATTTTTAATTACTTGTGGAAGGGTTGTGTGTAATGGTGGATTAGCAGCTACAGGATGAGGAATAAGAAGTAAATGAGTGAAGGTTTATCGGGGTAAATGGTTGGATAGTATGCCAACATGAATGCCATGGCAATGCCAGGAAGATGTCCATTCATCATTCAAAGCGAACTAGTCTTACGCCCAGTTGAACTTGTACAAGATATAACTACCTGAAAAATAGGGAAGAAAATTATGGACTATTGGATTTACCCTAGGGAAAACGACTATAAAAGCCAAAAGAGGAAAACCTAAAGGGGACAGACAACCAAAAGGAAAATCCTTAGGCAGAAAAATAAATGGTAGTGGCAGAGTAGAGACGACTAGAGGAAGACGAAGGCAGTCCCTCTCAGCCACTACAAGACACTACATCGCTGGAGTATGGATTGGATAAGCGAAAGCTATCTCCCGATGTTCTTCCATTATTTCTTGACTACTTATCGTAAATTGATTTGATAAAAACGATATTAAATGATACTTTGGATCTGAATGGTTTTGCCAAAGCATTACTTTCAATAAGGGCAGATTCTTAGTAATCTCGACCTTTTAAATTAGCATAGTAGACCCTCTATCCTTTGCCATATTATCTTCACCATAACATTTTTAGTTATTTACTTGTTCATTTTCATATTACTCACATAATTATTATCGAGTTTGCCATTGCATTCTTACTATTGTGTTGCCATAGCATTTTCCATTATTTATCAATTATTCATATTACACATATCATTATTCCTTCAAATACTGCTACATTCTTGTCATTATTTTCGTCAAAACATTAATCATACTTCATTATAATAACTCAACCATTTTATACCTAACCAATCCCTATAGAAACAATCTCGCTTATCACTTTATTACTTGAATTTACGTGTATACTTGCACAATTTGCATATCATTTCACACGCGACAATTAGCGAGTGAATGTGTGATTAACTAATTATTATGTAGGGTTTTCTTAGCGAATCAGTTGTTTGGGAGAGAAAAAACTTAAACTTCAGGATTAACGACCCTAGGAAGTCATTTAAGTGGGAATTAACCTAAAATTGGTATGGCATATCCGTGAAGACCTTAGCCCTGAACCAATCTAGACATTGAGGTCAAGAGATAAGTAGTTCTTTCTGACTCGTTAGTTTAGTGGAAGGTTGAGAGATCCTGCTAGGGTAACAACTAGTTGATTGAATAGAAATCTGAAATAGGAATTAGTTATGATCTCCAAAGCGAGCTAATCACCCATGTCTAGATTTGATTAAGTTTATAAATTAAGTTTTCTGAAGTCTACTTTATTTAAGCATATTTTATTTCTTCATTTATAAAAATCCAAAAATTCTTCTTTATGTTTCATCGTACTATAATTTATTTAAGCTAATAATTAATTCTATTTATATTTAGGTTAACATTAATTTAGTACCCGCCTCCTTTGGGTACGATCCTCAGAGTACTTACCTACTTCGTTGTAAAAACTATATTACAACTTGACCCGTATACTTGCAAACACTGCCTCAATTCTTTATCTTTTGTTGCAGTATTCCTACTCTAAACGTTAGTACGTTCGAAGGTAGTCAATGACCATTGGCAAAGAATACTTTGAGAAAATATGAGTCAATGTAGAGATTTCTAGAGTGTGCCTCACATTTTTAAACCCTTTCAGGCACTTACCGCTACCCATATCGTAACATGAGGATGTTAAAAATGCAACACCTCTAATAGGCGACGATGTCGCGATAAGGAGGTTTTTGACATCATAACAATGTGACATCACGATGAGGAGTTTCTACATAAATCAAGCTTCTTTTCCCAGTTAAACTCTGCTATTTTTTCCCAATTAAACTCTAATTATTCAAGGATAGTTTAGCCATATATTCACACAAATTTCAACCTATAGCTTTCTAACCCTAGAATCGATATCTTTATCACATTAAGATTAAGAGAATATTAAGAGAGCTTAAAAAAAAAATTTCATATTGTAGTCAGAGAACTTTGTTTATGAGGTTTAGGTTTGTTTTTTTTTGGGTTATCTCCATCTTGTACTCGTTTAGATTATTTTTCGTTTTAGTAAAGTTTCCTTTGCCCAAGGTTTTTTTCCTCTTTGGAGGAGTTTTCCATGTAAAATATTTGTGTTCGATCTTTTCTACCTTTTTCTATTTCGTTATTTATACGGGTCGATCCCCAACATATCATATCCTATGATATAATACCAGTTGAGAGTTTGTCCATGGTTTTTATCCTCTTCGAAGGAGTTTTCCAAGTAAAATATTTATGTTCGATCTTCTCTACCTTTTTCTATTTCATTGTTTATACAGGTTGATCCCAACACATCATATCCTATGATATAATACCATTTGAGAGAATGAAGTCAGACATAAGCATCAAAGACAACTTGTGATCTTTTTAATTTTAGATATTCAAAGTTTTGAAATGTGATTAAGAGAACATTTGTTGTTCTAAAAAAAGATCTCTCATATTCACATCACATCAAGATAGCATAAAAATAGGAGATATTAATAATCTTAATGATAAAAATTCAAATTTAGATTCAAATGATAAAAACTCGTTAGGGACCAATAGATAATGATAAGAAGTACTTGTTAAATCTAGACCTATAGATGTTTATTTTTCTTCGATTTTTAGTAGTAATGTATTATCGATTACTTTTTATACTAATATATTACATATAATGATTTGATTTAAAATTTTGTTACTCATTTAGAAATTTTTATTGTATTGTTAATTTTTATAGTAATTATTATTTTAGAAAAGATAAAATATATTTATGTAATTACAATTTGTATTTCTAAACATGACATAAGAAATTACAATTCTTTGTAATTACAAGAGAATGTAATCACTACCCTAGTAATTGAATTTTTCCAATTATTCTATACTGTCCAAATAGACCTTAAATGTTAAAGGGTAAACTACCAAAATAGTCACTTTTGTTTACCTTACTACATTGTAGTCACTTATGTTTGAAATGTTACATTTTAGTCACTTATATTATCTTGTTTTAACATTTTAGTTACTGTACCATTATTTTCCATTAACGTAGTACCGGTAATCTGAAGTGACACATTAAATCATCATCTTAAAAAAAGAGAGAGGTTAAATTATATAATTGGTTACCATATTTTTTCGTTTTGAGTAATTTAATTTTTTTGTTATTTTACGTTCTTTTAATTTTTTCCCTTTATTTTCCATTCTCTTCTGCTTCTCTCTTTGTTTTCTTCCCTTCTCCATTTCTTTTAATGTAGTTTTTCTATTTTTCCATTTGTTAAAACTTTTTTATGTTCATGAAAAAAGAAAAGAGGAAAGCTTAAACCAAAATAAAACTTGCTTCGCATATTCTCCCCTACAATGACAAACCCTCATCATCCATCACTGCTTTATCAAACCAATTTGGATCTCTCAATAACTTAGTCCACAAGCTCGCCTTAGTCAAAGACCTTACCAGTCGTAACTTATGGCAGCTCACCCTCAACAAAGTTTCTTGAGCCTGTTCCCTCAACCTCCTAACCAACCCCCATGACCACCTTATCTATATTACCTACAACATTCTTGTCCTCTCGAAATTACGTTGTTTCACAGATTCTTCAAACGAGCTCTACACTCTCAATGACTAAAATAACACCATATGAAACTTACCCTCAGCTTTACCCAAACCAGTTTGGTTTCATGCTCGGCTTCCAATCAAGCTTGGTTGAGAGTATCCAAGAAGATTTAGATTAATTTTATAGTATCCAAGAAGATTTAGATTAATTTTATCGTTTACTTAATTTTATTCGCCAGAAAATAAAAAAAAAAAGAAATGAATAATTTCCACGATTCTGTAAAAATTTGGAAACAGAAAAAATTTTGTTTTGACTATAAAGAATTCAATTTGTGTTTATATTTGATTAAGGATATGGTTTTTATATTGAATAGTTAGATTCAATTTTAGTTTCAAAATTAGGTTATATTCAAATCGAGATTTGATTAAGAATGATTGATATTCGATTTTGAATGAAATTCAATTTAGGAATCATGTGAAAAAACAATAACTTGGTTTATTTGGTGGGTAAAGATTATGTTTCTACAATGAAAAATATGATAAGAGAGAAAAATAAAGGAGAAGAAGAAAAGGAAAATAAATAAATAAAAAGAACAAAATTAAATTATTCAAAAAATAAAAGTATAGAGACTAGTTTTAACAAATGGAAAACATAGAAAAACTATGTTAAAAGAAATAGAGAAGGGAGGAAAACAGAAGGAGAAGCATAAGAAAATGAAAAATAAAGGAAAAATGAAGAAAATTTAAAAGAACATAAAAGAAAAAAAGTTAAATTGCTCAAAATGAAAAAATATAGGGACCAGTTGTATAATTTAACTTAAAATTTTGGTTTGAAATGATGATTTAATGTGTCACGTCTCTAACAACCTATTTTTCAATAGTGTCAGAAACAGTGTTTTGATATCACTAAATCCGACGAGTGAGTTTGAAAATTTAATAAATTAATAGTTATTAGTCAAGTAAGATTTTAGAAATATTTTTGAATTAGTGAGTTTTGTGAATTAAAAGAATTTATTAGGTAAATTGGGTTGAAAACGAGGTTCTGAGATCTCGATTTCATAAACCGAGCCCTAAATATTTTTATAAATATTTACGGAGTGTTAGTGAATTAGTATTAAAGTTTCGTTAGAAAATTTTAATGTTTTGATAGTTAATTAATTAAAAAGGACTAAATTGAAAAAGGTGCAAAACTTGTTAATTATCAGTCTAGCATAAAAATGGCACCATTTGAAGCTTTTTATGGAAGAAAATGTAAGACTCCATTGTATTGGTCTGAATTAAGTGAATCCAAGTTAGTTGGAGTCGACTTGATTCGAGAAACTGAAGAAAAAGTTCGAATCATTCGGGATAGTTTGAAAGCAGCTTCCGATCGTTAGAAACCATATACAAATTTGAAAAGAAGAGATATAGTTTGCGGTTGGCGATCGAGTGTTCTTAAAAGTTTCACCATGGAAGAAAGTATTATGGTTTGGCAGAAAAGGGAAATTAAGTCCAAGATTTATTAGACCATATGAGGTTATTGAAAGAATTGGCCCTGTAGCTTATCGATTAGCTCTGCCTCCAGAACTTGAAAAGATTCATAATGTGTTCCATGTATCCATGTTGAGATGATATAGATTAGATCCTTCACACGTGATTCATCATATTGAAATTGAGCTTCAACCATATATGACTTATTCAGAAGAGCCAGTGAAGATTTTAGCTCGAGAAGTTAAAGAACTACGAAATAAACGAATACTGTTAGTTAAAGTATTGTGGCATCATCATGGTTCGGAGAAGGCAACCTGGGAAACAGAAGAATCAATGAGATCACAGTATCCGAATTTATTCTCAGGTAACAAATTTCGAGGGGAGTTGTAACAGCCTAATTTTTAGTGGCGTCGAAAGCAGTGATTTGGGATCACTAAATCCGACGAGTGAGTTTGAAAATTTAATAAATTAATAGTTATGAGTCAAGTAAGATTTTAGAAGTATTTTTGAATTAGTGAATTTTGTGAATTAAAAGAATTTATTAGGTAAATTGGGTAAAAAACGAGGTATTGAGACCTCAATTTCATAAACCGAGCCGTAAATATTTTTATACATATTTACTGAGTGTTAGTGAATTAGTATTAAAGTTTCGTTAGAAAATTTTAATGTTTTGATAGTTAATTAATTAAAAAGGACTAAATTGAAAAAGGTGCAAAACTTGTTAATTAAAGAAATAGCGACTAAATAGCTCAAATAAGAAATAAGAAGGATTTAAAGGGCAATTGGGCCTAAATTACATAAGAGAAATGGAAATTGGTAAGGAAGTAGTGTGAACAGGGGGAAAAATTGGAAATAAACTAAAATTAAATAGTTAAAATAGGATTAAATTGAATTTCTAGAGATATCTTCACTTTTCTTCAGCCAAAAACACCATTGAAGAAACTTTAAGAAGCTGGTTTTCATATTTTATTACATGTAAGTTCAATTTTTGTTTATTTCTTGAAATTTTTGTGCTTTTGAGACTTTTACAATTAGGTTCAACTATTGAATTCATTAGTTTTTGATTCTATGAGTGATTTTGAAAGTTCCTATGAATGAGTGCTGGAATCTTATGATGAATAAGCATGGATTTGAATTTCTAATATTATTATATGATGATTTTATTAAGTAATTTTGATAGAAATTGATTTTAGGACTTAATTGTGAAAAAGTTAAGAATTAGGGTTTGGTGCTGAAATTTTGAATGTCAAAGTTTGTATAGTAGTTTAGAATGAAAGAATAAAGTGTTAATTGAGAAAAATTAGCTCAATTGAGGGGTTAATTGATTAGGGACTAAAGTGTAAAAATTGTAAAATTTAGGGTAAATGTGTAATTTCAAAAATTGAAGGATATAAATTGTGAAGTGGAATGAGGCTGAAATATAAGTGCTAATGAATGAATAATTTTATATTATAGATCAAGAGTCCAAAGAAAATCGAAAGAAAAGAGAAATTATCCGAATAGTTCCTGAGCTACAACAAATTTTACAAACTAGTCCAGGTAAGTTCGCATGGTTAAATTTTAATACTACATGTTGATTGATGAATGATGTTTTATATTTAATTATAACATTTTTTGAAAAATAAAACTATTATTTAAGTTATGAAATTGAATCAAAAGCTCGAAGTAAACAGAACGCAGAATTGAGTACAGTCTTTCAGTGCAAAAGAGGAATTGACGGAAAAATTGTCTAAGTAAATCGAGATTCAGCATTTGTTGTGAATTCTCATATTTGCTTTTCGTTTAGCTCGAATTGAGTTTTAGTTGACTCATATGAGTTTCAGATTAACCCTTTTGGGTTTCAGTTTAGCTCTTTTGAGCTTCAGTTTAACCTTAATGAGTTTCAGTTCAACTCTTATGAGTTTCAGATTACCCCTACTAGGTTTTTGTTTAGCTCTTATTAGCTTCTGTTAAACCCTTATGGGTTTTCGTTTAGCACTTATGTGCTTTTGTTCAGCCTTTGGGCTTCCGTTTACGATGTACTCATATCCGTAAGACGTTCATCAGTCTGACAAAGGTTGATAATTTGGTAAGTGATATTTGATATTAAAGGTTGAAGATTCAATGATAATGTTTATTTTGAGATGAAATAAGTGAATTCATCTACTGAAATTGTGGTTGGCAGGAATTAATGAATGATTTATTTAAATGCATTATTTTAGTGTGTTCGGTAAGATTTATGTTTAAAGCCAACGAACTTACTAAACTTCATTAAGCTTACTTTAGATGTTCAATGTTCTTTGCAGATTTTCAAAAAGTTCAGAGGAACGGATCAACACATCGGTTCATACTATCCAGATAACTCCGATAGATTTTGTTATGTATCTTAAGGTTTATATAGCATGTATAGGGTTAAATTGAAAAGAAGTAAACTTGTAATGTGGCTGATAGTGACACATATACATATATGCATGTTTGTATGCATTTATTTAGTAATAGTTTATAATAATCAATGAATGGAGTTAATGTAGTAACTTTATGCAAATGATTTGTGACATATTAGGTTTAAAACTTGATTTTTGACTTGTAATGGTTGCTTGATTGGGTTGTATTGTATATGAGAATGTTGTATGCAGGTTGATTGTAAAAAGGGTGAGAAAAGTGGCCTTTAAATGGCCTATTTCCGTCCACACGGGCAGAGACACGGGTGTGTGTCTCAGCCATATGTGACACACAACCATGCACATGGGCGTGTAGTCTGGCCTTGTGTCCCCTGCATCTTAAAATTTAGAAACAGAATGCTCAGAATTGAGCACATGATCAGAGACACGGGCGTGTGTCTTAATCGTGTGAGGCACACAACCTAGCACACGGGTGTGTGGCTCTGCCGCGTGAAAACTGTACCTAATTTTAGGAAAATAAATTGGCCACACAGCCTAGCACACGGGCGTGTAGATTGGCTGTGTGACCTAAGTCAGAAAGTTACATGGGGTAAGCCACGACCTAAAGCACGGGCATGCCATGGGACCACACGGGCGTGTGACCCCTGTACTTAGGCAAAACTTTGAAATTTTACGAAAAATTTTCTAAGTTCCTGATTTAGTCCAGATTCGATTCTAATACTCGTATTGGGCTTCGAGGGTCCATTTAAGGAATGTTATGAATAATCTCGAAAAATGTATTGTATTTGACATGAATTATCTGTAAATGATCTGAAAACTCCAGTAATGCTCAGTAACCCTATTCTAGCGACGGATATGGGTTAAGGGTATTACAAGGTCAGCTTACCATTACACCGTTAACAACAATTAACGGGTCAGTGATAAAAATGTTACAACACGATAACGTAAGTGACTAAAACGTAACATTTCAAACATAAGTGACTAAAATATAACTTGAGGCAAACAAAAGTGATTATTTTAATAGTTTACCAAATGTTAAATAATTTTAAGTAATTAACATAAATTATTTTAAAATTTAATCTAATTATATCATATATAAAATATTTTTGTATTTAAATTTAAAATAATTTCTATTTTTTTCAAAAAGCACAAAAAAGAAAAAGAAAAAGAAAAAGAAAAAGAAAAGCAATGTTGAAATTTAAAAATAATAATTTAATCTATATCCACATGTAAGTAGAGAAGATTAATCTAGAATCTTTTAACTCCGATGTAACATTGTTATGCATTCTTTGCTATCCTAATTTCTTAGAAGCTTCCTGCCATCCTCCTTACAAAAAATTTAGAATTTTCTGGTTCATTTCATTTTCACATGAAAGTTGTCGTAAAAGGGTAACTTCTTGCCAATATAAATATTAAATTCACTTTCACTGAACTACTTTTTCTTGCACTGAAATATTAAATTCACTTTGAATTGATTTTGTTATTATATTAATAAAAATTAGGTAGGTAATTAAGTTTTAATTTGATTAGTATTGATATTGTTGTCAATGTAGGAGAATATGTGTTTGAGTGCACTGAAACGTATTATTCTCCTATTTAAGGATTGAGGAGGACTATGATTAGTTCTAGATATTGTATAAAAAATATATTTCTAATATATAAAATTAATAATAAAGAGTTGATAGGAATGATAAAGAAAACATTAGGGAATAAAAGAGTTTTATTTTATTTTTATTTTTATGAACAATCAAGTAACTATTTTGGATGAGAAATGACGCTCCATAAAATTTTTTAGGAGGGTTGGAATTAAATTATATAATTTTATAATAGTAAAAATATAATTTTATTATTTTAGTAGATTATATCTTTATAATTTTAAAAAATTAAATTAAATTTTATTATTTGAAAAGATAAAATGTAATTTTATTATTATTAATTTAAAATTTTATAAATTATAAAAAATTTAAATAAAAAAATTCATTTTAAAGCTCCGCCCGATGCGAGTCCTGTGGCTACATTATTAACGCCTGAAGGGTGGTAAGAATGTATGAGGATAAATATAGGGATACGAAGCATGTGGATTTCTTTTGCATTTAATTTTAAGAGGAATTATAATTTTAAATTGTATTTAAAAGCGGATCAAAGATTCAATTATTTAATACGTGGTAAGATTATAATGTTGAGCAAAAATTAGATTTGTGATCGAAAGGTTAGATTATTTTTCATGGGTAATTATATTTGCTCATAATTTGGGCTATTTGTTTAGGTTTGAATGTCTGTCTAAAAAATAAGAAGGTTTGGACAAAATACGAGGCCTAAAAAATGAGTTTAGATAAAATTTAAGGCTCGTTTTCTATATAGGCCGGGCCTTGTACAATATTTTTTGACTCGATCTTGGCCTAACCCAAATATATTATGTCATAAAATTATTATATTAATTATATTTGTTAAATAATTATATATATTAAATCACTAACCCAATAACAATTAAACCCATTACCCGAATTTAAAAAAATTACCCACTAAATAACCCAACCCAAAATATAAAATTTTAAAATTATATTTAATACAATAAAATATTTATTATATTTATTTGTGTTTTTAATATAAATACTTTTTAATGTGTTAGAAAAAATTATTTTAACATTTTTAGTGCATTTAGTGTATTATACATATATTTTAAAAAAAATTTTAAATAAAATTAATATAAAAATCAAACATGAGTGGGCTAGGTCGAGCCCAGATTTACTTTTCTTAAATTGGCCTGGACTTGGACAAAAAAGTAAACATATTTTTTAGGCCAAACCCGGACTTGGAAAATTAATTTACATATTTTGGATGGGCCTAACCCAAATCTAACCTGGCTATAACATCTCTAGCATAAATGTGGTGAAGATTTTGTACTATTTTAAATAAATGTGTTGTTTTAAATACTCTTTTGTGGATACATAAACCTGATATTTTGGTGTTGATGGAAATGAGAGTGAGTGGAAGAAAAGCTAATGATATTATATGGAGAACTAGCTTTGATTTCTCATATAGGGTTGCAGCAAAGGGATTCTCAGAGGGTATTTAGCTTATTTGGAGTGAGAAATTGGTGATTGATGTTGTTGAGGTCTCAAATCTACTTATTCATTGTCGGTATACTAGTCAAGGAATGAAGCAAAGTGTCTTCTTTATTGCTGTTTATGCAAGTCCAAAAGCTATGAAACGTTGTGGAACCATCTTGCTTTGTTGGCTCCACAAGAGGAGGTACCATGGTTCCTTGGGGGTGACTTCAATGTTATTGTCTCCCATGAAGAAAGAAAATGAGGTGCAAGGAATCGAATTGGTATTTATCATTTATTCCGAGACTTCTTATTCGATAATGGACTGTAAGACATGGGATTCAAAAGACCTTCTTTCACTTGGTGTCGGGGCTATCTTATTCAAAGATTGGACTGATTCACCTGTAATGCAGTTTGGTTGGAGACGTTTTCGGATTCTTCTATGGCTCACCTCTAGTGTATTGGTTTGGACCATAGAACAATATGCCTATCTACTAGGATCCATAAGATGCCCAATAAAAGAAGGCCCTTTCGCTTTCTTGCTTCTTGGTTAGAGTATGAACAATTTGCCTTAGTTTTGAATGATTCCTGGACTATGGATGATGATGTAGAGGTGAACATAAATAACTTTATCTCTAAAGTTAAGGCTTGAAATTGTAGCTCTTTTGGTCATATTATTCAAAAGAAAAGGGTTCTCATGGCTAGACTTAAGGGGATTGAGGAGAAGCTTGATAGGTACCTTTTAGTTTTTCTTCTTAACTTAGTGAAACAAATCTGATCTGAACTTGAGGAAGTTCTTACTCAAGAGGCGAGTCTTTCGAAACAAAAGGCCCAATGTAAATGGATGTGTGATGGTGACCGAAATACAAAGTTTTTTCATGCTAGTATGATTAAAATGAGGCACTCTAATTTGATAAGCATGCTAAAACTTAGCGATGATAGTTGGTGTGAAAACTCTAAGACTTTGTAACAAATGGCTATTGATTTTTACATTGTGTTAGATCCTTTACCATGCAAGTTATCTGGAATGGAAATATTTCTCATGTTTTTACCCCATTTCGAGGCATACGGCAAGGTGATCCTATTTTGCCCTATCTTTTTGCTCTTTGTATGGAGTGTCTGGCTCAAAATATAAATGTTCAAGTCCAGAAAGGTGTGTGGAAACCTATAAAACTCTCCAGGAATGGTCCTGATATTTCTCATCTCTTTTTTGCAAACGATTTGGTGCTGTTTAGTGAGATGTTAGTTGATCAGATGTTGATTATGAAAAGGGTTCTTGAAAGCTTTTATGCTAGTTTTAGCCATAGTGTTAATGCATATAAAACACATATTTTTTCTCTAAAGACATTTCCCATAATCTGAAAGAGAATATCTATAATGACAGGTTTTCAGTGAAATCGGAACAGTGGTTTTGGAACCACAAATCTGAAGTCATAAAATTTATTTTAATATTATTTTCATATCTATAACATTTTATAATTATGGTAAAAAAATTTTGTTAGGAAATTTTACTGTTTGTATGCTTAATTTGTGAAAAAGGACTAAATCGCATAAAATGCGAAAGTTGGGTTCTATTATCTAAATGTGTTAATTAGCTATAGAAATTTAAAGTGGAGGTCCTTATATTGTAATTAGACCATTAAAGGTTATAGTGGATGAGCATGGCTTGGCAATTTTGTTATTTTTAGAGTTATGTAAGGTTAAAATGGTAATTAGGTAATAAATGAATAAAATTGAAAAAGACAAAAGGGCCATCTTCTTGCTTCATATTCAACCAAAATTTATAGCATAGGAGAGCATTGGAAAAGCTAGAAATTTTTCAAATAAAATCCCTTGCATGTGAGTATTTTCTTGTCCTGTTTTTAATGATTTTTATGTTTTCGGGATCGTTTTAGCTATACCTTCCTAACTAGGGGACTAATTTGCAAAAATATTGAATAGTTTGAGTTTTTCCATGGGTGAATATTATAGGTTTTTGAAGTTTTATGGAAGAAAATAAATTTTTTTGTTAAATAAACAACTTTTGTTAAGTGAGTTTTGTTGAAATTGCCAATTAGGGATTAATTTGTGAAATTTGAAAATTGTGTGGTAAATGCATGAAATTGTGAAATTTGTGGTCTTTTATGAACACATAGAATATTCGGCTAGGCTTGGGTGAGGTGAAATTTCATGAATTTAAATTTTACGAGCCTAGGGACTAAACTGTAAGAAGTTAAAAGTATAGGGGCAAAATAGTAATTTTCTAAAACTTGAATTTTAGATTAAATTGAACAGAATAAAGATTAAAGTGAGTTAAATTTGGTTATATAGATCAAGAAAAGCATCATTGGGAACTAAATCGGGGAAAAGACAAAGTCGTGGATTAAACAATCATTTTTCGTCATTCGAGTTCGAGGTAAGTTTGATGCGATCCTAGCCGCATCATGTTATGACACAACTTGACGTTACCAAGATTGGCCTAAACACGAGGGGCCCAAGTGCAAAATGAAATTTAATTTCAGTTTGTTAACTTGTGTATAGGTTTTAATTATTCGAGATTGGGGTGGAAACCATTGCTGGAATAATCGAACAATCACAGATGTCTAGCTCAAGTGTTCCATGCAACTTGAAACAAGCTCATTTAGCTCGTTTATAGCTCATCCTAGCTCATTGAGCTCCACATTATTTGTTTTTAGCATGCATCAATTTGCTAGAATATCTAATTCGGTTTAGCTCAATTATAGCTTTATTTAGTTTATGCATTTAGTTGCTGGAATAAACTTAAATAATATATAGTTTAAGTATTAAATGAGTCTTAGTAATGTGCTTAGTTATTTTAGTTTAAGTAATTAAGTTGTTTTATTTTACTTAGTTGGTTAAATAATTTCGGCAATTAATATGTTCCAGCTTAATTAATTTCCTATAGCCATTTAATTTGTTTAATTGTGTTTATAGGTGAAAACACAGGTGAATTAATCATTTGAACCAGCTGTTACATGGATGGGCAATTAAAGAGATGAAATAAATTCAGCCAGCAACTGTTATGAGCTTCTCCAAGTAACTGTTCGAAGAGTTCAATAGACAAGGAGCTATTCACACAAGCCCATTCAGCTCTCAAATGTTTTTACATAATGGTGGCTGTTCCAATTCGTTCGTTCACACCTTTTGACCGTTTATATTCAAGCATTTACACAAAGGGGGCTGTTCGTGTGCCAAATGACATTAATTTTTGGCTGCTGTTCATTTGGCTGTCCAAAGAGAAATTAAAAGGCTGTTATGACTCTTTAGCTGATCAAGCATTGAATCAAGTTTATTCAGCTCAATAGAGTTAATAATTAGCTAAATAGGAAGACCAAACATGCCATTGCCGTTTCTTATGTTAGAGTTCATCAAAGGTCTTATAGTTTTTAATTAGCTCAATTAAGTTCATTAATAGCTCAATTAAGCTGAGTGTGTGTGTCTATTCGGCTGGGGCTTGTCTCATGCCTATAAATACTTTGTTTTCAGCTAGTTGTAGACAACTTTTGCTAAATTTATGAAATATTTAAAACTTACGAGAGTTCAAATCTCCTTGTTCTTTTTGGGACTGATCTGACTTATCAAGCTAGGCTTGTGGCGTCTTATCCTTCCTTTTTTTCCCAAACTTATCACTTTTCAAGTGTGGCATTCATTATACCTTTGGTTCCTATCTCGTTAGATAGCAGGTCAAGGTTTATTTGTTGTTTTCATCGATCGTTATCCATCTAAGTGCTTGTAAGACTTGGGTTAACAATCTTTCATATTGTTGGTTCGGCCTTTGCCTTAGCTAAACCTATCAATTCCTTCCTTAAACATTCTTTGAACCTTTGTTTGAGCCTATCTTCTATCCATTTTCAACCTTTCTTGAAATAAATCACAACTTAATTAATTTCTCGATCGGGCACACAAATACGACTCGAGACCTTATCAACCAAGTTCGTATCATTTGGTATCAGAGCTAGTGAAATTGAAGTAAGTATCGATTTTTTAAGCCTTATGGGATTGTGATTTTATTAAAAAGAAAAAAAATTAAAAAAATTCGTATTAAAAAAATTTAGTATCCATTGAAGTTTAAAGTGTGAAATATAATTTTTTTTGGAATACAAAATTTGTTGGAAATTTTTTTAAAAAAAAAGAGAAGAGAAGCTAGTTGTATCAAGTTCTTACTGCCCGAAGCAATTCATTTATTTCCTACCATTCGGCCACACTTAATTCACTCCATTTGGTTTTCTAGCCTACCCTTTTGTCCTAACATCATTTCCTACCCAAAACTGAACAACAATTTTGCGAGCCGATTCCACAACGATTGTTGATTTGTCTAAGAATCCATTGAGAATTTTGAGAGGCGAACTTGAGTAGAAAAAGGCAAGAGTGCGGTGAGACTATTCGAGCAAGTAAAAAGCCAAAGTGTGTGAAAATTTCTTTGCGAGAGAAGTTGTGTGATTAAACCAAAATGTCAAGAAGTACCAAAAGGATTGATGATGATGGTGATGTTTTTTCTGATCTAACATATCAAGCATTCTTTCACGAGGTGGATCAAAGGCTCCAAAGAAAATTAGAACCTGGAAAAGAACGATGGAAACAATTGGAAGATTGAGCCCAACAGAAATGAATTTCACCAAGCTAAGGGACGGAAAGAAGATCGTCACGGAGAAAAATGTCCAATGATTTTCTGAAAATAGACTCATATTGATATTCTTATTCATTAAGGAAGTCAAGTTGGTATGAAACAAACCACGAGTTTGAAACCTTTCGAGCTACCAACGAGAAGGAAGAAATTTCTCTTCAAGTGCCGCAAAGTATTTATCTACGAAAAAGCCCTTACAAAGAAGTGAACGTGTTTCGTATAAGTACTCGTCCATAGAGGCTTTTTCACGAAGAGATGATCGTGACTTATATGAAGATTTTTTCACTTCTTTCCAACAAAAAGCCTATCATTCTGATTCTTGTGTATTATCTCCATCTTGTAATGATGTTGAAAGAAGAAAAAGAGAGACGAGAGAAAAAGAAATCAAAAAAGAAAAAGAAATTGAAAAAGAAAAAGAGAGTAAGATTGCAAAAGAAAGTGTGCTAGAAATGAGTGTTGTTGAAAATGAAAGTGAAATTACAAGTGAGAGTAAGTCTTCAATAATCAAAAAGACCATGAGAAAAGAATGAGATATTGAAAAAGGAATGAATGAAAAAGAAGAAGAAGACCAAGAAAAAGTGAGGAATGTTTTTACTAACCTACATACGAGTTGTCCTCATATTGTTTATTCTTTTCAGGTTTCTAAAGACTCGAGCGACAAGTTTCAACTTTATTACCTTCCTGATGAAAGATGATTCTATTTGATCGAAAAAGGTAAGGTTAAAGGTGAAATTAATTCCTGAGTACTTAAAGGTAAGAAAGGTAAGGAGTTTTAGCCATTGAATCTAGGCAGTCAAATTTGAATGCTGTTAAGATAATTGTCGATGACTTAGTTATTGAAAGATCTCTTCACTTTGATTTGGTTTATTGTCATTCTATGAATATTGTTGATAATTTCGTTTCAGATAGTGCCATGAAGAGATTTTCTTATGATAAATATTATGTTGGCAAGTTTGTTGATGAAGTTAGCTTAAATCGGCATAAACAAAATTTGATCATGTGTGATAAAGATTTGTCACATAAAAAGCCTAATCTGTTTGTTTGCGATGGTAATGTGAATTCTCTGATTTTTTGTGTGAAAACCTCATGTTTGTGCAAGTCTATTCGGATGAATTTCAAGGGGTTTGATTGTTTGAATGTAAGTATCATTAAATCCTTCTTGCCTAGCATGTGTGGTTTATGGGTGATAAAGAAACTCTTGCTGCACTTTGGAACAAGTAATCAAAATCGTATGTTCAAACCTGGAGTTTGTTATTCGGGTACATTGTTGAGAGAAATCAAGCATCATAATTTTTGTTTGAATAAATGTGTGAATAACTTTTGCTTGCTTGATGATTTGTCTCTAAATCTGAAAACGAAGTTGTTGTACTATGATATTATGCAAATGCAAAATCAAATATTTGATTCTGGAAATTGCTTTATAGTATGGTTTAAAGGACTTGAATGTAACACCCCTAACTATTATCCGTCACCGAATAGGGTTATGAGGCATTACCGAACTTATACATTAGCATTTATATAAAACCGAGTCATAAATTTGCATTCAAAATCAAAACTTTTCAAATTTCATCAAAAAGTCCCTAATATGGGCCTACGGGGCCTAATACATGCTTTGGAAGTGATTCGGGACTAAACTGGCAACTTTGGAAATTTTTCCTTGAATGTATGGGCATATGCCCGTGGGGCTTGGGACATGGCCGTGTGGCCAGCCTGTGTGGAATTCTAACTTGCAATTTCTTAAGTACCAAAGGGGCACATGGCCAGGGCACACGCCCATGTATCTAGGCCATGTGGTAAACTGATTTTTCACCATTTTAAAGCCATTTTCACATGATTTTGACACACGACCATGCTTGAAACCTGTGTCCTTCACACGACCAAAACACACGGTTGTGTCTTTTGCCCGTGTACTATCCTAACTTCACATTTAAGGATGCAGGAGACACACGGTCATTTCACACGCTCGTGGGCTTACCGTGTGTCACACATGGCCTAGACACACGCGTGTGTGTCATACCCGTGTGGAAGAAATAATGCCATTCCTAGCTTCATTTCTCACCGAAAAACAAAACATTTACCTGCAGGAAAACTTACAAGTATACACCAACCAATTCAACCAGTTACCATTATTCAAATCAACATGTTTCTATAATAATTCACAGTATATCCATCTCAAACATGCATTACTAACCACTTTTATGACTTAATTACAGCCCAAAATATTAATTTATCATTTGACCATAAAAGCTTATACATGCCATTATATCAAAATAGGTTTGTCATTTTTACCAAAATGAAAAGATTGATAGTGTGATGATAGCTCTGACCCAATTCCAACCTTCAAAAGCCTTGAGCACTATAAAACATGGAAAATAAACCTAATAAGCATTAATGCTTAGTAAGTTCATATAACCAAAATACACTTACCATTTATGTTCATCAAGTAATTCATACATTAAGTAATATGTCCATTAACTTATTCAATTAGCAAATAAGCCCTATACACAATCATTCAACCAATTGATTAGTTTCAAAAATATTAAATGCATAGATGAGCTCATCATACAATTTCTCTTTATATCACTATGTATGTCGTTACAGCTGAATTATTGAATTTCTGATGGACCTTTCCTTTTCCAGTTGTACACTTAAGGGGTACATTCTTTTCCAAGTGGTACACACAAAGTATACCTTTCTTTTTCATATGGTATACACAAAGTATACCTAACCTTTCAATTGTACACACAAGGTGTACATAACCTTTTCAAATTGTACCATTTGGGTACACCAATCCTTTTCAAGTATTACCCTTTCGGGTTACATTCCTTTCCATAATGTCGGAACAACTTTTACTGCAACATATGCAGGATCTCATATACACGGTAATCACCTGTCCAATCGTAAACTAATATTCAAACGGATTCATGTAATATTTCATCATTTACATGTAAATCACAAATCAATATTGGTTTATTTCATGTATATACCAATTATAAATTGTGATACATATAATTCAACAATCAATTCAATACATTTACATGCTTAATTAAGTTATACAAACTTACCTTGACAATTGATCGTATCTACTAATCCGAAACTTTTTCTTTCCCTCGATCTTTTTCTTTGTTCGATACTTCCGGATTAAATCAAGCTTGAGAAATGTCATTTCTCTCTCCTAGGGTTTCCATGTATTTTATGAAGAAGAAGATGATATAAAATGGGTTTAATTCTATTTAATCATTTATCATACTTTATTTAATTCAATTTCCAATTTAATCCTTAACCTTTTTCAATTTTTTCATGGATGAATCATTAAAAATATCTACATAGTTTTCATCAATGGTCTAATTGCCATATAAGGACTTCTCACTTTTAATTCTATAGCTATTTAATCCTTATAACTACTAGAATTCAACTTTGACATTTTATTCAGTTTAGTCCTTTTTGCAATTAGACATATATTTGATAAAATTTTTCTATAAAATTTTCATGCAATATTCCTATCATAATACCTATTATTTTATGAAATTTAAATAATTTCATTTTTCGGACTCTAATTTGTGGTCTCAAAACCACTATTCCAATTTCACTGAAATTAGGCTATTACAACTCTCCCCTCTTAAGGATTTTCGTCCTCGAAAATTTACCAGTGAAGAGATCCGGGTACTGCCTTTTCATGATATCTTCAGGTTCCCATGTAGCTTCTTCAATTTCATGTTTCTGCCAAAGAACCTTTACCAATGCTATCTTTTTATTTCTCAACTCTTTTGTTTCCCATCCTACGATCTTAATTGGTTCTTCACTATACGTCATGTCAGGCTGAATTTCCACTTCTGTTGGAAAGATAACATGTGATGGATCCGATTGATACCGTCTTAACGTTGACACATGAAAAAAATTGTGAATCCTTTCAAGTTCTGGCGGTAATCCTAACCGATAAGCTACCGGTCCAATTCTTTCAATGACCTCATATGGTCCAATAAACCGAGAACTTAATTTTCCTTTACGGCCAAACCGGAGAAGTTTCTTCCAGGGTGACACTTTCAAGAATACCTTATCACCAATCTCAAACTCAATTTCTTTTCTTTTAAGATCAGCATAAGACTTTTGTCTGTCTGAAGCTGTTTTCAAGCTGTCTTGTTTCCTCAGTTTCTCGAATTAGATCAACCCCATGAATCTTCCTTTCACTGAGCTCTGTCCAGTACAATGGTGTTTTACATTTTTGACCATATAAAGCTTCATACGGTGCCATTTTAATACTGGATTGGTAGCTATTATTATAAGCAAATTCAATCAGAGGCAAGTACCTTTCCCAGTTACCTTAAAATTTAAGCACACAACACCGTAACATGTCTTCTAATATCTGGATCACCTATTCTGATTGACCATCAATTTGAGGGTGAAATGCAGTACTAAAATACAATTGGGTACCTACTGCTTCTTGTAACTTATGCCAAAATCGAGATGTAAATCGAGGATCTCTATCAGAAATAATAGAAACCGGTACACCATGCAATCTAATAATTTCAAAGACAGACAATTTAGCTAATTTATCCAATGAAAAGTCCATACGTACTGGTATGAAATGTGCCAACTTTGTTAACCAGTCAACAACTACCCAAATGGCATCTTTTTTTCTTGGTGACATAGGCAATCCCATTGCAAAATCCATGGTAATCCTTTCCCATTTCCACTCCGGTATATTGATTGGCTGTAATAACCTGAAGGCACCTGATGCTCAGCTTTCACTTGTTGACATATTAAACATTTGGCTACAAATTCAGAAATATCTCTTTCCATTCTCGGCTATCAATACATCTTTTTCAAATCATTATACATTTTATTACTACCGGGATGAACTGACATTGTACCATTATAGGCTTCATACAAAATCTTTTGTACTAGTTCTGAGTTCTTTGGAACACATATTCTATTTTTAAACAATAAGCAATCCTCAGGCCCAATTTGAAACTCTGAATCAGAATTCTTTTGACATTGCTCCCGTTTAATTTGCAACTCATTGTCACTCTTCTGTGCTTCATAGATTTGTTGCATAAATGTCGGTCTAGCTTTCAATTCAGCTACGATTGAACCATCATTTGAACAATATAACCAGGTGTTCATTGCTCTTAAAGTAAACAAATATTTCCTGCTCAGTGCATCTGCCACAATATTGGCCTTTCCGGGATGATAGTCAATAATCAAATCATAATATTTTATTAACTCGAGCCACCTACGTTGCCTCAAATTCAAGTCTTTCTATGTCATTAAATACTTTAGACTTTTATGGTCAGTGTAAATATGACATTTTTCACCATATAAATAATGCCACCATATTTTCAATGCAAACACTATGGCTGCCAGTTTAAGATCATGCATAGGGTAATTTCTTTCATGTGGTTTAAGTTGTCTTAAAGTATAGGCAACCACTTTACCTTCTTGCATCAAAACACAACCTAAACCATTTAAAAATGCATCACTATAAATTACAAATTCCTTACCCGATTCAGGTTGTACCAATACAGGTGCTTCAGTCAACAAAGTCTTCAGTCTATCAAAACTCTGTTGACATTTATCATTCCACTCGAATTTTACATCTTTCTGCAACAAACGAGTTATCAAAAAAGCAATCATTGAAAATCCTTTAACAAACCTCCGATAATATCCAGCTAAGCCCAGAAAACTTTTGACCTCTAACACGTTCTTTGGTGGACTCCAATTAATAATTACTGAAATTTTACTCGGGTCAACCCTGATGCCTTCAACAGATACAATGTGACCAAGAAAGCTGACTTCTTGTAGCCAAAATTCACATTTACTAAACTTGACATACAATTTTTTTTCCCATAAAGTTTTCAACACAATCCTAAAATGTTCAGCATGTTCATTTTCACTTTGTGAATAAAATAAAATATCATCTATGAATACCATGACAAATTTGTCTAGGTACGATCTGAAAATCTTGTTCATTAAATCCATAAACACTGCTGGTGCATTGGTTAATCCAAATGGCATCACCAAGAATTTGTAATGACCATATCTAGTTCCGAAAGCTGTCTTTGGAACATCTGAATCCTTCACCCAGAGCTGGTAATAACCCGAACGAAGATCAATCTTTGAAAATATAGTAGCTCCCTTCAACTGATCAAATAAGTCATCAATTCGAGGCAGTGGATATTTATTCTTTATAGTGACTTTGTTGAGTTGCCGATAATCAATACAAAAACTCAAAGATCCATCTTTCTTCTTAACAAATAACATCTGAGCACCCCATGGTGAGAAACTAAGTTGAGTAAAACCCCTGTCAATTAATTCTTGTAACTGCACCTTCAACTCTTTAAACTCGGCATGAGCCATTCGATAAGGTGCTATCGATATTAGTGTTGTTCCTAGAATTAGATCTATAGAGAATTCCACTTCTCTGACAGGTGGTAAACCAGATAATTCTTCTGGAAACACGTCTGCAAACTCACATACAACTGGCACAGATTGAATATTTTGTAGCACTTCGGCTACCACTAACATTTCTAGGATGTCTAGGTGGTCTGCCCTTTGAACCAGTGCTACATGGTTTTGAAGTCTGCTCAACATCTCTTTCAACTATTCCCGGACAATCTTTCAAGAGGTGATCAAATGAACCACATTTATAACATGCACCGGTTTTCATTCAACATTCCACATAATGAAAGTTGTTACAGTGTTTACATTTTAGCTTCATGTTTCCTACACTTCCAACACTAGCCACTGACGGTGACGATGACCTGGGATTAGAGCGTTGAGAACCACGCTCTTTACCGGAATACCCAGCTGAAGTAGTAGATCCTTTTTTATAACCCTTTGATTTCTTTGAAGAAAATGATTCAGACCTACCAATAGGTCTTTTCCCAGAGGATCGGGCTTCTCTGTTTACCTTCTTCTTTTCTTTACTTAGCTCTTCAGCTTTATTTGCACGATCAGCAAGTGCTGCAAACTCTTTTATTTCTAAAATACCAATGTAACATCTTGATTTTGGGCTTAGTCGGAACAGTGGTTTCGGGACCACAAATCCGATGAGGAAAATTTTATTTTTATTATATTTTTATGGTCTAAGATTTCAAGAAATGATTTCGTGAAAATTTCGTTCGGAAATTTCGACGTTTGGGCACTCAATTTAGTAAAAAGGACTAAATTGTAAAAAGTGCAAAAGTTGAGTTCTACATGTTAAAGGTATCAAATTGTTATGAAATTTTAAATGGGAGGTCCTTAAATGATAATTAAACTATTTTATAACTTGTTGGACAAAAATGGCCTTGATTGGGTAAAATTTGAAAGAATAGTAAAAAGGGCATTTTGGTCATTTAGGGGTAAAATGAATTAAAAGACAAATTTTAAACACCAAATGTGTCCCTTTCTTCTTGCTACAGCAGAATGGACCAAGAGCAGCCATGGTTAGGGTTTGGCCAAGCTTCCAAGCTTAATAGTAAGTGATTTCGAGCTCCGTTTTTAATGTTCTATGTATTTTTAAAATCCCGATAACATGATCTGCTCATTTCTACCATTATTTTAAGCTAGGATTTATGTATTTTAAGCTAGGATTTATGTTTAAAAATTTACCCATGAATGATATGCATGTATTTTGATGTTTAATGGTAGAATATGAAGCTTGAAATTGTGTTAAACAACTTTTGCTAAGCGATTTTACGTGAAAACGAGTAAAACGATATAATCAGTAAAAATACCTAATGTTCATAAGTACATGTTAGAGTGAGAATTTGATGTTGCCATAGAAGGAAAAAATGATCAGAATGTCATAAAACATAAGCAAATAGGAAAAAGTTTAATTTTTAAACCTTGGGGAAAAAGTGCAAATATGCAAAAGTTTAGGGGTCAAAATGAAAATTTGTAAAAATATGATTTTTAGACCCATATGAATAGTGTGACTAATTAGTAGGCTAAATTTGATATTATAGACAAGGAAATCGAGATTTGAGCTTAAATTGGGAAAATACAAAGTTATGGACTAGAATGGTAAATTGCCATTTTTGGATTCAAGGTAAGTTTGTACGTAAATAATTTATCGATTATTTTTATTTTATTATATTTTGTTATCATATGAAATGTGGCTGCCTATAGAATGATTATTTGTTGTAAATTGCAAATTGAAAAAGGACTATGAATAAATTGTAACATGTTGGAAAGTGAGGAATTTCCCGGTTGAGCCTTCGGAATAGAAACGATACGAATGATCTATTGTGAGGTTACGTGTGTAGTACTAAGTGCAGGCTACTATGTGTACCGGATAATTGGTCTCATGTGTAGTACTAAGTGCAGGCTACTATGCGTACCCGATAACTTCGATCACGTGTGTAGTATTAAGTGCAGGCTACTACGTGTATCAGATGGTTAGGTCACGTGTGTAGTACTAAGTTCAAGCTACCGTGTACAAGATAATTGGTCGCATGTGTAGTACTAAGTGCAGGCTACTATGCGTACCAGATAGCTTAGGCTACAACTGTGAAAATATGTGCAGGCAACTGAGTATTAGTTATTACTCTGAAGAGTTCAACGGGAAAATCGATTAAGTAAAAATACATGTGAACATGATTATATGATGAATAAGTGCAGGTATATGTTTAAGAAAATTTTGACCAATATGCTCGATATTTGAGTGAACTTCGATAAGACAAAATGGATTAAGTAAAATTATGTAAGAGTGAATTTTAGTAGTAAAATAGTGTTGGATAGCAGCAGTTGTGTGAATTTGAAAATTCACCAAAAATTGTGTAAGTTGAATTAAATTTCAAATAAATTATGGAATTAAATCTTAATGAGTCTATTTTCTTTTTTTTTTTGATAAAATAATGAGTCTATTTTCATGTAAATGAAACAATGGGAGCAAAAGAGTTGTATATTATGTGATATTCTAATTTTTGTGAGATAGTGTCAGAATGAATTCGAGATCCCCTGTTCTGACTTGGAAAAATTGTTAAAATTTTGTAGAAAAATAATTATGGGTTATAATTTTTAGAATCTTTGATGAGTCTAATTTTAATAGAAACAAACGGAACCATTATCCAAATCTCGTACTATGAGATAAATAAATTTTAGTGAAGAAAGGTTGAAGCTGTTAAACAGCGAAACATGGGAGACTTTGAATAATAAACTGTACTTATTGGCTGGACTAAAAATTCTAAAAATTTTATTGTGGAAAGATATATGAGTCTAGTTTCTGGGAAAATTTATGAATATTAATTTGGAGTTTCGTAAGTCCAGATATAAATGATTTAATGACTGTTCTCAAGAAAGCAGCTTAACCAGAACATGCGTAAATGTACAATTGGGTTAGTTTTACTATGGAAAGCATGTTAATAAATTTCTTATTATTATTTCATGCGAGCTTACTAAGCATAAAGCTTACCCCCTCATTTCCATTTTTTCTAGTGTTGTCAGGTTAGCTTAGGGTTGGAGATTGTCGGAGGTAGCATCAAACTATCAAGCCAACACCTTGACAGTATAAACACATATGCTAGAATTATCAAGTGAGTGGCATGTATAGGGACCTAGTTTTATAATTGGTCTTTAGTGAGCTAATGATTCTGACTTATAAATATAGCTATTTATGTTATGTTTGATATTGGTGATGTGCATATGCTTGTTTGCCATACATGGTTGGTAATATGTTATATGTTGTTGTGAATGTTTAATTCCGTTAACGCCTTGAACCCTGTCCCGACGTTGGATACAGGTGAGGGTTATTACATTTAGTGGTTTCAGAGCTATGGTTTAGTCGGTTCTTGAACTAACCTAGCATGTGTAAAAGTCCAACTATACATGCCACCGATCCGTGATAGTGTGATGTCTCCCGACGCGTATGAGAGCCACTTTGTTTAGACAATGGTACTCTCCAACCGAGCTACACCGACTATGTTGAATGTGATGCTAAAATATTTGAGTAAAGTATAGTCATGACGAACTGAAACTTGGAAAGGTACGAATGAGGATGCATGAAATGTGTACATGGTGAAATGAGCTTATCTATGATTAATAGATAATTCCATGATGTATATAATCGATTTATTTGAACAAATGCATGTGTTTGAGTAACTTATCAAAAATATTGGTAAGATGAATATTCATGTATATTGGTTGGGATGATTATGATTGGTAAGCTCGTATAACTTGAGTAAATGTATTAACTTGCTTGGACTGATATATATGATTGTAATGATATGCATATGATGATGTGTAAGATGAAAGTTTAGACTGTGATATAGTTATCCATGTTTGTTTGGCCCTTATATGATATTATATGCTTGAATTGTCTGATTTAATGAATGGATAAGTAATATTATCTAGGAAACATTGAAATACATGTATAAGTACACTTGTTTAAATGAGATAACTAGAAAGTGACTGTAAAATCAATATGAATGTTGGTTGCTCGAAATGAATGACATGATTGAAATATGATTGCTATGATGAAAACTGTGTTACATGTATATGAGAGTTGAGTCAGAGACCCTACGACCCCCTTCCCTTTACCAAAGTGGTGTTTTATAAGGGAAATTCCTGAGATTTATGTTGAATGAGTTTCCAGGTGAGAAACCAAAGAGTTCAATGATGGAATGGTTATATGCATGATTAGAGATTGAGAATGGGTTGATAAGTACAGACATGAGCTAGAAAGATATCAGATTGACCGAAAGATTGTTTAATTTTTGCAACATCGCAGTTAGCGAAAAAGGTTAATTTTGGTAAAATGATCTATCCTGGTATGATGTCGAGAAATGTATTGATTGAAATTCCCTCATGAATTGGTTTTCTTAGTAAAGGGAATATTATGGAATTTAGGATGACAGAAATAGTTAAAGGAATAATGTTCGAAATATGAAATGTTCAAGCATGGTAATTATAATAAACAGTTTGTGACTGTCTCTATTGAGATATTGTATGAGATTACTTAATACTGGAAATATTATTGGGGCTATCTGGTCCCTGATCAATTCTTATATTATGAAAATGTTCCTTGATCTTAACGTTAGACGAATATATTGTCAGTCTGATTGGGTTATGGTCTGCATGGTTCTATTTTTCTCTGGTATTTTGTTATATTCTGCCTATTGAGAATCGATGAGAAATTGTGTATGGTGGATTTCCTTTCTCAAGAAAGTTAATCAAAGTTAATGTATTCAGTTGAGGTATCAGTATTACTTATGTTAATGCATATGTTAAGGTATTCGATTGGTATGATGAGTGAATTTGGAATGATGCATGTTGAATCGTTCTGTTGACTAGAAGAGAGAATTTCTTGAAATATCAATTACGGATGAATAAGGTCGACTTGATTATTCAATCTGTATGGAATATATGTCTAGAATTTAATGAGATGTGCATACTTGAGAATAAGATTTTATTTTTTCACAGGTAAAAAGACGAATATTCTAATTAAGAAGTGTATGTTTCCTAGAAGAATTGTATACAATAAGAAGATCTGATATTGATAATGTGAAGATAATCTGGGTATTAAAAAAAAATGCTGAAACGATCATTGTTTATCTTTGATACAAATTCTTGAAATGTTGAAAGTTTAAAGATGTATAGCAAGAATCATAAGAATTATTTTTACCGTTTCAGAATTAGAATGGAAATAGAAAAGGTTAATATGGATTTTCTTGTCTGGATCATTCTTGTCCTTGAAAGAGGAAAGTGATATGTAGCATTGTTAAACGTTATGAGATGTGTAAATTATTTTGGTATACCCGAATGTCTGCTCACCAGATTCATAGAATTTCGTGTCTTTATGAATTTTGGATATCATGGAATTTTAATCTACACTAATCGGATTGAGATCCGAGTTTCATATCATGATTTCTTTGGAAAGCCAAAAGAGGCTTGAAATAAAAAGTAGCTGAGGGTTGAATTGACAAATAATTGGGCTGTGTGAAATTATAAAGAGTATGAGATTGAGATGAACTGACTAGTTTTACTGTTTGAATTCGAAAGGATTCGGGTGCGAATGTATATGTAACATGATGGTATGGATCGGACTTTTGAGTACATGAGCTTTTTAGTAGAGATTAAGTTTCAGAAAAAGTATTGTAAAGTGAATACCACTTATAATTTTTGTATGTAAAATTTAAAGAGACAGGTAGTAAAAGTTTAGCTTGAGTGAAAGTTCTTTAACATCGATTATAGGATTGAGGAATCCAATTGAAAAACCAAAACCACTTTTCTGGTAAGATTTTCGGGGACGAAAATCCCTAAAGGGGGGAGAAATGTAACATCTTGATTTTGGGCTTAGTCAGAACAGTGGTTTCGGGACCACAAATTCGATGAGGAAAATATCATTTTTATGGTCTACGATTTCACGAAATGATTTCGTGAAAATTTTGTTCGAAAATTTTGACGTTTGGGCACTCAATTTAGTAAAAAGGACTAAATTGTAAAAAGTAAAAAAGTTGAGTTCTACATGTTAAATGTATCAAATTGTTATGAAATTTTAAATGGGAGGTCCTTAAATGACAATTAAACCATTGTATAACTTGTTGGACAAAACTGACCTTGATTGGGTAAAATTTGAAAGAATAGTAAAAAGGGCATTTTGGTTATTTAGGGGTAAAATGAATTAAAAGATAAATTTTAAACACCAAATGTGTCCCTTTCTTCTTGCTACAGTAGAATGTACCAAGAGCAGCCATGGTTAGGGTTTGGCCAAGCTTCCAAGCTTAATAGTAAGTGATTCCGAGCTCCGTTTTTAATGTTCTATGTATTTTTAAAATCTCGGTAACATGATCTGCTCATTTCTACCATTATTTTAAGCTAGGATTTATATTTAAAAATTTACCCATGAATGATATGCATGTATTTTTATGTTTAATGGTAGAATATGAAGCTTGAAATTGTGTTAAACAACTTTTGCTAAGCGATTTTATGTGAAAACGAGTAAAACGATATAATTAGTAAAAATACCTAATGTTCATAAGTACATGTTAGAGTGAGAATTTGATGTTGCCATAGAAGGGAAAAATGATCAGAATGTCATAAAACATAAGAAAATAGGAATAAGTTTAGTTTCCGAACCTTGGGGAAAAAGTGCAAATATGCAAAAGTTTAGGGGTCAAAATGAAAATTTGTAAAAATATGATTTTTAGGCCCATATGAATAGTGTGACTAATTAGTAGGCTAAATGTGATATTATAGATCAAGGAAATCGAGATTTGAGCTTAAATCTGGAAAATACAAGGTTATGGACTAGAATGGTAAATTGCCATTTCTGGATCCGAGGTAAGTTTGTACGTAAATAATTAATCGATTATTTTTATTTTATTATATTTTGTTATCATATGAAATGTGGCTGCTTATAGAATGATTATTTGTTGTAAATTGCAAATTGAAAAAGGACTATGAATAAATTGTAACATGTTGGAAAGTGAGGAATTTCTCGGTTGAGCCTTCGGAATAGAAACGATACGAATGATCTATTGTGAGGTCATGTGTGTAGTACTAAGTGTAGGCTACTACGTGTACCGAATAATTGGTCGCATTTGTAGTACTAAGTGCAGGCTACTATGCGTACTTGATAACTTCGATCACGTGTGTAGTATTAAGTGCAGGCTGCTACGTGTATCAGATGGTTAGGTCACGTGTGTAGTACTAAGTACAGGCTACGACGTGTACCGGATAATTGGTAGCATGTGTAGTACTAAGTGCAGGCTACTATGCGTACTCGATAACTTCGATCACGTGTGTAGTATTAAGTGCAGGCTGCTACATGTATCAGATGGTTAGGTCACGTGTGTAGTACTAAGTACAGGCTACGACGTGTACCAGATAATTGGTCGCATGTGTAGTACTAAGTGCAGGCTACTATGCGTAACAGATAGCTTTGGCTACAAGTGTGAAAATATGTGTAGGCAACTGAGTATCAGTTATTATTCCACAGAGTTCAACGGGAAAATCGATTAAGTAAAAATACATGTGAACATGATTATATGATGAATAAGTGCAGGTATATGTTTAAGAAAATTTTGAGCAATATGCTCGATATTTGAGTGAACTTCGATAAGACAAAATGGATTAAGTGAAATTATGTAAGAGTGAATTTTAGTAGTAAAATAGTGTTGGACAGCAGCAGTTGTGTGATTTTGAAAATTCACCAAAAATTTTGTAAGTAGAATTAAATTTAAAATAAATTATGGAATTAAATTTTAATGAGTCTATTTTCATGTAAAAGAAATAGGGGAGCAAAAGAGTTGTATATTATGTGATATTCTAATTTTTGTGAGATAGTGTCAGAATGAATTCGAGATCCCCTATTTTGAATTGGAAAAATTGTTAAAATTTTGTAGAAAAATAATTATATGTTATAATTTATATGATTAGAATCTTTGATGAGTCTACTTTTAATAGAAACAATTGAAAACATTATCCAAGTCTCATACTATGAGATAAATAAATTTTAGTGAAGAAAGGTTAAAGCTGCCAAACAGCGAAATAGGGGAGACTTTGAATAATAAACTGTACTTATTGGCTAGACCAAAAATTCTGAAAACTTTATGGTAGAAACATATATAGGTCTAGTTTCTAGCAAAATTTACGGATCTTAATTTGGAGTTCCATAACTCAAGATATAAATGATTTAGTGACTATGACTCAAGAAAGCAGCTTAACCAGAATATGTGTAAATGTACAATTAGGTTAGTTTTACTATGAAAAGCATGTTAATAAATTGCTTATTATTATTTCATGCGAGCTTACTAAGCGTAAAGCTTACCCCCTCCTTTCCATTTCTTTTAGTGTTTTCAGGTTAGCTCAGGGTTGGAGATCGTCGGAGGCAGCATCACACTATCAAGCCAACACCTTGACAGTATAAACACATATGCTAGAATTATCAAGTGAGTGACATCTATAGGGACCTAGTTTTATAACATGTGTTATTATAGATTGGCCAAATATATTGGTCTTTAGTAAGGTAATAATTCTGACTTATAAATCTAGCTATTTATGTTATGTTTGATATTGGTGATGTGCATATGCTTGTTTGCCATGCATGGTTGGTAATATGTTATGTGTTGTTGTGAATGTTTAAGTCCGTTAACACCTTGAACCGTGTCTCGACGTTGGATACGGGTGAGGGGTGTTACAACCAATCAGTAATTTTATATTTTCATTTAATCCTTCCTCGAAACGTTTACATATTTCTGCCTCTGTTTGAACGCATTCACTAGCATATTGGCTTAACCGAACAAACTCCCTTTCATATTTTGCAACGGTCTTGTTCTCTTGCTTTAATTCTAAAAGTTCTTTCCTTTTCTGATCTAGGAATCTTTGACTAATATATTTCTTTCTGAATTCAAATTGAAAGAATTCTCAAGTAATATTTTTTTTGGAACCACTGAACTTACAGTTTTCCACCAGTGATAAGCCGTGTCCTTTAACAGAGATACAAAACATTTCAAGCATTCAGCTGGAGTACATGATAATTCGTCCAGCACTCAGTAGTATTTTCTAGCCAAAATTCAGCTTTTTCTGGATCATCATCAATTGTAGCTCTAAATTCCTTAGCTCCATATTTTCTAAGTTTATCCACTAGAGCCTTACCAATTCTAATAATTTCAGTACCCGATGGTCTCTCAAGAACAGTCTGAGCATTTGGTGGGGGAGGTTGTAATTGAGAAGCAGCATAATTTCTTCTCAAATATTCAGGAAACTATTTATCCAACATTTCAAAGAAAAACCTCTTTAGCATATTCACTTCAGCCCTCTGATTCGGACCTTCTACTACTACTACTACCATCTGTAGCTCGTCGTACGGAAGCTTGAGAAGCACTCTCAGCTTCCTCAGATTGTGCTCTTGTACGGTTGGAAAACATTTACTGTATGAGAAACACATTTAAAATGGTCAGGAGATATCACACTATCATCAATTATATAATGGCATGTATAGCTAAATTCACACTTGTTACATTAGTCCGAGAATCGGCTGAACCGTAACTCTGATACTAATAAATGTAACACCCCTGACCCGTATCTGTCACTGGAATAGGGTTATGAGGTATTACCAAACTTATACATTAGCATTTGTAAAACACCGAGTCATAAATTTGCATTCCAAATCAAAACTTTTCAAATTTCATCAAAAAGTCCCTAATATGGGCCTACGAGGCCTAATACATGCTTTGGAAGTGGTTCGGGACTAAACTGGCAACTTCGGAAATTTTTCCTTAAAGATAGGGGCACATGCTCGTGTAGCTTGGGACATGGTGGGGAATTCTAACTTGCAATTTCTTAAGTACCAAAGGGGCACATGCCCATGTGGCTAGGCCGTGTGGTAAACTGATTTTTCACCATTTTTAAGCCATTTTCACATGATTTTGACACACGATCATGCTTGAAACCCGTGTCCTTCATACGACCAAGACACACGGCCTTGTCTTTTGCTCGTGTACTATCCTGACTTCACATTTAAGGATGCAGGGGACAAACGGTCATTTCACACGCCCGTGGGCTTACCGTGTGTTACACACAGCCTAGACACACGCCTGTGTGTCATACCCGTGTGGACGAAATAAGGCCATTCCTAGCCTCATTTCTCACCCCAAACCAAATCATTTACCTGCATAAAAACTTACAAGTATACACCAACCAATTCAACCAATTACCATTATTCAAATCAACTTGTTTCTATAATAATTCACAGCATATCCATCTCAAACATGCATTACTAACCACTTTTATTAATTTATCATTTGGCCATAAAAGCTTATACATGCCATTATATCAAAATAGGTTTATCATTTTTACCAAAATGAAAAGATTGACAGTGTGATGATAGCTTCGACCTAATTCCAACCTTCACAAGCCTTAACCACTATAAAACAGGGAAAATAAACCTAGTAAGCATTAATGCTTAGTAAGTTCATATAACCAAAATACACTTACAATTTATGTTCATCGAGTAATTCATACATTAAGTAATATGTCCATTAACTTATTCAATTAGCAAATAAGACCTATATACAATCATTCAACCAATTGATTAGTTTCAAAAATATTAAAATGCATAGATGAGCTCATCATACCATTTCTCTTTATATCATTATGTATGTCGTTATCGCTGAATTATTAAATTTCCGATGGACCTTTCCTTTTCCAGTTGTACACTTAAGGTGTACATTCCTTTCCAAGTTGTACATACAAAGTATACATTTCCTTTTCATATGGTATACACAAAGTATACCTAACCTTTCAAGAGTACACACAAGGTATACATAACCTTTTCAAATTGTACCATTTGGGTACACCAATCCTTTTCAAATATTACCCTTTCGGGTTACATTCCTTTCCATAATGAGATCAAAAGATTATCCTTTCGGAACAAATTTTACTATATGCAGGATCTCATATATACGGTAATCACCTGTCCAATCGTAAATTAATATTCAAACGGATTCATGTAATATTTCATCATTTACATGTAAATCACAAATCAATATTGGTTTATTTCATGTACATACCAATTATAAATTGTGATACACATAATTCAACAATCAATTCAACACATTTACATGCTTAATTTAGTTATACAAACTTACCTTGACAATTAATCGTATCTACTAATCCGAAACTTTTTTTCCCTCGATCTTTTTCTTTGTTCAACACTTCCGGATCAAATCAAGCTTGAGAAATTTCCTTTCTCTCTCCTAGGGTTTCCATGTATTTTATGAAGAAGAAGAAGATATAAAATGGGTTTAATTCTATTTAATCATTTATCATACTTTATTTAATTCAATTTTCAATTTAATCCTTAACCTTTTTAAATTTTTCCATGGATGAATCATTAAAAATATCTACATATTTTTCATCAATGGTCTAATTGCCATATAAGGACTTCTCACTTTTAATTTTATAGCTATTTAATCCTTATAACTACTAGAATTCAACTTTGACATTTTATTAGGTTTAGTGCTTTTTACAATTAGACACATATTTGATAAAATTTTTCTATAAAAATCTTCATGCAATATTCCTATCATAATACCTATTATTTTATGAACTTTAAATAATTTCATTTTTCGGGCTCGAATTTGTGGTCTCGAAACCACTATTCTAATTTCATTGAAATTGGGCTGTTACATCGAACATGTTTTGTATGTGTATAACTTTAGTTTGCTTCGTGTTTCTCTCATGTTGCCAGCCATGAAATTTTCAATTTAGATTGAAGTGGTAAGGGAGAACTTGGTTTCGACCTTGGCTCTTATTTTTCTATATTAATTTTCAAGGGATTTGAGCCATGAAATCTTATTTTCCAAAATTGTAACTTTTGAATGCTTTTGGGATTTGCTTTGTTACCATTGAAGAACTTATGGATTCATTATGGAAAGTTAAAACCAACTTCTGTGTTTGATCCCGACATTGGAATATGTGGTCAAATTTTGAATGAAATTTCGATAATTTCTTTTGTGCTTAAAATTCTTAGTGTTACTAATTTGTTTCATTTTTGTGTAGATGAAAATTTGAAGTGGTACCCTTTAAAGATGGAGGGTATACAAATAACCTTCTTTCTTGTTGAGACGTATATGATTATCATATTCTTGAAAGTGACTTTGTCAGGTTTATGACCAACTGGTTCGTGACCTTGAGAGGTTTGTCACAAGCAAATGGCCTGATTTGAGGAAAAACCGTCTTTAGAAGGGAGGGTATGATGCGATCCCGACCGTATCATGTTACGACACAACTTGACACTACCAAGATTGGCCTAAACACGAGGGGCCCAAGTGCAAAATGAAATTTAATTTCAGTTTGTTAACTTGTGTGTAGGTTTTAATTATTCGAGATTGGGATGGAAACCATTCCTGGAATAATCGAACAATAACAGATGTCCAGCTCAAGTGTTCCATGCAACTTGAAACAAGCTCATTTAGCTCGTTTATAGCTCATCCTAGCTCATTGAGCTCCAAATTATTTGTTTTTAGCTTGTGCATCAATTTTCTGGAATATCTAATTCGGTTTAGCTCAATTATAGCTTTCTTTAGTTTATGCATTTAGTTGCTGGAATAAACTTAAATAATATTTAGTTTAAGTATTAAATTAGTCTTAATAATGTGTTTAGTTATTTTAGTTTAAGTAATTAAGTTGTTTTAATTTTACTTAGTTGTTTAAATAATTTCAGCAATTAATATGTTCCAACTTAATTAATTTGCTATAGCCATTTAATTTGTTTAATTGTGTTTATAGGTGAATTAATCATTTGAACTAGTTGTTACATGGATGGGCAATTAAAGAGAGGAAATAAATTCAGCTGTTATGAAGCTGAATTAAAGGCCAACAGCTGTTATGAGCTTCTCCAAGTAACTTTTCGAAGAGTTCAATGGACAAGGAGCTGTTCACACAAGCTCATGCAGCTCTCAAACGTTTTTACATGATGGTGGCTGTTCCAATTCGTCCATTCACACATTTTGACCATTTATATTCAAGCATTCACACAAAGGGGGCTGTTCGCGTGCCAAATGACATTAATTTTTGGATGTTGTTCATTTGGCTGTCCAAGGAGAAATTAAAAGGCTGTTATGACTCTTTAGCAGTTCAAGCATTGAATCAAGTTTATTCAGCTCATTAAAGTTAATTATTAGCTGAATAGGAAGACCAAACATGCTGTCCATTGCCGTTTTTTATGTTAGAGTTCATCAAAGGTCTGGTAGTTTTTAATTAGCTCAATTAAGTTCATTAATAGCTCAATGAAGCTGAGTGTGTGTGTCTATTCGGCTGGGGCTTGTCTCATGCCTATAAATACTTTGTTTTCAGCTAGTTGTATACAACTTTTTGCTAAATTTATGAAATATTTAAAACTTGTGAGAGTTCAAATCTCCTTGTTCTTTTTGGGACTGATCTGACTTATCAAGCTAGGCTTGTGGCGTCTTACCTTTTTTCAACCATTTTTGAAACAAATCACAACTTACTCAATTTCTCGATAGGGCACATGAATACGACTCGAGACCTTATATTGTGTATTTATATACTTTGATTGAAATATATGTATTTGGATTCAGTAATTACGGTGTATAATTATCGAATGCATAACCGATATAGTACGAAGAATATTGAGCCCCATTTGGACCTTAGAAATTCATAGGATACAAATGACATGTCATTAGGGTTACCGTTTTGGTTAAGATCCTGCATTTGTTGCGGACTCACTACAACTCGTATGAGCTTACCGATTTGCAGGTCGTGAGAGCTTATCGCTTATGAGCTTCAGCTTAGAGCAGCTTACCGATTATCGCTCTTAGGAGCTTACATGTACACGAATTGATGGATTACAGTTCAGTACACCTCATGTGTACCACCTGCGTATCTAATGATATTCTAAGTGGTTCAACGGGCATAGTGTTATTCTGAGATTATACAAGTTCGATATGAACTAGTACAGGTATTTACATGGAAATAGTATATATATGGATACAGATATACAATATAGATGTTATATGTACATGGAATTCGAATAAATGTTAAATTCATACATATTTCTCTATTTTTATATGTATACATGGCTAACTTGATGAATGGTTGTATGATAGGCTTTGGCCAAATTGAATTAAGTTATGATTTAAGATTACTTACCTAAATTGTGATTATATGGTAAGTTTAAATTTTATGTTTTCACGAACTTACTAAGCTTAAGTGCTTACTCCGTTTTGATTTTCGTGTTTTATAGTGGTTCGGAAGCGTGCTCGATTCGGAAGTCGTTGGAGATTGCGTCACACTATCAAACTCTCATTTGGTATTTTGGACTTTACATTTTGGGTTAAATGGCATGTATAGGTATTTTGGCTAAGGTGGTCTATATGTTTTGTTGTGTATTTAGCCAATTGATTTGGCTTGATAATGGTAAATGTTTTGATATATGAATATATTATGTAGTGTTTAGTTGTTATGTGAATGCCTTGTTACGAATTGGTAATTTGGGCACCAAATGGTTAGAATTGAGATGTGCTATGCATATTATATTTAGGCACAATGTTTCATATGTAAGTTTGACTATTTAGGTATATTTTGGAAGTATAATCGGTATATGTTAAAGTGGCGAATTGATGTGATTATGAGCATCATGTTGTATGTGTGAAAGTATATGTTATAAACTTGAGATTGGTTAGTTTTTGAGTGCCTATTTATGCCATGGTTATATGCAAATTGATGTGTATAGGTTGGTACCAATGTGGGTAAGGAATAAGGCTTGGAAAATAACCTATTTTTGTCCACACTGGCAAAGACACGGGCATGTGTCTCATTCGTGCGTGACACAGGGCCAGGTGACACGGCCGTGTATCCCTTGATACTTTTATAGAAATCAAGTCATTAGCTTCGCACAGCCTAGCATACGGGTGTGTGGCTTAGCCGTGTGGCACAAGTCAGTATACCTACCAGTTTTCACATGGCTTAGCACATGGCCTAGCATACGGTTGTATGGTCTGGTCGTGTGACCCAAGTCAATGAGTTACACGGGGTAGGACACGGGCTGGGAAATGACCGTGTGTCCTTATTTCAAATGCCCACATGACCTGAGATACGGGCGTGTCATTTGGCCGTGTGAGACACATGGCCTTGCCACACGGGCGCGTGTCTCCTGTATTTTGAAAATTTTTTATTTTTTTCCAAAAAAATTTCTTGAGTACTTGGTTTAGTTCTGAACCACTTCTAATGTCTATTTGGGGTCTCGAGGGCTCGTATTAGGAACTGTATAAATGTATTTGAAATTTTTTATAAGAATGATAATAGTATATAAAATGTATGATTGTCTGAGTTATATGTTCGGTAATACCCCGTAACCTTGTTTCGGCATTAGATACAGGTTAAAGGTGTTACATCTATTGGTATCAGAACTACAGTTTAATCGATTCTTGAACTAACGTAGCATATGTGAGTCTAGCTATACATGCAATTTATTAACCCGTGATAGTGTGACATCTCCTGACAGTTTAAAATCATGTTTTTCATATAGTAATATATCCCAATCGAGTAGATTCCGATGATGTTAAAAGTAACGCACATGACTCAATTCAGAGGGTAGCGTCGTCTGGCTCTAGATCCGTGTCTGAAAGTCATGGAGGAGAGGCTAAGGAAGCTTTTTTCCAAATGATGAACGAATTATTCACTGAGTATGTTTGAACGAATCTGGCTGCTCAGAACCTCCACCCCTACCTTTTCTCTACCTTAAACCCTAAACCCTAAAACCATAAACTCTAAACTCTAAAAACATAAACCCTAAACTCTTCAAGTCTTAGAACCAATACGTCTGAGCAAACCACCTGTTGATAAAATTTAACAATACGGGGCTGAAGAGTTTAGGGCTACAATTGATGACGACTCTGAAAGAGCCGAATTAGCTAGCTAGAGAATACAATACGAGTATTTTATGAGTTGTCACGTACACCACCAGAATGCGTTAAATGTGCTGTGTCTCTTTTGAAAGATACCGTATATCAGTGGTGGAACACATTAGTATTTGTAGTACTGAAAGAATGGGTCACATGGGAATTCTTTCAGGCCGAGTTCAGAAAAAGTACATAAGTTAGCAGTTTCTTGATCAAAAGCACAAGGAATTTCTAAAGTTGAAACAGAGTCGTATAATTGTAACCGAATATGAAAGAGAATTCGTGAAACTGAGTAAGTATGCCCGAGTGTGTGTCTCTACTGAAGAAATTATGTGTAAATGGTTTGAAGACGAGTTGAATGAAGACATCAAGCTTTTAGTTGGGATACTGGAATTAAAAGAGTTTGTGGTGTTAGTCGACAGAGCACACAAAGCCGAGGAGCTTAATAAAGAAAAAAGAAAAGCCAAGTTTGAAGCTAGAGATTCGAGGAAGAGATTTACGGGAAAGTCTCATCAATCAACGTCGAAGAAATCTAAAGAGCATCACTACCGTCCTACTATTTCTTTGGGGCATTCTGGTTGAGATAGAGATGCCAGACACTTCACTCCTAAACCTCAGGCTACATCTGTAGCTAGCATGGGTAGTGTTAGAAATGTTAGACATGAGTGCAAACACTTCAACAGGCTCCAATATGGCGAATATCGGGTAAAGAGCGGAACATGTTTCATGTGTGGTTCCTTCAACCACTACTTTAGAGATTGCCCTGAGAGGTCTGAGAAAGAAAAATTTCAAACAATGAGGCCGAGAAATACAGCTACTAGAGGGAGACCACCCAAACACCAAAAATATGAGTGGTAGTCAAGATGCTATGAGAGATTCTGCTATGAGATCTAAGGCACGGGCACCAGCTAGAGCTTATGCCATTCGCGCTCGCGAAGATGCATTAGCACTAGATGTTATCACCGGTATATTTTCTCTTTATAAAACTGATGTAACTGCTTTGATAAATCCCGGATCAACCCATATATATGTACAAATTTAGTATTTATTAAGAGTTTACCTGTCGAGTCCACTGAATTTGTAGTTAATGTATCGAACCCCTTAGGTCAGTGTGTTCTAATTGATAAAGTCTGTAAGAATTGTCCTTTGATAACTCAGGTTATTGTTTTCCGGCTGATTTGATGCTTTTACCGTTTGATGAGTTTAATGTAATATTGGGTATGGATTGGCTGACTATGCATGATACTGTTGTGAACTGTAGATGAAAGATTATTGTATTAAAATGTCAGAATGGTGAGACTCTTCGAATTCAATCCGATGATTCAAGTGGTTTGCCTATTGTGATATCGACTATTCTAACTCAAAGATATGTGAGAAAGGGTTGCAATGCTTGCGTATGTGCTTGATACAAAAGTGTCTAAACTGAAGATTGAATTAGTGCTAGTGGTTTGTGAATATCCGGATGTGTTTCCTGACGAGTTACGCGAGTTATCACCGATCAAAGAGGTTGAGTTTGCTATTGAGTTAGTATCGGGAACATCACCGATATCAATAGCTCCGTATAGAATGGCTCTGACAGAGTTGAAAGAGTTAAAAGCTCAGCTGCAAGAGTTAACGGATAGAGATTTTGCACGACCGAGTTTCTCGGCTCGGGGTGCACCAGTTTTGTTTGTGAAGAAGAAAGATGGATCAATAAGATTGTGCATCGATTATCGACAACTTAACAAGGTTAGGATTAAAAATAAGTATCCTTTGCCAAGAATTGATGATTTTTTTTATCAGTTGAAAAGAGCAACAGTATTTTCAAAGATTGATTTGCGGTCTGGCTATTAGCAGTTGTAGGTTAAAGATTTGAATGTGCTGAAAACTGAATTCAAGACCAGGTACGGTCACTATGAATTTCTTGTTATGCCATTTGGGTTAACTAATGCTCCTATCATTTTTATGGATGTGATGAATAGAATTTTTAAACCGTATTTAGATAGATTCATTGTTGTATTCATTGATGATATTTTGATATATTCTCGAGATGAGTCTGAACATGTCGAACATTTGAGGATTGTGTTACAAACCTTGAGAGATAAACAACTATTTGCTAAATTCAAAAAATGTGAGTTTTGGCTCCGAGAAGTTGGATTTTTGGGGCACATTGTTTCAGCAGAAGGCACTAGAGTGGACCCGAGTAGGATTTCAACAGTTTTTTATTGGAAACCATCGAGAAACATATCCGAGGTCAGAAGCTTTTTGGGATTAGCAGGTTATTATCGGAGATTTGTAAAAGGATTCTCAATGATAGCTATACCAATGTCTCAATTATTGCAAAAAGATGTAAAGTTTGAGTGGTTCGAAAATTGCCAACAGAGTTTTAAACAGTTGAAAGCACTGTTAACCGAAGCACCAGTTTTAGTTTAGTTGGAGTCGAGTAAAGAGTTTGTGATTTTTAGTGATGCATCATTGAATGGTTTGTGGTGTGTTTTAATGCAGGAAGGCAAAGTGATAGCGTATGTTTCCAGACAGTTAAAAACGTATGAGAAAAATTATCCGACACATGATTTGGAGTTGGTCGCAATTGTGTTTGCATTGAAAATTTGGCGACATCACTTATTCGATGAGAAGTGCCACATATTTACCGAGCACAAGAGCCTGAAGTATTTGATGTCTCAGAAAGATTTGACTTTGCAACAACGAAGATGACTCGAATTGTTGAAAGACTATGAGTTACTGATTGATTAGCACGCAGGGAAAGAAATGTAGTCACGAATGCTTTGAGTAGAAAATCTTTGTTTGTTTTGAGAGCGATGAATACGCGATTGAGCTTGTCTGATGATGGTTCGATATTAGTTGAATTAAAAGCTAGACCGATGTTTTTACAACAAATTTGTGAGGCTCAGAAATGTGAAAATAAATTGAAAGCTAAACGAGTACAGTATGAGTAGACTAATGATTCAGAATTTTGGATTGGATTCGATGATCATTTGTTGTTCCGAGATAGAGTTTGTGTTCTGAGGAATCCAGAAATTATGCAAAAAATTTTGCATGAAGCACACAGTGGTAGCATGTCTGCTCATCCGGAGAGTACTAAGATGTACAGTTATTTGAAATAGATGTACTGGTGGTCTGGTATGAAACGTGACATTTCTAATTTTGTGTTGAGATGCTTGATTTGTAAACAGGTTAAAGTCGAACACCAAGTGCCTTCAGACTGTTACAGCCAGTAATGATACTGGAGTGGAAATGGGACAGAGGTATGACGGATTTCGTATCTAGATTACCTTTGTCTCCAAAAAAGAAAGATGTTATCTAGGTTGTTGTTAACCGTTTGACGAATTCTGCACATTTTATTCTAGTGCATACGGATTTCTCTCTTGACAGATTAGCTTAGTTGTATATTTATGAGATTGTCAGATTGCACGGAGTACCAGTCTTCATTATTTTGGATAGAGATCCGCGATTTACTTCCCGATTTTGGAAGAAATTACAAGAAGCAAATGAAACCCAACCTCCATTACGTGGAGGGAAAGCAGAAAATTGTTGTCACTGGTGTCGCTCAGACGATGCAAGCCCACAGGAACTAAAAAATCATATGCAAAATTGGGGATTTTTATCCTTCGTATTTCTAGGGCTTGAAACATTTCTTCCGTCTTTGTAGTATAGGCATAAAAATTAGCCTCGACAGGAACCTCCATCACACGTTGTTGAAGTGGATAGCTCGAAATTACCCAACAACTACTACTTCCTCTAGTTTTAGGTATGATCGTAATAGAAAGGGAAAGAATACTTAAAGTAGAAAATTCAAAAAAGTTTACCTTAAGGAAAATGCTCCTTGTTTATTGCAGAAGTTGAAAATGTTTAAAACAATAAATTTTAGGGCTTCGTAACCCCTCTTTTTAAATAAATTTTGCCTTTCTACTTTAGCAATTCGAATAACCAAGGACGAAGGAATGATTAAATCTAAACGGGTATAATACCCTCATAAATGTAGCGAGGTAAACATTAGGCACCAGTGACCAACGCGTGTTTGGTAAGCCATTCAAATTTAAAACATTGGTTCTAAAAAAGTGCCACTGTATAACCCTTCTTAGAACCACTAGGGGGACTATATTGTTATGGTATTTTTGATTGCTAGCTCGAAACTCGAATATAATTCGGGCTACCGACCTGCGACCCGATTTTGGACCCCATTAGGTGGATACCTTAAGGGCTTGTAGATAGAGTTCGTGAGCCAAGTTTGCATGTCCCTAGGTGCTCGTAAGCAGAAGGTGCGAAGCCGAACACTGGACTAGAGAACACATGTTAAGTCTAGGATAGCATACGTGTTGACATGCATGGAGCCTACCTAGGACGTCAATTCTATGAACATTAATCATGTCATATAAATACCCGATTCTCCTCACCAAGAGGACACACAACAAGACACTTAACACATCTTAATATAATTTTTTTTTTTAAAAAATACACTTTTACAATAGGTTTTTATTGTTCACGTCTCGCTTACAGATGGGGATTTATAATCTTTTCCATAATTTATTTGATATTAATATATTCTAAATATTTAATTATGAAAATTAAATTTATGATAATAATTTATTTTTAATTAAATTTATTAAAATTTTTTGATAGGACAAATTTTTTTTTTGAAAAAGACAATCAAACTATATTAAACAGTCATAATTGGAAATTTTAAAACTCTAGCTACCTCAACAACTGCTGCTATCTCTTCTGGATTTTTTTTGCAAATACTTGCAAAGCTAAATTTCTCTTCGAAACTATTTTGGATAATCTGTTCGCAACTTGATTTCTCCCTCTGGGAATATGCTTGATCTCCCATTGCTCCATAGCCTGTAATATCATATGAATCCTTCTAACTAAGGCTGAAGTTAATACAATCATGTGGATGTCTTTAAGAGCTTTGACCACCTCCAAATTGTCTGCATGAATGAAAACCTTCCTACATCCCTCTCTTTGAACAAAGGTCAGACCATCTAAAATTACCCACAATTCAACATCAAAAACTGAACAAAATCACAAATATTGATTATATCCAGCAATCCATTGTCCATCTTGCTTATGTGCCACCCCTCAGGTAGCAGCCCACCCTGCATTCAACATAACAACACCATCAGTAAATAAATGAATCCAAGTACCTGTTGGATCAGGATTGCGATCAAATTTGCACAGTCCAAAAGAGTTTTGCTTAAGCACTCCAAAGTATTATTTGGCCTAACTTAACGAAGACTTGATGGTTCAATAGAGTTCCATGATATTTTTTGAAAGATAAAGAGATTCTTATTTTTCCATATGTGCCTAGCTATTAAATCGAATCAACTGGACCAACGAATCCCTACATTAGGCAACCAAGTTGAAGAGCCCAAATTGATTTCCATCCACTCGAAGAGATTACTAAAAAAAAAACCAATTTTGCATACTAGCAGGGACAACCATTTTAAATACATGATTTAAAGAAAAATGTAAAATAAAAAAATTCTTAAATAGGTTATTTTAGATATTAAATGAAACTTTAGATTAACTTACAAAATAACTAGTTTAATATTTTTTAAGAAAATACAAACAAATTATGTATAGGTTAAATATAATTTAATGAGATATCAAATAACAAGGTTATCAATTAAACTTTATTTATTAAATTTAAAAATAGATGGACTACGTTCTTGAAATTAAAAGTAAGTAAAAGATTAAAATTTTAAAATTAAGTCAATAGACTAAATTTAAAAGATTGAAAAGTATAATGGATTAATAGATAAATACTTTTTTCTCTCTTTTTTCCCTCCCAGCTCCAACCCAAAACGAAAGGAAAAAAAGAAAGCTGCTAGCTTGTCATGATTAAAACTCCACACTTGTATAGTACTCTATGTTTCTTCTTTTTATAGATAGATTAGGTTGATGGGACAAATATGAGTTAAATAACTTACTATTAAAATTAAAATTTCTTTTTTTGAAGCTTAGGGTCTGTTTGTTTGGAAGTAAAACATTTTTCGGAAAAGCTTTTCAGCCTTTTCCAGTGTTTGTTTGGCTGAAAATATTTTCCTAAGGTAAAATCAATTACAAAACACTGGAAAAGGAGCCCTTAATTTTGGAAAATATATTACCGATTTTATTTTTGTAAGACGTTTTCCAACTCTCACCAATCTTTCCTAGCCATTCTTCATCTTCCTTTTTCTTCATCTAGGTAACTTGATTGAAATGAAACATTGTAAGTTGGTGAGACAAGCGGCCAATATATCAGAAACCATGACCCTTATCACTTCGAATAGTCTTTCACTCGTCTCGTAATTTTTGTCTTTGTAGTCTAGCAAAAGGGATTGGCTTATCCTGTACATGGAATTAGCAGCCAATACCTTGATAGGCCACTTTGAAGGGCTATCCATTAGACACATATTCGCATCGTTCTACTTAAATTCCATGAATATGTTCTTTCCTAAATCAAAAAGTACTTCTAGTATTTCCTTTGTGCTTTTTCCTTGGAGGGACAGTTTAAGAAGGTCCACATTTTGCCACCTATGATACAGCTCAACAGATAGCCAAACAATATCCGCAGCCTTCCCATTATTTACCACCATTGCTATGAGAAGTAGTCACCTCTGTAGTACCTTCCTTTCTGTAGTCTTTCGTGTCACAGTTATCCCAAGATTTAAATGAAACAGCAGCATGTTTTTGAACATTTAAATGAAGGGCTTGTGATATTCTCTACATATATACATTAGTCAGATAGATTTTAGTTTTAACATCATCTTAAGCTCAGTATGAGAACTATTTTGGGGGTTTTGAGCTTGTATTCATTTATCTTTCCTTGATATAATTTGAATGATAACTAGCTTTACATACATGCACTTTATAATATAATTACCTTCATGCTTGTTAATTTTTAAACCATAAAAAATCACTACCACTATTCTCTTATCTTGATCTTTTCAAGTTCTTTCTACCTTCTTTCAAAAAAAAAAAAAAATCTTTCTACCTAATATAACTTTTACTTCTTAAGATGTTAGGTGTTCATATGATTTCAATAGTTGAAGATGGTGTTCATAAAAGGAAAAACTCAGAAAATAAACCTTTTATTTGAATTTTTGACGCTTCAATGTTTTTGCATGCTAGTGTCATGGCTGCATACACTCTGTCTTACATCTTATTCCAAACGTTGAATCAAATGAATGATCTTTGGTGATCCAGATGTTGTAGATATTGTGTTCACATGTGGAGCGGATGTTTTGGCTGTGGGGATATATGTAACTCATCATGTTGTTTTGACAGGTACTCATTTTGTCTATTTCTCTATCTTTGTTAATATGTTGTTAGCGAGGTTTATTCTATTATCTATAGGTCTATATGAACACCTTATAATTTTAATTTCTGGAACTTCTTTCCTCATTTTTTTATTCTTTCTTTTGTTTCTACTTTTTTTTAAAAATCAAACCTGTCATATTTTAGATTCTGACCGAGAAACATTGGCTAGTTCAAATGGAACATTTGCTCAGTACTTGTTGAAGATATTAGAGGTGTACTTCAATTATCATCATGATGGATACAGCACAAAAGGTTCGTTTGCTGGAAATGGTTAAGGGATTTTTGCTGAATAGTGAACTTTCTAATTTATTCACTACCATTCTGCAGGTGTGTACCTTCATGATCCAACAGCCATGTTTGCAGCCATTAATCCTTCGCTTATTACCTACGTGGAGGGTGCTGTCAGAGTTTAAACAAATGGCATCACAAGGGGACTAACACTATTATACAACAAGCAGAAGAGGTTAAATTTTTTTTTTATGTGTATTGGAACTGAAGGAGACTAAATGAGCTTTATTAGAATATTTAATTGCAGCAGCTAGTAGTCGAAAAAAACTATTAACCATAATTTGTAAATAAAGAAAATCGACTCCTTTGAGTAACTTAACAAAGGACCTATTTGAGCCACACTTGACTGCAGAGAAAGAGTAATAAGCTTTACAGTATCATGAGATGTCAGTTTCATGATTCTCTTATTAATTCATGACTTATAATGTTTGAAAATGGAATAAGCTGCTAGATGAAGTGATACCATGTAAAGGAAATCAAATTGTATATGAAAGCTTTTTCTATGCAGTGATGTTGTGCTTGTCTTGGGTTTGAGATAAAGTAGATATAATGTGTAGACATGCAGTTGTACCCTTCAAATTCTATAATGATGTATGATTGTTCGTTATTGAGTGGGATGCATTTGAGCAGGTTTACTGAAATTACGGAGTGGTCTAATCAACCATCGGTGAAGGTGGCATTCACAGTTGATGTACCTGCTGTTCTCAAATTGGTTATGGAGAGGTTGATGAAATGATGATGAGGATGGTTGTATTGTGTAATCAGTGTGAATGTGTTTTTAAGACTGTATAAGCTTTGTCAGTGGACTAATTTGTTCTGTTACGGTAGCTGTTATTGTTTCAATAAAAGGTAATAATTTTATCCTATTTTGAGTTACTATTGTAATAATTTTATGTTATTTAACACATGTTTTACAACTTTTAGATATAAAATAAAGAATAATTAGTACAAATTTAAACATGCAATTATAAAGATAAATAAAACTTTTGTAAAAATAAGACTTCTTCAAAATAGAGGTGTGCCCGGTCCGGTCCGAATTATCTAATAAATATATATTTTTTATTTTTAATTATATTTATATTTTAATTTTAATTTTAATATAATCAATTTTATTATATTTTTCAAATTGTGTATTGTTTTAAGAATTGTTTTAATATATTTTTATTTGTTTCTTGTTTTAATATTTGTTTTAAATGTATTTGATTATTTAATATATTTTAAATTTTTATTTAATAAAATAAGTTAAAAAATTTAATAGAAATTTGGTAGGGCAGAACTAAGGCTTCTAATTTTATTTTGGGCGGGCTTGGGCAAATTTTAGGCCCATATTTTGGTCAGGCAGGGCCGGGCCTAGAAAGCAGGCTTGAAATTTTTTGTGGGCCCGGCCGAACCCGCCCGACCCAGCCCATGCACACCTCTACTTCAAAATTAGTGAAAAATTTTCCCTTTGCCTTAAACAAGTTGTATGAATAGCTAAAAGTTACCAATTGTGATTAATTTATAATTAATCAATAATTAAAACATGTAAAAAAATAATATTCCATGTGAAAAAAAACTTGAATAGCTAAAGGTTAAGAAGATTTAATAATAAATTCTTAAATATATATTTGTTTAATTTAAAAGCAGTTTTTATGAAATATTTTCGAAAATCATCAAACAACAGAAAATATTTTACACAGATTCATCCAAACACCAGAAAAGTAAATCATTTCTAGAAAAATAAATCATTTTTCAGAAATTATTTTCTGGAAAATATTTTACTGGCAAACAAACGGAGCCTTATGTTTATTTTAGTGTATATGTACGATTTTTTAATAATTTGTTTTTAATTTTTTTATTATATTTGTTTTTTTTATACATAATATTTAGAATTATCTATAATCTCTTTTTAATTTATAAATAGAAAGAGAATCAGCGCATTCAAACACACGTCATTTTACAATAATAATAATATTTATGTAAATCGACGGAATCTAATTGATTTGTTGTTTTTAAATAGCATAACATCCCTTAAAATTTGAATTTCATGCAGTATTTTACTTACAATGCAAAACATACATTTACAAAAACGATCCCACAATTTTATAAAACTACAGAGGACCTACATTTACAACAACAGTGTCAATTAAAGTGATATACAGTAAACCTCAAATTATGGCAAGGCAAGGGCTTTGACTACGCAAAATGAAAAATTGTTAGTTTTAAAATGATAAAATTACATATTAATTTTTTTTAAAATTTAAAATTTAATTTTAATTTTTTAAAAAGTTTATTAAAAATTGTAAAATTTGACGTTATTACAATAAAAAAATTTGACAAATATCCATATTTGATTCAGATGTAGTGGGATTAGTCAGCTATAGGGTTTGGGTAAGTTGGTAGGTACGCCCATATGAAATTAATTTTGACCTATTATTTTATATCAAGTGAAGTCTTTATTTAATGACACTACCATATCTTATTCACAAAAACAAAAGAAAAAAAAAAGAACAGCTTTATTACATTATTTTTTTAAAATTAAAAGTTAGCTAATAATTCTTTATATGCTGTGCTTTTCAAAGCCAACATGTCCTTGCCCCTTCATTTTCCATCTTTGTCTTTCTTCTGAATCTCGTATCTTTTGCAAAACTTCACCGATTTCCAGCCGCCGGAAAAACATGTCGGCTTCCCGTAACCAAGGAGGTTGTGGATGTTGTGGCGGCATCTTTAGTTTGGGGATGTCGGCACTTTTCATGTGGCTATGGATACATACTTCAAACCCCAAATGTTCCATTCAAACTCTGTCCTTGCCTTCCCTTCGCAGCGCCTCGAACCTCACAGCTGGTCCTACCTTAAGCCTCACGCTAAGGTTAGTCAACCCTAACCAGCTCAAAGGGATCAAGTATGATCCTTTGAACGTCACGGTTTATGATTTTCCAAACAAAAGTAATGTCATAGGTAACATTTTGATGCCAGGGTTTTACCAGGGTTACAGAAAGAAGGCTACAAAGCCTGGTCAAGGCACCGCTAACACCACGGTGGCTTTACGAGCGGTGTCGGAGAACGGAACAGGAGTTTTCCGGGTTGATATGGCGACGGCGGTGAAGTTTAAGACCTTGTATGGTTATTCGAAGAGGCATAAGATTAGGATTGGAGCAGATGTGGTGGTCAACGCTAGTGGTGTTAAGGTCGATCGTAAAGGGATCAGGCTTAGATCTATGGCACCCAAGATGGGAAATTCTTGTGTGGTGCTGCTTGGAGCTTTGTTCAATTTCTTGCTCTTCGCTTTGCTTGATTTTTGGTGAGTTGTTTTTCATGGTTTTAGCATATTTTTAGATGCTTTGTTGTAGCTGAGAAAAAGAGAGAGAAAATGGTGATGTTAACAGCTTTAACTTAATTGAATTATTTGTATCAAATGGTAATTGTATTTCTATCCCATTTTCATACCCTGGTCATTAATTTCATTACCCATAACTAACATATAGTATTGAACAAATATGAACATTAACAACATCTACCCTATTAATTTGCTTTCCCATCAACCTAATCTGAACAGTGTTTTTAATTTTAATTAGAAAGAGGCTTCCCTAAATACCTCTCATTCCTCTCACACTAAATTGAATGAATATATGCAATCTAAGCACAACAACAATAAGGGACTTGCCTTTGAGCTTAGAGACTGCCCAAGCTAACTCCTAATCCCAAGTTCCAACAGCTTTGTTAACATTACAAAGCTGCAATACCATCTCCCAAACCTTATTTCAGAAATCACATTAAAAAAAAAAAAATGGTTAGGAACAAAGCACGCAACGCCCATCAACATTGAGACCTAAGGAACTTAAACGATCCCTGGTAGGCAACCAATTCAAATCTGCCATCCAAGCAACAATAGAATGCTTAGGAATGTGCAAAGAGAACCAAAACAATCGATGCCAGCACACTTTCCTCCCCTTATCTCTAATATCCTCCCACAGCCTTGAAGAAGCAATCTTACTGCTAATAGGAATTCGTTGCACACTACCAGCAGCAAGCTCATTCAATTAAGCATTCTTCGCTAGTTCCAGCTACTTGTAAAATTAGAAGCAACATCCCAAAACCTCCTCCCCTTCATAAACATACTCTTTATTCCAAGCAATCGAAAGAGAACCTTCCTCTGCAAGGATACTTCGAATATGCTGCAAAATGCAAACATTATTCCATACTTCAAGATCCCTTAACCCCAGCCCACCTTCTGATTTAGGAGAACATATCAAAAACCGGCTAACTCTAGCACCATGTGCAGCACAATCCTGAACTTTCCAAAAGAATCGAACACAAATTTGAGCGATCTTCCTAAGAACAGCTTTTGGAAGAAGAAACTGCCTACACTAGTAAGACTGCACATTCAAGATAACAGCTTTAATAAGCTGAAGCCTACCAGCATAACTCAAATGTCTAGCAGACCAGCCCGTAACCTTAACTCAATATCTTGCCTATCAAAGCACTACAGTCTAAAAAAGTCAGTTTCATAGGTACAAGAGGCACTCCCAAATATCTCACAAGAAGCTGCCCAATCTTGAACCCAGTAATGCTTCTTATAAGCTCAATCTCCTCTTCAGAAATACTAGCAACAAGTAGCTCACTTTTTCAAGCATTAACCTGCAGCCCAAAATTCCTATAAAACTCCACTAATAAACAGCAAATACCGACCACAGAACAACAGAACCCTTTGCAAATATAAGAAGATCATCTGCAAAGGACAGATGAGAAAGCTTAACACGGAGACATTTAGGATGATACTTGAAAACACCACATTGAGCTACCTCTTCTAAAATCCTGGACAGGGCATTCATTGCAACCACAAAGAGATAGAGATCTCCTTGTCTAATTTCTCTTTCCCCTCTAAAAAAAACCAATAAGCCCCCAATTATGAGAAATGGAAAATCAAGGAGTAGTGATACAAGTAGCAATCCACTTGACAAACAGCTCAGGAAACTCATAACCTTCAAGACCGAAAGAATAAAGCCCGAATTCAAAGGGTCCCAGGCTTTCTGTAAATCCACCTTCAAAGTACAGCTAGGCGAAATATACTTTCTATTATAGCCCCTCAACAACTCACGAGCAAAAAGAGTGTTATCCGCCATTTTACTCATCTAATTTTAAAAAATTTAATATTTATAAAAACGATTCTGCTTCAAAAATATTTATCTAAATGATTTGAAATAAACAGTAAGTTTAGCTTTTGGAAACCCAATAATCAGCATCACCTTATGTTTTAGTCTCATCATTACCTAGTGATTGTGTCAGACTTTAAAAAAATGAATTTTTTGAGTTTGAGACATGACTGGCCGGCACCAGAAATTTTTTTTTTAAAATCGTATCATACTGGTATACAAAAATATTAATATTTGAAAAAAAATTGGTTCTGACCATGTAATGGCCGGCACTAGAGTCATTTGAAAAAAAGAATTGGTGCTAGCTAGTAGATGGCCGGCACCAAGTAATTTTTCGGGTCCCAAGGTATATATATATATATATTTTTACTTTGGAACATTGATGGCAGACACCACCTTTTTCGGGTCCCAAAATTTTAATTTTTTTGGTTTTGGGACACCAAGCCGGCACCAACTTCATCAAATTAAAAAAATTATTTTTTTATTTTGAAACACTGATGGCCGGCACCAAGTATTAAAAAATTAGTTTTCTTAATTTTGGGAATCAGATGGCCGGAACCCCCTCACTCTATATATAGGGGGTGGTTTGAGTTCTGATAGTGTAAATGGATGAGAAAATTTTGTTTTGAGAGAGTCATCAAAATGATAGTGTTTTGTAGTGTATCATCAAATGAGTTTTTTTTATAGTGGATTGTAGATGAGAGTTTTTTGTAGTGTGCAACCGAATTTTGGGGTTGAATTATATACTGTCATGTTTTAACAGAGTTGAATTATATATTGTCATGTCAACCGTAAAGGTTATGCCATTAAGGGTAGGATAACTTTTTGCGTCATAGATGGCTAACCGAGATGTCCAACGCAGATGAACATTATCTATGGTGTAAGAGCATTTATTCCACAACTTATAAGTGGGGTACTAACGTAGACCCGATTTAAGCAGAAGACGATTAATTGTGAAGAAACTACTATTCAAAATAATTGTATTATTTCTTTAGAATGTTTGTATTTTTTTGTATCTGTAAATTTAATTTAGTCCGTATTATATGTAGTTTGAATTTAAAATTTTCGTGTATTAATTTTACCCATCTATTTGTAGTTTGTTGGGTGTTTAAATTCAATTTAGTCTGTATTATATATAGTTTGAATTTAAAATTTTCATGCATTAATTTTACCCATCTATTTGTAGTTTGTTGGGTGTTTAATTTTAATTTAGTCCATATTATATGTAGTTTGAATTTAAAATTTTCCTGTATTAATTTTACCCATCTGTTTGTAGTTTATTGAGTGTTTAAATTTAATTTAGTCCGTATTATTTTTGTTTGAATTTAAAATTTTCGTGCATTAATTTCACCCTTCTATTTGTAGTTTGTTAGGTGTTTAAATTTAATTTACTCCGTATTATTTTTGTTTGAATTTAAAATTTGCGTGCATTAATTTTACCCATTTGTTTGTAGTTTGTTGGGTGTTTAAATTTAATTTAGTCTGTATTATTTGTAGTTTGGATTTAAAATTTTCGTGTATTAATTTTACTCATCTCTTTGTAGTTTGTTGAGTGTTTAAATTTAATTTAGTCCGTATTATTTTTGTTTGAATTTTATATTTTGTGTATTAATATTCTAAAATGTTTGTATTTTCTTGTATCTGTAAATTTAATTTGTTGTGTACTATTACTTATTCAAATTATATTTTTTATTAAATATTTTGAAGTCATTTATTCAAACAAATAATTATTTTAGAAAAATTAAATTAATATTAAAAAATAGAATAATTAGAAAATAAAGTAAATATTTACAGATAAAAATCAAAATTGTCGTGATCTCGTTGACGTCCCCGACCCTAGCGTGTAATGGTCTAGCTGCCTTCGTTGGCGATGCCATGCACCTTGCTCAGGCGTTTGATAGTTGCTCGGTTCGGCCTCCGGTGGCCCGTTCGGTGTACTTAGAAAAGTAATATAATCATATACACTATAATCGGGAGTTAAAAGGTATTGCGTAACCGGAGGTGCCGATGGAAAATATCCTTAGTAGGTGTATAGGCTTCCTGATTGAGCTCCAGATAGTATGAGGACGATCCAGACCCTGTCAAATATTAAGGCTTGGGGTCGTCACCAAAAATATCTTCGAAAGATGGAGGAAATTGGGAGCTCGGACTCCGGGTGGTATGATGACGAGTCGGATGCATTATATTGGGGCTCGAGATCGAGGTTTGAGGTAGAATCGATTTTGGTGTTCCCGAATGGCGAAACTCGATTATGGCACGGTCGTGTGTTCTTCTATTGCCATTGGGAAGATTTCAGCTGCGCATCTTCCGAAATCAACATATAACGACCTAGGAATATAAAGGGTTTCTCGTGTGCCATATACCATTTTGCGTACTCGCGTGTAGGGAAGAACCCTCCCTCTAAGACATACAAGGGAGGGCGCCTCGATGTCGATCATTCCACAGAAAGATATACGGTTTATGTTTTTTCACCCAATTTATTGCGTCCCGACCTGAACTCTTTTGTCCATTCCGTGGACTTCTTTGATGTCGACATGAGGGTTCAGGATAGGTTGTGCGCAACTAAACTGCCTCAATACCCAACCTCTGTCGTGCCACTCCACCATATGGAAATGACTCAATAGAACATTTGACACGAACAGCTGTTGCAGCTCGGTAACCAATGATGGTATGACCGCTGTGATCCCTTCTTCGACATATAGCATCCATAGAAACTGCATAATATAGACATGTTATTAGTTAATTTTTTTTTACAATTATTGTATTTAAAAAAGAAAGATTCGGAAGCATATTTTACGCCATCCTCGGAATGAGTCTCGATCATCATACTGTACACGGGTACGGTGAACGATTGCCTGATTCCCGGTATAGTTGGCTATTTAAAAAAAAAGAATAAAGTATCAGATTATTTTTTGCATTAAAAAATGAGTATACTATACTATACAATTAAAAAAAAATTGTAAAATTAAACTATCTATTTACCTGTTCACGAGTGGCCACACATACAGTTGGTGGCTCACTGATGCTAGAAATGGCATTCGGTAGAACGCCTATGATTGTAGTAAAAGGCAACAACTGCCCATTATTTTCGTAGACAGTTTTGTCACTTGACAAAGCTCGCGGTATAAACATGCCAATACTGCAAAACCCCAACTAAATCTTTTAGCAATCTCGAGATCCTCTAATAAGGGGATACTTGTTGTGGACTTTATTTTGATTGACGTTCGACAGCAGTATTCCACTTATAAGTTGTAGAATGAATGCTCTTGCATCGTAGATAATGTCCATCTGCATTGGACTACTCAGTAGATACTGAAAGTTTTTTCTTAACCAGGTAAATTTAATACTGGTTAATCGTCCTTCCTCATCATTGATGGACATTTTTTTAAGTAACCTTTCATAAGTGCCCTACGGATCGAGCACTTTTCCAATCCCGATCATTGCTTCGCCGTTTATAGACAGCCCTAGTTGGATTGCGCCATCTTTCAACTAAGTCCGATATTAAATCGGCCTGTAGCTCAGATATCTGAATGTACGTGGCTACCCTAAAACCTGGATGTTCGAGTACGACAAAACTCTTCGATTGGGAAAATAACCTATAATAGCCCATTTTTCAATAGAATCAGAACAGTGGTTTTGAGACCATAAATCCAAATTCAAAAAATTTATTTTTTTATTATTTTATGATCTACAACATGATAGTGTTACCGTATAAAAATTTTGTTAAGAAATTTTACCGTTTATATGTTCAATTTGATAAAAAAAGACTAAATTGCATAAAGTGCAAAAGTTGAGTTCTATTAGCTAAAGGTATTAAATAGCTATATAAATTTAAAGTAGAGGTCATTATATGGTAACTAGCCCATTAATGAGTTAGTGGATGATAATGGCTTGGTATTTTGTGTAATTATTAAATGTTTTAAAGATTAATTTTGGAAATGAGTAAATAAAGGTTAATTAAAATAAAACAAAATTTTATCATCTTCCATTATTATTTTATTTTCAACCGAATGTTAAGGAACAATAAGCCATTATTGAAGCTTCATTCAACCAATCTTATTCTTTCAAATTAGGTATGCATTTTTGTCCCGTTTTTTGATTATTTCTATGTTTCTAGGATCGTTATAGTTTAATCTAGCTAGCTCGGGGACTAATTTGAGAAACTGTTAAAATATTTGAGTTTTTCCATTGATGAACATGTTAGAGTTTTGAAGTTTAATGGTAGAAAATGAATGGTTGTTGTTAGATAAACAACTTTTGTAAAGGAATTTTTGATGAAATTATCAATTAGAGATTAAATTGAAAAATGTGATAAATTGTGGTAAAATTGTGAATTTATGAAATATATGGGTTGCTATAAATATGTTTATAATTTAGCTAGGCTTGGGTAAGGATAAAATTGGATGAATTTCATTTTTTGAGCCTAGGGACTAAATTGCAAAGAATTAATAGTATAGGGGCAAAATGGTAATTTTTCCAAAAAATGTGTTGGACTAAATTGAATATGAATTATATTGAATTGAGTTAAATTCATTCGTATAGATCCAGTTATATCTCGTACGGAGTTAGATCGAGGAAAAAAGAAAATCTCGGATTAGTCGCCTCCATATCTACAAACACTCATCGAGGTAAGTTCATGTAATTAAATTGTGTAATTATATGTTTTTTTTTGAATTAGATGTATGTTATTTCCATTATTATCATATATGAATACCGATAGCATATCTGACGGCGTACGATGATTACCGAGCCCCGTTTGAACCTACGGAATTCGTAGGATACAAATGACATGTCATTAGGGTTACCGATTTCAGCTCTTATGAGGTTACCGATACTTAGCTCGTAAGAGCTTACCGTTATTTAGCTCGAAGGAGCTTACGTTATTTAGCTCGGAGGAGCTTACTATTTACAGCTCGTATGAACATACATGTACATGAATTGACGGATTACAGTTCAGTACACCTCGTGTGTATTACCCGCGTATCCAACGATATTCTAAATGGTTCAACGGGCCTAGTTCTGTTACGAGTTTATATGAGTTTAATATGAACTAGTACATATATTTACATGAATTATATGGAAATGGTTTGTATATGATATATGGATACATGGTATAGATGTTACATGAATATGGAGTTTGAATAGTTGTTGAACTCATACGTGATTCTCTATTTTTATATGAATTACATAGCTAACATGGTTGATGAATATGTGATAGGCTTTTGGCCAAATTGAATTGAGATATGCTTTGATTTACTTACCTTAAATATGACAAAATGGTAAGTCAAATTCTATATTATACAAACTTACTAAGCTTAAATGCTTACTCTATGTTATTTTTCATGTTTTATAGTGATTCGGAAGCTCATTTGGGTTGGAAGCTTTCGGAGTTATATCACACTATCCATCGGCTCTTTTGGTACTTTTGTTTAATTAATTCTGGTTATAATGGCATGTATAGGTTAATTTAGCCAATGTTGGCATATAAGTGTTTTGTTGAGATTAGCCACTTATTTGGCTTGTGTTTGGTATATTTTAATGTGTATATATATGTGGCCTTATCATATTTGATATGTGTTCGATATGGTAGAATGATGGAAAGTAATATGTGGTTTGAATACGCATTTAAGATATGTTATATACCTTGGTGTGATTTAGTGCTTTGTTATGGAAAACTTATAGGTATATTGATGTTAGTTAGAATGACATATTTGGTACCATTTGGAAATATTGGTATGTTTTGGTAAGTATTTAAGTGACATAAAATGATGCAAAATGGTTTACCTTATGAATTGGTACTTTGGGTACCAAATTGTTGAGCTTGATAAGTGACCTACATGATAGGTTTTGGTATAATTATGCATGTATGTATTTGGTCATTTAAGTAAGTTTGGATACATGGTTGACATGTTTTTAAGTTGTCATTTGAGGTGCCTTGAGGTGCCTAAGGACATATTAGTTGTATGTGATGATATTACATGTTTTAAACTTGATCTTGGCTGGTTTTGGATGTCTAATTATGACTTGAGTATATGCAAAATGTTGAGTGTAGGTGGATGCCAAATTGGGTGAGAAATGTGGCTTGTAAACTGGCCTATTTTTGTCCACATGGGCAGAGACACGGGCGTGTTTCTCAACTGTGTGTGACACACAGCCAAGTGACATGGCCGTGTGTCCCTCGTATCTTTTATAGAGTGCAAGTCAGTATGCTTACACGAAACCCCCACGAAACCCTTGATCACCTTATAGCAACAAGTAGCCCCTTCGATCTGTCTGATATAAGGTAAATGTTGTCTTCTCCAACAACGTGCTTCCGCATATTTCTGAGAAAAAATTCCCAAGACTCGAAGCACTCATGCTCCACGATGGAAAAAGAGATCGAAAGTACATTTTGATTGCCGTCTTGTGCAACAACAGCCAAGAGTATTTGCATATATTTTCCATACAGCTAGGTCCCGTCCATCTGCACCATCGGCTTGCAGTGAGGGAAGGCCTTAACACATGGCTCGAACATCCAAAACAACTGGTGAAAAACTCATTTCCCCAATTGTATCTCTCGGTCCGGGCCTTTATACGGTAGTGTTTGTAAATTAGCCATTGTCCCGAGTACATACTCTCGTATCTCAACAATTTACTCTTCAAGCTCGTTGTGTGACGCATCCCAGTCACCATACAACTCTTGCACCACCATTTGCTTTGCCCACTATGCCTTTCGGTACGACACTTTATACTTGAATCGAGCTTGCATGTCTACAATAAGGACCGAAACTTGAATGGTGGGCGACTCTTTCACCAAATGGATGATGCAGTTACATATAGTTTTTGCATCTAACTTTCAATGGTCTTACGACATACGAGGAGACGTGCATGTGTGTGGACCTTCTAGTTTCCTTATCATCCATATCTATGTCTGCTACATTAACACGGCTGAAACATGCCAGTTACACCTACTTGAGGCTTTCCAATATTCTCCTACATACAAAGACTGCGTCGACTTCGTTACTTTATAGTCCATACTTAACTTCAAGCTAAGTTGTTTTATAGCATGTAAATAATCTTTCTTGTTATCGAATTGTTGTCCTATGAACAACTCTTCATCGTTGAATTCACCATCAAGTAGGTGAGCCGGCACAATGTTTGTATATTCCGGAAACTCGCGTGCAAGAACTGCTTCAAGATCCACGTTGGTCATGAAGGACCCTATTTTATTTCTTATAACTATACCAGAGCCCGTGTTCCCTGCTAAATGGGGGTTCGTATTTTCACCCTTCACTTGGCCTTCCTCTTCTATGTCTTCAGGGATGTCATCCAAATAGGGGTCGCTGAAATCATCGTTGGGATCACAGTGAGACTGATCATCATTATCGGACCCTTCATTACTATCTTCTATAGTGGCCAACACCTCTGGACGGATCTCTAGATGAGTACATGAGTTTGGGATGTTTATACGAACATCCACCAGTTTGGATTTTCGGGAGTTGGCATTGACTGTCCACAACCCTACTGATCTTCCCAAGAGATGTTAAGATTAAAATAAATTCTAGAATGCTGGCTTGCTGGAACTACAACTTGAATGGGATCCAGTTCAGCTATCTTCATGAACAACTCAACTGGGCTGGGTGTAACACCCCGTACCCGAGTCCGTTACCGGATTCGAACACAAGGTGCACACAAACTTGACTTAATCATTTCCACTGTCCATTTAAAAATTTCCAGACAAGCTGGTTACTGTGTCACTGTCGCCTTAAAAATCATATCTTGAGTTTCAAAACTCAAAAATCAGTTTTGTAATTTTTCCCCAAAACTAGACTCATATGTCCATCTACAGATTTTTTTCTAGAATTTTTGGTTGGGCCAATTAGTACAGTTTATTAGTTAAAGTCTCCCCTATTCCAGGGTTCGACTACACTGACCTTTATGCATTACGAATTGGATATCTTCCTATACAGGTCTTCAATACTGTTTCCGTTTCTTTCTATAGAAACTAGAATCAGAGATGAATCTATACATATATGGCACGACTCCTAATTATCTCTGGTTAATTTACAATGAATTTCCAAAGTCGGAACAGGGGATCCAGAAACCGTTCTGGCCCTGTTTAACGAGAACTTTAATATCTCTTAACATATAACTCATATGACCGTTTCGTTTCTTCCATATGAAAGTAGATTCATCAAGGTTCATTTACATAATTTATTCACTATTTAATACCATTCCTACTATTTTTAGTGATTTTTCACATCCACGTCACTGCTGCTGTCAGCATCTGCCTTTAAGGTAGGCTTTACCTATTTCATGATTTCCATGATTCAATTGGCCCTTTTTGCATACATAGCACAAAGTGTGATCATGATTAACCATTCCAATGGCTAATCGTTCAAAACAATTCCATACCTCATAATGATCAACATACAAACGATTATAGTACTATGCTAAAACATTATATAAGCCATTTTCGCATGGCTATCCAAGTTTACACAAAACCGAAAGGTACATGACCTACAACAAAAGGGTAGTCCTATACATGCCATTTCAAAGTTCAACCAAAATTGTACCAAAATGGGGACTTTGATAGTGTGGATGACTTCGACTTCGATGATCCCGAATCCGATAGCTAACGAGCGAAACCTATAAAACAGAGAGCCAAAGCAACGGGGTAAGCATTTTGATGCTTAGTAAGTCTCAAGCAATGAAATCAGCTTTGACTAAAGTATTACATTCACATAGCTAAATGAATCACTCTATTAATACACATTCTCATAATCATACTTACTTCACATTACCGACCCTTATGTTCATACACAAAAGAACAACTTAGCCAAAGGCCGGTAGCTCGTTTATCAACGGCGAATACTCACTTGTAAGGACTCAACTAATTCAAGCACATACGAACATACCTCATTGCTGGAATTTTCACAAGTGTATAAACTGAAATTTTACAGCAAGATTGCTCATTTCCGAGTCACGTACCTTAGGGATTTAACCGGATACAACCACAAGCACAATTGCCTTCGGGTCTTAACCCGGATTTGGTAACTTGCACCATTGCCTTCGGGTCTTAGCCCGGATATAACAACTCGCATGAATGCCTTGGTCTTAGCCGGACATAATCACTAGCATAAATGCCTTCGGACTTAGCCGGATATCATTCAAATGCTCATGTACACATATATCAATAATCACGACACATCCATATTTCATTTTCGTTACTAAGGCTCAAACACAAAATATTTATCAAACCTTTACAATTTGGCTCAATAGCCACACACAAGGAGCATGATTTCAATATAATTCAAGTAGGGTCATTACTCAAGACTTACCTCGGATGTTGTCGAAGCGATTTGACGGCTATTCAACTACTTTTTCCTTCCCTTTATCGGATTTAGCTCCCTTTGCTCTTGAGCTTAATTTAACAAATAAATTGATTTAATCATTTGAGCATCGAAGAGGAATTCAAGGTACTTAGCCCACATATTTTCATTAGACATTAAAGTCACGTGAGGTACGGAAATCATGAATCAACTCAACACATTAGTTAGTACTCTCCTTAGCGAATTTTCTAAGCCAAGAATAGGCATCAATATGTTTGCCTCTAACCGAATGCATGCACACCAATTCCCTCATGTGGCCGAATATGCATGTCCATGTTGAGGCCAATTATACACTTAATACCACACACACAAAAAAACAGCATACATTCTACTAACTAATGCATTCCATATTGTAACTCAATACACATCTATCATTTCCTTCATAACCGAAACATCATCATAAGTAAGTATATACCTTGAGATAGTATATATGTCATACCAATACATCATGTGCAAACATATATACATATATATATGCTAGAGCCGAATCTCAAGTTGATTATAATTAAACATGAACATAAATCCAAAACACAAATCTTACTTTCCATGCAATGAGCATAAATCATACTTATGAATGTACCATGGCCGAATACATCACAACACCATAATTTTGGTCATGATTAAACAAAGAACTTAATGTCTTACTCAAAAATACTAAAAAGAAAGTCCAAGAGCCATCAATCCACCATCACATATATCATTAGCAAGCTTCATATTTAACATGCAATGGCGTAACACAAAATCCACCTTGGCCAAATACCATCCCCATGATATAACAAAGATTTGAACCATGGGCTAATAAGAACATCAAGTTAGCAACCAAAAACATGCATGAATCTCATGGCACAACATCAAACATACCTTAATCTAGACACTAGTATGGCCAAGCCTCCTCCTAATCCTCTTCCAAACCAAGCATGAAGCAAAATTCCTTCCTTCTTCTTTAGTATTTTCGGCCAAAAGAATAAGAAAAGATGAACAATTTTTTTCTTTGCTTTTCTTCAACTCACGAGCAAGGGGGTTCACTCACACATTTTTTTTTCATTCTTTATTACCCATACTTATTTGTTTATTTCTTTTCTCCCATGATGTACCAACATAACATGTCTAGGACATGTTTTGCCCATGATTCCTTGTCATGGCGGCCACTAGAACTTGGGGGAATTTGACATGCAAGTCCTCCCTTTGACTACATGCACTATTAGGTCCTTATAGATTAGCCTATCACTTTTCAAAAGTGTCACACAAGTCCTACTAACTGAATTCACATGCAATCGGCTAAATCGAAGCTTGAAATTTTCACACATTCATAATTACATATTCTAGACAATAAATATTACGTTCAAACATTTCGGTGACTCGGTTTAGCGGTCCCGAAACCACTTCCGACTAGGGTCAATTTTGGCTGTCACAACTCTCCCCACTTAAGAAATTTTCGTCCCGAAAATCTTACCGTAAATAGGTTTGGGTAACGCTTTTTCATAGTGTTCTCGGGTTCCCAAGTAGCTTTTTCCATCCCGTGTTTGAGCCATAACACTTTTACTAACGGAACCCTTTTATTTCGCAACTCCTTTATTTCACGAGCTAGGATACGAATCGGTTCTTCTTCATAACTCATATCGGCTTGAATTTCAACCTCTGATGGACTAATTACGTGCGACGGATCGGATCTATAGCTTCAAGCATCGAAACATGAAAGACGTCGTGAATCTTTTCAAGTTCGGGGCAAAATCAAACGACACGCGAATCTGGACCGACTCGTTCGGATATCTCATATGGCCCGATGAACCTCGGACTCAATTTGCCCTTGTGCCCAAATCGAGTATCTTTTCCAAGGCGAAACTTTAAGAAACACTTTATCTCCCACGATACTCGATGTCTTTTGTTTTAGATCCGCGTCGACTTCGACGATCGGAGGCTATCTTGATTTTCACGGATTGCTTTTACTTTTGCATTCAAACATCTTTAATCAAATCCACTCGAAAATTTTTCTTTCACCGAGCTCGGTCCAAAACAATGGTGTACGGCATTTACGCCCGTACAAGGCCTCGTAAGGCGCCATCTTAATACTTGATTGAAAACTATTGTTGTAAGCGAATTCAATCAAAGGTAAATACCGTTCCCATGAACCACTGAACTCGAGGATGCAACATCTCAACATATCCTCAAGTATCTGAATTATCCGCTCGGATTAACCATCGGTTTGGGGGTGAAAAGCGGTGCTGAAATGCAACTTGGTACCCAAAGCTTCTTGCAATTTCTTCCAAAATCGCGAGGTGAATCTCGAATCTCTATCCGACACAACAGAAATCGGTACCCTGTGTAATCTCACAATCTGGGAAACGTATAATTCAGCTAGTTTATCCAATGAAAAATCCGTACGCACGGGGATAAAGTGAGCCGACTTAGTCAGTCTATCAACAACAACCCAAATCGCATCCTTCTTACTTGATGACAATGGCAGTCCGGACACAAAGTCCATTGTGACTCGATCCCATTTCCACTCGGGTATCATAATCGGTGAAGTAATCTCGAAGGCACTTGATGTTCCGCTTTCACTTGTTGACATATTAAACATCTCAAACAAAGTCGAGATGTCTCGTTTCATACCATGCCACCAAAACCGACGTTTCAAATCGTTGTACATCTTCGTACTCCCGGGTGGATTGCCATTCGGCTACAATGGGCTTCGTTCGAATTATCGAAATAAGTTCAATTTCTTGGAACACACAGACGACTTCAACCTTAAACAATCGTCATCATCAATTTGAAACTCCGATTCCTTGTTTGGAACACACTCACCCGTTTTGCAACCAACTCATCGTCAACTTTTCGAGCTTCACGAATTTGATGAGTCAACAATGGTTTGGCCTTTAATTCGCTACTAACACATTGTCGGGTAGAATAGACAAGTGTACATTCATCGTCAGAAAGCAAGCGGTGATTTCCGGCTTAAGGCGCCCACAACCACATTAGCCTTTCGGGTGATAATCAATGACAAGCTCATAATCTTTTAACAACTCGAGCCAACGTCTTTGTCGCAGATTTAAGTCTCTTTGAGTCATCAAATATTTGAGACTTTTGTGATCCGAATACACATGGCACTTCTCACCAAATAAGTAATGTCGCCATATCTTTAAGGCGAATACTGACGACCAATTCGAGATCATGGGTCGGATAATTTTTCTCATGTGGCTTTAATTGTCTCGACGATAGGCCACAACTCGACCTTCTTGCATCAATACGCAACCTAACCCAAGTAGGGAGGCGTCACTATAGATGACAAACTCTTTGCCGATTTGGGTGCACTAATCTGGAGCTTAGTCAAATGAGTTTTCAATTGATCGAAACTTTTCGACACTTTTTCGTCCATTCAAACTTGACATCTTTACGAAGTAGTTTCGTCATGGGTGTGGCTATCATCGAGAATCCTTTTACAAACCGTCGGTAGTAAGCAAGTCCCAAAAGCTCGAACCTCGGTAATATTTCTTGGAGGCTTCCAGTTAAGTATGGCTGAAATTTTGCTCTGTCGACTCGAATACCGATGCAGATACCACATGACCCAAGAAGCTAACCTCTCTTAACCGTAACTCACACTTCTTGAACTTAGCATATAACCGCCTATCCCGTAATATTTGTAACACTAATCTCGGTGCTCGCATGTTCGGTCTCATCTCTTGAATAGACCGGGATGTCGTCAATGAACACAACTACGAACCGATCCAAATATGGTCTAAAAATTCGATTAATCAAATCCATAAATACCGAGGGCATTAGTGAGCCCAAGCGGCATCACTAAGAACTCGTAGTGACCATATCTCGCTCAAGGCGGTTTGGGTATATCCGAATCTCGGATTCATGAATCGATAATAGCCCGATCTCAAATCTATTTTGAGAACACCGAGGCTCCCTTCAGTTGATCGAACAAATCATCGATACTGTGATAACAGATATTTGTTCTTTATTGTCACTTTATTAAGTCGACGATAGTCGATGCATAACCTCATGGTTCCGTCATTCTTTTCACAAACAACACCGGTGCACCCCAAGGTGAAAAACTCGGCGAGCAAAACCTCTATCCACCAACTCTTGCAATCGAGCTTTCAACTCCTTTAATTCGTTGGTGCCATACGATACGGAGCTATCGAAATCGGTGTGGTTCGGTACAAGCTCAATACCAAACTCTATCTCCGAGCAGTGGCAAACCCGGTAATTCTTCGGAAAAACATCCGGGTATTCACAAACCACCGGCACAGATTCGGGTTTTATTTCTAGCTCCTTATCATCAATTAGATACGCAAGGTATGCTTCGCACCCCTTTCTTACATACTTCTGGGCCAACATTGATGATATTACAGCTGGCAACCCCTTCAAGTCCGTAGACTCAACTCGGATCATTTCGTTATTTACGCACCTCAAATCAATAGTCTTGCTTTTGCAATTCACAACCGCATCATACACGGTCAACCAATCTAAACCAATAATAACATCAAATTCATCGAAAGGCAAAAGCATCAAGTCCGCCGGAAAACAGGAACCTCGAATTACTAGGGGGCATTTCTTACACACTTTGTCGACCAGCACGTAACGACCCAAGGGATTTGACACCGAATTACAAACTCGAGAGACTCAATAGGTAAAGTCTTCTTTGGATGCTAAGGTTTCGCATATATAAGAGTGAGTAGAACCAGGTCAATTAAAGCAATCACATTAGTATCAAAGAGAGTGAAAGTACGGTAATAACATCCGGCGAGGAAGCATCCTCACGCGCGCGTATGGCATAAGCCCTAGCGGGAGCGCGAGCCTCGAATCTGGTCGTAGCATCTCTAGATCCTCTCTGACCACCACTAGCATTGCCCGTATTTCCAGATGGTCTACCTCGAGCTGTGGTAGCACCCGGTTTCCCACTCTGATTTGTATTCATTCAGCAACCTCGGGCAATCTTTAATAAAGTGGTCGATCGATCCGCACTTGTAACAGAGCGGTCACGGAACCTCTGACTTCCAAAATGTCATTTGCCACAATGTCGACACTCCGTTCTGTCTCGACGTTCATTCCCAACACGGCGATCGAAGTGCCTCGTGTACCATTGTGGTGTCGATCACGATCTCGTCTAAAAAGGCCCGAAGTGCCTCTAGACTAGCCCACATCATCTCTAAATTTCTTGATGCATGTTGAAGAGACTTTCCGAGGATCTTTTACGAAACTCTCCAGTTCTCACATCAACTTTTGTTTTTCTTTTTAAGCTCTTGACTTTACAAGCTCGCTCGACAAGTACTACGAACTCTCGTATTTCAAGAATGCCAACGAACATTTTATGTCTTCATTCAGCCCATCCTCAAAGCGTTTACACATGATGACCTCGGACGAAACACATTCCCGGCGTATCTACTAAGTCTAACAAATTTTCGCTCAGAATCGATGAATCGACATAGAACCTTGCTTAAGCTCAAGAAATTCCTTCCGTTTTTGATCAACAAATCTCGATGATATACTTTTTCCAAACTCGGTTTGGAAAAATTCCCAAGTTACTTGCTCTCGGGCACTGTGAAGTCGAGTGCTCCACCAATAGTAGGCGTAATCACGTAGCAAGGAGATAGCACACTTTAGGCATTCATCGGTGTACAAGATAGCTCATCGAGTGCGGATAGTGTTGTCCAACCAAAATTCAGCTTGCTCGGCATCGTCGTTATCCGTAGCTTTAAATTGATAGCCCTATGTTTTCGGATTACATCAGCTGGGGCTTATTCGACCTTATTTGGTCGCCACGGAGGCATTGTAGGTGCGGGGTTGTATTAGTCGGGAATGGAAGTTGTGGAACAGTAGTATTAGTTCGAATGTATTGGTTGAACCAATCATTCATCACGCTATAAAAGGCTTGCCTAGCCTCATCATTCGGATTGCTAGCAATAGGTTGAGAGTCCTTGGCGCTGTCCCTTGTCGGAGCAGCGCCACACTCTCCACATCATCAGCTATCGCTTCGGTTGGGATCGGGATCCATTACTATAAATAAACACAAATTCAAATGTCGTAAATCACCACACTATCAAATAATCACATAAAATGGCATGTATAGCTAGACCCAAATGCATTACGGTAGTCCTAGAATCGACTAAATCGTAGCTCTGATACCAATAAAATTGTAACACCCGTGCCGAGTGCGCACGAGTCGAACACAAGGTGCACACAAACTTGACTTAATCATTTCCCTTTGTCCATTTAAAATTTCCAGACAAGCTGGTTACTGCATCACTGTCGCCTTAAAAATCATATCTTGAGTTTCAAAACTCGAAAATCAGTTTTGTAATTTTTCCCCAAAACTAGACTCATATGTCCATCTACAGATTTTTTTCTAGAATTTTTGGTCAGGCCAATTAGTACAGTTTATTAGTTAAAGTCTCCCCTATTCCAGGGTTCGACTACACTGACCTTTATGCATTACGAAATGGATATATTCCTATACAGGTCTTCAATACTGTTTCCGTTTGTTTTTATAGAAACTAGAATCAGAGAGGAATCTATACATATATGGTATGACTCCTAATTATCTCTGGTTAATTTACAATGAATTTTCAAAGTCGGAATAGGGGATCCAGAAACCGTTCTGGCCCTATTTCACGAGAACTTTAATATCTCTTAACATATAACTCATATGACCGTTTCGTTTCTTCCATATGAAAGTAGATTCATCAAGGTTCATTTACATAATTTATTCACTATTTAATACCATTCCTACTATTTTTAGTTATTTTTCACATCCACGTCACTACTGCTGTCAGCATCTGCCTTTAAGGTAGGCTTTACCTATTTCATGATTTCCATGATTCAATTGGCCCTTTTTGCATACATAGCACAAAGTGTGATCATGATTAACCATTCCAATGGCTAATCGTTCAAAACAATTCCATACCTCATAATGATCAACATACAAACGATTATAGTACTATGCTAAAAGCATTATATAAGCCATTTTCGCATGGCTATCCAAGTTTACACAAAACCGAAAGGTACATGACCTACAACAAAAGGGTAGTCCTATACATGCCATTTCAAAGTTCAACCGAAATTGTACCAAAATGGGGGCTTTGATAGTGTGGATGACTTGACTTGATGATCCCGAATCCGATAGCTAACGAGCGAAACCTATAAAACAGAGAGCCAAAGCAACGGGTAAGCATTTTGATGCTTAGTAAGTCTCACATAATGAAATCAGCTTTGACTAAAGTATTACATTCACATAGCTAAATGAATCACTCTATTAATACACATTCTCATAATCATACTTACTTCACATTACCGACCCTTATGTTCATACACAAAAGAACAACTTAGCCAAAGGACGGTAGCTCGTTTATCAACGAGCGAATACTCACTTGTAAGGACTCAACTAATTCAAGCACATACGAACATACCTCATTGCTGGAATTTTCACAAGTGTATAAACTGAAATTTTACAGCAAGATTGCTCATTTCGAGTCACGTACCTTGGATTTAACCGGATACAACCACAAGCACAATTGCCTTGGTCTTAACCGGATTTGGTAACTTGCACCATTGCCTTGGTCTTAGCCGGATATAACAACTCGCATGAATGCCTTGGTCTTAGCCGGACATAATCACTAGCATAAATGCCTTGGGACTTAGCCGGATATCATTCAAATGCTCATGTACACATATATCAATAATCACGACACATCCATATTTCATTTTCGTTACTAAGGCTCAAACACAAAATATTTATCAAACCTTTACAATTTCGGCTCAATAGCCACACACAAGGAGCATGATTTCAATATAATTCAAGTAGGGTCATTACTCAAGACTTACCTCGGATGTTGTCGAACGATTTGACGGCTATTCAACTACTTTTTCCTTCCCTTTATCGGATTTAGCTCCCTTTGTTCTTGAGCTTAATTTAACAAATAAATTGATTTAATCATTTGAGCATCGAAAGAGGAATTCAAGGTACTTAGCCCACATATTTTCATTAGACATTAAAGTCACGTAGGTGCGAAATCATGAATCAACTCAACACATTAGTTAGTACTCTCCTTAGCGAATTTTCTAAGCCAAGAATAGGCATCAATATGTTTGCCTCTAACCGAATGCATGCACACCAATTCCCTCATGTGGCGAATATGCATGTCCATGTTATGGCCAATTATACACTTAATACCACACACAAAAAAAAACAGCATACATTCTACTAACTAATGCATTCCATATTGTAACTCAATACACATCTATCATTTCCTTCATAACCGAAACATCATCATAAGTAAGTATATACCTTGAGATAGTATATATGTCATACCAATACATCATGTGCAAACATATATACATATATATATGCTAGAGCCAATTTCAAGTTGATTATAATTAAACATGAACATAAATCCAAAACACAAATCTTACTTTCCATGCAATGAGCATAAATCATACTTATGAATGTACCATGGCGAATACATCACAACACCATAATTTTGGTCATGATTAAACAAAGAACTTAATGTCTTACTCAAAAATACTAAAAAGAAAGTCCAAGAGCCATCAATCCACCATCACATATATCATTAGCAAGCTTCATATTTAACATGCAATGGCATTAACACAAAATCCACCTTGGCCAAATACCATCCCCATGATATAACAAAGATTTGAACCATGGGCTAATAAGAACATCAAGTTAGCAACCAAAACATGCATGAATCTCATGGCACAACATCAAACATACCTTAATCTAGACACTAGTATGGCCAAGCCTCCTCCTAATCCTCTTCCAAACCAAGCATGAAGCAAAATTCCTTCCTTCTTCTTTAGTATTTTCGGCCAAAAGAATGAGAAAAGATGAACAATTTTTTTCTTTGCTTTTCTTCAACTCACTGCAAGGGGGTTCACTCACACATTTTTTTTTCATTCTTTATTACCCATACTTATTTGTTTATTTCTTTTCTCCCATGATGTACCAACATAACATGTCTAGGACATGTTTTGCCCATGATTCCTTGTCATGGCCGGCCACTAGAACTTGGGGGAATTTGACATGCAAGTCCTCCCCTTTGACTACATGCACTATTAGGTCCTTATAGATTAGCCTATCACTTTTCAAAAGTGTCACACAAGTCCTACTAACTGAATTCACATGCAATCGGCTAAATCGAAGCTTGAAATTTTCACACATTCATAATTACATATTCTAGACAATAAATATTACGTTCAAACATTTCGGTGACTCGGTTTAGCGGTCCCGAAACCACTTCCCGACTAGGGTCAATTTTGGGCTGTCACACTGGGATTATCCATCTCAGGGGGCAATAAATTGCTATCATTGTCTCTAGATCATTATCATCTTCAAGCTCCATTTCTAAGAACTTGAGCAGATCTGTTGAAATCGAAAATTTGTAAAACAGTCTCAACATTTGCTTCTCGCAATGGGTTGCTATCTTTGTACTAATTTTTCGTTTTAAATCCGCCAGCAAAACACACTTGTTGAATCTTACTTCCTATTTTTTCCGAATTTGAAATGCACAGCCTTCTTTAATTGTATTTATCATTTCTCCATTGAAATAAACATAAACAAACAAAATCTGGGAACCCATCTTAAAAAATTTTTGCCTCCTCCTCAATAAAGAAAAAACTGATATTTTTAATCTCGATTTTCAACTAATAAAGCAAAAAAAAAAAAAAGCAAACAAAAACTCAAATGAAAGACAAAACACTTGTATATATATCTGATAAATTTGGTGCTGACCTCTGATTCCCAAAACTAAGAAAACTAATTTTTTAATACTTGGTACCATCCATCAGTGTTCCAAAATAAAAAAAAATAAATTCTTTAATCTGATAAAGTTGGTGCCAGCCATCGGTGTCTCAAAACCAAAAAAAAGAATTTTGGGACTCGAAAAAGGTGGTGCCAGCCACCAATGTCCCAAAAAAAAAAAAAGTCTTGGAACTCGAAAAATGTACTTGGTGCCAGCCATCTACTGGCCACCACCCAAATTTTTTTTTTAAATGTCTCTAGTACCGACCATAAGTGTCCTAAAGTAAAAAAAAATGTCTTGGGACCCGAAAAATGTATTTGGTGCCGGCCATCTACTGGTCAGCACCCAAAAAATTTTTCTTTTAAATGACTTCGGTGTTGACCATTACATGGTTGGAACCAAAATTTATTTTTCAAATGCTGGAATTTTTGTATAGCAGTATGATATGATTTAAAAAAAATATACTGGTGCCTTCCATTCATGTCCCAAACTCAAAAAATTCATTTTTCTAAAGCCTGACACAACAATCAGGTAATGATGGGCCCAAAACACAATGTGGTGTCAGCCATTGGTTTCCCAAAACCCAAACTTACTGTTCATTTCAGATCATTTTGATGAATGTTTTTGAACCATTATCATTTTTGTAAATATTAATTTTTTTTAGATTAGATGGGTAAAATAGCCAGTGTTATCAATAACACTTCTACCTTTAATGAAAGCACTCTGACTTCTAAATATTAAAGTAGGCAAGTAATGAGTAATTCGATTAACAGGTACCTTCGAGATACATTTATAGACAGTACTACAATAGGAAATAGGCCTAAATTCCTTGATGTGCCTCGGATTCTTACATTTAGGAACTAGAGTAATGATGGTAGCATTAAAAGTAGGCAAAAGCTTTAAAGAAGCAAAGAACAACTTCACAGCATCAAGAAAGTTCTCCCCAACAATATCCCATGCTGATTTGAAAAAATAAGTTGTAAAACCAAGAAAAGACTAGGAGCTTTCTCATTCTACTGTTCAAAAATAGCTACTTTAATTTCATCCATTGTAATAGGCCTAGTTAAATCAAGTTGAGCCTCAATAGAAAAGAGTACAAGGAAACATATCTTTAAGAAGTTGATCAGACCAATCAACAACATTCTCATCAGTAGTCCCAATAAGACCCTTATAAAACTGAATTATTTAAGATAAAATAAGCTCATCAGACTCCAACTTATTCTCCAAAAAATGAACAATATCAATTCGATTGACACATAAAAATTTAATAGATATTTTTTTTGGAAGGATGTAGAACCCTTCCATCATTTTTTTTTTTCATTTCTCTTTTCTTATTCTATTTCTTCTCACGTTGCCCTTTTTCATCCATAGCAAATTTTCTTTTCTTTTCATTTTGGTCATTTTCTACCATTTTCAACCTTCCCAAGCTCAAATCTTTAAATTTCTTTCATAGATTCTTAGTGAAATTAATAGTATCATCTCATGGCAAGCTAAACTCCTTGTGAAATTAGTTAATGAACACATCTAAGGAGAGAGAAAAGAAAAGTTAAGGATTTGAGTAAAAGCTTAAGATAAGATGAAAAATTTTCTTAAGGATTTTACGTATATTTCATCTTAATGCATGGAAATAGTACGCAATTATTGTTTTGTTATTAAATGTTGTGTATGTGTATTATGTTATTGAAAAAAAGTGACGAGCAAATAGGGGAAAAAGACAAAGGTGTGGCGAAGGAGTGAAGAAAGAAGAAAAGATTTATTTAAGTATTTTACTATAAATATATCAAGAGTTTTACTTATTTAATCAAACCCTAACTAGAAAATTTGACAAGTTAGTTTAATATTTTACTTGAAATTTATTTACAAATGAAAACGATGATTTGTGATATCCATAGAACTAACTAAAATTTTGACTAAGGCAAGTGCATTTATCAATTAATAGTATAGTTATGGTGAGCAAAGATATCGTTCTCACGAAGACTAAAACTACTTGCAATTATTGTCTTTCTATTATTTAATCGAATAATTCGAGTCATTGATTAAAACTAAGATTAACAAAATTAATTAACTAACGAATACGACATAGAACAAATTATGAAAATAATCGAGTAACAACCAAGAAGCAAAACAATACACAGGAAAGAATTCACCTAGATTTCATCTGTCACTATCAATTTTAATTACGCAGTTTCCTTACTTAGTAACTTGATCTATAGAAATATCTAAATTATGCAAATATCTCTTTCGAGTATAAGAGCAATTAACTATTGGTTGTTTAATTGAAATTTCTTTCTAATGAAAACCTCTATTATCGCATTAACTTGTGCTATGGATTATGCTATTAGATTTGACTCTAATCCGGTAGATTTATGTCGTTTTATTTCTAGAATTGCATGCAACTCCACTTAACTATTCAATATCTACTCTTCAAAAAAGTCCATTCAACCTTCGATTTAAGCACATCAAACGTGGATTAATAATTTAGAATATCAAACCAAGAATTAAGCGCACATGATTGAGAACAAAAAACTAAGAATTTATTGCATAAAATAAAAATAAAACGAGAGATCCATCATAGGGTTCATCTCCCTAGGTATTTAGAAAATTGGTTTATACTTGAAAATAAAAACATTCAAGAGACAATATAACTGAAAGAAATAAAGAAACTCATGATAACTCCTTCAGAAATCAACTGGGAATCTTCAATCTTGACAGAAATCTGCTTCAAAGTTGGCTTCAATGGAGTTTTTTGAGTTGTTTTCTTGAATATTCTATGACGACTCACTCCTATCTTCTTATTTTTGTCATATATATGTTTTAAAATACCTAAAAAACCTAAAAATCACCATTTTTTGCATTCAATTCGCAATTCCATGAAATTGACACGGCCTATCACACGCTCGTGTGGAATGGTTTAGCCGTGTACCTCCTGCAGCTTGCTCCGACGCTCCGGTTTTCACTCGTTTTTCGCTCATTTTGCTCCCAAGTGTTGTATTAAGCATTAAAACATGAATTTATAGGATTTGAAGCTAAAATTCACAATTAACGTCGGATAATCACCCAAAAACACATTAAAAATAAGGTTAAAATATGTTACTTTTAATACTTATCAATTTGATTTTATGAAATTGCATTTTTATTATGAATTTGAAAGTGCATGTGTAGTGAATTTGAAGGAAAATAACTAAACTAAAGAGTGTAAAAGTTAGATAAGTGAAATAGATATTGAAATAAAGTATATAAATGAAATGTTAATTATTGATGAAATAGATGCCAAGTGAAATTTTAATGATTATTGACTTAATTTAGATAAGGACTAAATTGTAAAAATAGAAAATTTGAATTTGTTACATTTGTTGAGAAAATGTAAACAAACGATATAGTTTAAATGCCCTTATAACCAAAATAAGAACTAATAGGATATAAATTGCATGCCATTAGGAAAGTGATTAAGTGCGCAAGTGATAGTGGCACTACAATACTAGTGAAAGCAGCACTACGATACTAGTGAAAGTGGCACTACATTGCAAGTGTATTGGCACTTCGGTGTAAAGTGATATCCGCATTTCCATGCGAAGAATAATGGTACTATGGTGTATCTTATTGAAACTTTCATATATCCTATTATGATCTATGAAGTCTACATTTAGACAATTTCATTATAATGTAAGTGAATGTAATCTAACATTTATAGATATTTTGCAGCTTGTAAATTGGTATTTTAATATAATTATTATGAAAACAAAATTAGTGTAGAGTGTTTGAAAATAATGATAGAATTATATATTTATATATATGTGTGTTGTGAAAGAAATTAATTTTAATTGTATACTATAATTCTTGATATGCTTACTAAGCTCTCAAGAGCTTAACGCGTTTCTTTAAAACGTATAGGTGAAGATTCTTTTGAAGTTAAAAGGTGAAGATCATCTCCAACTCATCTCATCATATATCAAGCATTGGAGGAAGTATGAATTTAAATTTGGGTATTAGTTTTAGCATGTACATAAGACTATAATGAGATACTTAGGGATGAAGTTGTTGGATTATGATCTTCTAAATTTGACGTTTATAAACATGTTTAAGGTTGTTTTATGTTGAATTAAATGGTGAATAGGTAGATGAATGGTATATTCGAAATGTATTAATGGTTATGAAGATAAGATATAACACTTGGATATGGTATAAGGTGATTTTAAAGCAAAATGCGCAGGTTTTTAGGTTGCAAGATTAACGTCCCAACTTTAGGTCATTGAAGTCACGATGAGCTCTAATCATGTCGCGACAGAGAGTCCAATTACGTCATTATGAGTTCAGACAATATGCCATGTCACGATGTGGGATACCATGAAGTCGCGATGTGTTTTCGATAATTTGGGTCTTTACCCTTTTATCCCGAGTTGACTTTTAGACACTTACAAAACTTTCAAAAGCTCGTTTTAAGCTCGGTTAAGTTAATAAATTATATTTTACTTGTATTATGAATGATTATTTGATATGGTGTTATTGTAGTTGTTTTGGTAACGAATGTGACACCCCTGGTACCTTGACTCGGCAATCGGGTCGAGTAAGGGGTGTTGCACCACCATCAACCAAAGTTCTGATACTAAATTTGTTCATTTTAACAACAACAGTAATATGAAAAAAATTGGTGCTTTGATTGCCCTCTCTCAACTAATGAATCCTTGCTTTTTTTTAAGCATTCTTCAGCATCATATAAACATTTTCATTCAGCTTGAACTTGCTCAAATCTCTCTGAATTTTCACCACCAGAAAACACAGCTAGTTGAATTGCCTCTAACTCGGCTTTCTTTTCCTTCACTCGCATAGTAATATCACTATAAGCATCAAAATTGAGAACTTTTAAAGCCTGCTTCAATCTCTTAAACTTCAAAAGAGTCTCAACATAGGATCACAAACCACTGCACCTTTCCATGAATTAGCTACAACCATCATATAATCCTTATTCTTTACCTAAAAGTTAAAAAACTTAAAAAAAAACCTTGAGTAAGGAAGGAACATGTTTATCTAACCAGACTAATGATGGACAATGATTAGAGTCACCACTGGAGAATGTTAAAACCTCTTAAACCAATCAGCATTCACCATCACCTTGTCAAGTTTCCTAGCAATAAATCTATCCTTGAATATTAGTCCAAGAAAACTTAGGTCCAAAGTAAGAATGATCCAGAATGCCCAAACTACTAATAACTTCCTGAAAATCCCTCATGCTAGCAGTACTAGATCCATTGAAACATGAACTCTCTTAGAAAAGAAAAATAACATTATAATCACCTCCAAGCATCCAAGGAGAATCCCCAACTTGATTCTTCAAACCATCAAGTTAAGACCATAGAGTGCTTCTTTCAACACCATCATTACTAGCATAGATGATCGAAAGAAAAAGAATATTGTTCTGAACTTGCAATTTATAAGTTATACACTGAGTAAAAGAACTAATTACCTCTATCACCAAATAAATTCTCCCTTCACAGCATGCTCATAATTGCAGACATAACTCCCATCATGAAAATGCTTATATAAAATGGCAGGGGCCTTTTTTTCTTTGACTCTGGATTCAAGCAAACAAACAATTCGACATCCAATTTTTTAACTCTCTTTACAATAAAATTTTGTTTAAGAGGATTATTAAACCCTCTATCATTCCAAAAAACAAGAATCATGTAGGAATGGATGAAAAAGTACCTCCATTGGCAGTCGACCCTGCCAGATTCCTTTTGTTTAATAGGATTATTAAACCCTCTAACATTCCAAAAAACAAGAATAATGTAGGAATGGATGAAAAAGTACCTCCATTGGCAGGTAACCCTACTAGATTCTTTCTTTTTCCTTTTATCCAAATGCCCTTTCTTCTTGGATTTCATAGCTTTCATGAGATTACAACTCCTTGTAAAGCCACTCGAACCTTTTTTGTGGAAGAAACCTGTCTCTCATCACCATCCTCATTGTCAACAAGATCACTACTACCAGGCACTTCATCAATCTTAGAAGACAAAACTTCAAAATTTGTTACTTGATCCAACAAATCCAAATTGACTCTTAGCACCAGACACATCACCGGCAGAATCATCAACAAGTATAGCCTTGTCTTTACTACGAGCAATCTAACCCTTAGTAATAGCCTCTAAAGAGCTACTAGCAGTAACTTTTAAATCACCAGAAAGATTAGAGTCTTGTTTAGGCTGCCAAACCTTCTCCTTAGCCCTAAAAGATAATGCTTATCAAGATGCCCAAAAGAATGACATGAGAAGTAGCGAGGAGGAATCCAAGACTCTTGAACTCCCATCATTCAATATAACATTAAGAAATAGAGGAAAAACCCGATTCGCATCAATCTCTGAGATACAATTATGCTATCCATATATAGAATTGATCTAAGAGCACTCGCTATGTAACTCAAATCCTTCTGTGTAACCAACTCCAGAGGAACACTGTCACGCAACGGATCTAGAAACAATAAAAGAAGAAAAGGAAAAAGATCGAGAGAGAAGAAGAAGAGAGTATTAAAGAATTTTGATTTCAAATTTCATAACTGTTTTTCTCTTAGTTACTAGTAGTTAAGGAAACCAAATAACTGATTAACAAATAATAGTAACAATAGCATAAACTACACCGTTTCAATAAACAGTGTCTCCTACAAAATGAATTGTTTAAGCTAATGCTAATCTATTGGTCAAAATGCACCATATAACGATAACAACAAGAAGAATTAAAACACAACATTCTAAAAAGAAGAAATAACAATAATAACAGAAATATGAAAATGACCGTTGGAGCCGTTCTATAACAAATACCCTTCCCCTGAAAAAGGATCCTTGTCCTTAAGGATCAAAAGTAGGAAATCAACCTTGAAAATCGTGCAAATTCTCCCAATTTGAATCCTTAGGAAATGTGTCAGCCCACTCGACGAGAACCTCCACAGTAGCATGGTTACCTTGCTTAACCAAGCGTCTATCCAATACTCGAATCGGCATTTTGAGAAGAGCCCCATCAGACCCCCACTGGTGGAAAATTAGAGGCATTCACCACAGAGCCAATATGCTTCTTCAATTGAGTGACATAGAAGGTAGAATGGATACGAGCAGAAGATGGTAGTAATAGCTTGTAAGCAACCTATCCCACACGAGCCTCTACTAGGAAAGGACCAAAATACCTGGTTGACAATTTTTGGTTCTTAAACTTACGCAAAAAGTGTTATCGATATGGTTGTAACTTTAAATATACCAAACCCCACCTGAAATTCTCATTCTGATCGCCTCTTGTAAGACATTTATTTCATCCAGTCTTGAGCTTGAGTGAGATGAAATTTTAAAACTTTGCACATGACTTCTTGGTGGTGCTGAGTGCGATCTACTATAGCTACTTGAGAAGCACCAGCTAGATAAAAGAGATGAATAGGAGAATCTTGCCAATAGAGAGCTTCATAAGAGGTGGTCTGAATGGCAGAGTGGTAAGTGGTATTGTACCACCACTCCGCCAAAGGTAGCCAAAACGCCCAAGCAGAAGGGCTTTCACCAACCATGCACCGCAAATAACTCTCCAAACATTTGTTAAGTATTTTTGTCTGACCATCAGTTTACGGATGGTAGGTAGTGGACATATTTAGTTTAGTGCCCAAGTGCCGAAACAACTCCTGTCAAAAATTGCTTAAAAAAATTTTGATCCCTATCAGACACAATAGATTCAGGCATCCCATAAAGCTTATAAATTTGACTAAGATACCCCTGAGCTACTGTTAAGGTAGTGAAAAGATGGGCTAAAGTAATAAAGTGACCATGTGAGAGAGGCATACCCTCAATAAAATCCATACTGATGGCAGCCCAAGCTCGATCTGGTATAGGTAGAGGTTGTAAAAGCCCTAGTGAAGCAGAATTATCTGTTTTGCATTGCTGGCAAACAACACACTCACTAACACATGGCTTAACATCTTTAAAAAAGCTCTTCCAGTATAGCAACCCAGAGATCCTGTGCCTAGTAGCATGGATGCCGGAATGACCCTCAAGGAACTATCCTGAAAAAGACCAAATATGTGTCTTCTAAGCTGAACGTTATTCCCCACCATAATCTTCCCCAGTCTTTTATCACTTTTTTCACCTAAAATTGAAAAGAAGAGAAGCTATTTTCTTAGGGTTCTTTCAACCATGCTATTTTGACTCAATTGGGTACATTTTTTGCTCGATTTTTAATGATTTCTATGTTTTTGTGATTGTTGCAACTAGTACTAGCTAACCCAATGACTAATTTGCAAAACTGTTAAAGATTTTAGATGTTGCCATTGATGAATGTGTATGAGTTTGAAGTTTCTTGATAGATTATGAATGCTTGTTAATAGATATACAAGTTTTGTTAAGTGATTTTTAGCGAAAATGCAAAATAGGTATTAAATTGAGAAATGTTGAAAATATGTAGTTGAAATGTGAAATAAATGGAAAATATGGCCTGCTAAGGGTATAATGGTAATTTGGCTAGCATGGGTTTAATTGGAATTTCATAAATTTGTGAATTTATGAAATAATGACTAAATCGTAAAAAAGTGAAAGTTTAGGGGCAATTGTGTAAAATAGCCCTAATGTGTGTTTTGGATTGAATTGAATAAATAGAACAATAAATATGTTGATTTTGATTACTTATAGATCAAGAAAAGAGGAATTTAGACTTAGATCGGGAAAAAAGTAAAGTAAGTGGATAGTTAGTCCGTTTCGTCATTTTCGTACACGAGGTAAGTTCGTATAATTAAACTTAAATGTGTATCTATTTATTTGATGGATGAAATTGAGATAGTAATAATTCTATTAGTTAAATGTGGAGATATTAAATTAAATGTATGATTTGAGTAAGATGAGTTGCCATAACCGAGTTATGGCATGTGAATATAAGACCACGACAGGGCCTTAGAAATGTATGTGTAAGACCATAGTTGGACTATGGCATTGGAAAAATTGAAGTATTTGTATTGTAAACATTTATAAGCTTAAAGTGATTTGGCAAGAGAGTTGGCGATAAATAGACATGTATCAGTAAATGTATGTACAGAAAACTATTCAAGTAATGAGTTAGAAGAATTTGAGGACTTATAAGTTACAATATGGTTAAACTTTGTGTTGCTCATTGATTGATGCTTTAAATGTTAATTATGTTATCCATTTTGAAATGCTAATGAATTTCAAGATTATTTCATATTTACATACAAACTTACTAAGCTTTATAACTTTGTTTATTTGCTTCTATGTTTATAGTATTTCGAAGCTAGCTCAGATCCAGGGATCGTCAGAGACTTCATCGCACTATCGAACATCTATTTTGGTACTTTTGAAGTGTGTGTATATATGGTATATGGCATGTTTAGGCTTGAGTCATTTTGGTATGTGATGAAAATGTATTTTGGCCATTTGAGTTGGCTTGTGGTGATGAATTTAATGATGTTTATAAATGTGCAAATGGTTTTGTCTTGAGTTTGGTAATTTATATTGTGTGTTTGAAGTTGGATTTATGATGCTTAATGATATTAGATAATTTGAATGGTAAAGGATTGATATTTGGGAAGCTTTATTCTTGTGAATTGGTACATAATAATTCATGATTGGAAGGGTATAATTAGTTAAATTGTATATGTGAATTTAGGTATGAAATTAGATGGAAAATTATAGCATATTTGTGATTGGTATTGATGGTAAAGAAATAATATGATTTAAACATTGGTTGATGGTATTTTGATGCATATTAGTGTCCTAAAATAGTACCATTTGAACTTGAATAGGTATGTGCAAAATGAGTGGCAAAATGACTTGGTAAATAGCCTATTTTTGTCCGCACGAGCAAAGACACGGGCGTGTGTCTCAGCCGTGTGTGACACACGGTCATGTTACACGCTTGTATGTCCTCTGGTGTTGATTTTGAAAACAACTCAGTATGCTCCACACGGCCTCACACACGGGCGTGTGACTTGGCCGTGTGGCATAAGTCAGTATACCCTTCAGGTTTAACACGGCCTAGTACACGGCCTGGAAAACGAGCGTGTATGGCCATTTTTAGGGTACACAAGCTTGTGTGTTGGCCATGGGACCCAACACACGAAAGTGACATGGGGTTGGACACGGGCTAGGACACGGCCATGTGCTTCAATTTTGAATGCTCACAAGGCCTGTGACACGGGTGTGTCTCGTGGCCGTGTGAGATAGACAGCCTGGCCACACGAACGTGTGTCCTCTGTTTTGAAAAAATTTCCAAAGTTTCGTAAAAATTTCATAAGTTATCGGTTTAGTCTCGAACCGCTCCCAAAGCATGTTTAGGGCCTCGTAGGCTCGTATAAGGGATAAACTGATTGAATTTGTGTGATGATTATATGAAATGATTGAATGTATGCTAAATGAACGTTTAATTATTTTGTAAGTCCGGTAATGCTCTGGAGCCTTATTTCGGTGTTAAATACTGGTAAGGGGTGTTATATTTATTGGTATCAGAGTTATGGTTTAGTCGATTCTAGGACTAACGTAGTAAGTGTGAGAGTCTAGCTATACATGCCATAAATAACTTGTGATAGTGTGATGAATCCTGACATTATAAACTATGTTTTCGTATAGTAATGGATCCTGAACGAGCTGTAGCAGATGATGTTGAGAGTAATGCTCTAGCTCCCGCTCAAGGGACAGTGCCTTTTGAATCTAGATCCGTGTCGAGTAGTCGCGGAGGTGAAGCTAAAGAAGCCTTTTTCCAGATGATGAATGAGTGGTTCACCTAATATGTCTGGACAAATCAGGCTACTCAACAACCTCCACCCCCGCCAAATCCTCAATCAATCCCTATAGTTTCTCAAGTTATTGATCCAATACGATTGAATAAGCCGTCAGTTGAGAAAATTCGTAAGCATAGGGCTGACGAGTTTAGGGCTAATGTTGATTATAATCTTGAGAAAGCAGAGTTTTGGCTTGGAAATACGATTCGAGTGTTTGATGAACTTTCTTGCACACTGGATGAATGTTTAAAGTGTTCTATATCCCTTTTAAGAGACAATGCATACCAGTGGTGGAATACATTAATAACTGTGGTACCGAGAGAGAGAGTCACCCCGGAGTTCTTTCAGACTGAGTTCTGGAAAAAAGTATATAAGTCAACGATTGCTAGATCTAAAGCATAAAGAGGTTTTAGAACTAAAACAAGGCCGCATGATTGTAACCGAGTATGAGAGAGAATTTGTGCAGTTAAGTAAATATGCTCGAGAGTATGTTTCGACTGAAGAGATAATGTGCAAACGGTTTGTTGACGGGTTGAACGAAGATATTAAACTTCTGGTCGGGATATTGGATTTAAAAGAATTCATTGTGTTAGTTGAGCGTACTTGTAAAGCTAACGAACTGGGCAAAGAAAAGAGTAAGGCTGATTCTGAAGCTAGAGATTCGAGAAAGAGATTGATGAATAAACCTTATCATTCTTCATCAAAGAAATCCTGAGATTCGTATAGTCGATTTAATGCATTAGTGGAGTACTCTAATAGGGATCGTAGGAAGCAATTTATGGGTTCAAAAACTCCAGCTATGTCAGTGGGAAGTGTAGGTAATGCTAGATCGGATAAACCTGAATGTGGAAAATGTGGAAAATGATATTTTAGAGAGTGTAGACTGAATGATAAAGCCTATTTTAGATGTGGCTCACTCAAACATTTCATTCGAGATTGTCCTGAGTTAGATGAGAAAGATAAATCTCAGAATATAAGATCAAGCAACCCGACTATAAGAGGAAAACCATTCCGTAATGTTGGAAACATGAGTGGTGGTAGAGGTGCGACACGAGATACTACTGTGAGGTCTGAGGCTAGAGCACCTGCCAGAACTTATGCTATTCACGCTCGTAAAGAAGTGTCATCTCCAGATGTTATTACCAGTATATTCTCTCTTTATGACACTGATGTAGTTGCATTAGTAGATCCTGGATCAAATCATTCATATATATGTGTGAACTTAGTGTCTAGTAAGAATATACTTTTTTATTCTACCGAATTTGTTATAAAAGTGTCGAACCCCTTAGGAAAATATATCCTGGTTGACAAAGTTTGCAATAACTGTCCGTTAATGACTCGGGGTTACTGTTTTATGGCTGATTTGATGTTGTTGACGTTTGACGAGTTTGATGTTATTCTGGGGATGGACTAGTTGACGTTGCGTAATGCAGTAGTAAATTATAGACGGAAGACAATTGAGTTGAAATGTCAGAATAATGAAACTATTCGAATCGAATCAAATGATTTAAAAGGTTTACCAACTGTAATTTCATCGATGTTAGCTCAGAAGTATGTAAAAAAGGGATGCAATGCATATCTTGCATATGTACTTATACAAAAGTGTCAACAACAAAGATTGTATCAGTACTATTTGTTTGCGAGTATCCAGATGTGTTTCAAGAAGAGTTACCGGGTTTGCCACCAATCAAAGAGGTTGAATTTGTTATTGATTTAGTACCAAAAACTTCACCGATATTGATAGCTCCGTACAGAATGGCTCTGATAGAGTTAAAAGAGTTGAAAACTTAGTTGCAAGAATTAACTGATAGAGGATTCACAAGATTGAGTTTCTCGCCCTGAGATGCACCAGTGTTGTTTGTAAAGAAAAAGGATGGTTCTATGAGAATGTGTATAGACTATCGACAACTCAACAAAGTGGCAATCAAGAATAAATATCCTCTACCAAGAATTGATGATTTGTTTGATTAGTTAAAAGGAGTTACAATGTTTTCAAAGATTGATTTGAGATCTGGTTATTATCAGTTGCGAGTTAATGACTCAGATGTTCCGAAAACTGCGTTCAGAATGAGGTACGAACATTATGAATTCCTTGTTTTGCCTTTTGGATTGATTAATGCTCCTGCCATTTTAACGGATTTGATGAATTGAATTTTTAAATCGTATTTAGACAAATTTTTTATTGTATTTATTGACGACATTTTGATCTACTTTCGAGATGAGTCTGAGCATGCCGAGCATTTGAGAATAGTGTTGCAGATCTTGAGAGACAAGCAATTATTTGCGAAGTTCAGTAAATGTGAGTTTTGGCTCCGAGAGGTTGGATTTCTAAGGCATATTGTTTTAGCCAAAGGTATTAGAGTTGACCCGAGCAAGATTTCTGCATTTGTTGACTGGAAACCACCTAGAAATGTATCCGAAGTCAGAAGCTTTCTGGGACTGGCTGGTTACTGTCGACGTTTCATTAAAGGGTTCTCAATGATTGCTACACCGCTGACTTGATTACTTCAGAAAGATGTAAAGTTCGAATGGTCTAAGAAGTGTCAGCAGAGTTTTGAACAGTTGAAAGCATTATTGACAGAGGCACCAGTTTTAGTTCAACCTGAGTCGGGTGAAGAATTTGTAATTTTTAGTGATGCATTGTTGAACGGTCTTGGTTGTGTACTGATGCAGTAAGGCAAAGTAATAGTTTATGCTTCTAGACAGTTGAAGCCGCATGAAAAGAATTATCTGACACATGATTTAGAGTTAGCCGTAATTGTGTTTGCATTAAAGATTTGGCGACATCACTTGTTTGGTGAGAAATGCCACATTTACACAGATCACAAGAGTTTAAAATAATTAATGACTCAAAAAGACTTGAATTTGCGACAACGAAGATGGCTTGAATTACTAAAAGATTATGAGTTAGTAATTGATTATCATCTCAGGAAAACGAATGCAGTTGCTGATGCTTTAAGCAGACAGTCATTATTCGCTTTGGTGTGATGAATACACAGTTAGCTTTGTCTGATGACGGTTTGAGTGTAGCTGAGTTGAAAGCGAGACCGTTATTTCTTCAGCAAATCGGTGAAGCCCAGAAATTTGATAAAGAATTGCAAGTTAATCGAGTTCAGTTTGAGTTGACTTCTAATTCAGAGTTTGAAATCAGATCTGATGATTGTTTGATGTTCTGAGGTAGAATTTGCATACCGAGAAATGTCGAGCTTATTCAGAAGATTTTAAACGAAGCACATAGTGGTTGTTTATTTGTACATTTGGGAAGCACTAAAATGTAAAACGATTTGAAACAATTATATTGGTGGTCAGGTATGAAACAAGACATTTCAAAATTTGTATCAAGATGTTTAGTTTGTCAACAAGTGAAAGCCGAGCATCAAGTGCCTTCAGGTTTGCTTCAAACTATTATGATACCAGAGTGGAAATGTGATAGAGTGATGATGGATTTCGTATCGGGATTACCTCTGTCTCCGAAGAAGAAAGATGCAATTTGGGTTGTCGTTGATCGAATAATGAAATCTATACATTTCATCTCGATACATTCAAGCTATTCACTTGATAAATTGGCTGAATTGTATATTTCTGAAATCGTTAGATTGCACAGGGTGCCAGTTTCTATTATTTTGGATAGAGATCTGAGATTTATGTCACGGTTTTGGAAGAAATAGAAAGAAGCTCTGGGTACGAAGTTGAATTTCAGTACAGCTTTTTATCCACAAACTGACAGACAGTCTGAATGAGTAATTCAGGTTTTCGAAGATATACTTTGATGTTGTGTTTTAGAGTTCGAAGGTAACTGGAGAAATATTTGTCATTGGTTGAATTTGCATATAATAACAGTTTCCAATCGAGTATAAATATGGCACCTTACAAAGCTTTATATGGTCATAAATGCAGAACTCCATTGTATTGGTTTGAACTTAGTAAGAAACAGATTCACGGGGTTGATTTGGTTAGAGAAACTGGAGAGAAAGTGAAAGTAATTCACGATTATTTGAAAGCAACTTCAGATCGTCAGAAATCGTATGCGGATTTAAAACAAAAAGACATTAAATTTCAGATCGGTGAAAAAGTGTTTCTAAAAGTATCTCCGTGGAAGAAAATACTTAGATTTGGTTGTAAGGGCAAATTGAGTCTACGATTCATCAGGATGTATGAAATCATTCAAAGAATAGGGCAAGTGGCATATCGGCTATCTCTACCATCAGAGTTAGAAAATATTCACAACGTCTTACATGTGTCAATGTTACGCCGATATAGATCTAATCCATCACATGTGATTTCTCCATCTAATATTGAAATTCAACCTGATATGACATACAATGAAGAACAGATCAGAATTCTAACTCGAGAGGTTAAAGAATTGAGAAATAAATGCATAGATTTAGTGAAATTTTTGTGGCAAAGTCACGGTGTCGATGAGGCTACGTGGGAACCCGAGGAAGCTATGAGAAAATAGTACTTTAACCTATTCACTGGTAAGATTTTCGGGGATGAAAATCCCTGAGGGGGGAGAGTTGTAACTATTTTTAGTTAAATCAGAACAGTGGTTTCGGAACAACAAATATGAATTTGAAATATTTATTTTATTATTATTTTCATGTTTACAGTATGATCTCATGTTGGTGTGAAAATTTCGTTAAGAAATTTTATCGTTTAATTGGTCAATTTGAAAAAAAAGACTTAATCGTGTAAAGTGTAAAACTTGTGTGCTATTAGTTAAATATGTCTAATAGCTATGGTTTATTAAAATGAAGGTCCTTATGATATAATTATACCATTTTTATATTGGGTGGACATTTATGGGCATAATATGAATGTTTTTAATGGTTTATGAATAAGGTTAAAAATGTAAATTAGTAAATAAGGTTAATAAATTAAAACAAAACAAATTTTCTATCATCTTTTATCACTTTCTTCACCGAAAATTGAAGATAAGAGAAGCTATTTTCTTAGGTTTCTTTCGGCCATGCTATTTTGACTTAATTAGGTACGATTTTTGCTTTATTTTTAATGATTTCTATGTTTTTGTGATCGTTGCAACTAGTACTAGCTAGCCCAAGGACTAATTTGCAAAACTATTAAAGATTTTAGATGTTTCCATTGATGAATATGTATGATTTTTGAAGTATCTTGATAGATTATGAATGCTTGTTAATAGATATACAAGTTTTGCTAAGTGATTTTCAGTGAAAATGCAAAATAGGGATTAAATTGAGAAATGTTGAAAATATGTGGTTGAAATGTGAAATAAATGGAAAATATGGCCTGCTAAGGGTATAATGGTAATTTGGATAGCATGGGTTTAATTGGAATTTCATAAATTTGTGAATTTATGAAATATGGACTAAATTGTAAATATGTGAAAGTTTAGGGAAAATGTGTAAAATAGCCCTAATGTTTGTTTTGGATTGAATTGAATAAATAGAACAATAAATAAGTTGATTTTGATTACTTATAGATCAAGAAAAGAGGAATTCAGACTTAGATAGGGAAAAAGGCAAAGTAATTGAATAGTCGGTCCGTTTCGTCATTTCCGTACACAAGGTAAGTTCGTATAATTGAACTTAAATGTGTACCTATTTATTTGAAGGATGAAATTGAGATAATAATTATTCTATTAGTTAAATGTGGAGATATTAAATTAAATGTATGATTTGATTAAGACGAGTTACCAAATAAGACCATAGCTGGGCTATGGCAATCGGATAATAAGACCATAACCGGGTTATGGCTTATGAATATAAGACCACAATAGGGCCTTGGCAATGTATGTGTAAGACCATAGTTGGACTATGGCATCGGAAAAATTGAAGTATTTGTACTGTAAACATTTATAAGCTCGAAGTGATTTGGTAAGAGAGTTGGAGATAAATAGACATGTATCGGTGCAGGTATGTACAGAAAACTATTCAAGTAATAGAAGAATTTGAGGACTTATAAGTTACGATATAGTTAAACTATGTGTTAGCTCATTGATTGATGCTTTAAATGTTAATTATGTTATCCATTTTGAAATGCTAATGAATGTCGAGATTATTTCATATTTATATACGAAATTACTAAGCTTTATAGCTTACTTTATTTATTTGCTTCTATATTTTATAGTATTTTGAAGCTAGCTCAGATCCGGGGATCGTCAAAGACTTCATCGCACTATCGAACATCTATTTTGGTACTTTTGAAATGTGTGTATATATGGTATATGGAATGTATAGGCTTAAGTCATTTTGGTATGTGATGAAAATGTATTTTGGCCACTTGAGTTGGCTTGTGGTGATGAATTTAATGATGTTTATAAATGTGCAAATGGTTTTGTTTTGAGTTTGGTAATTGACTTATATTGTGTGTTTGAAGTTGGATTTATGATGCTTAATGATATTAGATAATTTGAATGGTAAAGGATTGATATTTGGGAAGATTTATGCTTGTGAATTGGTACATAATAATGCATGATTGGAAGGGTATAATTAGTTGAATTATATATATGAATTTAGTTATGAAATTAGATGGAAAATTGTAGCATATTTGTGATTGGTATTGATGGTAAAGAAATGGTATGATTTGAACATTGGTTGATGGTATTTTGATGCATATTAGTGTCTTGAAATAGTACCATTTGAACTTGAATAGGTATGTGCAAAATGGGTGGCAAAATGGCTTGGTAAATAGCCTATTTTTGTCCACACGGGCAGAGACACGGGCGTGTGTCTCAGCCATGTGTGACACACGGTCATGTTACACGGCCGTGTGTGACACACGGTCATCCTTGGTGTTGATTTTGAAAACAACTCAGCATGCTCCACACAGCCTCACACACATGCGTTTGACTTGGCCGTGTGGCATAAGTCAGTATACCATTCAGGTTTGACACGGCCTAGTACACGGCCTGGCACACGGGCATTATGGCCATTTTTAGGGCACACGGGCATGTGTGTTGGCTGTGTGAGCCAAGTCAAAGAGTTACACGGGGTTAGACATGGGCTGGGACACGGCCATGTACTTCCGTTTCAAATGTTCACGCGGCCTGTGACACGTGCATTTCTGGTGGCCGTGTGAGACACACGGCCTAGCCACACGGGCGTATGTCTCATAAGTTATCGGTTTAGTCCTGAACCGCTCCTAAAGCATGTTTAGGGCCTCTTAGGCTCATATAAGGGATAAATTGATTGAATTTGTATGATGATTGTATGAAATGATTGAATGTATGCTAAATGGATGTTTAATTGTTTTGTAAGTTCGGTAATACTCCATAACCCTATTTCGGCGTTGAATACTGATAAGGGGTGTTACAATACCCATTGATGAACCTCCTATAATATCCGAACAATCCAAGGAAGCTTTGCAACTCCTTGACAGACTTCGAAGGAGACCAATCAAAAACACCTGCCACATTAGTTTTATCCATATTGACAACCCCTTGAGAAATAACATGCCCAAGAAACTCTACCTAAGTAGCTCCAAAAATACACTTAGATCTCTTAGCATAAAGCTAATTAGACCTCAATACTTGTAGCACCTCTTGTAAATGAATCAAAAAACAACAACCGATCTCTTCAAAAATGATCTAAAGACTGAATTCATCAATGATTGGAAGCTAGAAGGAGCATTGGTCAAGCCAAATGGCATGACCAAAATACCTAATAGCCAGCATGAGTTTTAAAAGTTGTTTTGTGCATATCCTTCTCTAACATTTGAATCTGATGATAACTCGAACGCAAATCCAATTTAGAGAAAAAGTTTGCTTGTCCCAATTCATCAAGAAGTTCCTCAATGACAGGTATAGGAAACCTGTCTTTGATGGTCAGCTGGTTAAGCTATCTGTAGTCAATATATAGCCTTCAACTGCCATCTTTTTTTCTTCAGCATCACCACAGGAGATGCAAAAAGGTTGTTGTTATCTCAAATTATCCTATCTTGCAACATTTCTTGTATCGGTTTCTTAATTTCAGTTTTCTGTACTGCAGGGTACTTGTAAGGCTGCATCTTAACTACCTTAGATTCATCAATCAAGGGAATCATGTGATCTTGTAATCGAGGAGGAGGTAGGCCTGTGGGAGTCTGAAATATATCTTCAAACTCATTAAAAAGGGCTTGCAAATCTAGTGGCAACTGAACTGGCAGCATCTTGAAGGCAGTCTGATCACAAGAAGTCAATAACATATGGTAACCATTGCCTACTAGACTTAAACATTTGGATAGTTGACTACTAGGAATAATATGTAATGAACCTGGCACTATGCCTTGAGAATGCAACTTTGCCCCATATGATTAAACTGCATAGTTAGATTAGAGAAATTAAATACAAAAGGACTAAGAGATAATAACCAGTGAATGCCAAGCACCAAATCAAATCCCTTCACTGATAGTATTAAGAAATCAATAGTGAAACTATAACCCTGTGCTTCCTAATAAATCGATCTGCATAAAACATGAGTAGATAATCGAACCCCATTTGCCACCATCACTCTCAATGTACTCCCCGATCCCATTGCCAAATTCAATCTTTTAGCCACCTTAAAATCTATAAAATTGTGTGTGCTGCCTGAGCCCACTAATACAACCACATCAGTTTGACCAATTACAGCTGGAAATCTCATAGTATTATGTCCCTACAGTTCTTGGAGAGCATGTAAAGATAACACAGGAGTAGGAATTTCTAGAACTTGATCTGCTAGATCCAATTACTCAAAATAATCTTGAGATTAAATAAGAAACCGGGTTACGGAGCATTACCAGAATTTACAGATTAAATACGAACATTTCATAACATTTAATATACATATCAGGAACCAATTATAAAACACTCATATTGTCCCTTGTATGAGCCCTCAAGGCTCAAAATATTCATTAAAAGTAAATCGGGACTAAACCAGAAATTCAGAGAATGTTTCCCAAATTTTCAAAATTTTCCTTAGGTGCAGGGAACACACATTCGTGTGACTAGGCCGTGTGACAAGAGACACGTCCGTGTTTTAGGTCATGTGGGCATTCGATGTGAGGCACACAGCTTTGTCCCAGCCCATGTTCATACCCGTGTAACTCTCTGACTTGGGTCACACAGCCAAGCCACACACCGGTGTGCTAAGCCGTATGTTATGAAATTAAGATGTAGGGGTCACATGGCCAAGCCACATGCCTGTGTGCTAGGCTATGTGCAAAAGCCTAGGCAATCTGTTTCTCAATTTTAAATATTGAGACACACGCCCGTGTCTCTGCCCGTGTGGATGAAATTAGGCCATTTTTTTAAGGCCACTTTTCTCACCCATTTTAATATCAACCTATACACAACATTTTAATACACCAATACATCCCAAACAAGTAATCAACACCAGCCAAAATCACATTTTAAGCATGACATAACACCACAAGTACTCAAATACTTAGACTTACCTATTTAATCCAACTCATTGATTTATCAAAATCTACTACTAGTTACATAAACATACAAACACATATATCATTTACAACCATATTTCAAATTATATCTTGGCCAAAATCAACCCTATACATGCCATATAAATGAAAGTTTACATTGTAAAAGCTACCGGATTAAGTTGGATAGTGAAGCCTGATGTGTTGGTCCGATCTCCCAACCTCATGTTAATCTACAAGAACATTAGACATACTAGTAAGCTTAATGAAGCTTAGTAAGTTCGATAGGTTAAACGTAAATCTTACTAAACTTAATATAATAAATTAATTAGTAAATTAATCATGCACTTTCCTTGTCAAACACAACATAAATTAATGAACACATTTCCTTCAAATCAATGTTAATAATAAACGATAAATCCTTCAATTCCATTCACATAAATCATTTTCTAAATCTTACTGAATCGGAGAACAACTTACAGATATGAGTACATCATTTTTAGAAGTCCGAAGGCTAAACAAAAGCACATAAGTGCTAAACAGAAACCCATAAGGGTTGATCAAAAGCTCATAAGAGTTGAACAAAAACTCATAAGGGTAAACAGAAGCTCAAAAGAGTTGAACAAAAACCCATTAGGGTTGAACGGAAACTCATATGAGTTAGCAAAAGCTTGTGAGAGCTAAACGGAAAGTAAACACGAAGTTCGTAACAAATGCTGAACCTCAGTTTTGTAACGCCCCCATGCCCGAAACCGTCGCCGGAGTCGAGCTTGAGGAGTTACCAAACATAATTTATCAAATTAAGAACTTCAAATCTTTTGTTTCTACATTCACAGCTTTCTAGCTACTCATGTCACAGTTACAAGAAAAATCATATCTCGAGTTACGAAAATAGAAATGAAGATCCGTAAATTTTCCCTAAATCTAGACTCATATATCTATTTACTAATTTTTTTTCTAGAATTTTTGGTTGGGCCAATTAGTACATTTTATTAGTTAAAGTCTCCCCTATTTCAGAGTTTGACTGCTCTGACCTCTATGTATTACGAATCAAATATCTCCCTGTACAGAGTTTAAATGACTATACCATTTGCTTCTAATAAAACTAGACTCAATAAGGAATCTGTAAATATAAATTATGACTTCTAATTATCTTTGAACAATTTATGGTGAATTTCCAAAGTCATAACAGGGGATCCAGAAATTGTTCTGGCCCTGTTTCACAAAAATTTAAACATCTCATAAAATATAACTCATATACCTGTTATGTTCCATCCATATGAAAATAGACTCATAATTATTCAATTCCATATATTATTCATCATCTAATTGTATCTCTACTATTTTTAGTGATTTTTCAAACTCATGTCACTGCTGCTGATTGAATCTATTTTATGGTAAATTTTACCTATTTCATGGTTTCCATGGATTAGCTAGCAATTTAGCATACATAACACCAAATATGATCATGATTAGCCATTCCAATGGCTAATCATTACCAAGCATTTCCATACCACTCAACAACCATATCATAAGACCATATACACAAAATGATTATAATGCTATACATGCCATACTCAAAATATACAAGCCATTATGCCAAGATGGTATACGGATAGTGTGAGCGTGCCTCCAACCGTTTCCGATTTCCGAGCTGGCTTGTCAACACTACAAGGAATGAAAAGGAGGGAGTAAGCATAAATGCTTAGTAATCTCACATGAAAATAGCAAGTAACACAACTATATGCGCAAACATAAAACATCATTTGCATAATCATCACCGAGACATTCATATCACATTTTCATTTATCATCTTACCATATTGTTGTTATATCGAAGTTTTCAACCCGAGGTTAAGTACATACCTGTTCAAAGTATTCATTTCACAACACTTACCAATACGTCCCTTTCATCTCGAGTATTCCTCCATTTGAGTAGAATTTTACCCGTTGAACACATCGGAATATAATTCGGATACATGGAAAGTTTGCACATAAGTGCCACATATGTAGCCAAGCTACCATGTAACCCACCCATAAGTGAACTTGGACTCAACTCAACGAGCTCGGGTGTTCGCATCCATAAGTGAACTCGAACTCAACTCAACGAGCTCAGATGCCTAGTTACATCTCTCGAACTCGGACTCAACTCAACGAGTTCGGACATTTGCATCCATAAGTGAACTCGGACTCAACTCAACGAGTTCGGATGCCCAAACATCCTAGTGATATGTCACTTGTATCCTAATCTATTCCTAAGGTTCAAACAGGCATTTTCCTCGATCACACATCTTTTCCATCTTCCACAGAATATCGAAATTGATACTTCGGTGATAGTTCATACTCATCAAGTAATTAACATAATTACATATTATTCAACAATAACCACAAAGCATAATATTTCATGATAATAATCAGCATCATATCATATAAACAACATTAAATTGCTTAAAATGACAATTATGTTACTACATTTACACATGAACTTACCTCGTATGCGAAAATGGCTACTTTTACCATTTCGTCCACAACTTGGTATTTTCCCCATTTTAGCCCGAATTTTAGTTTTCCTTGCTCTATCATTTAAAATATAGTCTAATTAGGACTCACATTATTCAAATTGACCCAAAATCATATTTTGGCAAAATTACAGTTTTGGCCCTAAACTTTTGCATATTTACACTTTTGCCCCAAAGCTCGTAAATTAAACTTCAGCCTATTTTCTTATGTTTTATGACATGCTGATCATTTTTCCCTTCTATGAAAACATCAAATTCTCACTCTAACATGTACTATGACTATTAGGTATTTTTACTGATTAAGCCCTTTTGCTAGTTTTCGCTTAAAACCGAGTAGCACAAGTTGTCTAACATAATTTAAAACCTCATTTTCTATCATAAAACACCAAAATACACAAATTTCACCTATGGGTATTTTTCCAAATATGAAGCCTAGGTTGAATTATTGCTAGCATAAGCTTAATTGAGCTACCGGGACTCCAAAAACGTAAAAATCATTAAAAACGAGGCTAGAACGGACTTACAATCGAGCTTGGAAGCTTGAAAAACCCTAGCCATGGCTTCTCCTTGCTATATTCGGCCATGGGGTTGAAGATGAGCAAAATTGGCTTTTAATTTTGTATTTTAATTCATTTTACCCCTAAATGACCAAAATGCCCTTGCTACTAAACTTTCCAAAAATTCCATCCATGTCCAATTTTTGTCCATAGACTTAGAAATTGGTAAAATTTCTATTTAAGACCTCCTAATTAATATTTCAAAACAATTTCATACTAGAAACTTCTAGAATGCAAGTTTTACAAATTATTCGATTTAGTCCCTAATTTCAATTTAAGCACTTTATGCATAAAATTTCTTCACGAAATTTTCACACAATCATGCAATCATATCATAGACCTCAAAATAATCATAAAATAATTATTTCTATCTCGGATTTTGTGGTCACGAAACCACTATTTTGACTAGGCCCAAAATCAAGATATTACAACTCTCCCCTCCTTTAGGGATTTTTGTCCCCGAAAATCTTACCAGAAAAGTGGTCTTCACTTAGATTCCTCAATTTCATATTCGGTGCTGAAGAACTTTCACTCAGGCGGTGCCTCCAATATATCTCATTAATTTCTCATATATTCGAAAGTTTACGAACTCATCTCTTAATTGTTCTTAAATTTTCAACCCTTCTCCGCTTCCTTGTCATCTTGACATAAAACCAGATCTCAATTTGGTTAATGGAGACTAGAATTCCAAGAAATTCAACAATCAAAAGACCGAAATTCCATGAATCGATGAGTAGGAATTCATTCAATACCGATATGATTTATAGATCTCGCCAAACATTTAACAATAGGATACATCACATTTTCCTCTTTCAGTCATGGAAATAATTCTGATATGGCCTCAAGAATAATCCTTCTCATTTCCATCCCAATATCAACACTGGCAAAGATAATTTTGATAGATCCCAATGCTCGGCTTTAACCTCTTTAACAACTTCGATTTTATGTAACATTGAATGCTCTAAACTATCACATTACCTCACTGTCTTGAAACACATCACAATTCATACAACAGTACATTACTGAAAGTCAGAAATTCTTTACTCAATGTAGACTAGTCTAGTTCAGACGCTTCGGTTACCAATATTCTCATCTATCCGAACTCTGTCAACATGTAATAAACTTTTTAGCTTTCACAAGACGAAAACCTTATCATTCGTAGTGACTTTAACTAATATCCAACTCTTTCTAATAAATATACACTTCTCGTTCAGACTATTTACTCTTTTATCTGTACAAAATGAAATTCTATTATCAGACTTGAGAAAAATAATCCTGACATAATTGTCACATGAAATCTTTCAAATAAATAATTCACCATACCGACTGAAACTCGCGCTTTTATCACCTATGCCTTTACTGATGTCAAATCCTTATATAGAAATTAGAAAAAAAATCCCAATACTAAAATCACCACATTACCAAGATAAAATTAGAAGTATAGTCATATTTGACATGATTATCACGAGCTGAAGAACGTACTTTGAACATGAGTCATAATTGACAAATTATGGAACAAAGATAACAAGAATATCGAATAAAGAAATCCAGAATAAAGAGATCCAGGATAAAGAAACCCAAGATACGATACTATGCCGGGGAAACAAAAACCAAACTCATAGAGAAAATACAGAATACCCCGATAATTCTTCAAAGAAAGAAAGTCCAAAAGAAAACATCATTTAATCCCATCGAATCAAATATAACAAGAACAATATATCTTCCCATACATATATATCGATGAAGCATCAAGTAGAATAAAAGAATCATAATATCATATGTATTCTCTCATCAATTCTTATCGATTTAAATGAAATAGAATACCGATGAAATAGAGCAATATAAATTATAAACCATCAGACTACCAATGCTTTCATCCAACACCGAATTAGAAGACATTCCCATATAACAAGAATTTCTTCAAGATCAATAGCCATAGAAATATTTCGAGAACGGTAAACACATAGAACATCTCAAAAAGATCGCTAAATCATCCGGTCATAACTGTCACACTCAGATAGTTCACATTTCAAATATCATTTCCCCAACTAGTTCGCCGCCACAAATTTCATATTAAACCATTCACTAAAGAAGGCCGCTCGAATAAATTTCGATTTACACTTTTCTCGACCTTGCACCGAGTAATTCGATTTACCAAAGAGAATTCCTTCTAATTGGGATAGTGCATAACTCCAATAATCTTTACGTCAATCGATACTTTATGGCTCGACTTTACTTATCAGCTCATTTTCAATCTCTCGAATCATACTTATAATTATTCTATCTTTGAACTCTTTGGGTTCTCAACCAAAACTTATTCAATACAAATCTCATGAAATTCCATTATAAGTACCACTTTGGTAAGGGGGAAGGGTTGTAGGACCTCTAACTCGACTTTCTTATACATACACATATGACATAACTCCCATCATCATAGCAACATCATCAAAATCATGTCATTCATTCAGGCAATGCAACATTCATGTTGGCTTACACAAATTTTCCTATTGTCCATTTAGACAATATACTTATGCATACATTCTATGTTTTCTAGATAGCTTTACTTATCCATTCATTTAATTAAATTAATTCATGCTCATGACATCATATAAGGCCAAACAAACATAGATATTTGTATCACAATCACAACTTTGATTTCGTGCATCATCATGTACATATCATTACAATCATATAATTCAGTCCAACAATTTAACATAGATAAGTTCATTTCATTATAATCCTTTATCTCATAAAAATTATATATCATTAGCATTCATCAACATTCAACGTCCAAATCAAGACAAGGACATTTTCATTCGTATCATAAATTATGACTTTTATTCATACCTCTACTACTTTCTATTTATTCCGTTCATCTTATCAAGTAAGCCATATACACTACATCATATGAGCATCAAGCAAATATGGATATTTATCACAACATGAACTTTCATCTCACATATTATCACATATGTATCATAAACTTTTATTCATACTTTTCTGAACCGAGACTTATCATAATCATAACTTTACTCAAATACCTTCGCATAACATTGAACATGGTCAGCACGCTCGGGTGGAGAGTACCCTGTCTAAATAAGACGGTACTCATACGCGTCGGAAGACATCACACTATCACAGATCAGTGGCATGTATAGCTAAACTTTTGCACATGCTAGGTTAGTCCGAGAACCGACTAAACCTGCTCTGATACCACTAAATGCAACGCCCCCACGCCCGAAACTGTCGCCGGAGTCGAGCTTGAGGAGTTACCAAACATAATTTATCAAATTAAGAACTTCAAATCTTTTGTTTCTACATTCACAGCTTTCTAGCTACTCGCGTCACAGTTACAAGAAAAATCATATCTCGAGTTACAAAAATATAAATAAAGATCCGTAAATTTTCCCTAAATCTAGACTAATATATATATTTACTAATTTTTTTCTAGAATTTTTGGTTGGTCCAATTAGTACATTTTATTAGTTAAAGTCTCCTCTATTTCAGAGTTTGACTGCTCTGACCTCTGTGTATTTCGAATCAAATATCTCCTTGTACAGAGTTTAAATGACTATACCATTTGCTTCTAATAAAACTATACTCAATAAGGAATCTGTAAATATAAATTATGACTTCTAATTATCTTTGAACAATTTATGGTGAATTTCCAAAGTCATAACAGGGGATCCAGAAATTATTCTGGCCCTGTTTCACAAAAATTTAAACATCTCATAAAATATAACTCATATACCTGTTTTGTTCCATCCATATGAAAATAGACTCATAATTCTTCAATTCCATATATTATTCATCATCTAATTGTATTTATACTATTTTTAGTGATTTTTCAAACTCACGTCACTGCTGCTGACTGAATCTATTTTATGGTAAATTTTACCTATTTCGTGGTTTCCATGGATTAGCTAGCAATTTAGCATACATAACACCAAATATGATCATGATTAGCCATTCCAATGGCTAATCATTACCAAGCATTTCCATACCACTCAATAACCATATCATAAGACCATATACACAAAATGATTATAATGCTATACATGCCATACTCAAAATATACAAGCCATTATGCCAAGATGGTATACGGATAGTGTGAGCGTGCCTCCGACCGTTTCCGATTTCCGAGCTGGCTTGTCAACACTACAAGGAATGAAAAGGAGGGAGTAAGCATAAATGCTTAGTAATCTCACATGCAAATAGCAAGTAACACAACTATATGCGCAAACATAAAACATCATTTGCATAATCATCACCGAGACATTCATATCACATTTTCATTTATCATCTTACCATATTGTTGTTATATCGAGTTTTCAACCTGAGGGTTAAGTACATACCTGTTCAAAGTATTCATTTCACAACACTTACCAATCCGTCCCTTTCATCTCGAGTATTCCTCCATTTGAGTAGAATTTTACCCGTTGAACACATCTAATATAATTCGGATACATGGAAAGTTTGCACATAAGTGCCACATATGTAGCCAAGCTACCATGTAACCCGCCCATAAGTGAACTCGGACTCAACTCAACGAGCTCGGCGTTCAGATCCATAAGTGAACTCGGACTCAACTCAACGAGCTCGGATGCCTAGTTACATCTCTCGAACTCGGACTCAACTCAACGAGTTCGGACATTTGCATCCATAAGTGAACTCGGACTCAACTTAACGAGTTCGGATGCCCAAACATCCTAGTGACATGTCACTTGTATCCTAATCTACTCCTAAGGTTCAAACGGACGTTTTCCTCGATCACACATCTTTGCCATCTTCCACGAAATATCGAAATTGATACTTCAGTGATAGTTCATACTTATCAAGTAATTAACATAATTACATATTATTCAACAATGACCACAAAGCATAATATTTCATGATAATAATCAGCATCATATCATATAAACAACATTAAATTGCTTAAAATGAAAATTATGTTACTACATTTACACATGAACTTACCTTGTATGCGAAAATGGCTACTTTTACCATTTCGTCCACAACTTGGTATTTTCCCCATTTTAGCCCGAATTTTAGTTTTCCTTGCTCTATCATTTAAAATATAGTCTAATTAGGACTCACATTATTCAAATTGATCCAAAATCATATTTTGGCAAAATTACAATTTTGCCCCTAAACTTTTGCATATTTACACTTTTGCCCCAAAGCTCGTAAATTAAACTTCAGCCTATTTTCTTATGTTTTATGACATTCTGATCATTTTTCCCTTCTATGGCAACATCAAATTCTCACTTTAACATGTACTTATGACTATTAGGTATTTTTACCGATTAAGCCCCTTTGCTAGTTTTCGCTTAAAACCGAGTAGCACAAGTTGTCTAACATAATTTAAAAACTCATATTATATCATAAAACACCAAAATACACAAATTTCACCTATGGGTATTTTTCCAAATATGAACCCTAGGTTGAATTATTGCTAGCATAAACTTAATCGAGCTACCGGGACTCCAAAAACGTAAAAATCATTAAAACGAGGCTAGAATCGACTTACAATTGAGCTTGGAAGCTTGAAAACCCTAGCCATGGTTTCTCCTTGCTATATTCGGCCATGGGGTTGAAGATGAGCAAAATTGGCTTTTAATTTTGTATTTTATTTCATTTTACCCTAAATGACCAAAATGCCCTTGCTACTAAACTTTCCAAAATTCCATCCATGTCCAATTTTGTCCATAGACTTAGAAATTGGTAAAATTTCTATTTAAGACCTCCTAATTAATATTTCAAAACAATTTCATACTAGAAACTTCTAGGATGCAAGTTTTACAAATTATTCGATTTAGTCCCTAATTTCAATTTAAGCACTTTATGCATAAAATTTCTTCACGAAATTTTCACTCAATCATGCAATCATATCATAGACCTCAAAATAATCATAAAATAATTATTTATATCTCGGATTTTGTGGTCACAAAACCACTATTCCGACTAGGCCCAAAATCAGGATATTACAAGTTTACTTGGGTAATTTTCCATCAATTCATCCTTTGCTATTTTTTGCCACAGAACGATTGTACTCAATTCCGAGTTCTATTCATTTTGAGCGTTCAGTATAAATTCATGATCTTAACCATATTTTAATTTTAACAATAAATATAAATAAATTCATAATATCAATTATCAATTTAATATATAAACATTAAATTTTAACCATACGAACTTACCTAGGTTAATTTGTAAGATTTGTAGTAGTTTAGGGACTATTCTGCCAATTTTTCTTTGTCACAATTATTTACAGGCTCTTGATCTAAAATATAAAATTATCATTCATTAGCATATATTTCAGTTTCAATTCACTTTATAATTAATACCCCTTAATTTTTGAAATTACACATTTGCCTCAACTTTTACAACTTTTACAATTTATTCTCTAAATTAGTCTATTAAATGAGCTAATTTTTCTAAATTGACAATTTATCTAAAATTTCTAAGCTATCATACAGCACCTGAAAAACATAATTTAATAGTAAACCTTAACATTTAGCCCTTTTAACAATTTAGTCCTAAAATCAATATCTATCAAAATCACTTGATAAAATCATCATATAACAAAATTAAAGCTCTAAATCCATGTTAATTTATCAAAAACATCCAACATTCATCAATGGTAACTTTCAAATTTTCCAATAAAATCAAAAACTAATGAAATAGGTAATTGTACCTAATTGTAAAAGTCTCAAAAACATAAAAATTTCAAGAAAAAGACAAGAAGTGAACTTGCTTGAAGCAAAAATAAGAAAAATCAGCTTAAGACTCTTCTATGGCGTTTTGAACAGACAATTCATGAAGAAATTGTCTAGAATTCTCTTTTAATTACAATTTGTAAGTTTAATTTCATACAAATTACCATTTTGCCCTTAGTTCACACTAATTTCATTATTTTCTTCTGCTTATGCCGCCTCAACTATCCCCTTCAGGCTAATTTACTCTTTAAGTCCTCCCTATTTATCATTTAGGCAATTTAATCACTTATTTCTTTAATTAACAAGTTTTGCACCTTTTTCAATTTAGTCCTTTTTAACAATTAACTATCAAAACGTTAAAATTTTCTAACGAAGTTTTAATACTACCTTAATGAGACTCCATAAATATTTATAAAAATATTTATGGCTCGGCCTATAGATTCGAGGTCTTGATACCTCGTTTTCTAAACCACTTAACCTAATAAATCCTTATAAAACACAAATTACTAATTTAAAAATCTTCCTAATATTACATTTGACTCGTAAATACTAAATAACAAAATTGTAGCGCCCCATAGCCGAGCCCTACACCGGGATGGAATACAAGGTGTTACCACACTTAATCACATACATACAATCATTTCGATGTCATTAAGGCTCAGTCAAATTAAAAACCTTTTTAAACTTTATCTAAACTCCTTAATATTGGCCTACGAGGCCTCAGACACTCATTTGAAGCCATTCAGAACCAACTCGAGTCCTTAAAAGTGACTTAATAAAAATAACCCTTGAAACAGGGCACATGCCCGTGTGGAAGGGAAACGAGGCCGTATGGTCATTATAACATGGCCGTGCTGATGCCCCGTGTGACACACACGGCCTAAGCATCTAGGGACACGCTCGTGTCCCATGCCCGTGTGAATTAAATTCTAAATTCAAACCTACAGGGGTTTTCACACGGCCTGACGTACGCCCGTGTCTGTAGACCGTGTCCCTCACACGGCCATGACACGCCCGTGTCGTAGCCCGTGTCTAAAAACCTTGACATTCTGTTTCTGACGTTAGCATCCAATAAAGGGTACACGGACAAGGCACACGCTCGTGGCCAGGTGTCGTGTCTCTCTGCCTGTGTGTTTACTACCATGCATACTGACTTGCAAATTTTACGTACAAGGGACACACAGCCGAATAATATGCCCATAGGGCTGACCGTGTGTCACACACGGCCTAGACACACGCCCGTCTGTCTACCCGTATAGACAATATAAGGCTATCTACCAAGCCTTTGCCACCTTGTAACACCATCTAACACCAATCAACATATCAAAATCTAACTTAATATGATTTCTCAACCAAACAACCATAGCTAAGGCCTACATACATTTCATAAATTCAACCATGCCAACAATTTCACATTCATGAAAGACTAGTTTGCATTCATATAATGACTTTTAATATTAGCCATTTTTCATGGCCTTATACAAAATAAATCAAATATTAGCCAATTAACAGTGATACAAAACTCAAAAGCCAAGGTCCTATACATGCCATAATCAAAATAAAAGCTCTAACTATACCAAGTGCTTCGGATAATAGTGTGATCAGTGCCTCCGACATCCGATGATCCTCGAGCTAATTAGGCGGCAGTATAAGAAAATGGAAAGGAGAGGGATAAGCATAAAGCTTAGCAAGTTGCATGCAAATAAATATAACAACAACTTTACAATTCATCATCATGCTCATAGTACTAAAGTAGGCATAAGCACAACTTACTCATCACTATCCAATACAACTCACATAGCATATATTAAGCTCACATCTCATACATTTCAAATAGGTACCTGTGCCACTCACAACATGGTTATACTTTTCTCGTTTAACTTAAACTGTAACTCTCACTGTTGAACTATTTGGAATGCTATCGGATATTCATTAAGCCTCAAACATAGGGTATGATGCTGATACCATGTCCCAGACATGGTCTTACACTGGCTATCGAAATCGATGCCGACACCATGTCCAGACATGGTCTTACACTAGCTCTCACATATTCGTGTAGATACCATATCCCAGACATGGTCTTACACTAACACCTCTATATGTGCCGATGCCATGTCCCAGACATGGTCTTACACTGACACATCTCGTAGCCGATGCATGTCTCAGACATGCCTTACACTGGCTTACATCTCAAGGCCAATGCATGTCCCAGACATGTCTTACACTAGCTCTCGTCTCATTACCAATGTCATGTCCTAGACATGGTCTTACATTGGCTCTCATAATGTGGCTGATGCATGTCCCAGACATGTCTTACACTAGCACACGAATAACACGAATGCAATGGCATGAATATCCGATTTATTTCCTAAGGTTCAAATGGGAATTCTACTATCTCAATATTCATCATGCATAATCATTTCCACAAACAAGCAATTTATGCTATATCAATTCAAACTTATATAATAACAATGTAGTTTTGTTATTTACATACAACTTACCTCGGTATTCAAAATATGGCGACTATTTCGGCTTAGTCCGCTAGCTTTGATTTTCCCTGGTCTAGGCTTAAATTTTGTAATTCTTGATCTAAAATGATAAAAATTCACAAGTTTAAATCAGTTTATCGATCTAGGTATTCAACAATTTATAATTGGGCAAAATGACCAATTTGCCCTTAGACTTTCGCAAAATGACTATTTTACCCCTAGGCCTGAAAATCAATTTTTTATCACATTTTCTTATTAATAAAACCTAGCCGAATACTTTTTGTACTAGGAGCAGCCAACAATTCTAGTTATTTCACACATTTATCAACTATTTTACAACTTATACAAAATGATCTTTAGTTAGGGTTTCCATGAAAACTATTTCACAAAATTTTTTTATTTCACAACCATGATTCATTTTCTTTCATAAAATTTTAGAAAACAACATGAACACACTCATGGTAAAACCCTAGACTTTCAACCATTTTGCAAAATAGTCCCCTTATTTGAAAGCTCATGCTACAAGGGTTCTAAAAGTACAAAAATTATCAAGAAAAAGTCATCAAAACCACTTATTTGTAGGGAGATTAAGTGGCTAAATTTTTTCAAGCTTCCAAAACCCTTCTATGGCTGGTATTTTCGGTCAAGAAGAAAGAATGAATGAAAAAGATGAAGGTTAGGCTTTAGGGTATTGTTTTATCACACATTAGTTCATCAAATACCTAACACTTTGACTATTTTATTTTCTTTGTCTTATGGTCGGCCAAGCCTCTCTAAAGGGTCTAATTGCCCTTTAAAGACCCAAAATTTAAGTTTCATGGAAATTTAACACCCTTAGCTATCAAATCAAGACTTTTGCACTATATGCGATTTAGTCATTTTTCGTAATTAAGCATGAAACCGCTAAAATTACTTTACCAAATTTTTCATGCACTAATATAAACATGCTATAACTCTAAAATAATAAAAAAATACTTTCTCTAACTTCGGATTGGTGGTATTGAAACCATTGTTCCGACTAACCCCAAAATCAGGCTGTTATAAAAATTTATGAGCTTATTCGTCGGATTTGGTGGTCTTAAACCACTATTTTCGACACCACTGAAAATCAAGCTATTACAATTCTCCCCCTTTAGAAAATTTCATCCTCGAAATTTATTACCTGGAAATAGGTTCAGATATTGTGAGCTTATTGATTCTTCTATTTCCCAGGTAGCCTCTTCTTAACCATGACGATGCCATAATATTTTTACTAATGGTACTCGTTTATTCCGCAATTCTTTAACATCTCGAATTAAAATTCTCACTGGTTATTCTAAATACGTCATATTTGGTTGTAGCTCAATCTCACTATGAGGAATCACGTGTAAATGATTTGATTTGTACCGTCTTAGCATCAATATGTGGAAATTGAATTTTCTCAAGTTCAGGAGGCAGTGCTAATCTATAAGCTAATGGGCCAATTCTTTCAATAATTTCATAGGTCCAATAAATCTTGGACTCAGTTTTCCTTTTGTAACACCCTAACCCATTTCTGTCGCCAGAATAGGGTTACTGAGCATTACTAGATTTTTCATAACATTTATAGATAATTCATGACAATTACTATTTATTTCTTGAGATTATTCATAATGTCCCTTAAATGGACCCTCGAGGCCTGATATGAGTGTTAGAATCGAGTAAGGACTAAATCGAAAACTCAAAGTATTTCTTGCAAAATTTTCAAAAATTTTGCTAGATACAGGGAACACACGCTAGTGTGGTCCAGGGACACGCCTGTGTGACCCTAAGACGGGCACGTATGTCTTGACCGTGTGTGACAAAATAAATCCATTTCCTAGCTTTATTTCTCACCCAAATTTGTCAATAACCTACACCAACACTTACAAGTATATACCAGCCAATCCAAACAATATAACTAAGCCAATTCTAACATCTAATATGATATTTTATCATATGCAATCATGATTATAATCTTACCTTTGTTTCACTTATATGTTAAACATAACTTGATCAACCATATTTAATAAACTTAACACATAGGTATTTGTCTTAATATAACCTTATAATTATACCAAACAAACCATTACTAGCCATTCCAATAGCTAGTTTACAAACCACATTCATATGCCATCAAAGGCCAAGTTACCTATACATGCCATAATACCAAAATAAGTTTACTATTTATACCAAAACAAGTTAATGGATAGTGTGATGATGCTCCAACCGATCTCCAACCTTTGCAAGCTTCCGAGCATTATAAAATAGAGAAAATAAAACCTTGTAAGCATTATATGCTTAGTAAGTTCATATAACAAGAATTAAAACTTACCATTCATATTTAATTATATTAAGAATACAACTAACATGCTTTCATCATTTTGACAAGTTTACCTAAACACATATACTCAATCAAACAAGTTAGCCATATAATTTATTTAGCCATATAATTTTGACAAGCTCATCATACAATCCTCCATCAAATAATTTAGAAATATTCAGGACATATTTCTATTTATTTCATCATTTTCTCATGTCAAGAGTTTTATTCGTTGAATTATTGAAATATCGATGGATACTTAAATAGTACACTCAAGGTGTACATATATATATAAATTGTCAATTCTTATTCAGGGAGCATACTATCAAGCCACATATCAGGATGCCCAAACAAGCCATATAATCATATAACATGACACTTATCTGAGCTAATCAGGAAACTCATAAGAGTTTTTACTTAGGAAACTCATAACCTTTCAGATATCTCCAAAGAGATAAGATCAGAGAGCTTCGAATAAAGTAACAGAGAGTTCAAGCGAGCTTAACAGGATGCTCATGAAGAGTTGTGTTTGTTTCTGCATTATATGCAGGATCACAACCGACCGAAACATGTATCAGGACGCTCACAAAGAGCTACAGTACTGTGTAACAAATTCTAAATCACTATCGATTAGGATCCTCGCAGGAACTATGTAATAGGATGCTCGAGAGGCTATATCGGGACTACTCGTCCGAGCTAAATCCCTTCTACAACATATGCAGAATCACATTCATATACGGGAAATCACATGTATCCATCGATTTTCATTATTCAAACGAAACTTAACATTTTAATAACATTTTCTATCTTGTGGCCATTCATATATTTATAACATTCATATAATCACATAAACATTTACTTCATTCAATTTAAATATAACATTCATTTCAAACATGTTAATATACATAAATAAGTTACAAGAACTTACCACAATAATAATTCGTACAAGAAAATCTACTATTTTGAAAATTTCTTTTTTCCTCGATCTATTTTTGAATTTGTAACAACCCGATTTTGGGCTTAGTCAGAACAGTGGTTTTGGGACCACAAATCTGAAGTTTGGAAACTATTTCTATTATTATTTTAGTGTCATATCATGATTAATTGAGTACATGAAAATTTTCGGTGAACTAATTTTAACGATTTCATGTTTAATTACGAAAAAGGACTAAATCGCATAAAGGGAAAAGGTTTTGTTTTACTACCCAAATGTGTTAAATAGCTAGTGAACCAAAATTTAAGGCCTTTAAAGGGCAATTAGAGTCTTTTAAATAGAGGTGGCCGGCCATAGGGGACAAGATTGGTCAAAATGTCAAAGTTAGGTGACATTTGGTTACTTAATTGATTAAAATAAAATAAAAGAAAAAGGGCTATCATCTTCCTCACTCTCCACCGAAATTTTCAACCATTCTAAGGGTTTTAGAAGCTCAAAATTTCAGCAACTTCTCATCCTTGCAAGTAAGTGACTTAGATGGTTTTTATTGATGATTTTTGCATTTTTAGGACCCTTGTAGCATGAGCTAGCTAATGAGGGGACTATATTGCAAGATTGTTAAAAGTATAGGGTTTTTCTATGAGAGTGTTCATGTTTTTTTTTAAAATTCTACGGAAGAATATGAATCATGGTTGTGAAATAAATAACTTTTGTGAATTAGTTTTCATGGAAACCCTAACTAATGATCATTTTGTATAAGCTATGAAATAGGAGATAAATGTGAGAAATAATGAGAATTTTGAGATGCTATAGCTATAAAATGAATTCGGTTAGGCTTGGCTAATAAGGAAATTTGATAAAAATCGACTTTCGGGCCTAGGGGTAAAATCATAATTTTTGCAAAGTTTAAGGGCAAAACGGTCCTTTTACCAAAGTATGAGTCTCAAGTTGAATTAAATGATTTGTGTATTTAATAAGCTATATTTTGACATTTTAGATCAAGAGAAACGTGATTCGGGTCTTGATCGAGAGAAGAACAAAGTCTACGAGAATTAGGCTCGTTCCTATCATTTTGTGCCGAGGTAAGTACATGTGCAAATAATGTGTCATTGTAGCTTATTCTTAAACATTTTATTGTTATTGATAAACCGTAATTTATACATATTTTTACCCCATGTTTAACGCATTTTATGGATGATTTTTTATTAGAATTGGTGAATTCGATACTCCTAATGCTTTAATTTCATGTTTTTCACTTAGGAGAGCATAAGAGAGCGAAAGGAATGAGAAACGGGCCAAAAACGGAGAAAATGGGTCAAAGTACAAAATCAACACGGCCTGACCTCCTCACACTGGCAGACCACACGGCCGTGTCAATTTGGCAAGCTCGAGCACGGCCTGAAGTAATCACACACAGGCGTGTCACACGGACGTGTCCCTGCCGAGCCCAAGTTTAGCCCAATTCAGAAAAGGCTAATTTTGAGGGCTTTTAGGCATTCCAAAGCCTATAAATACACCTAGAGAAGGAAGAAAGGGAGGACAGAGTAGGCGGTAAGGAATTACTCCAAGAAAGCCAATTGATTCATCTCAGAAGCCGTATTCATCATCAAGATTGAAGATCTCTCCTTAATTCCCCTTCAAGAGTTTTGGGATTTCTTTATTTTTTGTATTCTTTATTATTCTGAGATGTTTTCTTATTTAGTTATGAACCAAATCCCCTAAATACCTAAGGGGAATGAAACCTAAGATGAATCTTATTATTATTTTCTGAATTGTATGATAAATATTTGACTTGCTCTTAATTATGTGTTCTTAATTCTTATTTTGATATCCCAGGATACTGATTCAAGATAAGATCTTATTCAGAGGAGGAATAGACCCTATTTAATAGTACATTTGTCATAATTAAGCGGAGTTGATTACGCGCCAAGACATAGGGTGACAAGATTTTGTCGGATTAGGGTGAACCTAATAAGGGGATCCATAGATCGAGTTAATGCAACCCTAGAGTGTTAATTAGAGAAAAGTCTCGGTTATTCAATCTAGGGATTAGACATTATTAGTCTTGAATAGGGATAATAACATAACTTAGGAATCTCTACAGAACAAGTTAAATGAATAAATCGTCCGATTCGGAGCCAGAATAACAAGTACAGTCTATGTGGATTTTTCCTTAGGTATTGTCTTCAATCAATCGATTTTTCCAAAAAAATTCCCCGATTCCATTTTCTGTGCATTCTTAGTTTAGATAATTAGTTAGTTAAAACAACAACCTATTTATTCTTAGGCTAGATAATAAAAAGATAGTCATTACTAGTACTTTTAGTTCCTTTGGGTTCGACAATCCGGTCTTGCTAAAACTATACTACTGTTTGATAGGTACACTTGCCTACATCCCGATAATAGTTAGTTCAAGAACAAGTAATTATAAATATTTAAAACTTATCACGAAATCACGCGATCAGTTATCATGTATTATAGTTTTACTTGTTACCATAGAAGCATAAACATTGTGATATAAGAGTAATCTACATGACGAATAAGTACGACAACATCAGGTTAAATATGAAATCTCGTTGAACCTCAAAAATAGTATAGGATACAAAAGGAATGTCATAAAGAACTATATTGTCTGAACTCATGAGTTATGTCTGAGTTCATGAGATAAATGTTATATGTAATGTCGATTCGGGTACTGACCTTGAGTGCAGGCCCGTGAGTAGCTCAATGAGCAAGCATTACATGATAGAGTTATGGGGTTCAGGTACTAACATGGCAAAAAGGCCCGTGAGTAACTCAAAATGCGAGCATTACAAAGTACGAGGTAGCTATGGCTACTCATATGACACTTAAGTGTAAACTTTTCGTGTATCCATTAGTATTTCAAGTGTTCAACAGGTAGTTTGAAGAATGAGTTGGCAAGAATTTCAATGAGGTATGTTATTAGAGAGAATAAAATTGAGATATTTTACGGATGATTACAGGTATGTATACTAAACCCATAAACAAGACCTTAGTGTGTGATAAGATGTAGTAAGTATGCATAAAGGAATTGAAGAGTAAGATAGTGAGCTTAAAATGAAATATCATTTAAGTATAATAAGCCATTGTTTGATGAATTTTTTTTCACTTATTTGCATATATGTACTTACTAAGCTCCCATGCTTACCCTCTTTCCTTTCCATTTTCTTATAGTGTCACCAAAGTAACTTGTAGATCATCGCCTACGTCGGGGAAGCCAGCCACACTATCCTTGAAGCACTTAGTATAGCTAGTTTTATCATTTTGACTATGGCATGTATAAGAACTTTTGATTTTATTTTGGTCTTGCATTCTTTTGGAGTCAAACATGTTAGCATGTTTTAGTATTTGACTCATTTTGTATACGGCCATGAAAATGGCTAATTTTGAAAGTAATTTTATGAATGCAAGATAGTCTTTGATGAATGTGAAATTGTTGGCATGGTTGAATATATGAAATGTATATAGGCCTTAGCTATGGTTGGTTGAGAAATCATATTAAGTTAGACTTTGATATGTTGGTTGGTATTAAATTTTGTTTCAGGGTGGTTGTAACGCCCCAATTTTCGGGAATCCTGTGAATGTTGGCATAGGTTTAATTATGTTAGTGGGCCTCTAGAAGGCCCAAGCTTAAGATAGAACCCGGTAATTTTAGTTAATTTTTGTTCCATAAGAAAAAGGAGTGAAATTATGAAATAGGACCTATGTGAAAATGTTTGAAAATGCTATAGGCTAAATTGAAGTGGCCAAATAAATAGGAGTGCAAAATAGGAGGATTTGCATGACAAACCTCCCATTTTACATGAAGTGGCCAGCCATCATGTTGTTGTAGACAAAATGTACACTTGATATCCATAATTTATGGTACAAATTGATACAAATTGATAAAAGGTTAGGTAAATGTTCCATGATAATAGGTTAGGTAAATGTTCCATGATAATGGGTTAGGTAAATGTTTCATGATAATGGGTTAGGTAAATGTTTCATGATAAGAATTTCATGTCTTTTGTATTAAAGAATTAAATGGATGAAATATGAAATTTTATTAAAAGAAAAAGGGGTGAAAAGAACAAAGTATTGTCCATCTTTGTTCATCATAGCCTAAAGTTAGAGAAGATAAAGGAGAGGAGAAAGCTCTTGAATGTTCGGTCACTTGGGGAAGAAAATTGAAGGTAAGTTCATGGTAGTTTGCTTCTATCTTGATGTTCATGAGTTCTTCTTGATTCTACCTTAACTCTTGAAGCATATTTTGGTTTTAGTTGTGTTGTGAGCACTTAGTCATGAATTAAAATGAAGGAAATGGTTGTTGTTTCATGTTCTTTTGATGAAAAATGGAAGATAGGTGAAGTTGAGCCAAACAAATGACCATGCATGTGCCTTAGATGCTAAGGGAAAAAAATCGGCTAACATGTTGTGCTTTACAATGATGAAATGGAGATTATACTTAAGTAAAATCATAGATATGTGATGATTGATTGGTGATATACATGTTTAAATAACAAGCATGCAAGTTAGGTGTGAAAGAGTGATTTGGTAATAAATCTACTTGGGACAGCAGCAGTAATGTAACTTTAGAAAATCACCATAAATTGTTGGAGATGAGTTAGAAGCTGAATAAATTATGTAATTAAATCTTATTGAGTCTAGTTTCTAATGAAATAAACAAGAACATATTTTGAATTCTATACAATGAGAAATTTGATTCATAATGAAGAGTGGTCAGATTAGTCAAACAGTGAAACATGGGAAAGTTTGAGAAAAATCTGGTATTGATTGGCTAAACAAAAAATTGTGAAAATTTTATGGATAGAAGATATATGAGTCTATTTTCAAGGAAAATTAACGAAACTTGATTTGGAGTTTCGTAGCTCCAGTTATAAATAATTTAGTGACTGTTGCTCAGGAAGACAGCTTGTAGTGAAATTATGATTAGGTGGTAAACTTTGACAAAAATTTGTTAATGAGTTGCTTATTGATTTCTTATAAGCTTACTATGATCTATAGGTGTGGTTGGCCGAATATTGTAAGGGGTTAATACGTAGTTTGTATTTGAATAGTTAGATTAACGTGTTAGTAATCCAATTGTAGGCAGTTCGTGTGTGGATCCGTCAGCATATCGTCGCAAACAGGTGTGTAACTAACACCCTCTTTCTTAGTCTGGATCGGCAAAAGTTGAAAACCCGAAATGCCGAAAACCAGTATTTTGTAAATTTGTGAGTGTGCGAATGCTCGTGAGGTAAATCAATTAATGTTTTTGGTAAGCTGCAAAATTTGACCAAAGTGCATAATTTCGTGCCTCGATATTTTTGGGCTTAATGGGCCAAAATTGGAATGATGGGCTAATCTGCCCAATTCGTAAGAACCCTCGACGTGATTCTATTAGTACTTGAAAAGTAGGAATATGCATGAAAACCCTAAAATAAATAAATTACTGAAATACCTTTAAAAGTGGAAAATTTACGCTTTACCCCTAGTAGATAAATTACCAAATACCCCTAGGTTAAATTGACCTAAATGCATGTTTGATTGTTGTTATTTATCTGCATGCCATGTTTTTATTATCGATGCATGGACCGATATTGACGGAGGAAGTATCGAAAATGGCTTGTCCACGATTGGAGGCTTTGCCTCAATTTATCGTTAATCGAGCAGCAAGGTCAGAATCGTGGAGTGTTGGGTTGGGTGGGTTGAGCTATTCCTACATGGAGTGTATGGCTGGTACGGTTGGAGTGTAGTGGTTGGTGGGTTGAGTAGTCTCCCAAATGGGCTTGCATATGTTTACCGATGTTGCATGTATTTTGAAATGGGCCTATGGGCCATATCATTATCTCAATAAGGGCTAAGGCCCGTTTATTGTAATCTGAAAGGGCTCGCCCAAGACCACTATTACTGAATGGGCTTAGGCCCAATAGGCTTGAGTGACTTGGGCTTTGAATGGGTTTTCCTTACACCGAGTTTCCCAAACTCACCCCTTTTATTTTCATCCACGCAGGAAATCCCCAACCATAGTGGGCTTGGAGCTGTGAGGGAATTCGGAGTGGCCACCCATTCTGAAAGTTTGGTTTTCTTCTGGTGAACTAGACATCCTATTATTTACGTTGAGGTTTGGGTTTTTAAATGTAATAAGGCCGCTTAATTATTTTTTATGGTTTTTATATGTTTTATTAAGATAGGTAACATTTAAATTTAACCGTTGAATTTGGATAGCTTTAGGGAGCGTTTTCAAAAACAGTAACTGATTTCAAAACAACACGAAAATCAGCAAAGCTTCCGCAATGAAGATGTTTTCCAAAATTAATTTTTTTTCCTAAAATGGACTTAATCAAATTGGTTGCCTGAAAATATACATGACGTTAAGGTATGACAATGGCGGTGTGCATGTCTAGGATTGGATCCGAAGGGAGCATGGTACTTAAGTAGTCCGATGGACTCACCTCCTCTTTTTCTGGCTTCCTACCTGGTGCACAACTTCCATTCACCTTAAACCTTAATGAATTAATCTTTTGAACATCAAGTACGATTTTTTAGACTTAGAATGGAAAATTTTTTTTTTACGTTTTTGATGTGGCATGCCGGATCCGGTCATAACGTTTGGGCCGGGTTTGGGGTGCTACAGTGGTATAGGGCTTGGTAAATAGCCTTATATTGTCTACACGAGTAGGCACACAGGCGTGTGTCTAGCCCGTGTGTGGCACACGGTCAGCCCATGGGTATGTTACATGGTCGTGTGTCCCCTGTACGTAAATTTTACAAGTCAATATGCATGGTAGTAAACACACTGGTAGAGACACGACCGTGTGTCTCAGCTGTGTAAAGGGCACGGCCTAGCACACGGGCATGTGCCTTGGCCGTGTGACCCTTAAAGGTTGTTGAGGTCAGAAATAGAATGTCAAGGTTTTTGGACACGGGCTAGGACACGGGCATGTTATGGCCATGTGATGGACACGGGCAATAGACATAGGTGTCAGGCCGTGTGAAAATCCCTGTAGGTTCAAACTTAAAATTTAATTCACACGGGTATGGGACACGGGCGTGTCCCTATATGCTTATGCCGTGTGTGTCATACGGACTATCAGCACGTTTATGTTATAATGACCACACGAGCGTGTTGACCTTCCACACAGGCGTGTGCCCTGTTTCATGAGTTATTTTTCTAATGTTAGCTAAAGGACCCAGGTTGGTCCCGAATGGTTTCAAATGGATGTTTGGGGCTTCGTAGGCCCATATTAAGGAGCTTAGAAAAAGTTTGAAAAATTTTTAAATTTGATCAAGACTTGATGATTTCAAAACGTTGGAAATGCTTGTGTTTAAATTTAGTAATGTCTCGTATTCCATCCCGGTGTAGGGCATGGTGTGGGGTGTTACAGCATGAATGATTTTAAATTGGATGAAATTTTATGGCTCGGTTTTATATGATTGGTTATGTTTAAGTTCGGTAATGCTTCGTACCCTGTCCTAGCGTCAGACACGGGAAATGGGTGTTACATTTAGTGGTATCAGAGCTATAGTTTAGTCAGTTCTCGAACTAACCTAGCATGTGTACAAGTTTAGCTGTACATGCCAAAGATAAATTGTGATAGTGTGATGGCTCCTGATATTGTTATTCTGTTTTCTTATAGTAATGGATCCCGATAGAACTATGGCAGATGATGTTGAAAGTAATGCACCGATTCCTACTGAAGGGGAAGTGCAATCGATAATTGACCTCCCACGGTTAGTCAGGGAGGGGGAGAAGGGGCTCAGGAAGTCTGTCTCCATATGATGAATGAATGGTACAAGAGTTCATCTGAGCTAACCTGAATGCTCAACCCCCTCCACCTCCCCCTATTCCTCAACCTATCCCTGTAGCACTCCAGGGTATGGATTTTGTGAGATTGAATAGACCCCCACTGGACAAGATCTGAAAGCATGGAGCCGAAGAGTTCTGTGCTAATAAAGATAATGATCCTGAAAGGGCAGAGTTCTGGCTTGAGAATACCATCAGGGTATTCGATAAATTATCTTGTACTTCCGAAGAATGCTTGAAGTGTGCCATATCCTTGTTGAGGGACTCAGCCTACCACTGGTGGAAAACGTTAGTTTCAGTGGTATCTCACGAGAGAGTCAAATGGGAATTCTTCCAAGAAGAATTCCAGAAGAAATATATTAGTGAGAGATTCATGGATCAAAAGCGTAAGGAGTTCCTTGACTTGAAGCAGGGTCGCATAATGGTTACTGAATATGAAAGAGAGTTTGTCCAACTTAGTAAATATACTCGTGAGTGTGTGTCCTCCGAAGCTAAGATGTGTAGAAGGTTTGAGGACAGACTTAATGAGGATATTAGGTTGTTAGTGGGCGTCCTTGAATTGAAGGAGTTTGTAGTACTTGTTAATCGAGCATGTAAAGCTGATGAGTTGATCAAGGAAAAGAAGAAAATCGAGGCTAAGACTAGAGATGCAAGGAAGAGGCATGCAAGTAAGTCATATCTGTCCCAGTCTAAGAAACCTAGAGATGTTTACTCTCATCCTCATGTGTTAGCCGGACACTCGTACAGAGATCGTAAGAAGTAAGATTCGAGTTTTAAATCCCGGGCTACATCAGTGGCTAGTGTGGGTAATGTCAGATCTTCTCGACCAAAGTGTCAGAATTGTGGTAGAAGTCATTTTGGCAAGTGTAGAATGAACGATGGATCCTGTTTTTGATGTGATTCTTAAGACCATTTTATCAAGGATTGCCCCGAGATGAACGAGAAAGAAAATTTTCAAAGTGCAAGGCCAAGTGGCACAAATTCTAAAGGAAGACCTCAAAAGAATGTCGGAATTGGGGCTAGCAGCAAGAATATGACAAGAGACACCACAGAAAGATTAGAAGCTAGAACTTCGGCTAGAACCTACGTCATACGTGCGCGTGAAGATGCATATTCTCTCGATGTGATCACTGGTATATTTTCTTTCTATGATAATACTGTTATTGCTTTGATTGACCCTGTTTTTACTCATTCGTATGTGTGCATGAAATTGGTGTCTAGCATGAATATACCTGTTGAGTCTATGGAACTTATGATTAAGGTGTCAAACCCTCTAGGCAAGCCTGCGATAGTCGATAAAGTATGAAAGAAATGTCCTTTGATAGTTAGATGTCACTGTTTTTCGGCCGATTTGATGTTGTTACCATTCCATGAGTTTGATGTCATTTTGGGTATGGACTGGTTGACACTCTATGATGCTGTAGTAAATTGTAGGCAAAAGGTTATTAAATTGAAATGTGAAAATGATGAAACTCTTTGGGTTAAATCAGATGAACTGGAGAACTTGCCTATTGTGATATCCTCAATGTCTGCCCAGAAATGTTTGAGAAAAGGTTGTGAGGCTTATTTGGCTTTTGTATTGAATACTAAGGAGTCTGAGTTGAGGGTTGAGTCAGTGCCAGTTATAGGTGAATATATGGATGTATTTCCGGAAGAATTGTCTGGGCTACCCCCTAATAGAGAAGTTGAATTTGGTATAGAGCTAATGCCAGGGACAATGCCTATTTCGATTACTCCGTATCGAATGGCTCCGACTGAATTGAAAGAACTAGTCACAATTGCAAGAGTTGACCGACAAAGGTTTTATGAGACCAAGATTTTCACCATGGGATGCTCCGGTGCTATTTGTGAAAAAGAAAGATGGAACCATGAGGTTGTGCATAGATTACCGGCAGTTAAATAAGATGAAAATCAAGAATAAATATTCGTTACCCCGGATTGAAAATTTGTTTGATCAATTGAAAGGAGCAGCATGGTTTTCTAAGATAGGCTTGAGATCCGACTACTATGAACTGAGAGTTAAAGAGTAAGATGTGCCTAAGACTACTTTTAGGACGAGGTATGGCCACTACGAGTTCCTCGTCATGCCTTTTGGCTTAACAAATGCCCCCGTCGTGTTTATAGATTTAATGAATAGAATATTTTGGTCATATTTAAATAAGTTTGTGGTTGTATTTATCAATGATATTCTAATATATTCTAGAGATAAGGTAGAATATGCCGAACACTTGAGAACCGTTCTGCAGACTCTGAGAGACAATCAGTTGTATGCCAAGTTTAGTAAGAGTGCGTTTTGGCTCCGAGAAGTTAGATTTTTGGGTCACATTGTCTCGAGTGATGGCATTAGGGTTGATCCTAGCAAGGTTTCTGCTATTGTTGAATGGAACTCACCAAAGAATGTGACCGAGGTTAGAAGCTTTTTGGGTTTGACTGGTTATTACAGGTGATTTGTAAAGGACTTCTCCATGATTGCTACTCCCATGATGAGGTTACTGCAAAAAGAAGTTAAGTTTGAACGGTCAGATAAGTGTCAGTAGAGTTTCGAGAAGTTGAAGAAGTTGTTGACTGAGGCTCCAGTATTAGTACAACCCGAATCAGGAAAAGAGTTCGAGATTTATAGCGATGCTTCTCTAAATGGCTTGGGATGCGTACTTATGTAGGAAGGCAAGGTTATAGCTTATGCCTCAAGACAATTGAAACCTTACGAGAAGAATTATCCGACACATGACCTAGAGTTGGCTGCCATAGCGTTTGCCTTGAAGATCTAGCGGCATTATTTGTTTGGAGAGATATGTCATGTATACACTGATCATAAAATTCTGAAGTACTTGATGACTCATAAAGATTTAAATCTGAGACAACGGAGGTGGCTAGAACTATTAAAAGATTATGAGTTGATTTTCGACTACCATCCGGGTAAGGCGAACGTGGTCACAGATGCATTGAGTAGAAATTTATTATTTGCATTGAGAGCAATGAACGCCTAATTGGCCATGTCAAAAGATGGTTCGATTCTAGTTTAATTAAAAGCTAGACCGACGTTTCTCTAAGAAATCTGTAAAGTTCAGATGAGTGAAAGTGAATTGCTAGCCAATAGAACACAGTGTGAATCGGGTGTTGAATCGGATTTTTGGATTGATTCTGATGGTTGCTTGAGGTTCCGGGGTAGGATTTACATTCCTAAGGACACTGGCTTGACTCAAAAAATTTTACTTGAAGCACATAGTGGTTGTTTGTCAGTACACCCCGGAAGTACGAAAATGTATAATGATATGAAGAAAATGTATTGGTGGCCGGGGATGAAAAGAGAAATTTCAGAGTTTGTGTCAAAATGCTTAGTATGCTAACAAGTGAAAGCTGAACACCAAGTACCTTCGGGTTTACTTCAGCCTATCATGGTCCCTGAGTGGAAGTGGGATCAGATTACTATGGACTTTGTGACAGGTTTGTTGGTAACTCCAAGGAAGAAAGATGCCGTATGGGTTGTGATTGATTGACTGACAAAGTTGGCTTACTTTATCCCTGCGCGAACGGACTTTTCACTTGACAAGCTAGCTGCCTTATACATTTCTGAGATTGTGAGGCTTTATGGAGTACCCTTGTCAATTGTTTCGGATAGGGACCCAAGGTTTACTTCAAGGTTTTGGAAGAAGTTGCAAGAAGCTTTAGGGACAAAGTTGAATTTTAGCACAGCTTTCCACCCGCAAACCGACGGTCAGTCGGAGAGAGTAATTCAGATCCTTGAGGATATGTTGCATTGTTGTGTTCTGGAATTCCAAGGCAGTTGGGAAAAGTACCTACCACTGGTCGAATTTTCCTATAACAATGGTTATCAGTCGAGTTTGAAAATGGCACCTTACGAAGCTTTGTATGGGCATAAGTGTCGAACGCCCTTATATTGGATCGAGCTTAGAGAAAGTTGGATTCACAGGGTCAACTTAGTCAAGGAGACTGAAGAAAAAGTTAAGGTGATTCGAGATTGTTTAAAAGCTACTTCGGATAGACTGAAGTCCTACGCGAATTTGAAACAAAAGGAAATCGAATTTCAGGTTGGCGATAAAGTATTTTTGAGAGTGTCTCATTGGAAAAAGGTTCTCAGATTCAGTAAAAAGGATAAATTGAGTCTGCGTTTTATCGGACCTTATGAGGTGACAGAAAAAATAGGGCTGGTAGCTTATCGGTTAGCCTTACCATCAGAATTAGAAAAGATCCACGATGTGTTCCATGTGTCCATGTTACACCGATACCGCTCTGACCCTTCACATGTGATCTCTCTGATTGAAGTGGAGATTAGATCGAACATGTCTTATGGTGAGGAACCTGTTAAGATTCTAGCTTGAGAAGTTAAGCGATTAAGGAATAAGAGTATCACCATTGTAAAAGTGTTATGGCAGAGACACGGAGTCGAAGAGGCCACGTGGGAAACTGAGGAGACTATGAGAGATCAATACCCTAACTTATTCACCTGTAAGATTTTCAAGGACGAAAATCCCTAAGAGGGGAGAATTGTAATAGCTCGATTTTGGGCTTAGTCAGAACAGTGGTTTCGGGACCACAAATTTGAGGTTAGGAAATTATTTTTATTATTATTTTAGTGTCATACAATGATTAATTGATTACATGAAAATTTTTGATGAACTAATTTTAATGATTTCATGCTTAATTGCGAAAAAGGACTAAATCGCATAAAGGGCAAAGGTTTTGTTTTACTACCCAAATGTGTTAAATAGCTAAAGAACCAAAATTTAAGGCCTTTAAAGGGAAATTAGACTCTTTTATATAGAAGTGGCCGGCCATAGGGGACAAGATTGGTCAAAATGTCAAAGTTAGGTGACATTTGGTGACTTAATTGATTAAAATAAAATAAAAGAAAAAGGGTTATCATCTTCCTCACCTCTCTACCGAAATTTTTGTGTATCCATTAATATTTTGAGTGTTTAACAGATAGTTTGAAGAACAAGTTGGGGAGAATTTCAATGAGGTATGTTATTAGAGAGAATGAAATTGAGATATTTTACGGATGATTACAGGTATGTATACTAAACCCATGAACAAGACCTTAATGTGTGATGAGATGTAGTAGGTATGCATAAAGGAAGTGAACAGTAAGATAGTGAGCTTAAAATGAAATATCATTTAAGTATGATAAGCCATTGTTTAATAAATGTTTTTTTTCACTTATTTGCATAT